>NC_061816.1:8268504-8885619 GCF_021462225.1 Girardinichthys multiradiatus
CAATATTATGCTTAAATACAACACACAGCCAGTGTTTTTAGCAAATAATTTTTTCTGCCTAACCCTCCTTGGGCGTGTATTTACAATTATTTAAGTCTAACCTCAAGTGTACAAAAATGCACAACTATCTTCACATTTTCAGTGTTTATTTAACAATTAAGGCATATTGCAAAAATTTCATGTAGCAAGGGTGTACTGCTGACCAAATGACTGATCATTAGCAGGTGTAGTGATATTTGATCAAGCAAGATTATTCACAAGATGAAATTATTTAGAACAGCTGCTATTCTTCCCAGGAGTGGATATTCCAGCAAAGTCAGTCAGACCCCAAAGTCAGTCCATGCGATAAACTGCATTCCAGATTGCTCAGCCATCTGTTTGCATGTTAAGGGTTAGATTTAAAGTCAGGAGAATTGGAGAAAGATTAAACAAGTGAAGCTTGTTTGGAAGGATTGTCACTGCAAAGCCTCTTCATACTGTAAGGAAAGAAAGATATGAGTTTTTTGGCCATTATGCTCAAGCATGGTGGTGGAGGGGTTATGATTTGGGCTTCATTTGCAACCACATTGAGTTGACCGTGAACTCATCTGGATACCAAAGTATTCTCAAGTCAAATGTGGGCCCATCTCTCTGAGAACTGAAGCTTCACCCAAACTGGGTCATCAACAGGACTTGGTTTGGTCTTGTTTTGTGGCCACATGACCTTTACACCATGCAGCAATTGAAAAGACCATGAACACCTTCTTCTATTATGTCCAGATTTGTAAAATATTCCATTTCTACCCTTTGTGTTTTTGTTCATTTTAATTTATTTTCTCATTTTACATAGTTTGGGTGTCGTGTACCATAACAATCTCAGCATGAAGAACTAGGAGAAAATAAATGTATTTTATTCTTTTTAATTACTTGTGAGGACTAAGTGTCTGCAGGTGAATAACTCCCAGTGAGGCTTCAGAGGAACTCATATGTTCAGATATTAATAAAGGTTTTATAAGGAAACAGTGCAGATTCCAGTTTGATAAAGAAACTAGATATGGAGGTGTATATTAAAAAGTCAAAGGGGTCGCCGCGGTGGTGCAGGAGTAAAGTTGCGACTCATGTATGGAGGTCTGAGTTCTCTACGCGGCTGCCACTGGTTCGAGGCCCGTCCAGTTGATGTCTTCCCCCTCTCTCCACCTCATTTCCTGTCAGCTCAGTTTCAGAAAAAAACTGAAAAATAAAGGCCACAAGTGCCCAAGATCATAAGCACCAGAAAGGAACATAAGGGTAACATTTGACAGGACAAATGAACTAAAACCAATCAGCTAAAAGGAGCTGAATATTCCTAAAGAGTAACTTTAATATCTTGTATTTAATTGCAGAGTAAATGTCAAGCTGAGAATTCAGTTTTATGCCTTCATTCAGGCTTATGTTTTAGGTTTAAATGCTTCACGTTCTTCAGACTTACTGTAAAGAAGGAAATCATTCTTTTTCAACCACTTACCTACCAACCATCTCTTCTACAAACATTCATGAGATCGTCCACATTTGCTTCCCTGTCTTGCAGAGGCAGTATGAATAAAAGAGGAAAATAACAGCAATCAGTGACTCCGAGACAGAGAAGTTATTTGGTCAGCAGAGCGGCTGAGAGAGTGTAGAGAGGCATCTGGAGGAGAAAAGGAAGCAGGCAGGTTGTTGTTCTTAACTGAGACAAACTGGAGCTATTACAGGCCCTATTGTTGCCTGGCTGGCCCCTGAAAGAACAGCTTCTCCAGGCACTTATTCAGTGAATAGATGTGGCCGGCACTGCTGGTTGTCCAGCCGAATGGCGCAGATCAATCTGACCAGAAAAAGCAGGAGACGGCTCTGTTGGACGCGGAAGCTTTCGTTAGACTTTCTCTTGTAAATAAAAATGTATCAGATTTTCTTTATTTCATCCGTATTCCCATATATACTTATAATGATGATTACTGAGCTCGCTAAACATTTCAGCATACGTTATTTTTAAGGTCAAGAAAGATTTTTTTGTTACGTCCAACATGCATGGGCTTTTAAGACCTGTACACACCATGAATAAAAACATTTTAAAAACTGTTTCCTCCTTCAATATGACAAATACTGGACAATTCAACAGAAAATCATATCTGTTAAAGAACAAATAAGAAAGTAATAAGCTGCAGCAACCTGGTGACTGGGTAATATCTGCTCATTCTACCTTGCAAAAGTCTGATGTCCAAAGACCTCTTAGGGTGACCCCTGTAAGTTTTATTCCTGGACTTTGGCCAGGCCATTCCAACACTTTAATTTTCTTCTGCTGAAGTGGGATACAGAAAATGTTTTCATAACTTTATCCAAACTTAATTTTAAACCTCATTTTCATCTGAAGTAAAGTACCTCAGAACATGATGCTGTCACCAAGATATTTCACTGTGGCTTGGTGTTCTTTTGGAGCTATGGCCCAAAATAAGTTTGGTTTCTTCAGTCCAGATTGAAATTCACCCATAAGGTTTAAAGAGATTTCATCCAAGCCTGGATGTTTTCTTTGGAAGAATGGGCTTCTCTCATACATATGCAGAACAAAACATGGGTTTGAACAAATAAGCAGACTAGATGCTCTGCATCTGTTTTGCATTGTAGCTGATTATTTAAAGTTTATTTGCTATATAACACATTAGTACCACGCTAGAGTTGATGCTTTAAACAGTCCTATAGTCTCGTACTAATATCCTTGTGCTTTACACTTCTGTATAAACACACCTGTGCAACCCTGTGTGTGCTTTCACCTGCAGTCGTTGCACAGCTTCAAAGGTAGCTGATTTAACTAGTGCTATCTCCCACTCCAATAAACAGTATCCAAATCGACTTTGAAGTTGCATCAATCTTCCTTTTGCGTCTGTCAAACTTCTCCACCATCCACCTCTCAACCAACCAGCCGATCAAGAGGAAATCAGAGTGCCCTCAGGCATCTGACATGCTGTAAATAACTCAGTATGGATAAGCCACCGCCCGAATGAGCTGTGAATGGGATGAGTCTATTTGCTGGCTCATAAGCGCGCTGGTTTCATATCCCCCACAGACCATATAACACGGACCTCGTAATGGTCCTCTCATTATTTCAAATTCAACTTGCAGGGTTTTTATCACCTCTGCCTTAATTTGTGTGTGCATAATTGAAAGGAAATTAGATTTATAGGAACCCCATGTACAGTAGAGAAACCCTGCAGTCTCTCTGCGTTCCCATCTCCTCTTCTCACTCTCCTCTGACCTTGTTGCCTCTTTTATTTACTGCACAATGACTGCAATTTCCAGAGTGTAATTAGAGCTGTTATAGCCCGGCCTTTGGTCTCAGTCGTTTAGAGGTGAGTACACTATCAGTCTTTTCCCCTCTTTGCCCCTCAAGTCAGAGTTCCCCCACCCACTGCACCTCCCTCTTGGACCAATGCCCAAAAGCTTCCCTAGTTGAGGTCAAAAGTGGGCCATTTTCTGCAGTCATTTTCATTTTAGATGCCTAATTAATCCTTTCCACACATTTTCAGCTGAACACCAACAAATTGCCCCGGTCAGAGCCTGAAGACAAAAGGATTTTGAGTTAATTAAGCATACAGCAGTTCATTTACACGCCGTTCCCTTCCTCGCACAAACCCACTAACAGCAGCTCTGCACGTTTCAGCAGCGAATGTGCTCTAGAATGCACTACTTTAGCTGAAAGCACATTCAGCTCAAGTAGATTTGGGAAAAGAGGTTTGTTTTGAATATTCATAAATAATCTGTGGTAAAAATGGGTTTGTAAAAAATATTCTCCGAAAGTGTCACCTGGACTATGTTTTCTCACCAACTGGGATAAAAAAAACAGCAGTTTATTTTACAATTCTACTTATTTTCTAATAATTATTTATAGTGTATGACAAAAATCCTGCTAGTTCAAGCAAGCTTCACTTCTGCTTCCAACGTACAGGTTTAAAAACATCTCAGAAATTATTAGAACGTATGACCCTATGGTCTATTTGAAATCGACCTATTTTGATTAAAGTTTTCCTTTTTTCATGCCCAAACTGGCCCCCAAAATTTTTTCAAACAATCCCTGAAATCAGCCCATCAGTCATTATAGGTCAGCAGTTTTAAAGTATAAAGTATTAGTTTTAAAGCTAAAAAGGTGATTTTTATGATATTTTGATATGTATTAGATGACAGATGAATTAAAAATACAATTTATGAGTTGATGTGCAACAACAACTGGCAATAATGTTCGCCCTCTATTCTTATCATAATTGTTTTAAGTGTTTTTGTGCCTGAGTAGTCTATATAAGGTGATGATACAGGATCCAAATCAGAATTAATTATGGTCTTTGAATAGACCAGTCCAAAACCTTAATTTTGTTTTATTTTGAACCATTCAGAGGTGGACCTTGCCGGCACTAAGTCTTTTATGGACAGGATTTCTAGGCGCAGCCAAGGGCTGGCAGGGGGTCTGGTTTGGGGACCAGAGGATTTCATCTCTTCTTTTTGCGGATGACGTGGTCCTGCTGGCCCCCTCTAGCCAAGACGTACAGCATGCACTGGGGCGGTTCGCAGCCGAGTGTGAAGCGGCTGGGATGAAGATCAGCTCCTCCAAGTTAGAGGCCATGGTTCTCGACCGCAAAAGGGTGGCTTGTCCTCCTCAGGGTGGAGGGGAGTTCCTGCCTTAAGTGGAGGAGTTCAAGTATCTCTGGGTCTTGTTCAGGAGTGAGGGAAGAATGGAGCGGGAGATCAACAGACAGATCAGTGCGGCTGCCGCAGTAATGGGGGCGCTGTGCCGGTCCGTTGTGGTGAAGAGAGAGCTGAGCCGAAAAGCAAAGCTCTCGATTTACCGGTCGGTCTACGTTCCTACCCTCACCTATGGCCATGAACTTTGGGTCATGACCGAAAGAACGAGATCCCGGATACAAGCGGCTGAAATGAGCTTCCTCCGTAGGGTGGCCGGGCACTCCCTTAGAGATAGGGTGAGGAGCTCGGCCATCCGGGAGGAGCTCGGAGCAGAGCCGCTGCTCCTCCACATCGAGAGGAGTTGAGGTGAGTCGGGCATCTATACTGGGTTCCTCCTGGACGCCTTCCTCGGGAGGTGTTCCAGGCACGTCCCACCTGGAGGAGGCCCTTTTGCTGGAGGGACTATGTCTCTCGGCTGGCCTTGGAACGCTTTGGGCTCCCCCCGGAGGAGCTGGAGGAGGTGTCCGGGGAGAGGGACGTCTGGGTGTCTCTGCTGAGTCTGCTGCCCCCGCGACCCGGTCCCGGATGAAACAGACGACGGCGACGGGCTCTTTCTATGGTTCTCTGAAATCCCAAAGCCTTATAAATGGCTTTGTAACCCAAGGGTATCCTCTGTGATGATATCCAGGTATGATTTGCAAGTTCTTTCAGTAAGTTCATTACATCCTTCCCTGTTTTAATCATAATTTTGTGTCTAGGTTAATTTGTCTCGCTGTTACTTGTTGGAACTAACCTTAGCATATTAATGACATTCATTAATTTAGCATCTACATTCTTTTCTTGGCCATCTACTTATATACTTGGACAAATAATAAAGCTGCAGTCATTCACATTTGTCTGCTATTCTTGTCAAATAACAAACAAGTGTTCAATTCCAACTGAACCCACAGCTTGAGGTACAAAACTGTGGAATTTGATTCAAATATATTTCAAATCTGTCCATCTACCCGTCCAACTTTTTTTTTTTTCCTAGTTGTGTTTTTTATATGTCCATTATTTAAAGGCTGGCCACCCTTGAAATATAATTATATCCAGTCATAAATTCAAATTATAAAAAAAAAATAAGTTTAAAAGCACTAAAAAACTGGTATGATAAGCTTGACGCCCGCTTTCTCATATTAACAAATTTAAGTTGACAAAACTCTCAGTCCAGTAAATTAAAGGTTTATCTGCTGTTATTTTAACAGTATCTACGTATACGATGTTTAGAAAACTCAAATTATTGTGTTACAGCCTGACCAGTCTGCACAAACAGCGCAGACAACAATATTCTGTCCTTCAGAGGATATGTTGAGCATTTGTTTGCTGCATAAGGCAGCCAATCGGTCACAAATTATCAATTCTGTCATCTCAAGAAGTCATGCACGGTCAAAGTTTCTTAAACACCGGTTAAGTTCTGAAGTCTCTGAAAACAATATTATCACTTAAATATATAAGCCCCTTTAAAGCTGTTCCTGCATGTTGCTCTGCCGTGAGAGAGGGCTGACTGACAGACATGCCAAACAGGTCACATCGGCCAAAATCGGAAGCGGCAGGTCATGCTTTTTAAAGATCGGTGAACGGTCAGAAAACTGCAATCGGTGCTCCCCAGTCAAACAAGGTTAACATGGTAAAAAGCTGTATCTGCTAGGCTGCAAGAAGTAGGGTTTTGCAGGATATTGTACTGATGAGCAACCTCTGGAGAAGTGTTCTCGCATATTATTAATATCATTGAAGACTTTTGTTTCATTGCTGCCTGGCAACAATTAAACAGATATATTAGTGTCTCAGTCTGATACAACATGTGGCACAGACAAAAACAAAAAAAAAAAGATTATTTTCTTTTTTTGTTGGCCCAAGGAAAAAAAATCAGTGACTGAGTTTTGCTTTGAAACAAGAGCACATCCCTCTGGTGGTCTCACGGTCACCATGGCAACAAGATGTGACCGGTCGCAATAGGTATGAGACTGCATTAGCTCTGGGCAGAAGCATGCACCAGTACGCCGAGAAGATGCTGTACATTTTCCTGGAATTAGATAAAACAATCAAAGCCACTTATTTACTAATTGGAGCAGAGGTACAGTAAGAAGAGCGTGGGGTCAAGCGATGGATGGAGGAGGCACAAGAGGGTGAAAACGAGCCTGGTTCTTCCTCTCTGACTCCCACCGCCCATCTTGTATCTGTCAGCAGGAAGTGAGGTGTGTGTGCCAGTGCAACGAGGAAGCCTCCAGTTACCTGACAGGCTCATCTTTATCACCTGTCATTCTGATACTGGGTGCTGAGCCCAAATGTTTCTGCTTCCCCTCCTGTAGCTGCATCCATCGCTGTCTTATAGAAAGTAAATACAGTGTTCTACCTGTGTCGTCTTAAAGATATCTACAGTGTTGTGAAGATTAGTGGGTAAGTTTACAAGTTAATCAAAGCTGGCAAAAATGATAGGAATGGATAGATGGTTCATCAGCTTCTATAAACACATCCGTGAAAAGTACAGATTGTTTTGCTGTTTTGTTACTCTTGCCTGCACTTACACTTAAAGCACAGCTTCCGAAAACTTCCACCATTATTTTATTAGTCCACAGGCTTTTTTATATAATATTTTATATTATATATATATTGCAGCAATAGAGGCCTTTATTTTTCATTTTCCAACAGTGGGTAGACAAGAAAGAGGGCAAAGAGAGGGGAGACATTCAGCAAAGGTCGCCAGGTCCGGGACTCCAACCCGGGACAGCCGCTTTGAGGACTATAGCCTCTGCACATGGTTGCGCACTTAACCCCTACACCACCAGTGCCGCGCCCCAGTCCACAGGCTTTTTGTCTCATAACCCTAACATTCCCAACATCACCATTTTTGCACAGTCTCTCTTGGATTGCTGAATGTTGAACAATGAAATGAGGCCTCCCGGTCCTTAGATGTTGTTCTGGCTTTTTTTTTTGACGTCCTGAATGAGTCTTCAGTGCACTCTTGGAGTGATTTTAGTTGACCAGCCACTCCTGGGAAGGTTCACCACTGTTGCAACATAGGATGTCAAGTTAGTGCAACATTTTGGTCCAGTTCTTTAATTATCAGGGATCTAACCAGATACCTGTAATAGCCCCTTAATCACATTGTCCAGGAACAAGAGGTTAAATATAGAGGTACTGAGTCAGGAGTACTTTCTACAGACAAGAAAATCAGACAATGTATGCATAGGTAAAGGCAGCAGTAGCTCTCTCAGTGTCTTCTTCCAGGAATGAGAAACAGAGATGGGCAGAAAAAGACAAACTTTATTTATTGTCGATCAACTCCACCAGGTGACACATTTTTACCACCAAAGCCTGACAGCAGAAACTGTTATGATGGAAAATAAGTGAAAGTTTTATGCATTTGCAATCACTTATCTGAAAAGTTGTCCAGAAGATGACACCAATTTGTTTAAGAAAAATAGATATGTCATCTGCGACGTTGACTTGAATAGCATGGGACAAACAGATCTTATTATCGTTCATATGATTAAACAGATTAAAGATGTTTTAATCTAAGTCAACGCCTACTTGTCAATAAAAGGGCAGCTGCTTCCACCTCTGTGACTCTTTTTACATTGTTTTTGCCCTCCTGCCTCCTGTTGTTACCCTGCACTGCTAAAATCCAATAGTGACAACAAACCGTGGGTCCAGACAAACAGACCACACACTGCAGACCCACACTGACTGCCATACAAGCTAAATTGAATATTGATTGTTGGTAGGCACGCCGGCACTTTATGAAATACTGTTAAAGAGACAAACTGCACTGTGTTTGATGATCACCTTCAGCCCATCCACACACCGTCCCTGTTCAGATCTCACGTGGAGTCCATCAGGACCGCAGCAAGCAGATCATGATCACATTACCAGGCCGGTCCATTTCTAAGAAACCAAATCATCCCCATTAGTGCTTGATAGCAAAATTGAGGTCATCTTTTTGAAAATCTATCATCTTTACTGCCACATCAAAAAGAATATATTGTATAGCTCGTGATTGCGGTTTGGGAAATATAGCAGGGAGCAGTTAATGAAGCACATTACAGACGAGAGATGACATGGATTTTGAGGGCTTGAAATTGGCACCACAGATGCTCATCAAGCAATCAGCACTATTTGGATGTAATTTTATGGTAATCCTTTCATTTTTCTGAGCCATTTTGTTCATTTCATGGACGGTAGATGTGACTGAAGAGAGATGGGGGGGTAATGGCACATGGCACTCGATAAACAGACGCTCCAGATTCAAATGAAAGCAACACATCACGCTCGGAAATTATACTCTGAGCAGTTTAGAGCGTAACTGAACTGTGTGCCGTACATGAAGAAGTACACGGGTTTCATTTGCTACATGCTGCAGTTGTAGCTTGATGGAACAGAGAGGAATAAAAGAGCACGGCAATATTCCTTCAGCCTATAAGTTGTAAGAAATCAGAACTGAAGCATGTTTAAATAAGGCCGCACCACCACCACTGCTAACACTTGGGCTGATTTTGAAGAGGCTGCATTAGCCTTGTGAGTGGAAAAACAATAACACGATAAGCACTTACAATCTGTACTGAAAAGAAAAATAAATCAAATCTTTACTGGTCAATTTCAAGCGGCTGCTGACAGTTATTGAAGTAAAGTTTATGAATTATTAACAGCAATCTTGAACACCTGAAAGCTGAAAATCTACAACAATAAAACTTGCCAGCAAACCAAATCAAACAAGCAAATACTTGCTAGTTCCGACTAATTACTCCTACGAGCGGCTGATGTGGGTCAGTTTGTTGATGTCAACTAATACCTGAACTAAAGGCTGCATTAATTAAGCACTAGCTAGCTTGTACAGTTAGCATGTAAAGGTCTGATTCCCCTTTCACGCAAGTAGCATCTAAGGGATAGTTTGTCATGGCTGTACATTATAAGTAGTATTTCAAAACTTATTTTTTTGGCTATTGTGTCACATCCAAATCAAGTTGAAAATTTTAAAGTCAAATTTAAAAATGAAAAGTACCTCTTAAAGCTAAATTATGTTTTAAAATCCATTTCACATTTTGTGAGTCACTCAAAACTAGTAATTTATTTCTAATCAGTCCCAATTATTCCATTTTACTATCTTAAACACCAGCCTAATGTGTCTACATATATTATTCCCCAACAAAAGTGTTACAGACTTCTGTTTCTGGACTTATTGAAAGAATTTCCAATGACCACTTACAAAATGAATCGAGATGCAGTGTTGCAAAGAAAGCAGCTGTTGACGCTGTTGCATAATTGACAGTTTCATGTAGTTGTGATGGCCCCTGTAGAAAAATACTGTGTATGAGACAAATCATTAAAAGATACGTTGAATTTTCGTACAGCTACAAGCTAACTTTCTTCTGTCAACGAAGAATGTGAGAGAGGTTTTGTTTTTGTTAGAGTTCAAAAAGTTAATTTTAGGGATGATAGGTTTTTTTTGTATGATTTATTAGATATTGTTGTTTTATTTTGATTTACTTAGTTGTAGATATAATAGTATAATTACTTAGTATAATTAATGGCTGATATAAAAATTTTCTTTAGTTTTACTGTCCAATCAGTTTGATTAATCCAAGACTTGTGGGTCTTTTTAGATTTTTTCCATTTTTATGAATTCAGTCTATTTGTAATTAATTCATCAAAATAAATGGAAAACTGCTGATTTTATCAGCCCTAACCTGAAAGAAGACACAAAACATCAAAATCTAATTATACTTTTCTAATTATCTATTAATTAAATATTAATGTTCTTCTTACAAGCAAAGCTGTTATTATTTTTCTGTTAAAGCAATGCTGTGATCCAATTTAATTATTGTTTACTTGAAAGAACACAGTCTAAAAAACCAATTTTCCCAAAGACTAGTTCACATTTTTCATCACCCCAAGAAAAAAAGAGAAAAAACCTATACATTTAAGGATTTTTAAAATTGTTATTAAAAGAAAATTTAACACATTCTAGTTATGATCTTGTTAAGGGAACAGCAGCTTTGAAATTGTAATATCTTTAAAGGGGGATGCAAACTTAAAGGTTTATTATCCAATAATGGAAGCAAACTGTTGAAAATAACCCTTTTAATATTAAAGATCTGAACTCAGCAACAGTTAGAGATAACTAATAAAGAAACATGGTGTTGGTCTGGGACCGTTAATAGGAACTCCAGACAATAAATAAACTCAGAATAATACCTGACTTAAAATATAAGCATCATTTGTTATTTAATAGTATAATAACTGCACTTTATTAGGAAAAAAATGGCATTTAAATGCAGCCCTCCTCCCATAATTGCCCTAATTATGTGTCGAGAACAAAAGGCCTTTAGCGCTTCACTTTCTTTCTGCTGCAGGACAACCCTGTATTATGAGTAATTGCAAGCAGAAATGCATTTAAATAAAAATGCAAACGTACATACCGAATAAATGAATCGCTTTACCTGTGAGCACTGTAGCAAATGTCAACTACTGTAAATTATGACACTGTTCATAAACCAGTCTCGCAATCAGCCTCATAATCTATCAAAATCCCATCCGAAGCAGAACTGCTTTACCTCTCCTTTGAGTTAACAATTGAAATTAAAATAAAATGAGATTTCTTTATTCCTCGGGATTTGTAAAGAGAAAATTCATTAACAGGGTAATTGCCACTCTAACTAAAGAATATAGGAAAAAGAGGTCTAATATGAAGCAATAAAAAAGAATTTTGTCTTTCTGTCCTAGATGAAGCCACTGCTACTGTTTACTGTCTACTTTGCCTTTCACATAGAAAGTACTCCTGGAGCAGCGCTTTTGGTTCTGTTCGCAGCTCACACTGAGCCTGGTTCTGGTTCTGCTGGAGGTTTCTTCCTACTACAGAGAAGTTTTTCCTTTCCACTGTTTGTTTTAAAATAGAATTCATGGACAGCATCTTTTGTATTTTAATTCATTTAATTAGAAAACTTATATAAATTGTTTATTTTTGTCATTTTGTAAGCATCTGCATTTTTCATTCAAAACAATCATAATATTCAGGTTTTGAAAAGACCTAAACCCATCAGGAAGATCTTTCAAATCTCTCAACCTAGTCCTGCTACTCCTGGGTCTTCACAAAGCTCATAAATAAAGATTGCTATTTAAACAGTTTAATTAAATCTGTTAGGGCTCTGGTCTGTTATCCCCTAAGGTTAGCATATCCCATGACGGTGAAATTATTTAGAACGTTGCCACATATTGGGGCATTTTTCATCCTCAGTTTGTTTGCCCAACAATGACAACAAACAAATCCAGAAACAGTTGTTTTTTCAAAGCCGATGTCCATGGGCAATTTGCAGCTTGCTTTTGAAACAATTTGCTGATTTTAAAAAAAATGCTTCATATACAAGGACTTTGAAGTACAAATGGTTATCAGGTTTTTCCAGCTGTTTAAAATACACCCTGTTCTGTGTTTGTGTATGTTTTTTTTCATGTAACTTTTCCCAGAATTGCTTTTTCTTAATGCAAATCACATTTATTGTAATTCAACACGTGACCCAAGTGCTTTTACCTGAGAAAAAAGTGACTTTATCACCTAAACAAAGTCAAGAACTTGCAAAGGTTTTATATGTATTTTTCTTGTTAGTGAACAAACGGCATCATGAAGATCAAGAAACGCATCAGACAGGTCACGGAGAAAGCTGTGGAGATGTTTAAAAGAGGGTTGGGCTAGAAAACAACATCCTAAGCTTGAAAAATCTCACAGAGCTCTGTTCAATTTATCATCTGAACATGGAGAAATGGACCAACTGCAGACCTACCAAGACATGGTAAACTAACCGACTGGACGAAGACGAAGGAAAATCTGTCGACAGGACAACTGTTAGGTAAGCTTCCACAGATCTGGCCTTAATGGAAAAGTGGCCAGAAGAAGGCCATTGTTGAGAGGAAGTCCTGTTTGTAGTTTGCAACAGGCCATGTAGGGGACATGTGGAAGAAAGTGCTCTGCTCAGAGATGCGACCAAAATGACATGTTTTAGTCTAAATGCAACACAGTGTAAACCCTAAATACATCATTCCCATGGTGAAACAAGGTGGTGGCAGCAAAGGCAGGCTTTTCTTCAGCAGGTACAGTAGAGCTGTTCAGAGTTGACGGGAAGATGGAATAAAACCTGTTAGAAGCTACAAAAAAAGTTGAGATGAGGCCTGAGGTTTACAGACACCAGTACAGATCAATGCATATTCATGTGTTAGAATGGCCCAGTCAAAGTCCAGACCTTGACATGTGATATTCATCATGGTGTTGTATCCAGTCTGACTGAAATTTAAGTATATTTTTCACTGTTGGTGCAAAGCTGGTGAGTACATACCTTAAATTACTTGGAATGAACTGCAGAAAAAGGGGGTTCACAAGGTATTAATTCATGGGGGCGTAATACAGATTCATGCTACACTTTTCAGATTTGTATTTGTTAAAAAATATTTGAAACCATGTATCTTTTTCCTTCTGTTTCACAGCTGTGCACTACTTGGTGTTTGTCTATCACATGAATCCCTATAAATAAATAAAAAACAACTTACAAGTTTGTGGTTGAAACATGAAAAAAAAATGTGTGAGAAGTCCAAGAGGTGTGAAATCGTAGCTTCACTGAGAAACCTTTAATTTAAAGGAAAGCAGGCTCAGGTTTAAAATACAGTTTTCTCCATGATGAACGTTGCACTTTTCATCCTATTACCTGAAGGCAGCCACTAAGACAGATTGTGACATTTTTCTCTGTGTTGCAAACCCAGCATGGATGAGGAAGCTATTTTGGTTTCAGAAAAGATAAGTATGAGTGGGTTTGCTGGCACCTCATCCTTGTAATAAATGTAAAGTGGATGTTAAAGAGGAGATGGCAGAGATATTTCCAGGTTAGATTACCGGCTGCCTTTAGATTGTTTCAATTAACACCTCCATGGATGGGATCACTCAGAGACTCAACCCTGCTCCCCTACACCGTCCCGGTGTTATGCAAACACAGGACCACTGCCAGAGGGACTCATTATGGTCATTCTTAATCCATTTGCAACATCCCAGAACATGAAAGGGGAGCGCGTCCGAAGTTGACGCATTTTAATTAAACGGGTTTACTTGATTGCTATCTGAAAGCATTATCAGAGAAGCGAGCGTATGTGTGGGGCATTTGGAGATGCTGTGATCACACTCTCTTCTCAGCTCCTGCTAACTGTCTCCACTTTAAGGAAGGAGTTAATCTTGTTTGACACTTTCATGCCTAACAGGCAGAAGTGGAGTTTTTACGCTGATTTCAGGATCCAGGATTAGATGCAGGGTGATAGACAATGGATGCATCTAAGCTGGAGGTATGCACACATAAACTAATTTCCAGTTTAGCAGAAGTTAGCTGCTTAAACTCAGACCAGTAGAGCCACAAAGAACAAAACGCTTTTTTAAGGTCACATTTCATCACTTTTAGGTAGTTTCAGCATTTTATAAAATAAAAGAATAAATACCTCCCTTACTGGTAATAGGTTGCTGTACTTTATCTCCATTTTTGTGTGGCTGTATAAGCATCACCTTACAAGAGATTCCTCATGTTTTAGCAACATCCAACAATAGGCTGGGTTCTACATTTTCTAGATCGCAGTCTATTCTTTATTTATTGTGGGGAATTTGATTCCCATGTCAAGAAACAATTTCCTACAAAATCACGTGTTATCTGTTATCAGTTATCCGTTTCTGTAACAGTCATGAGATGTTATGTACATGCCCACTGATTGTTCAGGAGACAATCCAGGAAAATGCCTTTCATGTCCTACCATCCAAACGTAAATGAGACTTTACCAGGTCGGATTAAAATGTCGTTTTTTAAAATACAAGTTGGGTTTTCCTTCATAAAATATTAATTTAATTTGATGCCTTTTATACATATTTACCAGTGGTGCCAATATATATGAAGGCTGCTGTAGTTCCCTTTCTTTTATTTATGTTCAGCAAACATTTAAATGTGTTTGTGTTTGCCTGAATGAATGACTGTTTGATAGATATTTATAGCAGGCTGTTGAAATGCAGCTTACATGATGAGAAAGCTATTTGGGCTTCAAAAAGTGCTGCGATATACAGCTCTTAAAAGTTCTTCTCATTTATTAGGTCATATCTTGTCACGATGCCAGTGAAATCATATTTATTATTAATTGTTTAACTTGACTGATTTAATATCCCTCTGTTTTATATCTGGATTTTACTGCTTTACAGTTATGAGTACCTACCTAAAGGACAAGGGTGCAGAGCTTAAGAGGTCTGGATACTGCAACTGCCTGAACCCTCCTGCATTAAATCATCTCTTTAAAAGCACTGAGGAGAAGCTGGTGGTTGAAGGACAAACACACTTGATTCAATGGCATCTTTAGAAAGCAGCAGCAGAACATTTGTTCTTATCTTATGAGCAGATGCTAACAAAACTGGAGTTAGTTGTAGTGGAGGACCGTAATAAAAAGCAGCTGAAACCTCATTTGCACTTTTTCCTCGCTTACGGTAGCAATGCAGCACAGCTAGATGTAATAGGAAGTTAGAAAAGTGGCACCTGAACTTCAGTTTGACTGTTTTTTTTTTTTACAGTGCGAAAACCTTTCTGAGTGAGGATATTTGTAGTTGTGGTAGAGAATGTTGCTTTTATATTGGTAAGTCGTAGTCTGAATGGTTAAACATAGATGACCATATGCTGCTCTAAATGGGGAAACTGTAGAAGATGAGAACTGCAGCCTCATACTAGAAACATTTGCTTAGAAAATATGCTAAAAAGGTTTATATATTTAACATTTACGGGTGGAGCGAACACATTTAGAGCCAAAGAGATTACCAAGGATCATAAACACAGTATGTCATTCACAATGCAAAGACAGAGGCAGACTATCTACTGTTTACTGTAATTTCTCAGCAAACTTGAGCATTAAAGGTATATATTTTTGTGAAAGTATACTATGCTTTGTGCAGTCCTGTTATGAAAGTATATTCACAGCAAAACTATAATAAATCCATCATGCATCAAGTCATCTAAACTATTAAAAGGACGATAAGCCGAACTCGCATGTTTAAGATTATTTTCATTTAGTTGATGAGGTAACAGGGTTAAAGGCTACTTTACTTTTCATCGCAGGTCATAACATAAAAGTTATGACTACCATAACTAGGTGGAGTGCTAATGTCAGCATTTTCACTAATACATGCTAGCTGTGGAATTTAATGTTACTGGTAATGTCAGGGACATACTTGGTTATACTAATACATATACTGGGTTGTGCTGGTTAGAGTGACAGTCTGACCAAAGGTTGAAAACTAGGAGAGGACTGACCTTTGGTCTAGCCATGATGTTAGCATATAGCTTGTTGGTATAATTGTTTTTTTTTTATTAGGTTTTATCTGTCAACAAGAAGATTGGACAAAAGAAAAATGACAGGTCTATTTCATAAATTTTGGAGTAGTACTAGTGGATTTAGATATTATCTCAGGACAGATATAAGTTACAGAACACATGCGTTTGTGCAGAAATTGAAAATTTCACAGGTGGGACAGAAACTGTCCTACAATTCTGTCCTTATTTAATACAAAGCAGAATTCCTTGGACTTCCAAAGTAATTTTGCTGTTTATAATCTATTTTTATTCTGGTAAATGAGAACATGAGCATCAATCTGTGCACCAACCCTCCACATGACATTGCCATTTGAAATCTCCCTGGATTCTGACATTGCTAGGTTAGCTTAAAATGTTCTCAATTTGGGGTAGAAAAGTAGCAATCTGAGGATCTTTTTGCAAAAGGATTGGTTTCCATTTTAATTTTATCTATTAATTGTAAATCTTTGAGGTTTTTAGGATTAGGATAACTTGGCAATATACAAAACAGCAGCCAATAGAACAAAAGCAATTTCAGTGCTAAACCAATAGCTATGAGATTTCTGCATTTTAGTCCCTTTAGGACATTTTTGTCTGACTAGAACTTTATCACTGCAAATAAGATGCAGGTTTAATAGGTTAAAGTGTTGAATTTCCTTTTGTATAGAAAGATAAGACAATTTATTACTAAATGTAATGGGCTAAAAGACATTTTCTGTGTTGGTATGAGGACAATCTTTTGTGGGTAAGCATGCTAGATGAGTTTGAGTAGTGTGAAGACTAAAATCAGAGTAAAGCTCTGCATGGGTGACCAACTATATATACTGTTTATTTCCAAATGGAAGTTATTTTTCCCCTTTCGCTGTAAGTAAAACGCTCTATTCTGTGCGGTGAAATGACATGACGAATAGCACTGTCACATATATAAGACTATGCCAAATTGATTTAGCATGCAGTGATAAAGGCTGTGTTTGGGTTAATGTTTGCGTGACTGGCGTGGGCTGCTCAGGCGTTCTTTCAGGACGTTTCATCAGTCCAACTGGCCGCTGAACAGCAGAACACAGCTCATTTGTCTTCACTTTCATCGTGTGAGACCAAACTGGATTACCCTGAAGTTGGCTGATACATTGGGGTATTAATGAAACGGAAGTGAGCGAGGAAGCATCTAACGGTGTCTCGGTTTGCTGCTGTACTGCAGGACTAGCATATGAACTGTCCTGTGTCAGGTGATGAGGATAGTTTATAATGAAGAAGGGGGAGAGTAGGGCTCTGACTGCACAATAACAGAGCTTGTTATAACTATTTTGTCAACTTTGGTTGTGTCATGGACTTTATTCTGTGGCTGAAATATTCTCTTATTTATGCTGCAAGGCCATTCTACTTATGGGTACCATTAAGGTAACCTTTAAAATACAGTGGGAAAACTAAGAAGTAATGTTTTTCTCAGTAATGGAGCTTTGACATTTACACTGGTTGGTTGTATCCACACATACAACCAACACAAAATAGTCCTTAAATTAAGAAATATGTTAAGAAGTGGAATGACAGAAGGAAAAGAAGCATTGCATAGACTTTCTTAAAAGTATTAACCACATATTAGAAAAAAAACCTGTTTTAGTAATGGGCTTCAAGATGCCTCCTGTATGTGGAACCAATTCGTGTGATTTTTGACAGTCTTCTACACCCGAGATCTGCAACCCCAGTTCTTGAAACCTATTGTCTGCAACTTTAGATACATTCCTTTTCCAACACACATGAATCAACTAAATTCCTGATTACAGGAACTCTACAAAGCTTGGTGACATGCAGAGGATGTAAAAAAGCCATTCAATTCAGAGGTGGGAGTGGCAATGCATCTAAAATTTGGACTGTTGCTTTTAAGGACTGGATTTGAAGACCCCTCCTCTAAATGGTAAATGACCTGTACTTGTATAGCGCTTCATCAAGTCTGAGGACCCCAAAGCGCATTACACTATAATCAGTCGTCCACCCATTCACACACACATTCACACACTGCCTGGGGCAAACTGATAGAAGTGAGGCTGTCATACAATCTGCGCCACCGAAGCCTCTGACCACCATCAGCAGGCAAGGTGGGTGAAGTGTCTACCCCAACAACACAACGACTGAGATGTACAGAGCGGGGGTTTAAACTCGCTGGTTACAGGACAAACCTTTACTGCCACCACTGTCACCCCTGACTCTACACATACTGTCTTTAAATCTCACAGGTTGTTGTCCTATGTGCACCAAGAGTCCTATTCATGGATTTACATTGAATCAAGTTTGGGTGATTGACTAGGCCATTTAAGCAGCTTTATTTTCTTTCTCTGAAACCAGTTGGGAGTTTTCTTGGCTCTGTGTTTGGTCCAATGTATTGCTAATAGGTACCCTGATTTAATCCTCAGATTTCTATCATTATTAACTTTCATCTAGTTGTGTGGTCTTGCGGTACTATATACTGAATAAAAGCTCCAGACCGTGATACCCCTACCCCCTAATGTAACCATGGGTATGGTATATTTTAGTCGATGTCCACCTCGAAACATGCTGTGACATCCAGAGATTATTTCATAAAACAAAAGCTCTGCAGCCAACTTTAAATCATCTTCAACATGCCTTTTCTTCAGCAGTGGAGGCTTGCTCAGTGAAATTTCATAGAGGCCATTGCAGTTCAGTGCATTCCTTATTGTTTTTAAGGGAAAGTTGTACCTGACCTGGTGATTCCTGGTCTTTCTGAATCTCCCTGTGATTATTCCTTGTGTCTTGATTATTGTTTTGTGTCCTCTGTTGGAAATCCTGTGAGCAGGACCTAGTTGGAGCTGGTTTATGATGAAATTATGTTCTTTCCACTTGCAGATGGTTATGGTTCCACCTTTGCTCAGTGGAAGGTTAGAAACACATCTGTAGTCTATGCTATTGGTATGTTTTACATAAGTGCTCATGAGATTGTAGTTGTTTAATACCTTGGTAGTGCAAAACCTTTTTAATGGCCCTCAGTTAGGACTAAACCAGCTGCTTTTAATTTGCACTGATAGGAATCTTGAATTTCTATACCTTTTTAACTTCCTGTTTTCAATACCTGGTCTCTCTGTTGTTGGGGCCATCCATTTTGGTTGCACATTTTGACATGCGCAGCTCAACAAACGTCGCCGCTCTGACGTCACTGGGAGTATAAACTGGCTGAGATGCAGAGTTTCGGTGCCATTTCCCACCTGTCTCAAAGGACAGCGCAACGGAGGCACATATCTGGAGAGACAAGAGCTCGCAGGCGAACCTTTGCTCCTCAAGGCCAGTCCTGGAAGAGCTTGAAAGCTGGAAATCTGTCTGATACGAGAAGATCAGGAGATTTATTTACCGATCGAAGACCGCGCCCACACCCGGCGCAGGTGGAAACCCACAGAGGTTCTATGTCCAAGGAGATGAGTTTACCTCCTTGTGTATGCATTCGACTAACGGTTAATTTTTTTCCCTCCTGGACGGATGAGAAATTACCGTTTTTTTCCTTTAATTTGATCATGGACGAGTGGTCCCCCTCCCCTCCTTTTTCTTCAGACCTGATCCCATCCTCAACCGGTGAAGAGCAGAAATCAACGTCAAAGTAATTCCGTTCTTTTCATATTAAACTGGATAGGTGCATTTAGAGGTCTGGGCAGGATGAGGCAGTTAAGGTGTTTTAGGATAACCAGTAGCTAATGTAACGTATTAACTTGTTGCATGCAATACTGATTGAATTATGTTATGCTGAGCTGTATTTTGATTTGCTGCTGAATTGTGCGTGGTTAATGTTTGTCCGGCTGATCCCAAATCAGCCAGGAGTTAGAAGTTGGACTTTTAAAAGTTTTTCATTCAAAGCAACAGTGGTCTGGGCCTCGCCTGACCACTCTTTGTTCCAGTTTTATTGCTGGAGATTTTCCACTGAGTTCCCGCCTCAGAGTTTATGACCCTTTGTCAAGATTTGGGGCGTTCAGCTGGTTGTGGCTAAAGGGGCGTGGCCCCACCGTTTTATCAGCTGGTCGCTGCGATCGAGACATCAACACAACAGGAGGACTTCTTTCCATTTAACCCAGATTACACATTTTGTCCATAAAACTACTGGTTTGATCTTCATAGACACTAAATGCGCATATATATATTTATTTTATTATCATTGTTAGGTAGTCATTTTTTTCCCCTTTGTGTAGAACGGTGCTTGTTAGTTAGGTGCAGGTTTTTGGACCAGAATAATGGTATATCAGGATTATTTGGCTTCAAAAAATTTTCATATATATAATTAAGAGAAGCGTTTGTGTTTATTTTGTGCAAGAGTCTGTCAAAACAAGGTCGAAGTTCCCCCATCTTCGGTGAAGCGGTTGAATAAACAGTGACCGTTTGTGATTTGGTTAATAATTTGTAATTATTAAAGAGATTGAGCCCATAATCACAACACCAGAGGATATCTCTGATTTCTATTCGAAAGTAATGATTTTTGTTTAAGAAATAAAAAATGTTCAAATTATGATTTTAAATTATAATTCTTGATGAATACTAATTAATCAATAATCATAATTCTTACACTGTCATTCCACTTATGACACATAATTTATGAGTTACATTTATCAGATTTCTTTCTATGTGCAAATTACGTGGGTTTTTACCAACATCTGATGTGAATTTCACATCAAAAGTCCTATTAGAAATATATGTACAGAGAAAAATAATGTGTTCAGTAACTATTTATTCCATTATATCACCAATAAACCACATGTATCATCTTTCTGTTTTAAGGATGCTCATGATGGGAGCTATTGTGCTTAACTCCAGGTGAAAGGAACTCTTTGCAGAAAGACCATCCTGAAATTGGCAAAACATCCCCTTTTAACTCCAAGTCACAGACAGCAGCCCTTGCCTCATGACAAAACTTGGGCTTTGGGTCAGAAACGGATCATACTTTTATCCCAGACCATCAAACGTTCTATTGATTGCTTGTGACGCTTTCGTCTCTTCTTTTTCCTTCTTTCACTTTCCTTTTTTATCCCAGCCGTGACAGCTAAAGGCTGTCAGGAGCCAGGGGGACCTGCGGAGGCAACTAACGCACAAGCACATCAAAGCATCATCATCAAAGAGCGCCATCTGTCCTGCTCAGTCGGGCCTCTGCTGTCTCCCACTCTAGGCTGTACACGTACAGTAGCAACATTACGCAACTCAGGCGAATTATGGGTTCACACCTAATTAGCAGTTAAAGGAGCTTAAAAATATGCTGTTGTTTCTGTTGCCGGTGCTTATTGTTGTAAACACCCTTCACTTATTCATCTAGTATATTTTAAAGAGAAATTCAGAGTTTTACGTTGTTTTGATAATGATCTATAACTAGTCAGTTATGCTTAAATTTTAAAGGCACGTATTTATTTTGTTTACTGTTAATCTCCAACGTGTCTGCAGAGAACTGCTAAATATTCTGTGAAGCATTGTGTGTTCTTATCAGCAGCAGATATCGAGGACAATTATGCAGTAGTGCCTGAGTTACGGCACTGATATAAAAAGTATACTTTACATATAAAATAAGACAGTTTTAAGACTTATGGAGGACATTCAGCTTAACTTTCAAAAAGGCAACTTGTAAGGAGTGATAAGCCTCAGCAAATTGAACTTAATATTCAAATTTCTTCCAAACATTTGTGAAATTTTCAGGTTTCAAGAGTATAAAGGTCACCACCCTGCGGGACTTTAGTGTGGAAGCACCAAGCCTATGGTAACACATGTTTAAACTGATTTTAGGTCTGGACTTTGACTGGGCCATTCCAACTCAATAGTATCTTTGAAGGGGGTCCCACGATGTTGTACAGTGGGGATGGTGCATTCAGGGTGACATGCAGACACACAGTGTTCATTCAGTTAATAGAGGCCACATTTGTCTTTGGACCTTCCACAAACAATTTAGGCTAAAGATGATAAAGAACCAACTAATGTTTTTAAATCTAAATATAATAACCACTAATATAACCAGAGTTTAGCAGTTTTTCACTTTGTCCATGGAATATTTGCTTTGAATTTCCACAAGCGAATGACACTTAAATTTGTTTTTTTATTGGATCTATATTTCCGGTCGTTAGACTGAATGTGTCAGTCTTTTACATAATTTTCTAAAAATATTAACTTTCCAAAGAAGAAAATCTATCCACCCTCTTTTTGCAAAAGTTTTAATGTGTTTCTTTATTTTAAGACCTAAAATAAAAATAAAATGTCGGTTCTTTACACATTTCCTGTAGTATATATTTAAAATAAAAGTTCAAAATGATCTTTTTCTTAAGTTAATGTAACATTTGCGGTTCTAAATCATTTTTAAGTAGCTAAAAATGTCTCCTGTAAAGGTTGCAGACCCCTGGTTTAGTTGGACCTCCATGTCTTGGTAGTTCTGCAGTTGGTCCATCCTCTCTCCATGGTCAGATGATGGGTTGAACAGAGCTCTGTGAGATGTTTAAAGCTTGGGATATTGTTTTATAAACCGGCCCTACTTTAAACTTCTCCACAACTTCCTCCCTGACCTGCCTGCTGTGATCCTGCCTCAGATGATCTTTTCTTCAGTTTTAATTATTTGGGTATAATACTTATATTGTTAAAATGCATATTAAATATTCATATGTCCAAATGTGTTGTTTTCAGGAAAACCCTGGAGAAGACACCTTAGCTTTAATCCTGGTTAATGAAATTCACTACAACTGATATTTCGTGCGTAACCAAGGAAACTGAAAGCTGTAATCCAATGAAAAGGGTTTTCAGCAGCAAGCAATAATGCATGCAGGCGTTTGCACCTATTTTGTGCAATTTTTTCTGTCACGGATTGTTTTGAGCTTTAATATTACAGGATATACATTACATTAAAGGTGGACTAAAGTTCTGAGATGATTTATTTTGGCCATCCTGGTTTTACACCACAAAACCTGCCACAATAGCAGGGGTTGTGGACTTTTTAAGTCCACTGCAATGCAGCACAATTCACTTTTAAATATGGAAAGACCCAGCAATAGTGTGCTGTTAATTAGAAAAGGGGCTTTGGACTTGATGTTTCACATGGTTAGCATTTAAAGAAAGTTCAACATCAAGGGAGAAGAGTTCATAATCAATATTTAATGCTAACAAATGAAGGTTCAGGGATTGTGTTGGTTTTATGGGGATTAGTTTAGAGAAACACTCAGTCCTTGTTTTCCTGTGTACACCCAATGTTCTAAAGGTTTTTGTTTTCTCACAGTTGAGTTAATTATATCTTTATTTGTCCAAAATAACACACCAGCAGCTTACATGTTTGGGTAGGAGTTTAGTAGAATGATGCTGGTACCAAAGAAAATACACCTCGGCAGTGCAGGTATCCTGTCTGGTTGCTGGCGCGATGCAGTGCCATAAATCAGAGGTAATTGACAGCCTGACTTTGACGTTTTTGGCTGGAAACCTGGTATAATTGATATTACATGTTCTCATAATTTGTGTTTTTTTTTTTAATAACTAGTCAATTTTATTTAGTGGGCTTGTGTCTTCTCTCAAACATGGACTGCAGCTGCAACTACACAGTGATATCCATGAAAGGCCATTATTTCTCTCAGGCCAAACAACCGGTTTTGTCTCTGCACATAATTAAGAAGCAAGCAGCAAACTGAAAGTACTGTACATTTTATGTCTTTATCAAACTGTTTGGACTTAGAAACATGGTTTTTGAATCTATTTTCCAGGCTTTGGAGAAACACCCGTGGAGTTATTGTCATAATAATAGGTCCGATCCTGTGAAAATAGACATTTATCAGCCGTTTGAGGACAATTTATTTCCAGCCTGGCAGGCGTTCTCCCTGACAATGACAACAGAGGACTACTGTTCAACAATTATTTACCTGGTAAACTGTTTAAAGGCCATCGTAGGTTTGGTTCACAACTGTTACCTGTGGAAAACAAATGACAACTACAGTTTACCCAGCTGCCGAAACAAAAACTATGAATCTTCAGCCTGGAAGGAGAACATCACCTTAGCTGAACTGTAACCTTAGGCTAAAGTAAGAAAAGTTAGAGTTCACCCTCAGAGACTTTGCAAACTATAATAAGGCAAAAATCTTAGTTTATTTATCTACATATGCTTTCCAAGGAGGGTCATGTTCCTGTTATAAAGGCAGTAGTAGTTTTAATAACCTTAACGTAAACGTATAAATATGCATGACAGTGAATAGATGACTGTAGCTCTTTAACTCTTTAAGGAGCCTTAATTAATTGCAGGGGTCAAAATGAATGCAAAGTCAATGAGACACTGGCTCTGAAACTAATAGGGTGGCTTTTTTTAGTCATGATTTGATTAAATTATGACACTGAAGGCTATGATGCTTTTGTGAGTCAGTTATTGACGGTGGGATGTTACATCCAAATACTTACTTTGACATCGCTAGCTCAATGGCCTTCTGGTTTATGACGGGAGATAAGATCAGCTGTTTTACAGCCACTACCGGGTGAAACCTCTGTGGTGTTTTATAATATTTCCATTTAGTTTCACACACAGTTAACGTCTAATATCTAAGTCATTGTCGCTCTGATGCAGAGGGTCCTTCTCTATAGATTACATTCATTTGAACGCTGAGTTATGTTGGAACGAAGATGTTGTGGAATTTTCTTATCAAAGTGGGTAGAAGTTGACTCATAACAAGAGAAAATCCGGACTTTGTCTTTCTAAGTTTTATTCAAAGGCATTCAGAGTTTGATGACCCTGACACTGAGGTTATTCAGTGTAACAGAGCCCCGATCAACATTTACACACACTATTTATACCAGAACATGACAGTGTTATCTCAACTTCAAAGAGTCTGTGTTTTATGACCCCAGACCCTTCTCGGGTTCAGAGGTGACAAAGTTATCTAGGAACCCATCTGTCCTTCCCAACACATCATCTTAACTGTGGGTTTTAACCATTGAACGTCTGATAATGGCTTTTACAGCTTCCTTCACTAACACAGATGCTCAGAGGAGTGAGGTAACCCAAAGGTCAAACACTTTGGAATGCTTACTGCAAGAATTTCCATTACACTCCTTTCTTATGATTACAAGATAATCACAACTAAAGGAAAATTCTGCAAAACTAACACCCCTCTCAACTAACAGATAATCCAAAGCCATTCTATTTGCAAACTCATCGTTCTTATAGCCTGCTGCTCCATAGTTAGAACAGTGAAACCTTCCTCAGATAAAGCAGTAAGATTAAGAGTTAACACAAAGGTATCTGGGATCAAAGATCCTGAAATAGTAGAAGGATCAGTTCTGATAGGACATGACTCAAATTTATGTTTGTTGATTAAAGCACATAAAACAGATATACAGGTCCTTCTCAAAATATTAGCATATTGTGATAAAGTTCATTATTTTCCATAATGTAATGATGAAAATTTAACATTCATATATTTTAGATTCATTGCACACTAACTGAAATATTTCAGGTATTTTATTGTCTTAATACGGATGATTTTGGCATTCAGCTCATAAAAACCCAAAATTCCTATCTCACAAAATTAGCATATTTCATCCGACCAATAAAAGAAAAGTGTTTTTAATACAAAAAACGTCAACCTTCAAATAATCATGTACAGTTATGCACTCAATACTTGGTCGGGAATCCTTTGGCAGAAATGACTGCTTCAATGCGGCGTGGCATGGAGGCAATCAGCCTGTGGCACTGCTGAGGTCTTATGGAGGCCCAGGATGCTTCGATAGCGGCCTTTAGCTCATCCAGAGTGTTGGGTCTTGAGTCTCTCAACGTTCTCTTTACAATATCCCACAGATTCTCTATGGGGTTCAGGTCAGGAGAGTTGGCAGGCCAATTGAGCACAGTGATACCATGGTCAGTAAACCATTTACCAGTGGTTTTGGCACTGTGAGCAGGTGCCAGGTCGTGCTGAAAAATGAAATCTTCATCTCCATAAAGCTTTTCAGCAGATGGAAGCATGAAGTGCTCCAAAATCTCCTGATAGCTAGCTGCATTGACCCTGCCCTTGATAAAACACAGTGGACCAACACCAGCAGCTGACACGGCACCACAGACCATCACTGACTGTGGGTACTTGACACTGGACTTCTGGCATTTTGGCATTTCCTTCTCCCCAGTCTTCCTCCAGACTCTGGCACCTTGATTTCGAAATGACATGCAGAATTTGCTTTCATCCGAAAAAAGTACTTTGGACCACTGAGCAGCAGTTCAGTGCTGCTTCTCTGTAGCCCAGGTCAGGCGCTTCTGCCGCTGTTTCTGGTTCAAAAGTGGCTTGACCTGGGGAATGCGGCACCTGTAGCCCATTTCCTGCACACGCCTGTGCACGGTGGCTCTGGATGTTTCTACTCCAGACTCAGTCCACTGCTTCCGCAGGTCCCCCAAGGTCTGGAATCGGCCCTTCTCCACAATCTTCCTCAGGGTCCGGTCACCTCTTCTCGTTGTGCAGCGTTTTCTGCCACACTTTTTCCTTCCCACAGACTTCCCACTGAGGTGCCTTGATACAGCACTCTGGGAACAGCCTATTCGTTCAGAAATTTCATTCTGTGTCTTACCCTCTTGCTTGAGGGTGTCAATAGTGGCCTTCTGGACAGCAGTCAGGTCGGCAGTCTTACCCATGATTGGGGTTTTGAGTGATGAACCAGGCTGGGAGTTTTAAAGGCCTCAGGAATCTTTTGCAGGTGTTTAGAGTTAACTCGGTGATTCATATGATTAGGTTCATAGCTCGTTTAGAGACCCTTTTAATGATATGCTAATTTTGTGAGATAGGAATTTTGGGTTTTCATGAGCTGTATGCCAAAATCATCCATATTAAGACAATAAAAGACCTGAAATATTTCAGTTAGTGTGCAATGAATCTAAAATATATGAATGTTAAATTTTCATCATGACATTATGGAAAATAATGAACTTTATCACAATATGCTAATATTTTGAGAAGGACCTGTAATAGCTTCGCAACCTACTGACTTCCCAAGGAAATAAGGTCTACTTTCCTCCTGTGTAATACAAATATCTGGACCTTTAATCGGATTTCTAATACCCCGAATTCTATAAAAAGTTCCCGTAGACGCACATGTTAAATTAGTCTCACTAGAAAATCTACTAACATTTCTGCTTTACCTAACAGTATAATTCCTCACCCAAGGAAAAATGACCTCCACCAGCTGGTTATGTTGCCTATCTGGAAGTAGTATCAATAGGAACAGGTACCAAAAATGGTTGATCATTAATAGCACGTGGAATCAAACAACAAACATAGCAACTGTCATTTCCAATATTCCTCACAGTTTGATGCATCAGTTGCCACCAGACATTATCAGTATGATCATAGTAGTCAGAAAAGTGATGAATCTCTCTTCGAATCCGCTGATGAGTATTATTAGTCAGATTAACCACACATTATCTTTGCTGTACCTTTCCCAAATGAACACAAGAGTTATAAAAAGACTTGCAATACCAATCATTAGCATCAGAACAGACCATCTTCCATATAGCTGCATCGTGACCTTGAAGTGGTATGTCCTTTCTTCTGGTACTGAAAACAAACAGTTTTTCCCAAAGAAAACAAATTATAAACAAAACAAAAATCCTGCTGCCTCTCCTGAGTGGCTTCAAGCTGCCCTGTTACCAGTCTGGTACAGGTGGGCGGTCGTAGGAAGCTCCTCTAGAAATATATTTAGAAACAGGAACTCTAACCTGCTGGAAGTTAGGCTTCCATAGTCCAACTAAACAACAGTGAAAATGAACACATTGAAATTTATAATAATACCATAATGATAGATATTAAGCAATAAACATGAAAGTTAGATAAAAGCATCTGAGATTTTCTCCTCAGAGTCAGTCTCGCTGTCAAAGTGGGAGAAAAGAATTTGGCTGACCCTTGCTGTCCAGGCAAAAGAGCCCCTAGTAGCCACCAAATGTTAAGAAATTAAGGAGAATAAGCATCATGGCGCATGTTTGACTGTCTTTCTGTTGCAGACGTCACCAGTCCATCATCCAGAGAAAGGTTATGTGCAAATGTGTAGAGATCTTCCCTGTATGTTTCCTATGTGTCTCTCACTGTGGTGTGTGTGCAGTGAGGCAAATGACCTTATGATTTATAACTTTCAGGCAATGCGATGGCCTTAAGTAGATTCTGAAATAACGTGGCACAGCCCAAGGGATTATTGTACCCTTGTAAGAACAGTGTTCTTCAACCACCTCTTCAATCACTCGCCAGTGATCAGCTTACAGTTCTTTGTCTTGTGGTGGTCCGCTGTCCTCACACCTTTCAGGCCGTGGATGATCCAGTTGGAAGATGACTTTTGTCCTGGAAGCCAGATGAAGCTGGAGGAGCTAGAGCTTTCCTGCAGCTTTCTTGGGTGTCTAGTAGGATCTGATATGGGCCATTCCAGCCCTGGACTTCCTGTGTTATCTCCTAAATTATCTGAGCAGAATCCAGTCGCCAGGAATAAAAGACTGGAGGGTGGAAGTGGCTGTTTCTGGTAATGCAGCCTTCACAGTCTGTGAAACTTGAGAAAACACAGTGGACAGGTTTTGACAGTAAAACAACATCCTATCTTCACACAAAGATGTGGAAAAAAATTATCTTGGCAATAACCCCATGTTACTTTATTCTGACATTCCCCCCTTCTGGCGCAGGGTCCAACCCATGCGACAATCCAGCAAAAGGTTTAAACAAGAATGTTCTAGTAACCAAGATCACATTACATAGAACCAAAGAAATGAATTCTGACATAACTATGTGTCACTATAAATTTAACGAAAATACATAAATAAAATCCAGATGTTTTTAACTGTAACTCGGTTCCATTAACAACAAAACACAAACTTTAGTCGTTGTACAGCTCATCAATATTTCACTTAGAAATAAGTCACACATCTTCCTGATTTGTCTTGCATGAAGATAAATTTTAGATTAATGTAAATCCAATGTAATTTTGACACATACACTCTACAAATTTAATCTAATAAATAATTCCCACCAAATATGAAATCATAACTCTGATTCTTTATCAAAAATATATTCCTTACTTTTGCATATCTTGAACTGTCAGTTAGCTTAATGGCACCAGGGAAAACTTTCAATCTAATAAATCACCAATGATTCTGTATGCAAAACTAATTCTTCAAACTAGTGTAAACTATTTCATTAACCTTTTTATAGTAAAACACATAAATCTAAAAGTCATGCTACATCCTTAATTATTATACAAAAAAACATGTTTTTAAGGCAACAATCACTACAAGCATTTGATTCTATTGTCTCTTAAACAGTGTTAAAACTCAGGAAGGGAGGTGCTGAGCGTTACCATGACAACAAAGGCATGAACCAACCTGGTAGGTGGGCGGAGTCAGGCAGAACTAACCTCTGATTGGCAGCCTATGGGCGGACCCACAGTTTCTTCATTCAAACCCATATTAGTGAACCTTAAACTGCAAAACTGTTAACATGCCTCTACCTCAGAAACAAGCTGCTTCTTAATTCTCCTGAAAACTCAAAGTTTTAATCAATCTGGGATTTAGAAACATTATTCTAAACATGGATTATTGTGTCATGCAACATATAATCAAACATTCATTCCAACAAAACAAACATAAAACATCAGAGACAGACAAATGGCCAAATTTGAAGCTTCAAGAATTCAAAGAAATGTTTAACAATCTCTTTTCAGAATATGTTTTCTCAGCCATATCTTTTAATGCTATAATTGATCAATGTTGTTATGACAATCGTCAGGATCCTTTTTAAAAATGAGTGCACATAGTCCAAAAAATCTCAAAATATTTAGAAGCACAGCAACAGTTTTCTCTTAAATAATCCAAATTTACTGATGCTGAAACCTTTTGCTAATTCTTTGTACTGTAATAATAACTACAATCCTGAGAGTTATTGTTATAATTCTCTTTTGTTTGGCTCAATTTGATCGCGGAAGTATTTTAATTCAATTCAATTCAAATTTAAAGATACTTTATTGATCCCCGAGGGGAAATTAGAAAAGTCGGCGTTGACATTTTTATGTTATACCCAAACTAAACAAAAACTGCAGTGTTTGACTTAATCAGAAATTAAGATAAGAAGCTTGACTCCAAACTGGACTTTTTCCCACATAGTGTTTCAAAAAAAACAAACCTCATTTTCTTTAATTTGGGCTATTTAAATTTTGAGAGTTGGGGAGAACTTATTACTAGAACCCCTCTTTTACAATCCAAATGCTGATAAATGTTCCAATATTTTATCTCTTAGTAATCTGAAATCACCTTGTGTATCTTTGTACTCATATGTATTCTTTTAATCTTTAAACCTTAAGAAATCAAACAAGGAGACTGGAGTTTGAGCCGACCATCCTCTTACTGTTAAGATGGCCTTTATTTCTTTTCTTTTCCTAAAATTAAGGATTTTACTTGTCTTGATTCTGTTATAAAAATCCTAACCTTCGTTCCAAAACTAAACTCTTCAACCCCAATCTGTGTTCCCCAGAGTAGAAATTTTGAGTATTATTGCATTTCAAAGCCACCAAAATGACTGGAACTCATCATTGGCTTAGATCTATTTTAATAGGTAATCGGTCTACCTTTAATTAAATATTATAATTTTATGGACCCAAAATCTATGGCTTACGGGCTTCAGGAGTCCAGGAACCACAAGTTGAGTACTACTGCATTGAACAATGGTGTTAACTTTCTGCAGAGATGGAAGGATTGGCTAAATATATTATTTCTGCTTGGACAATAATCAGATTTAAAAATCACTAGTTCACAGCTCCTAATTTACCTCAGATCATATTTGCTTCTAACCCAGTTCATAAGAAGCGTCAGACAAACATTATGCTAAAAAACAAAAAACAAAACAAAACCCAGATCTGTTTTAAAATAAAGAAAAAGCATGCTTAAAAACTTGTTACTGTGGTGGAAAATAACTCCACGGTTCTGAAGGCCTTTTCATGCAGAGTCTTTTAGGAAACATGAGATTAGTTTAATTTTTGTGTGGTACCACTGTCCAATCAGATTCTTTCTAAATAACCCCATTTTTCATTCTCATTTTAAAGGTTTGTTTTACCAAGGGAAATGTGTTTAACAAAACCAATTACTCTCAGAGTTTTAAAAGTTTTAGCTGGTGATATCTTAGAAAACAAGTGTTTTAAGATTCCTATGCAACACAGAACTGATCAGGTTTCTCTTTCCTTCTCCAAAGGGAGAAAAAAGAACCTGCAGAACCAAACCTTTCATAGTTTTTGTCAGGACTTGATATAAGGTACAGTGTAAATCAACACGCTGCATGAATCAGAAGAGGTAAGAAAAAAAACTAATATAACTTCTTCCCAGCAGCTGCTGTGAAAAACAATGAATTTGTACTTTCCATAAGCGTCTGTTAGCACTTGCGGACAAAAACTGCACCAAACTGTAAATACTGTGTCAGAAACTGTATGAAGACCATCTGCAGTAGAACTAAGCCTGTTTTAATGAGGTCTCTACCCATTAGATTTATGGGATACAAAATCTGACAACAGAAACTAATGCCTGAAGGAGAAACCCATCAGGTTTTACGCATGCGCTGGGTTTTAAAAATGCTCCTTCATGAGAGCTGTCCTGAGAATAACATAGAAACACTTGGTTACTGCTGAGTTTTGGAGATGTTGTAACTTCCTCTGCTTTTAATAACTTTTAATAACTAGAATAATTGACCCTAAATATTCCACGACGAAAGCCAACTCGCTTGTCTGAAAGAATTAACCGGGAAGTATCAAATGAGTTAAGTTATCACCCTTTTAAAGATACTTTTCTAACCCTAAAATAATATTTTAACCCGCTTTATCTGTCCACGTCAAGCAAGCGTCACATGAGCAGCGGTTAATAAGCGTTCTTCATTGCAGAAAATAGGAAAAGATTTGTGCAAATGTGTGTGTGTTTGTACATTACCCCCATCAGTTTTTAAATCACTCCAGAGTCAGACTGTCATGGCACACAGTTCTCTATCAGTCCAAAAAACAACCAGGCCCTTCCCAGGTCTGTTGGTGGGACATTCAATCATTCTTTGTCCACTTTAACTTCTCCAGGAGGGAGAAAGAAGAAACTTTGCTCCGGTTTCTCTTCTGCCCGCATAAGATGCTTTCAATATAAATCCAGTGTATCGCTCTTCTGGCTCTTGCAAACAGCATGGATCGTTGTCCATCTCAGTGGGTCCAGATTTCTTCTGAGTTTCGTTTTTTGGTGGAAACTCACACTTCGATTTGCAACAAGCAGGCAGACAGGAAGGCAGATCTCTCTCTTTCAGGCCGTGCTGGAGAAGCGTCTCTGGCGGAGTAGCCATGGAGAAGGGCAGGTTTCTAAAATCCAGACTCAAAAACGCAGATGTTGAACTCAAATCCCATATATGTGTGTATTTGTGTGTGAGAGAGGCAGAAGAAAAGTTTAGTATAGGTTCAGATTGTGTACAAAGAAATATTATCAGTCAGTTAGTCAGTTGTCCTCCTGCCTGTCACTTCCTTTCATAACATGAACTATACTCCTTTCTAAAACAACTTTCTTTTCGACTCTCTAATGTCCCTTTTAACTTTTTACCTTTTCCGACTGATCGCAATATTTCAGACAAACGAAACTTCCTTCAGGAAAGTTTTAACTTTTTTTTCTTTTAACTTATTTACACTCAAACTTCCACACTGTGAAAAACCAATGTTATCTTCCAAATTAAAGCACATTTAACACAAGCATCCCCACTTTTTCCTTTCATTATTTTATAAATCAGAGTATGAAGAAGGAGACAACCCTGATGCCTCAAGGTTCCAGAACCATTTTCTTTCCTTTTTTTTTTTACCCGTTCAGCGGCACGTCTGCCGTCTGGCTTTTCTCCTTTATGAGGTGTAGAAAATTGCTAAAAACTACCCGCAAAACCCTGTGTTCTGCTTTATCCCATTGTTACCAATGAGAACCTCCCTGTATACCTTTATAGGGTGACCTGGCACTCAGCTGATGTCCTCCCTCTCGCAACTCTGGAACCTAATTAATTAGTTAGGAGATGATGGTTAATGTGTAATAAAAATAATAATATACATTATATCATACACAGCAACTTCTCACCCAGATATATTTGAAGACAAATAGTTCGGATCCAATCGGCCAGAAGCCGCAGGCAGGCACCCGGACTCCCCTCCCATAATATGGAAGTGGACTGAGAACAACTCTCAGGCTGGCCAGGCGTCCGTGTCCCCCTCCTGCGGTCTCCTCTGGCACGTTAGATCCTGTTCGTGACGCTAAAATTGTTGTGGAATTTTCTTATCAAAGTGGGTAGAAGTTGACTCATAACAAGAGAAAATCCAGACTTTGTCTTTCTAAGTTTTATTCAAAGGCATTCAGCGTTTGAAAACCCTGACACTGAGGTTAGTCAGTGAAACAGAGCCCCGATCAACATTTACACACAGTATTTATACCAAAACATGACAGTGTTATTTCAACTTCAAAGAGTCTGTGTTTTATGACCCCAGACCCTTCTCGGGTTCAGAGGTGACAAAGTTGTCTGGGAACCCATCTGTCCTTCCCAACACATCATCCTAAGTGTGGGTTTTAACCATTGAACTTCTGATAATGGCTTTTACAGCTTCCTCCCCTAACACAGATGCTCAGAGGAGTGAGGTAACCCAAAGGTCATACACTTTGGAATGCTTACTGCAAGAATTTCCATCACAAAGATTCAACATTTTAAAGTGTAAATAGTAGAGTACATCATAGATTAGTGCATTTAGGCCAACTCAGTTTTTTTAGCTGCTGGTCTGGGTCTTATCATTTTCTCTTTAACAAGAGGAGATGGCCTATCGATGGCGAGCCATTCATCAGTTTGATTTCCTAGAGTAATCGTACACTTATGTATTTTTGCTGAGGCGTACTCTCCAATAATCTGTCCCTCTGTTTTATTAGGGAGGTAGATGCTCTGAATACAATGACAAATGTGCTTCGGTTTTATTGATTTGTATTCTCTTCCCTCTTTGTTTATGCCATCAGATCCTCAGTTCATTACAAGCGAAATAAGCAGCAGCTTCATGCGACCGGCGGTGTTTGTCTCCAGAGAGCATTAAGACTCAGCACCATGATGGGCGCAAAAACAGAAGGCACACTGAAGCCTTTCATTAGCTCTTGTTGAATATTCATGGTTTGTTTACATTTCATTTGAATGGCAGTTTGTGCACTTTCTCTGTTCATTTATGTTCCACGGGCCAGTGCTGCATCCCTCATTTAATTCACTACCAGACCAGCGCTGGCTGCAGGGTTACAGGAAGGCAGTTGCAGTTCTTTGTGTTTGGGTTACAGTGGCATGATTAAAGTTTCAGAAAACTGAAAAGCTGCTATCGGGTTCATCCTTTTAGCAACCCGATAGGATCTGATCTTTGCTGTTTTGTAAATAATCCGCCACCTTCAATAAGAAATGCATCTAAATCGGATAATATTGTACATTTTTGCTTTTAGATATTGTAATAAACAATTAGGAGAGAGACATTTTGAGCATCTCAAAGCAGGAAAAGCTTCATGGTATCATTCATGCTTTGTGACTGATGTGGCCTAATGAGGGGCTTAATGGAAGCTTTTAAGAATATTAATTACATGTCTTCTTCTGTTTTGACAGGTTAGAACGTCCGCTGTTTAAGATCCACGAGGCTCTTACACATTATATTAACCTTTTCCCTTTGTTGGGGATGTCACTTCCGCCATTGTTAAAATATAATATGACAAATGTGTGATTTGTCATTGGCAATCGTGGGTCGATGAGATGAAATTGTATAAACGTTGCAGCATCCTGAACAGAAAAACTAATCCCACATAGCAACCCGTGTCACTCTGACCCTTTTCTTTTCTTAGAACCGTTTTTATTAGACTTTGAAAGTGAGCCGTGGTGTTTTTCTCTCATTCTGCCACAAAATCTTATTGACTTTGAATTCTGATATTAGCCAGTGACACAGGGCTCTTATCTATGTGAGGTCAGGCTTCTGTAAAGGAGTCAATGTGTCCCTCACCAAACATGGAATATTGATTCTTTATGGGCTTTGCTATGAGTAAAAGAGTTATTGACATTTGGAAATATGAACGAGTCTTGTCAAAACTTGCAGTAAAGCTCAGTAAACTGAAATATTGAGATTGAATGGAATAAATAACCCAAAACTCAGAAAATTATAATAATAATAAAGAAAGCATTATTACAATGTATGTATAGGTCTATCAGTGTTTAATTACACATACTGGCTCAAATATATGCAACAAGCCCCCTTCGCCACATGCTTTTTGTAGCCATCACCAAACATCTCACAAAGCTTTCACTGGATGTTTGACTGCCCTTCTTTGCAGTTGATGGAGTTTATTGGATTTGGTTGGTGGTGGATTAGGATAAGACTAGGGGTGTCCAAACTTTTTAACAAGTTGAAGGTACACAAGCAAATTAATTTTTTGTTTATTTAAAATGTTAAAATAATTTTATTGGGATTTTTGGTCAGAGTTTTATTAGAAAATTGCTCTTTAAATTATTGGGAATCCGACACCTGTTTTCAGTTTTATAGGCTTAGAAAATACATTTTCCCTAAAACCTTTGCTGTATTTAAGCCTGTATTAATGAAGAGGTTTGCCCAAGTCTGCTTTGAATAAAAGTCGTTGGTCCTACTTTCTCTGAAATTAAAATGAAAGCAAAACATGGTTAAAAAGAGACTAATACTTGGTGTTGTACCTAATATTTTCAAATTTAAGGAGACTTGAATTTGTGAGTGAAAGTGTTCATCGGCATCATCCGCCTGTGCTGTACCACCAATGAACTGCAAATGGCCCCCGCGCCACACTTTGGACACTCTGGGTTTCGGCCTACAAGCATAGTTTAACCATTTTCAATGCGGTTGAGGTCTGCCTTATCTATTTAAAGTGAAATTTGTTAGGGATCATTGTTCTGCTGAAAATCAAGGCCTGTATTCACAAATAATCCTAAGACTAAAAGTAGCTCCTAGTGACGTCATTGTAAATAAAATTGTAGAATTTCTCGAATTCTAAGATTTGTTTCTACCATTTTTCTTCGGTAAGATAAAAGTGATTCACGAAGCATCCTAGGCCTTCAGAGAGCTCCTAATGTGAGGAAATGTTAGGAGTAGTGAGGAGGACTTTTGGTGAGCCTGAGAGAATCCCCCAGTCTGTCTCTTTGTTCCCTCTTTGTGATCCCGGGACCAAATCTACCTTTTAACACTCCTCTCTTCTCCTCCACCAGCTGTGCTAACAGCAGCCTCTGTTTTCGCCACCCTTTTTTCTCCCGTTTTGGTCACTTTACCAAATCAAACCTCTGTATACAAGGAGATCACAGTAAAATGCAGGTAGGTGGGTGTCCACATTAAGATCAAATAAATGAAGTAGTAAAATAACCAGCATGGTGAGTAAACATAATAATAATCAAATCAATTTTATTCTGCTTAGGTTTATCATCATGATTTACACATTTCAGAATCCAATCTAAATTCTATCATCGATTAATTTTTCTCCATTGATTACTAGGAGCGCTTTTGGCTTATTTTTTTGTCTTTTGCAACAACCAATCACAGCTCTTAGATGACTGTGTCACACCTAGTAACGGGGTCAACCACACTTCCTCACTAAGACAGGAACGTCCTCTCCTCACCCAGAGTCGCTCTCAGCAGCGAGCTGAACCACTCTGGAGCTGAGGCGCCTTGGTAGGAATTTTTGGGCTAAGAAGTTTAAAGCGTTGATGGAGTTTGCAGCTTTCCACGTGGACAAGCTGATTGCCTTCTAGAGAAAAGTATCATGGTTAGATGAGACAAAGATGGAGGTCTTTGACCAAAATGACAAGGGTTATGTTTGGGAAAGCCAAGGGGAGGTTTTCAAACCTTTAAAACTGTACCAACCCTCAAGCACAGCGGTGGCTGTGTGTTGCTGCGGTATTGTTTTGCTACCAGTGGTACTGGAGAGTTGCACAAGGTGGATGGGATTATGAAAGACAGTTGAAATTTAGATCCAATGATCACAAACACGTTTCAGAACTGGTTCCACCCTCAGACACGTTGAAAACTGACCAGTGTACCCAGAAGAGAGGTCAAATATTCAGCTACGGTGATGCCAGGAACTCTTTGATGGCTGAGGGTCAACTTGCTAATGGACATTTAACCAAAGAAAACCCACAACTTTAAAATTGTGCACCCAATTCTGTTTTTTAAACATTGTGGTTTTATAATCCTTTCACCCTGAACAATGCGATGGTTTAAATAAATGCTGACATTCATGCCCATGATGTCTGGATGTAAACTTCTGAACACAGCTTCAGAGTGCTCCCTTCTCACAGATGACTCACCGACCTGCAGGCCAGTGCCTCATTCCTCCACACATCATTACCATTATGCACAATTACTGATATTTTCTCCTCTGCTGCTCTTCAGTGTTTACAGGATAATCCAGGTCATGTGTTGACATAAACACAAAGCTAGCTGCTATTTTCTTGTCAGGGTTTAAACTGCAGCAGAAGAAAAGTTTATTCCTCTAAGCACTAAATTAGAGCGCTTTACCAAGCAAGAATCCTACATTTAGTGTGTGAGCTTCAGTTCTTCACGTCTGACTTTCTTTGACTTTTTATTGATGATGGCCATCTTACTTCCTTTTTGATCCCGACACGTCCTGTACCCTCCTCCTCTGTGTCTGCCCTTCCGTCTGTCTTGCTCTTGGCTCTTGCAGGGTTTGGTCTGTCTAACGAGCCAATGAGGGACAGCTCCGCAAACATTTCTTCACATTAGCGTCGGGGTACTGGAGCCAGGGATTGTGTTATGCTGAGCATTAGCCAGCGTGCCGCTGCTTTAATTACATTTGCTCAGCACTAGCCCTGCTAATAGCTAGCCTCCTTCCACATTTCCTCCTTGAAGAAGGGCAAGTGCAACGAGTCTCAAATGTTAGATGCCACAGACGATTGTACGGCTAAGTAGCTGGGCATGAATGTGTCATAAGGTAACAGTGCTGTTCCCTCTTGCAGATTTTCTTCTAGCTTTGCTTTTTTGTCACACTTAAATGTTGCAGATTGTCGAAAAAATTTAACACCAGCAAACAATACCTGAGGTAAATAAAGAAATCTATTTTAAAGTGGCCTTATGTGCTGTGGGGGAATCGTGGCCCACTCTTTTTGGCAGAAACATTTTAATTGGAGGCTTTTTGAGCTTGAATGGCCTGTTTAAGGTAAACAGACTAGGCTACTCAAGAACCTTACAGCAACTTGTCCTGTGGTTCTGGCCTTGGGACTCTCCCTTGGAGGCCATTTTTGCCCAGTCTCTCACTTTCTCATTGCTGAATCATGACCTCTGGCCTTAACTGAGGCAACTGAGGCCTACAGAGCTTTAAATGTTGTTCTAGGTCATTTTCTGACCTAAATGAGTCGTTTTTGCGCTATTATTTTGGTAGGTCGGTCACTCCTGGGAAGGTTCATGTTTCCTTTATTTGTGGGTAATGGTTCTCACTGTTGCTCCCTGCAGTCCCACAGCTTTAGAAATGGCTTTGTAACCCTTTTCAGATTTATAGATGTCAGCGACTATGTGATCTCCACTTTCTTTACCTCAGGGCACATTGCATTGCTTTTTAAGATATTTCTGCCTACTTCATGTTGTCAAACAGGTACCATTTAGGATTTCTTGGTCCTATAAATCTTGCACCTGGGTGTGGTTCATTAAATATAACCAAATATTCGGTTAATGACTAGAAGTGCTTTCTCACATAGAGCTGGTTAGGTTTTTTTGGAGGTCTAAAACCTCCGAGTGTGACAAAAAAAAAAAAAAAAAGCTGAAGAAATGTTTAAGGGGACAAGTACTTTTCCTCAGCTCTGTAGATACTATTACCTGCTGCACAATATGCAGATGAATACTGTGAAGGAATGTTGCTGGGAAATAGGGAATAAATCTTGTTTTAGTAAATCAATACTACACATTTTTAACCTTTTGTCTCATGTTTTTTTCAGATAGTAACGGTAGAAAGTTAAATTCAGCTTGTTTGTCTCTGCTTACTTCTGTGAATTTTAGTATTCGGGATTCGTTCGAGCCCAGAATGTGTTGCAGCAGCCAAGCAGTCAGGAATTGTTGTCCTGATTGCTTTTTTATAGCTCCACTCTTTTTTCCTGCCTGTTTTGTCTTGTTTTTACTTTATTTCTGCTGAACGCTGCGGACAGTTACCCCTGTATATGGAGAAATCACTGAAATATCACATGTCTCACTGTTTCATCTGCTCTAACGTTCCTGGACAATGAACACTTGTAGCTTTTATACTCCATGTTTTTGCAACTTTTCTCTTGGTTTTTGACAAACATAAAATGCTACTAATGGCATTTATTTGCTACGTTTAATACCATATGTTTTGGCCAGATTTTTCCAGAACATCTCTTTGCAGAACATCTAAACCTGTAACTTCCTTGCTGCTGAATACTGTGCAGTGAATATATTAGTGAGTCAGCCAGCAAAGTTTCATTGTTTGCAGAAATCTGCAGTTTAACAAGCTAAACTGATGTAGTCAGGCATAATAATTATAATAATAATGTGGTTAAATGTGTCAAACTTGTTGCCAATCTTAGAGTTAATTCTATAATAAACTCTTGTCTCTCTTGCTGCTAATTGCTGCACATAACATGATTATTATTTCAAAATTGCACAGCATGGGATGTGTTGTCATTTCTATGTGACTATAATAACAAGACCTCCCACGAAAACAGTAATTTAGGTACACAGGTGGAAAAAATAGGCATTTCTGAAATGCAGTGATTGAAAATAGCTTTTTTAAGTCATCAGAAACTTAATGCTGAGACCTAAAGCACTCAACCTCTGAACTCTAATCTAACAGGTTAGTTAGAGCAGGGGTTCCTAGACATTTCAGCCTGTGACCCCCAAAATAATAGTACCAGAGGCTGGCAAAATACATAATAATTTCACTCTTTATTTATTTATACAGAGTTTCATAATTTAATAGTATATTTAATTCTTTTATAATGAATTAAAAAAATGGTACAGTTAAATTATTTAATAGGACGGTTAATGGTACATTTATTTATTTCATAATATATTTATTTATTTAATTTTGTCCCTTTTGGGTCTTAATACGCCTCAGGAGTCACATCACAGTGACTCTGAGAATCATCTCGCAACCCCCGGGGGGGTCCCGACCCCCTCACTTTGGGAACCCGTGGGTTAGAGGTTGTCCTTCCAATACAGGATATTTAAAGGTGTATAAATCCCAATTGTGCATTGATCCATTGACACTTCCCAATACTCAAACTAGATTAGAAAGGATGCTGGGGGAAGATTTGGGGTCCAAAAGGTGCTGACCAGATGAGCTTTGTATGACCTTCTGGGTAATTAGTGGCATGGTTGAGGACTCCAGGACAACTGGATAAACCCATTAAAATGTTAACTCGCTACACTTTCTAAACTCTGCCACAGTCTGAGTATTCTTCTGACAGTGTGTGCTTAGCAGAAAGTAGATGGGAAGAAGAAGCAAAAAAGTGTAGATCCACTTCGTCCCAGGTTAATTAAAAGATGATCTTGTCTTGAAGATGGCACTGCGTAGCTGTCAAATTCAATGAGGAGATAGTAGTCAAAGAATTACCTAAGGGAGTATTCCAGCAGAGCGAGTGAACTGAAAAATAACATCTCACTGATGCATTGGTATGTCTGAGAGAAGGAAGTGTTTTGTTATGAAGACAGAGACAGATATTTCCAACGTGTTGAGCTGTGACAAAGTCACACTCATTCAGTGGAGCGAGGCACTGAATGACAAATTCGTTGGACTTAATAGACTTTCAGATGAAGTTTCAGGTAAAAATCCGGAAGTGGGGCTGATTTTTCTGTGGGATTTCTTTAAAATGGGTTCACATCATCTGATGCAGGGTATGTCCTCTTCTGCAGGAGTGCTGCTGTGATTGTGATTATTAAATTACTCCCTAGAGTGTATTGATGACTCATCCAGCAGGTATCAGAAGAACATGTAAAGCTCTGCAGACCTCACTTCATTCAGTTATGGTCAGAGTTCATGATTCAGGAATAGGAGAGAGAGAGAGACACAAAAGAACCTTTTAAAACATCTTGATGATCCTCAAAATGTTTAGGGAAAATATTTTCCGTTCTGGTAGGTATGTGTGCCGTTAGATGTGGTGTAACACAGCATTTCTAGAGGACCATCATGCCTAGAGTCAAACATGGTGGTGTTAGTGTGATGGTCTGGTGCTGCTTGGCTGCTTCAGTACCTGGATGCCTTGTCTTATTTATTTAAAACAAATTCTGCTTTAGAAAATCCTTAGGGAGACCATCCAGTTGTCAGTTTTTGACCTTAAACTTAAGGCCAGTTGGGTTACGCAGCAGGACAAGTCTTTGTCTGAATGGTTACAAAAACATATAAAACGCGGGTATTAGAGTGGCCTAGTCAAAGTACTGAACTAAATCTGATGGAGGTGCTGTTAAATGACCTTAAACAGGCCTTTGATGCCCAAAAACCCTCCAATGTGGCTGAAATAAAATAATTCTGTAAAGAAGAGTGGGGCAGGGATGTAAAGGACCCCTCACCAGTTATTGCAAAGGTTTAGGGAGGAAATTACTTTTTCACATATGGCCAGGATCACTGGCCTTTGGTAAATTTAATGATCATTTAAAAACTGTATTATTTTTACTCAGGTTGTCTTTATCTGATATTAAAGTCTGTTTGCTGTCAGATGTGACTAAAAGGCAACAGGGAAGAAATCTATGAGAGTGTGAATACTTTCCCAGGACTGTATGTAAAACAAATAAAATACGTTAGCCTACTTGTAAGTCTAAGAAGCCATTTCTATTTTGTTCTGAAGTAAAATAGTTTTTTCTATGTGAACATCATGTCCTGTAGAAAGCTGAAAGCCTAAAGTCGTGAAGAAACCAGATATCCAAAGGTTCCTTGTTGTTTCACACACAGAAACATGAAGCGTGGCCGCCAGAGTAAATCTGCTCTAAACATGAATGTAAAAGTGATGAATTTAATTTATTAAAGTCGAGATTCGAGTCAGAAAAGTCCAGTTGTAGGAGGAAGCCAGTAGCTTCATGAGGTTTTCTGAAAAGGTTTTCGGATTTAGCTTGTTTTCACATGGTCTGACTTCAGTTTGAGGCTTGGCTGGACTTGGACTTGATCGTTAGACTTGACTGCTTGTTATTTCTAAGGACGGAGGCTTCGATCCTCTGCTCCACAACATTAAGAAACCGTGTCCTCATTGTGAACCCTTCCTGCAGTCTTAACCCACACCTCTAGGAGATTTAATTTGAGAAGCTGCAGAGAGAACTCGGTGTGATCCCTGATCTCCTTTCTCTTGCCACTTCCCTGTCTTCCTCTACCCTCGCTCAGCCAAGGGGTCGAGCGGGAAGTGCTGACAGATTTGATACAGACGCGATGACACGCTGTGGCCTGAGGCACAAACCTGAGAACTGATTCTCCTCCTCCTCACGTTCCCGTTTCCTCCTGAATGTCTCTCCATTGTCTCTGCATCTCCGCCTGTTTCTCATGCAGTGTCTCCTTGTTTATGTCAGTTTGTGCTGGGAGGTGCCAGATGGCTTTTATTTCACTAATTGAGGGCAGAGGATATGCAGGTTGAGCCTCAATTGCTGCCTCCCCCCTCACCGGTTGTATGAACCTCTCTCCCATTTCTTAACCCTCACCTCCTCTCTTTTTTACATTCCCACTAAACAATGCTCGCTTTCTGTCAACATCAAACTCATCATGAGAGTGTAGGGACCCAGAGACCTGGATTCTGGCTGTAAAGCACCCCAGACTATCCTCTATTAGCAAGTGATTTCATTATCCCAGCCCACAAAGGTTGAATCTGCTGCATTTTTCCTCTTACTGCCCTAATCCTCTTTGTTTTCCACGGCCTTTTTGAAGTCACATGCACTTGTATCTGATAAGTTCATAATGACTGCTAATGAGCCATGGTTTATTCCTAGCTAATCAGCGGCGTATCGCATGGGGAAGGGATTGATGGTAAAACAAAATCTCATTTTTCATTCTGAACAAGAGCGGAGGGCTCTTTCTGCAGGAAAAACTAAGTAAAATGATTTTAGCTCAATTAAAAGCTGAGCTTGTTGCTGATATTTATCTCAGAAAGACCAGAAATGGATGATTTAATTGGCAAAATGATGCATTTTACCTCAGATATAGGTAGCGACTGGCAAACATGTTTCTCTTTCTGCAAAATGTTTCATCAATATAATATTAATTACTGTTGTTTTGCAGCATATCAATGCAGCAATATTAGGACGTGCTAGGCATTTGGCGTAGTTAATGCTCGTAAGCATGAGGAAACATTTACATGGATTTGTTGTTGAAATTTGCAGATATTTCTCTGCAACAATAAGCAAAATGTGGGTCACATGTTCTGTACTATTTATAAATCTCCTTTGAATTGCATATCACACCTAGCAGCACAATTAAAGAGGATAGTTTAATTAAAATTAGGAATGTACCTGCTTTGCCAGAGGCTCAGAAGGTGCCTTGGTAAATTATTCATGCTCCTTGAACTCTTTTACTTTTTGTCAACTGAAAACCTCAAGTTTTAATTGTTTTAGCGGGTGGCCTCCTTTTTTGATTATATAAAAAAGGTTTTACAAATCAAAACCATTTCAGCCCAGGTTTGAGCCAACTAAATAATGTTGGTTTCACTCTTATCTGAATGTAAGGGAGTTTTAGTGCAATAAAATGCACACCCTGGGTGCATGAAGCTGGTTAGAGACCCTCCGAGATACTTTCTAATTTCCTGTGCCAATGCTTTAAAATATAGCATCTTCTTTTCATAACAAGAAGAATAAACAAATCGTCACAGGCTGGACAAAGTGATGAGATGTCCAATACAGACTTCTGTCCGCTTGCTGACCACGTTTTTACAGCAATCCTTTTTGCATGCAGTATTTATTTTTCCTTAGCGATGATTTTGCAGTTCTCTTCTGGTTTCTCCCACCCAGTGCAGTGCCCTGACACTGAACCATGCATTAAGTCTGATGCACAGTTTTTTCTTGATTTTTTTTTTCACATCTAACCCCCATAAAAAATTTTGAAGTTTGTGATTTTAATGTGACAAAATGTAAAAAGGTATTTTTGCCAGACGCTGCATGGTCTTTGACAACTCGATCAGAAATAAAACACTAAATTAGGCAACGTTATTCCAATAAATGGTTAAAAACCTCATTGCTATTATAGCCAGCTGTACTCTGTTAGGACAAGCTGACCAATATGCACCTACATTGCAGTCATAATTCAGATTTATTTGTGCCTGTATCAACCTGCTTCCGGGCAGATCTTTGTCCTGAGTGACACCACGGTGACAGAAACTCTTGCAGCTCCACGGTTCAGACTGAAGCTGCACCCAGAGGAATACACAATCTGTAAACTCTCACGCCGTCAGCAGCACATCCTGCCTCATCTCCACGAGCGTGCACATGCATACGCACCCATGCAGAGCCCACACACTGCCCTGCGTCGTCTCTCCCTCTTATTAATCTTTAATGGTTTATGGAGAACATCACTGATCTCTGACCTGAATTTTAACACCTGCATTACGCAGAAGTGGAGGTGAGGAAAATGGAGAATTTATGCAAAACTCAGTGAAATGCATAAACAAAGGCATGCTGGGTGGAAATATACAAACATTCTCACACACACACACACACACACACTGCAGGAAAAAGCCCAAATGCAGCTGATCCATTTCAGAGCCGCTCACAGAGATTAGCCCTACATTAATAAACCCAAACTTTAGGAACCAACAGGATAAGGAAGCAAACGATTCAGTTGAGACATGTAAGAATAATCAAGTCAAAGAGACAGTTCTTTCTTCCTCTCCTGCTGTTGAGAATCTGGTGAGTTTTGCTAATTAGCAAACTGCAGGGGCTCGATGACACATCCATGCGCTGCTGATAATAAAGATGTGTCGTTATATGAGAACGTTTCCAGAATGTCAACACACTGGAATCTGGGGATATATCACCGAATCACTCCGGCACTCTTAAAGCTTTCAACACGAGTAGAAGTGACTGATAAAATTAGAAGAAATGAAATTTACAATTTTCCTGCACGGCTTTGGTTCCTTTTCTAATTTAAACGCAGCCTTTGTATCAAATGTCATTATCCATACACACATTTACATGTAAGAACAATGAAAAGTGCTCTTATGAGCTGTTTCTTTGATTTGCTTCCCTGCCCAACACCCAGAAGGTAAGCCTGGATCCATTTTCTGGGTTTAGTCAACATGTTTGTGATATGCAAGGATATGTGCAGGATTGTCTTAGTTTGCACACGCTCAGAAAGCACGTCCCCCATGTTCACTCACCAGTTTGGACCACAGAAGGTGAAACCAGGCTTGTCTCTATGGACTATATTATTAGGAAAGGATGAGATGAGATAATGCATCAGAACTTCAACCGAACATGCAGCACCCGCAACCACAGACCACTTCCAAGCTCCACGGCAAATCAGGTTCTTGATAAACAAACAAAGATGCTGTTGCTCCAACATTCCTGAATTCAATTTGCTTTTGCATGTGCAACAAGCAGTCAGGTGACACCCCAGCTCGTGTAATTATCTCCTAGCTCCAGGATGGGAACGTAGCTGGTCTGTGGGGATGACACAGTGGCTGATAGCTGTATTAATACACATTAATTTTTCATCAGGATAATGAGAATCTAATTGCAATGCTAAACAGAAGCATATAGAAGTTGACTGCAGTTAAATAATTTTCACAGGAACATGTACAGAATATTTCCCAGAACACTCAAACACAGTGCCTTGCAAAAGTATTCACACCCCTTGGGCTTTATCACATTTTAATCACAAACCTCTATATTTTTTATGCAATAAAGCCACACAAAGTAGTGCATAATTGTGAAATACAAGGACAATGGGTTTCAAAATGTTTTACACAAAAAAAATCAAATAAGTGCAGCATCCATTCATAGTCAGCCCCCTTGACTCTGATATCCATAAATAAACTCCAGTGTGGAAAATTCGTATAAGAAGAGGCTTCGAAAGGTGAGTAATAATCAGAGAAGCAGCCAAGAGGGTCTTGGTAACTCTGGAAGAGCTGCAGGGGTTGCCTAACCAAAGGGGCGTGGCCTATAACTGGGAGTCGTCATCTGTGTAAGACGTGTGGGTTTCACCTAAGGAGAAACCCACAGTGCTTAGCTCTTACTGTATGAAGGCAGACAGTCCGAATGCGTTCAATGCTATAAATATAAGCAAAGTTGTTGTGCATCTTCCTCAGCATGTTATTATCCATCAACTTGCTTGTGTGAGCAGACGGACTCTGGACAATGATGCAATGTCTTCTTATCAGTTGCTCTTCAGGTGTAATGAACATCTAGATCACAGAAGAAAAAGAAAACAAGCCTAGCCATTTTGGAAGAGTGGCATGAAGAAAACCGTTGTTCAAAAGGTTATTAGATCCCTTCTGCAGTTTGCCAGAAACCATGTAGAAGTGACAGCATACGTGTGTCAGAAACATGGTGGTGGCAGCATCATGCTGTTGGGATGCCTTTCTTCAGCAGGGACAGGAAAGCAGATTCGTTTTGAGATGGATGGAGCTGAATACCTGGCAATCTTGGAAGCAAAACAGTTGGAGGCTGCATAACACCTAAACCAAATATCCAGAGCTACATGGAATGGTTTAGACAACGGGTGGCCAAAGTCATTCCTCCAGGAACGGTGTCCTGCATGCTTTAGATGTTTCCCTGCTTTAACACACCTAGTTCAGATGATTGCTGTCCAGCAAATGTCTGTTAATGAGCCATCAATGGAAATAAGGTGTGCTGAAGCAGGCAGACATCTAAAGCATGCAGGACACCGACCCTCGAGGACCGACTTTGGACACCCCTGGTTTAAACAAAAGCAGATTCATGTGGTAGAATGTCCTAGTTAAAGTGTGGATGCCCTCCATCCAATCAGAGAAGGGTTCAACTATTTCTCGACGGTGGTGGAGACTTGCAGCTGTAATTGTAAAGCTGGTTCTACATGGACTCAAGGGCAGCTGAATATAAATGCACGCAACAGTTTTCAAATTTGCATTTGCAATAAATGTCTCATGTATCATTTTCCGTCCATTTTACAGTGATGCACTCCGTTGTGTTGCGCTCATTTTAAATCCCAATCCGTTTGCCAGGCACTGTCCTTGTTTGTGTTTCAGCCTCAGAGCGGCAGTTTTACAAGCCAAGTTGTCATTGTTAATTTGTAACTTTATATTGGTGAAACACACTGCTTTAATCGTATGCCTTTGAGCCTTAGATGTGTAGTTAAATGCCTGGATTTATGCCTATTTCCGTAAAAGGCAGGGGACAAAATAAAGAGTTACTCAGGAGGTTTGTGGTTAGTTGATGGATTTTTTTTCTTTCTTCTTGTCATCTTCATGATGCTTGCATTTTTTCATTGAATGAATATTTCAGAAAACCAGTGTATTGACTGTTTTAATGAAAGTCAAAATTGTACTCTATGGCCTAAAATACACACTATGTACATCATATTATGGATTTAAATGGTCATTATTTATAGTTTATTATGTTTACTGACAGCTCACAGCGTAAAAAAATATCTTTAGGATCCTTTCACCTAAGTCTGTTATATTTTTTAAGATGACCTTGGGTAGGGACCTCGTTATAAGGACTTCTCAGACCAAAACGCAACGTATTTGGTATCATAGTGGAATGTTTTTTCAGGTTTCAGACCACTGAAAGCTTTCACAGCCCGTATTGATCTCTGTATCGAGCATCCTTGATACCTTCCTCTCTGCAGCCGTGCACAAACTTTGGGGAACTGTCCCCCAGCACATAAAGTGGGACCTTGTGGAGTGCAGATAGTGGCTCAGACGGTCATGGGGAGCCGGTGATAATGGCCATCTCCTGGCAGCCCAAAGAGCCGTGACGGGCCACCACTGCCTGCCACCGGCTCCCTGCCTCTGATAAGAACAGGGCAGGCAGAGAGACACTTCGCAGGGCATCTCTGTCTCCTGCAGTACATTCACACACTCCCTATGCTGCACAGATAGCTGGCCGAACTGTACAGGCAGCGAACTCGTCCTTGTTGAGCTGTTTGTGCTTCAGATGAATGTGTGCACCTGCTTGGAGCTGAGAATCAAACAGAAGGAAACCAAATGTAGGGAAAAAGAAAAGACGGAGGGTGTGCAGTTAGTAAGATCAGGCATATTTTACTGTTACTGGCTGCTTGATGAACAGAGTATTTTATTTTTACACCTACAGTTCACAATCAGATTAAGTTTTAGCATTTTATTCCTTATTTAAGGATTGTTTATACTTGGATAGCTCATTATTATGATTTTTAGTAAACCGATTGAAAAATGCACTTGTTCTTGTTATGAGTAGTGAGGCAGTATGATGCAATTTTATTTGCCTCCAGTGACATCTCCAGGCTTCAGGGAAAATATTATACACACATCCATCATGTCTGAGATTCAGCTTGGAAGGAAATCGGGGTAATATTCCACAGGACTATTAGAGGAAGTCAAAGAAACAATCTCTGCCAGGATTGTTCTTAGATTATAAGAGATAAAAAAATAGTTCTCAATGGCAAGTGGAAATCATTATGCTGTGTTCAAAGCTCTCAACATGTTTATTCCACTTGTAGCTCAGTGGGTAGAGCAGCCATGGCAACATAAAGTTGATGTTTTTAGCTGAAAACAAGCAACATTTGTCCTCATAAGACTAACCCCAAATTGTATTGAAGGTTAGTCTGAAACGTGCATACCCATAAACTAATACTTTGTCAAGCCAAGTTTTAATTCTAAAGTTGACCTGTCTTGGATTTTCTTGAAATTTGCTATTTTGCATGGTCTAGTTAAAGTAGGCCCAAGTCAAGTCCTGGAGAACTACTATTCTGCAACGTTTGGATGCGTTCCTTCTCTGCCGAGGCCTGATAACAAGGCATGCCTTTAGTTCAGGTATGTTGGAGAACGAATGCATATAAACGTTGCAGGGCAGTAGCTCTCTGGGACTGGACTTAGGCACTCCTGGAGTAAGGCAATAGCTTCAAGTGATTTTTTGCAATGAATCACAAGGATCTTATTCACCTGCTCATCAATAATTGGAGAAAATATGGCACAGCAATGACATTAGTAAAACGGAACGATTCTCCATAATTTATAAAGATGAAATGGCAACTGGGCAGGGAGGCTGTAACAGCCCTGAAGGAGCCACAAGAAGTTCTGGTCAGTACTTGTTATGTTCTTGTGGTGTTCACATGTCTGAACTAAGCAGCAGGGTTGAACCTATCATTAGTTTGTTAGATGAGCAACAGATACTATTGAGACCGAGATGACTGCACCCACTGTCACCTACTCACTGTTAACACTTTACTCTCCAGTGTTCAGCTGGAAGAAGGTGTTAGGGCTACCTTCAGGTTTAGAGTTGTTCCTGTGTTTCAGGTGGATGTTTCAGCAAAGAAGTTCAGGGTGAAGGGGGTGATGAGAACAAGTAGACTTTTACAAGTAAATAATCAGAAAATAAAATATATCACATCAAGGAGCAGGTGGTCAAGTACCATCAACCCCCCCTCTGCCCTTTCTTAGTCCTAAGGAGACAAGCTCCTTTTTTCTGAACCACATGGACAGATACTTTTATACAACCAAGTTCACTTTCCTGTGGATGTTTTTTTTTTTATTTAGAAGCATTTTTGGTGTTTTAATTCCATTGTTGCATTTTCATCATCCTTTGTGGGGACCAACCACAACTTTTAGTATCCGTCGTGCATATATATCAGATTCTCATCATTTCTGATTCATTGTGAAGAACTGAAATTTTGCTCTCTTGCTCTAAAAACAATTCAGCAAGGAAACAGAAGGAGCCAATGAATTTTACATCCAAAGAGGAGAGGTTTCATGATGGATAGCGCTCTAGCTAATAGAGTGCTGGCATCTGGACAGAGCAACAGCAGGCCACGGCCGAGACGAGTCGTTTCCTGAGAAGGCGAGTGTGGCCACCACATGAGCCATGGCTCCGTCAAGCACTGGCGGATTGTTCTCTCTACTCTAAATGGTAATGTCTCCCTTGGGCAACACAGCATGGTACTACATATGGAGCTACGACATGTTCTCCCCAAGGTTGGTGTCTGTGTGTGTGCGAGTAAACCTAAGACGGAGAGCAGCTGTGTCTCCTCCATTCAGCTTGTGGTCACCTCACCCAATCGAACTGGATCTCACGCACTGTTGATCCAATCACCTTAGCCGTCACGCACCATTGAGCCAATAAGTTTGTGTGTTACACCATGTTGAACTTTGGCACACCCATAAATCTGGATTTTGTCCCGGTATGCGCACCTGGGTGAGACGTGTTAATAAAAAAGAAAAACTTAAATTTTTCTTTGACTGAGAATAGTACCTCAGTGTTTCCATAACTTGTTTTACCAGACTTTCCCAGACACCTGTTCATCGCAGAGGGCTCTCATATTCAGCTGACATGCACCGTGACCCATGTTAATGAGAAATTAACGAGACCCCATCAGATATAAATGATCCATTAGCATGTGCAAGGTTTTAGCATCTGTGGAGCCTGGCTGACAGTCACATGCACACAATTAACATAGAACAGGACGACTTAATGAACCTTTTCTTATATCTGAATATGTTTAAATGATTCTGCCAACTGGCAGCTTTGTAGGAAACTGAAAAAACACATAGTCAGCTTGCCAGAACTTTAGCATAAAATATATCCTGTGCAACACTGAACTCGGACCTGTCCAGAACTTTTAGAAATGAAGCCAAAATGAAACATTTTAACATATTCCCCTTATGTTTGATAAGATATAGCATAATGGCAGTGATTTACTGACAAATTTTGGTACTTATGTTTATGTTGGGATGTTTCCATTGTTGGAAACCACTAATACTTCCTTAAGTTATTATGTGGTTTACAATATTGATATTGATTAGCATTAGCTGTATTAATTGTAAAATATTACATAACAGACTGGAAAATTTGTTTAACAATAGGACCAAGTAAGACTGCTTTGCATATTAATTTTTTTATTTATTTTATTTCATTTTATTTTATTTTTATTTAGCATGTGCTTAATCCATTGATGGAGATTAGAACCCCTTATCAAACAAATGCAAAACATCCTGCTTGTATATGTGATTTTCTTTTCTTTTTTTTTTGTCATCATTTGTTGGAGCAGGTCCCCATAGCTGGATCCAAATTGACACAAAATGTCCTTATTTTTATACCTAGAAATATGGGTACAAAATATCTAAAAATTGCTGAAGGTTAAAATAGCCAAGAGGTAAAATGGCCAAACTTTAACTGTGCTCAGGATGTTCCTGCAATCAAGTCAACGTCATCGCCACCTACTGGCCAGAAAAGAGTCAAACGGGAAGTAAATGTTATTTCTGACTATTGAGAGCAGTACTTCTGCTATGTTTAGGTAACTGCTATATTTTTTACAACTGTATTATTGTCCAACAATATTCATACTGATTACATTAATGAGATTGAATTTCTACTGAAGTGTGATAATTAGACTGATTTTAACAAGTTTCTTGGCACTGATAACTGAACTCCTGATTGCTCTGACACAATTTAAATCAAATACTTTTTTAAGTTTCAAATAAGTCAAAAGGATTACTGCCGGGTTTTAATGCTATGGATCTGCTTCTACAGGTACAGATTGTGCAATCCACTGAAAGGCAAATCCCCCCAAAATTATTATAGTCTCATGTAAACTGATTCTGCAAAGCACTATTATTTGCACAAACCTGATTTATTTTTGCAACAAAATAAAAATACTTTAATGTTTTCCATTATTTCAGTCTTCCAAATGTGGCTGAAAATCCAAATCTGTAGAAAGAAAAGAGGCTTTTCCACCGACTATTTGTCTTCAATCATGTGTCGGTACGTCATCTAACGGCTCCCAGAAAGCTTTGATCTTGCAGATAATTCAGTAGACATATTTATCTGAGTGTAGAACAAAGTCTGTAACATTACATAAAAGAAGATGTTGTCAGAACTTAGTTTGTTACAAACTTTGGAAGCCAAGAAAAAACTGTTTCGTTTCCAGAAATTTGCCCTTATGTTCTAAAAGAAGTCTTATAATGAGAGGCTTCTCTCTATAACACATGCTCATCTCTTGCTGTATCTCTTTCTGCCAGCAGATCAATGTTGAACAGAAAAGCTGAAATTATGCACAATGAATGACTGGTTTTATTTCTCTTGAACACTGAGATAATGTCTGTACATCCATATGTTTCAGTCATTATGCCTCCAACTCATTTAATCAATACTGAATTACGCACACACGTTTTAGCACGTCAGCCCCAAGAACTTAATGACAATGGCCTTATTTCTGCCTGACCACTGCCGTCTATATTAGTTTCATATATTCACAGAGGCTGTTGAACTGTGAAGCTATGAATTTAATGTAGAGAGGCCCACTCGCACTAATGACTCATCCAATCCAAAGGCACGACATGGAGTTAATAGTCAGTTGGGTGTGTTAGCATTTCAAAACAAGGTCAAAGCCTCCTTGTGAGGTGAACGCTGGTCAGGAGCATGTGATTTATGACTCAGCATTGCTCTGCAGGGGTCTGCAGGATGTGCTTCTCTTCCTGCCCTGGCCTGTAATGAATGTAATCTAGAGTGTGTTAAATTGGTAGCAGAGAGAGCTAACTGCCTCCTCTCTTCACAGGCTGACAGCAAGAATTTACCATTTAAACAAGCTAATTAGTCCTCAACCGAGGCTTGAAATTTCAGGAAATGTACAAAGAACGACAGGAAGGTGCCATCAGAATCCAATAATTCAAAAATAAATTACCAGAAATCATGAATGAGAATGACAAAGCTAATTAGAACACATCTTTATTGTAGCATATGATTGAGGAAAGTGAATGCCTGCCCACTTGCTTGTATTCGATGCAGGTTTTATTGGTTTTCCTGTAAGGACTGCATACACACAAACCTGCACGTCAACAGTTTACCAAGATTTATGCACAAATTCTGTTAATCTTGTCATACCTTCATTAAGCACACTGACTCATCTGATCAAAAGGCTTCAAATGTGGATGTTAGTCTCTGCTAAAAACTACTTAAAGCAAATTTCCTCTTTGACATTGAAAGTGTGGGCAGTAGAGGGCAGCCCTCATTAAATGAAGACATAGTGTGTTTTATAAGGAATAAATAAGAGCAGTATTTAATTCACATAAAAATCTGACAAACCTTAAATGATTTCCCAAAATGGGTCTTATAAATATTTACAAAATTAAAAATTTAATGCAAAATTTGCTATACTTTAATTTCTAAAGCAAAACACGTATTTACTGCATCCCAGCTGTTAAGCATGGTGGCGAGGGCATCAATGTTTGGAGCCTTTTTGGAGTAATAATTCAGTTTATTTATATAGCAGCAATTCACAACACATGTCATCTTAGGACACTTTACAAAAATAAATCATTTATGTGCAGAAGTGCACAGTCAGTTCAAACTAAATTCAAAGACAGTTACATACAGGTCCTTCTCAAAATATTAGCATATTGTGATAAAGTTCATTATTTTCCATAATGTCATGATGAAAATTTAACATTCATATATTTTAGATTCATTGCACACTAACTGAAATATTTCAGGTCTTTTATTGTCTTAATACGGATGATTTTGGCATACAGCTCATGAAAACCCAAAATTCCTATCTCACAAAATTAGCATATCATTAAAAGGGTCTCTAAACGAGCTATGAACCTAATCATCTGAATCAATGAGTTAACTCTAAACACCTGCAAAAGATTCCTGAGGCCTTTAAAACTCCCAGCCTGGTTCATCACTCAAAACCCCAATCATGGGTAAGACTGCCGACCTGACTGCTGTCCAGAAGGCCACTATTGACACCCTCAAGCAAGAGGGTAAGACACAGAAAGAAATTTCAGAACAAATAGGCTTTTCCCAGAGTGCTGTATCAAGGCACCTCAGTGGGAAGTCTGTGGGAAGGAAAAGGTGTGGCAGAAAACGCTGCACAACGAGAAGAGGTGACCGGACCCTGAGGAAGATTGTGGAGAAGGGCCAATTCCAGACCTTGGTGGACCTGCGGAAGCAGTGGACTGAGTCTGGAGTAGAAACATCCAGAGCCACCGTGCACAGGCGTGTGCAGGAAATGGGCTACTGGTGCCGCATTCCCCAGGTCAAGCCACTTTTGAACCAGAAACAGCGGCAGAAGCGCCTGACCTGGGCTACAGAGAAGCAGCACTGGACTGTTGCTCAGTGGTCCAAAGTACTTTTTTCGGATGAAAGCAAATTCTGCATGTCATTCGGAAATCAAGGTGCCAGAGTCTGGAGGAAGACTGGGGAGAAGGAAATGCCAAAATGCCAGAAGTCCAATGTCAAGTACCCACAGTCAGTGATGGTCTGGGGTGCCATGTCAGCTGCTGGTGTTGGTTCACTGTGTTTTATCAAGGGCAGGGTCAATGCAGCTAGCTATCAGGAGATTTTGGAGCACTTCATGCTTCCATCTGCTGAAAAGCTTTATGGAGATGAAGATTTCATTTTTCAGCACGACCTGGCACCTGCTCACAGTGCCAAAACCACTGGTAAATGGTTTACTGACCATGGTATCACTGTGCTCAATTGGCCTGCCAACTCTCCTGACCTGAACCCCATAGAGAATCTGTGGGATATTGTGAAGAGAACGTTGAGAGACTCAAGACCCAACACTCTGGATGAGCTAAAGGCCGCTATCGAAGCATCCTGGGCCTCCATAAGACCTCAGCAGTGCCACAGGCTGATTGCCTCCATGCCACGCCGCATTGAAGCAGTCATTTCTGCCAAAGGATTCCCGACCAAGTATTGAGTGCATAACTGTACATGATTATTTGAAGGTTGACGTTTTTTGTATTAAAAACACTTTTCTTTTATTGGTCGGATGAAATATGCTAATTTTGTGAGATAGGAATTTTGGGTTTTCATGAGCTGTATGCCAAAATCATCCAATCTGTTGTATTAGTAGACGTGTTTTACTTGTTTAAGTGTCAAACATTTTGGATATCTCCTGCAGTAAGCCTGTAGAAAATAACAAAGCTCTTTATTTTACCAAAACAAGTGCCAAAACCTGGCATACTTTTTTTTTTTTTTTTGCTACAACAAAATATCTACAACAAAATCAAGGGAACCAACTTTATTCAGCTTCTATACACAGCTGACTGATAGCTTCAGGTGACTTGAAACTATGATATAGATTGAAAAGCAAAACTAGCACATGCCTATCTGTAGGTAAAAAGAATAAAGTGAATTGGGATTGATTAAGTTAGCCCTAGAGATTGTCTGCTTTGAGTTCAGATTTAGAATAAGAGATCAACGAGGGAACAAGTAATCATCACTTTTCAAATAAATGTCAGGTTTGGTTTTAGCCTGTTTGACTCCTTTTAGCAAGCACTGTGATAGTATCTTAATTTGCATGAAGACCTTGACACCAACTACAAAGTAAATGATTGTTTTATTAATTCAGGCTGTCATTCATTAGGTCTGCTAATTAGACTGGTCTTTGGGTCATCTGCTTCTTCAGTGCTAGCTTCTGCAAACTACTGAAAACCAACAAGTATCCCAAGTTTGTAAGTGTCCCCTCTCATCCAAAAGGCTTCTTTAGCAATTCACACCTTTGGACACATGAACAAAACAAGTCATATGGCATCATTAGGGACATGTTTGAATTGTCAAGCAACAACGACCGAAACTTTGAGCTGAATAGAGTGAAGGTCCAGTAACTCACATGTCCTAATTGACCCCTTAGTGACCTTAATGGCCCTAATATTGTGATTGTTCTGACTACAACGTTGCACCCAACCATGTTCAGACTGAAGAGACCTTTTAAATGAGAAATGAAACATCTTCAAAAAAAACTAAAGCAGATATGAATGTCATGTCCTGGATGACTGAGAATCTTCACCAACGTATTAATATCGGCACCTATGAGAAGTTGTTGAAGAGTTTTCAAATGAACACAGAGCTGCAAAACCTACTGTTATTCCTGCTAATCTAACTGATAAAGTAATAGAAAAATCAAAAGATGATACCAGGATTCAGAGAACTTCTCTATGGTTGAAATGAAAAGTTACTTCAGTCGAGGCTGCTCCAATGAGAGGCCCTAAATTATGTGTTGGAGTTGACCTTCTGCATCAATGACACTTGGGATCTGATTAAAGAAGTTGTGAAAGGTTAACTTAGGAAATATAAGTGCTAACTGACATCTTGCTAGTAAAGTGGGGAGTAAGAAGGAGGAAAAGGGCATAAGGAGAAGAGGACTTAAATATGGAGAAAATGTCTGGATCAGACTGTACTCTGAGATTTCTTGACTTCTTTTTAATAACTCCCATAGTATGACCATCTGGCCTAGGAACACTGCTGGGGCAGCAATGCCCGAAGACATAGCTGTCAGCCTGTGGCTCTGCCAGAACCCCATCCACCTGCAGTAACCCAACAGTGAGCCCGTCTGCTCAGAAGGCCCCTCGTAACCCTGGTTGTGGCTCAATTAGGTCCTCTGTGGGTGCTTCTGTTTGGTGTCACAGAGCATGTGGATATTTTTCAGGTCCAACAGTGTGTGTGTATGTGCACTAAGGTATTTCTGGAATTGTAAGTAAGAGTGATGCCTGGTCTCTGTCTGCAACAGAGAGACAGCAGTCAAATGAGTGAGCTGGGGACATTAGCTGTCTGTGAATTATAAAGAGGGTCAACCTTGCGCTCGCTGTCCTTCCCTGTTGGACTGTGCTAAGCAGGCAACAGATGGCCCACTGGCATAATCAGCTGTGTAATGGCCACACACACAGACACACAGTTGGCACAGAGATAGCAATGCCAGGCCCACCACTTCCTTTCACAACAAAGAAGCGCAGATAAAGAAGGAGGGGGGAAGTGGACATCCTGCAGCTGCAAGAAGTAACTTCAAGAGTAACTGATCACCAATCTGGAAAGCACTGAGTGCAGCCGTGATGTGAGAATAACTAATAAACCAATAGCTTAGAACTGCCAACTTTACAGTTTAACCTCAAACATGACATCCAAAGTTTCTACTGAGAAGAAATACATTTTTATGCTAATCAAAGCAAAAATAAAACAGCTTCATGTTTGACCATTTTAGATACCAGGATGAATTATTAATATAACCAGAACTCAGACCACATGCCTTCATCGGCCTTACAATTATTGGCCAGTGGCAGTTTATGCAGAGACATTAAGGTGAGTATGTTTTATAAAGTCTAGGTTAGGTTAGGGTGCTTATAATGTTACAGTTGAATGAGTCTGCAGAAGTAGAATATTAAAATATAAAAGGTTTTTTAACAGTAAAGGCAGTTAGTAAAATGTCCTCATAATTGCTTTAATGTCTACTATATAATAAAATTCAGAATAAATAAATAATTAAAAATTTTTAACTAAATATAAGATAATATATACATTAAATGCCCATTTTAATTGCAAATACACAATTAAAGCATTTTTTCATGAAGTTTAAATTAACATACAGTACAGACCAAACGTTTGGACACACCTTCTCATTCAAAGAGTTGTCTTTATTTTCATGACTAGGAATATTGTAGCTTCACACTGAAGGCATCAAAACTATGAATTAACACATGTGGAATTATATACTGAACAAAAAAGTGTGAAACAACTGAAAATATGTCTTATATTCTAGGTTCTTCAAAGTAGCCACCTTTTGCTTTGATTACTGCTCCGCACTCTCTTGGCATTCTGTTGATGAGCTTCAAGAGGTAGTCACCTGAAATAGTTTTCACTTCACAGGTGTGCCCTGTCAGGTTTAATAAGTGGAATTTCAAGCCTTATAAATGGGGTTGGGACCATCAGTTGTGTTGTGCAGGAGGTGGATACAGTACACAGCTGATAGTCCTACTGAATAGACCGTTAGAATTTGTATTATGGCAAGAAAAAAGCAGCTAAGTAAAGAAAAACGAGTGGCCATCATTACTTTAAGAAATGAAGGTCAGTCAGTTTGAACAATTGGGACAACTTTGAAAGTGTCCCCAAGTGCAGTCGCAAAAACCATCAAGCGCTACAAAGAAACTGGCTCACATGAGGACCGCCCCAGGAAAGGAAGACCAAGAGTCACCTCTGCTGCGGACGTTAAGTTCATCCGAGTCACCAGCCTCAGAAATCGCAAGTTAACAGCAGCTCAGATTAGAGAACAGGTCAATGCCACACAGAGTTCTAGCAGCAGACACATCTCTAGAACAACTGTTAAGAGGAGACTGTGTGAATCAGGCCTTCATGGTAAAATAGCTGCTAGGAAACCGCTGCTGAGGACAGGCAACAAGCAGAAGAGACTTGTTTGGACTAAAGAACACAAGGAATGGACATTAGACCAGTGGAAATCTGTGCTTTGGTCTGATGAGTCCAAGTTTGAGATCTTTGGTTCCAGCCACCGTGTCTTTGTGCGGCACAGAAGAAGTGAACGGATGGACTCTACATGCCTGGTTCCCACCGTGAAGCATGGAGGAGGAGGTGTGATGGTGTGGGGGTGCTTTGCTGGTGACACTGTTGGGGATTTATTCAAAATTGAAGGCATACTGAACCAGCATGGCTACCACAGCATCTTGCAGCGGCATGCTATTCCATCCGGTTTGCGTTTAGTTGGACCATCATTTATTTTTCAACAGGACAATGACCCCAAACACACCTCCAGGCTGTGTAAGGGCTATTTGACCAAGAAAGAGAGTGATGGGTTGCTGCGCCAGATGACCTGGCCTCCACAGTCACCGGACCTGAACCCAATCGAGATGGTTTGGGGTGAGCTGGACCGCAGAGTGAAGGCAAAAGGGCCAACAAGTGCTAAGCATCTCTGGGAACTCCTTCAAGACTGTTGGAAAACCATTTCAGGTGACTACCTCTTGAAGCTCATCAACAGAATGCCAAGAGAGTGCGGAGCAGTAATCAAAGCAAAAGGTGGCTACTTTGAAGAACCTAGAATATAAGACATATTTTCAGTTGTTTCACACTTTTTGTTCAGTATATAATTCCACATGTGTTAATTCATAGTTTTGATGCCTTCAGTGTGAAGCTACAATATTCATGGTCAGGAAAATAAAGACAACTCTTTGAATGAGAAGGTGTGTCCAAACCTTTGGTCAGTACTGTAAGTTAAAAAGTCAATGTCCATGTTGGAGATATTATCTCTGTAGAATCTATAAGCTAAGAACTGCTTGGATATTCTCCAGTAAACTGATTTGAATTTACATGAATGCTCAGTGTGGGGGATTGCTGCAAAGAGAACAACACGATGCAATCAACTTCCCACTGTCGTTCCATGCTGGTTCAGCATGAGGGATTGCTGCAAAAGTAATGACACAATGCAATCGACTGTCTACTGTTGCTTCATGGTTGGTCAGGAGGAGGGATTGCTGCATTACTCATTCCTTGCGAGAAAACTTTACCAGTTGGCATAGTAACCTGAACTTGAGCGCTTTGTTTTACACCTGGAATTTACAGGTCCTTCTCAAAATATTAGCATATTGTGATAAAGTTCATTATTTTCCATAATGTCATGATGAAAATTTAACATTCATATATTTTAGATTCATTGCACACTAACTGAAATATTTCAGGTCTTTTATTGTCTTAATACAGATGATTTTGGCATACAGCTCATGAAAACCCAAAATTCCTATCTCACAAAATTAGCATATTTCATCCGACCAATAAAAGAAAAGTGTTTTTAATACAAAAAACGTCAACCTTCAAATAATCATGTACAGTTATGCACTCAATACTTGGTCGGGAATCCTTTGGCAGAAATGACTGCTTCAATGCGGCGTGGCATGGAGGCAATCAGCCTGTGGCACTGCTGAGGTCTTATGGAGGCCCAGGATGCTTCGATAGCGGCCTTTAGCTCATCCAGAGTGTTGGGTCTTGAGTCTCTCAACGTTCTCTTCACAATATCCCACAGATTCTCTATGGGGTTCAGGTCAGGAGAGTTGGCAGGCCAATTGAGCACAGTGATACCATGGTCAGTAAACCATTTACCAGTGGTTTTGGCACTGTGAGCAGGTGCCAGGTCGTGCTGAAAAATGAAATCTTCATCTCCATAAAGCTTTTCAGCAGATGGAAGCATGAAGTGCTCCAAAATCTCCTGATAGCTAGCTGCATTGACCCTGCCCTTGATAAAACACAGTGGACCAACACCAGCAGCTGACACGACACCCCAGACCATCACTGACTGTGGGTACTTGACACTGGACTTCTGGCATTTTGGCATTTCCTTCTCCCCAGTCTTCCTCCAGACTCTGGCACCTTGATTTCCGAATGACATGCAGAATTTGCTTTCATCCGAAAAAAGTACTTTGGACCACTGAGCAACAGTCCAGTGCTGCTTCTCTGTAGCCCAGGTCAGGCGCTTCTGCCGCTGTTTCTGGTTCAAAAGTGGCTTGACCTGGGGAATGCGGCACCTGTAGCCCATTTCCTGCACACGCCTGTGCACGGTGGCTCTGGATGTTTCTACTCCAGACTCAGTCCACTGCTTCCGCAGGTCCTCCAAGGTCTGGAATCGGCCCTTCTCCACAATCTTCCTCAGGGTCCGGTCACCTCTTCTCGTTGTGCAGCGTTTTCTGCCACACTTTTTCCTTCCCACAGACTTCCCACTGAGGTGCCTTGATACAGCACTCTGGGAACAGCCTATTCATTCAGAAATTTCTTTCTGTGTCTTACCCTCTTGCTTGAGGGTGTCAATAGTGGCCTTCTGGACAGCAGTCAGGTCGGCAGTCTTACCCATGATTGGGGTTTTGAGTGATGAACCAGGCTGGGAGTTTTAAAGGCCTCAGGAATCTTTTGCAGGTGTTTAGAGTTAACTCATTGATTCAGATGATTAGGTTCATAGCTCGTTTAGAGACCCTTTTAATGATATGCTAATTTTGTGAGATAGGAATTTTGGGTTTTCATGAGCTGTATGCCAAAATCATCCGTATTAAGACAATAAAAGACCTGAAATATTTCAGTTAGTGTGCAATGAATCTAAAATATATGAATGTTAAATTTTCATCATGACATTATGGAAAATAATGAACTTTATCACAATATGCTAATATTTTGAGAAGGACCTGTATATCCTGAACCACCATTTCAGAAACTGGGAAGATAAAAATCCCCCCCAAAAAAAATCCAAAATACAGCCTAAAATCTCTGAAAAAAATAAGATAAGAAAGCTAAAATGCAAGTAAATATAAGTGAGCAAATAACATACTGTGCTCTGTGCAACAGTAGGTGAATATAACATACAATACAACCAAAGATATGCAGATTTATCATTTAAAGCTCATTGCAGTTTTTTATTGTTCATTGTTTTTTGTATTCCAGGTATGTGTTACCAAACCAGGCTAAATCCCACATCAGATTAAATACTGACCAGTGAATCTGAAGAACCCCCTAAGCACTTTTCATGTACTTCTAAAACTCTGTGAAGTTCTGCAACACTCTTACTGTTGTTACAGCAATTGACTGCCTGTCCAGCGTCCATACTCGTGCTGCTGTTGGCCACTCGGCTAAAGAGTGCTGGCTGGTGAAGCTGCAGTTCTCTGGCCCACAGAGAAATAAATAAAGCACTAGACAATAGAGTCACTCTCTGTAGGCTTCAGCCTCTGGGCAATGCTCCAGCCATACCGGCCAATTGCTAGAATGGAAATTAGAAGCGAGGAGAGAGATTGTGAATAGTACATTTACTTCAGTCAGGCTGTACAGATCGATGAGGCACATTTTCAAGGGAAAGCCAACCTGTTTGTGTCTCAGCTCGTATAGCTTGTATGTATGCACCCCTCATGACCTTATAAAGGCCATAGTACTCTCCAGTTATGCATCCATAGCTGTCTGCTTTTTTGTTTCCTAGTGTTGTCTCTTTATCTCCCTCTATTATCTCCTTTAAAGTCGCTCTCAGCCAGTCCAGTCTTGGCCTTGACTCATAGTCAAAGCAAGCCAAGAGATGAGCTGCTCGCCATTGGGCTGTCACAGAGCACCACACTCTGAAACAGGGACATCATTCCTTTTGTCCCCAGGCCAGAGCACAGTTTCAGTCACCCAAGCACAGAGGTAAACACAAAACAGAGCCCAGTGAAGAGTTGAAGGAACAGCATGGCAGGAAATGCTATCACTCTGAAACATGGAATGGTTTGATGGCTTTTGAGTAGTGCTTTACAATATTAGAAAAACATGCAATATGCTAAAGTATTGTTGAATGTTGAGATAAAGGTAAATAAATGTTGATTTCTTTCAGCTTTAAGTTAAAAAATCCTAGATAATGAGTCGTCTGTTCAACTACTGGAAGCAAAAAACAAACCTCATTTCAATCTCAACAAGGGTTGTTGAAAATGTCTTGACCACCTTACCACATCTTTACCTTCTAAATATTTCAGGTTGCCCTAAACAACAAGTATTACCAAATATATTACAGACATAGAAAGCCTTTTCCTTACAGCTGAATGACTGATTTAATCTAAATTCATCTGGGACCTTTTTAAACCCCTTTTCAGGCTCATAAGCTGCTACAATCTTCCCTCTGAAGGCCTCAGGCAGCTCTGTGGGTCTCACCATGGTGTTCACACTCATTTCTACAGTCAGGAGCACCAAACTAGGTAGTGCAACATAATAAAGAGGCAGCAGACTCGTTTTGTTTCGCAACAAATACCCTAATCAAATATTTTTTTTAAACTTAGTCTTTCATAAGGTGTCCTAACCTCGGTGATAGAGGAGGTCATAAACTTGTGATTCTTAGAGCATAAAGTGTCTTTTTTAATTTTTAATTTTCAGATAAAAATTATTTTAAATGCTATAAATAAAACATACATTTAGTTCATGGAGAACTTTATACTCAAACATTAAAAATGGGCATAAAAATTCAGCAAACGTCCATGTAAAATAAAAAAGGTGATGGTGTGATTTTTGGGAGCATAGTGTCACTGGCTGAAGAGACTGAGTGGGACAGCAAAGTGGACTAGATTTGAGCTGTGGTTAAGAGCTTTATAAAACATATTGTCCTTCTATTATTTATACACTTAGCAGCCATACCCAAGCAGTTTCTCAACTAAAGCCAGTGGCTAGCTGTCTTCTGAATTACAATTTCTCCTCAGCAGCAATCCAGTTGCAGTCTGAACCTGGAAGAGGCTCTGAAGTCCATCACTTCTACATAAAGCTCTGATTTGAAAACCAATTCTCTGAGGGTTTCAGGTTGTGGCTCTGTTTTCAGTTCTGTGTTTACCTGGAAGGAATAGCAAAGGAAAGACGTTTGATTTGTGTTTGAATTCAGCTCAGACGACCACAGCCACATACCCCCCAGTGTTTACCACAGATCTTTATTTCAACAACAGATCAGATCGTTAGAGATGAGACACACCGACGTCAGGCCATCAAGGACAGAAGCGAGCAATAATACACCGCTGTCCCATCATTTGCCATGCATACATCATTCCCATAGCGACGCAGATAACCTTCTGCCTCCGTTATCTTCACAAGTCGCAAGTAGAGCCCAGTGTTTACAGCCCCTCTCATTCCCACATCACAGGAGAGTGGAAAAGACTCCCCTTCCAATAAATTTTTCCTATCAGACCAAGGCATAAGTCGCAGTAGCTGCATCAGATTTAGTGGTGCCACTAGGCTCTAATGAATTCCCCTCTCTCCTGCCCCTGCATGTCCGCCGGGTCCCGGCAGTGAGCCTTTCCAATTGGCTGCTCGGCTCACTGCAGAGCTATTGATAACGAGCCCTAGGGGGGCTCGCCGGTGAACTCAGCGAGGGCCGTAATGAAGGAGCCCAGAACTCTGCAGAAAAACAGCTAGCATAATGAGAGGGGTGCGGCGGTGGCAGGGGTCACCGGGGTTGCTGGGAGGTCAGTGTTGCAGGCGGTGCACCTTGTTACTGCATAGATGGTTTTGAGATATTGTTAGGGGGGGATTTTAACATGGGAGGTATGTGGATATATGCATGCAAAGTTTGGCATATCTGTAATGTTAGCATTGGTTTGAGGGACAAGGCTAGCTTCAGATGGGGATTGGCAGTAAGGGTCTATAATACCATCTTTTTAAACATTCCAGACATATCCGAACATTTGCTGCTGTTTTACTCAGGGCAGCAACAGATTCAGGATTTTCAGGCCATTAGCTCAGCTGTTGTTTTGCCTTATTTGCCTGATTGCATCTGAGCAGAGATTTGAAACTCTTGGACAATTTGTGAAATGTTTTAGTAGATTGGAAATGCTGATTTACCCAAGTGAGCTATAAAATGGCTGATTGAATGAGCTATAAAGAGAATTGTAAAGCATGTTGTTGAAACAGAGCATTGCTGGAGGCCAGGATACATTTAATCACGGGTTAAACTTGGGCTGTTGGTGGAACAGGGTTCCTTTGCTGGTAAATGGATACTTGACCTGCTTTACCCCATGGTCCTGCTGGGCATTTTCTTGCATCATTAATGCTATCACCCTGAAACATAATTAGGCTTAGAAAAGTCAAAAAGAGCACTGAAAAACCAATAACACTCAGAGATTCTTGCCTGTTGGGAAAAACAGATGACAGCCTCCTTTAAATCATCATCGATGTTCGGTTTTCTTTTAATAATTGCCTCCTTTATCTCTGCACAGCAGCTCTTATCGCTGTATTGCATTTGAAGGTCTAAGAGGTCAGCATGTTCATTTGCACCATGTTCCACTTGGTTCTTATCTCATTCAGACCATAAAATATTTTAACACAGTTCCACAAAACAAGAAGCACCAACAGAGATCAAAGTTTGCGCTCCCCCGCTAAGAGTTCTTGCTGTCAAAAAAAGTGGGTGATCCTCATTGCGCATCCATATGAATGCATCACATCATTCAGGTTATGCAGGCAGTAATTAATTCTGCAATCGCTGTTAATTACGTGAGTGTTTTTCCATTGCCCTCCATTTTTCTCCAAATATTTACTCCGGTCTAAGTGAAAAACAGCCTCTCCTTTTCCGGCAGGGCTCGTCGGGAGTGTGAGATGGAATTAAACTCGCAGATAATGAAAGAGAAATGCTTGATGCAGATGGATGTTGTGGAATGAGAACCGTCAGAGAAATGGAGTACGCTGGAACGAGCCAGTGAATTAGGATAAAATGGAAATCCATCTCTGTGGTTGTTATCCATTTAGCACGCGCTGAATTTAAATGGATGAAAGCTTTAATAACCTAGTTAAATCCCCACTGTGTGCTGCCAACAGGCATGCATGTTCTATTTTGACAAGTGTCAGCTAAGCAAATAATCCACAACAATCGGTCTGGAGCGGGTTTACCCAGCGATCTGAATTTTACTTTATATGCTCTCCGAAAGCCTTCGTTTGGCTAATCTGCTCAGAAACACAATGGATGTATACCTGATGTCTAAAAAGGTTTCTCACAGTCACACAAAATCAAATATTCATAAAATCCAATTATAATATCACCCATTGCAGGGTGCAATCAAGAATTGTTTTCATTTTTTAGGAAAATGAGATCCGTGATTCAGAAGTTTGTTAGGTTGTATTGATGCACCTTCGCTCTTAATTCAATTCAATTCAAAAATACTTTATTAATCCCAAAGGGAAATTAAATGTTGTTGTAGCTCATTATGAAGGTTTCTTCAAAGAACCACTGTAGATGCCTAGAGGAGGTCTTGCTGTAGAGATGTATGAGTCCTTGACATTTGCATAAAACAAATCCAATGTTTTGTTTTCTCTGGTAGAGCAGCTGACAAACTGTTGAAACGTTGGAAGTGTAGCAGAGAGTGAAGCGTGGTTAAAATCACCAGATTTGAACATACAAATGTTTCTCCAAAGCCAAGGTGGCTTTTTGTAAAACGAACCAAAATGTGCCACATAATCAGTTCAGCCTTGCACTTATTAAAATAGCCCAAGCATCCAGTATTTATATTTTAAGCTGGGGTCATTCTTAGGATGTAAATTTACACCATGCTGCTGTTTTAGCAATCGAGTAAGTGAAATTTTTTCCATACTTGATAACCTGATTATCTTGAGATTAAAAGTGTAATGCTCTATACACAGTCTTAGAGCACCCCCAAGTGGAATTCAGCTAAATTGATCAGAAAACAGGGCTAAATCTTCTGCTTTAAGCATTTAGCATGCCGGGGTGAGTGAATCATACTTGCAGAGAGGCCGTCTGAGTAGCAATGGATCATTGCAATAGCATTTGGTTACCATGCAAGTAAATTTCATGTCAAGGACTGACTTCTGTCTCATCTGCCACCTAAGCCTCACTGTTCTAGTATGCCAGCAAAGGTTACTCCCTGGAAGATTGCCTAAAAAAGCAACCTTGGTCTTATCAATGGTGATTATTATATTGTTGATTACATGCCTGAACAAGAAACCTTGAAAATGTATAGGTCTTTGATATCATACAGGTACATGGCACAATGAAAAGGTTTTAAACCCTAATGGATAAATACATAACCTGCAAGCACCAGGCTTTCTTCAGATATTAAAAATGGTTTGAGTCATAGTTCTTAAGGTCTTTCATTTGCTTGCCAAACAATGAGGACAGTAGCAGAGTCAAGGACAACACAAATGAAGTGTAATGTTAAAAAGACAATCTCTCAGGCCAATGATTAGCATCTTAAAGTCATGTCTTTAAGAAATAAGAAAAATATCCTGCTGATATCTTAACTAGACACACATGAGGGATCATCTACTGTACGCTAGGGGTTCAGCTAAAGGATTTTTGTAATCCGTCTTTTAAACTGTCCCCCTTGGTACTTATATATATTTCTCAGATAATTTAATTCAATTCAGTTTAGAATGGTAAGGTTCTGGACTGAAAACCAGTAAATAAGCATATAAGAAATAAAAGCAGGCAAAGTCCAAAGAAGTAGTTTGAGACGACTTCAGAAAGTCCAGAGAGCTTTTGATCAAAGCAACCTTAATATTTAACATGAGTGATGATGTTCACCGGGCTCCATTGGTACTGCAAATTCTGGATCGCCCTGATAGGTGTTCTTCTGTAGAGATTTATGAACTCAGAGGCTGATTATTTATTATTAACTGGTGGTTACATATCAGCAACATCATCATACCCTATTGGACTCTGTTCTTGGTATCCCTCTTCGGCTGGGCCCAGATGGTCTACCTTCTTTAACTTCACACTCACTTGATTTGCTTTTGCCTTCCAACTTTACTCTTCTTGTGGGTATGTAGTACTTCCAACATCATTCCATTGCAGCTTCTCTTGTGGTATCTTAAGTTGCATATTCATACTATTGGGCCAATAATCAGAGAGGAACAAACATGGGAGGAGCATGATTTGGCCTTCCTGCTGAGCTTTGATGCTTGGATTGTGAGCTCTGAATCTCGGTGTCTTTGTGTTGCGTTGAGCGTGCGGCCGCTGTGGCCTAATTTAAGCAATTGATTACTTTAACCATGCACAATATTTCCCATTAGAGCACCAATCTGCACCTTGTTTCAAACACACAAACTAGATTCTCGGATCAATTTTGCCGCCTGAAAGCACATCTTCCTTCCCATCCATTAACTTTCCTTGGCAGCACTGCCCTTTTTAGATAAAGGGCACTGGGCCATCATTGTAAATAAGAATTTGTTAATTAATCACCGCTTCCACACGCATGGACTCAAAGCTCAGATTCTTTTCAACTCCTGGACTGTATGAAATAAATATCAAACCGCATCAAAGGATGAATTTAAAATCTTAAAATTTTTAGTCAGATCTTTAGTTTGGATTTTTCATTTCAACTTTACCAGCAACATCTTCTCCCTCTACATCGATTTCCAGCTTCAGCCTAATGAATATCATGTAGAGTATTTAATTTCCCACACGGATTGGAGGTAAGTGGTGGTTTTCTCTTTCAGTAGGTCTAGTAAGATACCACTGCATCACACATCCTGCAGGGCCACCTTGTAAATAGCACATACAGATAATATATGCTTATAAGCAACATATAAAGGTTAATATGAAAGTGGTATCTGTAAGGTTTTTAAGCTGCAGGCTGTTGCTTGTTTTGAAATAATGATACTCTTCCAGAAGCCTTTGCAGCAGGGAAGGAAGCTGCCACGAGAGAAGAATGCATGGGACAAGACCTAGTTACTATGGAAACAAAGGAAATCTAAAAGAGGTATTGGGGGTGGAAAAGAAGGATGAGATGGAAAGGAGAGGAAGACGAACGTCGGGAGGTATTGGGATGTTTTGGAGACGGATGATCGGGAAAGGAGGTAGAGCGAATCAAAAGGATGAGAATCTAGGCCTCCCTTGTGAAAGACGGTGTTATTTATTCATCTCTTGCATGCGTGCCGTATCATCATTCATAACTGCAGCCATTCTTCACTACCAAAACAAACATATCAAAGTATTTGCAGAGCTGAAATATGTTCCCACGACTCATTATCATGCTTAGAGGCAGGGGTCTCCGCTTGGTCCTCCTTTAAAGACAAGTGGTGCTCAAACATACAAGCAAGTTCAGCCAATTATATCAGGCTCGCACCTTCTCACAGTACATATTTTTTTTCTTGTAGAAAATAAGACAAGTAGGCAAAAATGATTCAGACAACAATGGGAGAAAGAATGGGCTCAGTATGAATAAGTAAACAGGCTGTGCCATTGATAGCGCTGGAGAAACAGCAGCTAATTAACACGGAGAGGTGAAACGAGGGACAAGTGGGAAACTGAAACCTCATTGCTTTTTATTTCTAAAGAAGTTATTTTATCTCTTATTGGTGTAAACAACAACCAAGCTAACATCCCGATGACAACGACGGATTTCTGCAACAAAGTCTGTGTTCTTCAGAGATATCTACTGCTATATATAACAGAAACAAGTTATTTCCATATTTTACCCCCTCACTGTCCTAAACTTGAGAACACCATTCAGACTGTTAAGCACAGGGGTGGCAGCATTATGCTGTGGTGCTGTAGTGCTGCAGGAGAGGCTTGTGTACTTTACAAAACAAATGGCATCATAAGCAAGGTACCTTATGTAAAAATATTGAAGTAACATTTCCAGATATTAGCCAGTAAGCTAAAACTTGGGCACTAATTAGCCTTCCAAATGGACAACAACCCTAAGCATACCTTCAAATTGGCTAAAAAGTTACTTAAGGGCAACAAATTCAATGTTTTGGAGTGAAAGCCCTGATCTCAGTCCCATAGATATCATTGGGAGTAGCTGAAAAGTGACTAGGCTGCCTACCTGCCTGACCCAGTTGTATCAGTTCTGTCTGGAGGAATGGGATGAAATTCTAGTAAACTATTGTGAGAAGCTTATGGAAGGATACACAATTTACTGTAAAACCGTTATACTAAATACTGAGTCTCTGTCCAGGCATTTAGCAAACAGGAATATTTTTCTGATCCTGACTGACCCAAAACAGGAAAAGTTTAGTTTGATTAAATGTCAGAAAGTGAGGAAAAATGGTTTTGTATCTTTTTTTCCTACAATTTATGTAAGTATGTGGTTCCAGCTGCGTGTTATCACCAAAACATCTACATTACAGCATCCCTAGTGGGCCCTGATGTTGCAGCTTATTTCCAGTGCTAATAAGAAAGAAAGCCAGTATGCGTTCTCTTGACTCATTGCTGCTTTTCTCCTCAAACAACTGTTGCACTGCGTCAGAACCGCCCAGGATGCTCATTGTTGCCAAGCCTCAGGCACAGCTGTGGATGCTTGTTTTTTACCCCCATTTCCACACCCATCCACCCCCCAACCCCCCCCCCACATTACCCATGTGCTCCCACAACAAACACCATTATCAACACCAACAGTAGGGGGATAAAAGCATCTGAAGCCACTAACGACACTAAGGGGTTTTTCCTCTTCTGCACACCCAGCAGGGACTCCATCTCTAAATGTTACCACTGGCCCTTTTTGCCAAAGATGGTGTGAAAATATATTTTCAGTGGGCAAAACAAGGCTCGTCGCAAACAACTAAGGGAAGCTTCACCCATCAGTAAGCATGTAAAGACAAAGAGAAAGTGGAACATTGGAAATCCAAACACCCAGGGAAAGCTGAACATTTGATCATTTTACTATGAATAATGCTTATAATTAAAGTAGAAGGTGGCTGGGATTCTCTGACTTTCACTGGATGTTTAAGGGGCTGACAGGCTTTACTGACACCTTTCAGATGGGGGTGTGCTTGTTTTTGCACTGCTTTGAGTGAGCTGCACCATGGGGTTCCACTCAGGGGTTGACAGTTTTCACTCCAGTCTAATAGGTGACATTATTGCGTTCGTCGACAGCGAATTCCAATTAAAAGCAATTCAGTGGAGTTTTCGGATCCCGTTGGACTTTCTCAGAGCAAGCGTTGCTCTTCGTCCTGTGCACATTGTGTTCCTCGGAGCATTCGTTTTCTGTTGTGTGTCAGGTCCAACCTTTAAGATTACACTTTGTTATTGTACTTCCTGTCGGAAAGCAAGATCACTGCGATCTCGGCTTTGTGGCTTCTTTCCTGCAGCTAGGTGTGTGTATTCCCATTTATAGAGCTATCTTTCTACTTGTATATGAAAAGATTCAGGCTCGAACCAGCTGTGTGTCAGTGCTATAGCTAGAAGGAGATGCATAGACTCTCACTCCCAGAGTGCTGTGTGACACTTCCTGTGTTGCTCCATTAAAATACAGAACGGCATATTTTGGACTCATTTTTGTAAATGTTCTTGTTGAATAGTATTTTTTCCTCCACTGGGAACCGAAACGTGTATTATTGTGTTGGATAAAAAGATAAAACGCCGTCTTTGATTTGGTTCACTTAGTTACCTAGCAACATGTGGGGGGTAAATGAATAGTTTCAGTATATCATAAAGTTTTGCAGGAACAGTGAAAGTTACCTTTGGAGTCACACAGCTCGAGTCAATATGTTTTTTTCCCTTCTTGACAGTTTGTCACTTGTCACAGCTTCATGCTAATTCTCCTTCTCAATGCATTAATTTCAGCAAGACTAGCACTGATAATACCACCTGCACAACAGCTAGGGTACATGCCTAATACCGGGGTACTATTTAGTGATGACTACGAGCTTCACCTCATGAAATCCAACTAAAGATTGATCCGGGCGATTCAACCACCTCCTGTGTGCAGCTCTCCCTCTCCTTTTGATAATGTCCTGCTGACACCCATCACCGTTTGTTGCGGATCACGACGAGCAAAAAATGGCTGAAATGGATGTAAAGATTTTTTGGAGCTGTGTTAGCTTGGTGCTAAAGCCTTTTCCTGCATTTATGAGTCATTTCCTGTTGACTATCAGCTGGGCGCACATATTGAATGAGACCCGCGTTGTCCTCTGCAGAGGAACACAAGGAAACTAGTGAGTGTGGGAAACCATCAAAGTTTAATATCCTCAACCAGGATCAAACAGACGCTGATATATGGCCTGAGAGTGTGTGTCATTAACTCGAACGAGCAGAGACAAGAACTGTGGGGGCATTTTTATGATCATATCCAACCCCCCACCCCCCCTAGTTGTCCTCTCTGATTTAGAAAGCTGACATCTCTTAGTCTCTTAGTTGGTTTTAGCAGTGCATAAAAATTAGACTGTGCCAGAACAGCATTGGTATGCTTCTCTTTTTTTTAACAGCATACAGCTAACAACAAGAGAGACTTTGAGTTTGTTTGATGCTTTTTTTAGTTCACTGCTGATTGCTTTATTTGCACACAATCACAGGAAAATCTGTACATCTGCAGTAAGAAACAATGACACAATCTGCCACTCTGCTCGTAACCCAGAACCAGGTTTATTCAGGGTCCTATTCTGGGGTTCCAGGGAAGACATTCTGTAGTTTTCCAGAATCAAATTTCCAGAGTTGACCGTCCTTTTTTAGCCCTTATTTTGAAATATAAATACATAGGTTTACAATGTATTTATGGCAGATAAACTGTCAGATGGATAGATGGACAGATCGAGGATAAATGGATGAAAGAATAGATGCACAGACAGATGGACGGTGGGCTGGATGGACAAATGAACGAAATGATGTATGGATGGATTCACCAATGGACAGACGGGTAATTGGACAGATGGATAAAGGGATGGATGGATGGAGGGAGGAATGGATAGACGGATGGAGGAACAAACGGCAGGATGGATCAACAAAGTGTAGGATGTATGGAAAGATAGACGGATGGATGGAAGGCCAGATGGACAAATGAATGGATGGAGAGAAGGAGGGATTGAGAGGGATAGATGGGTAGATGAACGGATGGACGAACAAACAAACAGCAGGATGGATGGACAAAGAGTAGGGTGTATGGATGGATGAATGCTTTCCTGTAGTTAAACAGACCTTGAAAATGTAATTCCTAACATTCACAGCCTTTTTCACTGCATACGAACCCCATGTATTTCCCCCCCCCCCCCCCGGACACTCTTATGTATACATTTCTTAGTTGGTTTTTTCACCAAGTTCAGTTTAATCAAATTCTGCTTCTCATGTGAACATTATTTGAAAGCATTTCATTCGCCAATTAGCCAACTGCTCCCCAGTTTAATAATGAATATGCTAATTCAAAAGCTACTAAGCTGCTAAGTTGAGACCCTAGCAGTGAGGTAGTATATGCATGGTCCAGGCTCTGTGAAGGACATGTTCTCCTAGTATACCCATGTACATATAGATATATGCCTTTTCAGTGTGTTTATTTATGTAATGCAGTATTATGCGTGTAAATGGATAAAGTACAGTCGGAGTCAGAGGTAATGTTTTATAGGGATGATTTCCTCCAAGCATGCTGATGTGTTTGCCCACCTTTATTTCAATGGGCCATCGAGTGCATATTCCTGACAGTTCTAATTGAAAGCCATGCAGAACCGAGCCGGTGGAAGCATATAAACTCCCAGCTATCATCCGTCAGTGGCGGAGGGGCAGAGAGCTGTTGTTCTCACCCATGAGCTCAGTGACAGATTCTCCTTTAATGTGCTTACTGCGGTGTTTGGAGCAATTCTTCAGTATGCATGTACCGTGTCACCGCATACAGTATTCTGTCAGCCTATTAATTAGCCCATTAAACTGTGTCCTACTTATCGTGGATGACAGCTAAAACGCTTGAAAGCATCTGTCCGTCCATCCTTTCATCTGCTACTCATCAACCATTTCTTAATTGGCAGCATTTTCCATGAAACATGATGGTCCTTGTTTATTTTTAAACTTACAGCATAGGTTTTGATAGACTTCACATTGAGCTGCAACCTTATTCGTGATGGAAACACCTACTCTACCTGAAAGGTTTACTTTCCTAAATGCAGCATTTAGCTATGTGTCAGCAAAAACAGCTTGTGAACACATTCAACACCAGCTTGGGTAACTTCATACCTCTTAAAAAACTTCATACTTTGTCACATTGCAACCAGAAATTTCAATGTGTTTCATTCCCATTTTACATAAGAGACCAACAAAAAATAGCACAGTGGCAGGAAAAGGACACCTGGTATATATTTAGTCTGTTACCCCCAGTTAAAATCCAGTGTTACCAACTCAACAACAACCCCATAAATGAAATGCAGAGTTGGGAGAGCATTAATCTGGGAAACAGCCAAGAGGTCCACGTCAACTCGTAAATAGCTACAGGGATCAACCCCAAAATCTGGCCTTAATGGAAGAGTTCAAAAAGAAAACCATTGGAAGTCCCATTTTCAGTTTCCCCAAAGCCATTTAGGGGACATAGGAAACAAGTGGAAAAGGTGATCTGGTTAAATGACAGCAGAATTGAACTTTTAGGTCATGCAAAATGCTGTGTTTGGCGGAAAACTAACACATTGAACATGCAGCTGTATCATTCTGTGGGAAGGGTTTTCCTTAGCAGGGACAGGGAAGCTGTTCATAGACCAGAAAACCTTCAAAAGACTTGAGATGAGAGCGAAGGTTCACCTTCCAGCAGGACAGCAATTATATGACATAAAGCCAGAACTATAATAGGATGGTTTAGATCAAAGCATGTTCATGGGTCAGAGGGGCCCAGTCAAAGTCCATATTAAAATTAATTACGAGCTGTTACAGCTGTAACTGCAACAATGTTTGCAGAGAGAGGTATTATCCATAGTTCCAGTTAGTTGTATAAAGCAATTCAAACTGAAATATGGGGTATTTTCTGATTTTTCTTTTAGGTGAGGTTCAGTTAAGGGGTTGTAAACTGTAATAGCGTACCTTCAGTACTTAACTCTGCATTCACAATAAATCCAGGTTTGTTGGTCGTAGAGCCAGGGGCTAACAGCTAACATTGGAGAACCTTCCCAAATGAAATTACTCCTAGTGCATCTACGACTCATCTAGGAGGTCACAACAGCTGAAGCACTGCATGATGATCTGGGGTCTCTTTCAGCATCTATTCTCCTATGTGTATGGTTGACTTGTTACAGGATGAGATATATCCATAAGTTGTTTTATCAGACTAAAAATCTGCACTAATTAAACAGAAAATCTTTCTTTTTCTTCAATTTAACTTTGATCAAACATCTGGCTACCATAGAAAAAGACACTGACTACTAATAACTATATCAGAGAACCCCACTTCAACAAATTCAAATGATCCTTTTAATATTTTCTGAGATTCCAGCTCTAACATCAAGGAACCAATGATGTCAGTCTTTACTGATGATCAATGTGAAGTACTGCAGATAAATGTCAAATGGGCTTTTAAAATTGTACTGTAAGAGGGGTTAAGGGTTATACCTTAAGAGGGTGGCTATGGTCAATGTACCAGCTTCTTTTGACAGGATTTATGATTGCCTTCAATATTGCTACACTCATAAGCATTTTTGTTGTGGTTGTAAATAATCCATTAACATAATGGAAGCCTTCATCAGTTCCCAATAAATGTTGGAGGTAATGTAGCTGTTTGCTTCTCTGTTGAATAACTTGGCAGCTTTGAGCAGTTATATTTCCAATGGAGCTATCTGAGAGAGAACCTGATGGACGGCTTTAAATTGGAGCATTATTTGAGCATACTACCCATACCTATTCTTATCCTACCAATAGCTGAGAGGTGGAGTACACCCTGAAATGCCAGTTTATCCCAGAGATAGACACAACTGTGGACACATTTACTGTAACCTCCAAAGACAATCACCAGATTATCTGCAGGCCTATGTTTGGACTGCAACAATAAAAGCAGCAATCAACGCATAAAACAACTCATTTTGGTTGACAGATAAACTGCAGAAGAACTGCCAACACAGCCATTAGTGTCAGTTTCCTGTTTTAAGATCCAATTACAGATCCAGTCCACATTTTTGGACATCCGAAAGACCCTTAAAATGTGACACAAGACCTTTTTTTCTTTCTGTCTGATGTGCGGTCAAACTAAGGTTTTCCTGTTTTGGGTCAGTCATATGTACCTTTGGGTTGTGTACATTACCTGTTCTCAGGTGTTTATTTAAATTAAGTTGTAAGGACCAAATTGGGCTAAATGGGACCAACTGAAGGCTAAAAAGCTTTGACTAGACTCTACATTTAATTCTGTTTGCCTGTTTTGTCTCTTGCTTAGTAAACTATTTAAAGACTGTTTTAGCTACTAAATTTGAACTGTCTGACATACTCTGATTTCTAAACCTCAGTTGGTAGTTTTTATTTTGTTTGGTTAAACCTGTCATTATCCTTGGAACTTGGGGTTCATCACTTTGATTTTAAGGTTTTTTTGACAATTCAACTTTTTTGCTTTTCTCATTTATCTAGGGTTTAGTCATGTTCTGTTTTCCTGTGATCACCTTGTTCTGTTGCCTCTATATAGGCCTTTTCGCAGCTGCTTCCCATTATTTTAATTGGTCTCACCTACTCCATGTACCAGTAATCACTCCCTCACTGTGTTCTCACCGGCTTCTTTCAGTCATTGTCAGATCTTCCTGTTGCCATGTCTCACTTTGCGTGTCTTGCTGTTTCTTTCTCTAATAAACTTCCATCATTGTGATACTGCCTGCCTCCGGTTGGGTTCAATTAAAGAAACTAAACACAGAAAAACACACAAATTATCTTTGAGCATCCATAAAACTATAGTGTTTTTGTCATCGATGTGAATTTTCTAATAAGAATTAGCATAGTGTATCATTGCCAATGATATAATGTAACCATTCATGGTCTGACTAATTTTCTTTCTCTTGACACTGACAGCATCTGTGTTACTGGTGTTGCGTCAGGGAGAGTTCTGGCAGGGACGCGTTTGAGTAATATTTATACTGGCATAGTTTAACTCGATGATGGCCGACGCCGGTTGCTCCAAATCCCTCGTTAACCGGACCGCAGTGACAGTTGGTGGCAGCGTCTGTCACGACCACCAAACTGTCACAGAGTTGAGGAACAGAGAGAGAGACGCGATATCCGGAAGGAGCAAGACCGAAAAGGTGAGCAGACAATTCACTGCACAATGAAGCAGGAAAAGAAAAAGATGAAAGGCTGTCTTGAGTAAAATTAAAGAGGATGGCTGCAAAGGGAAATAGAAGTACAAAAATGTTCTGGAGTGGGAGGAATTGAACAAGCTGAAAAGTGAATAAAACAGGTTGAAACTTTGAATCCCTGATCTTGAAATCAGAGGGGGGAATGACATTAGCAGAAGCTATGACTTCTTTTTATCTCTTATCCTCATTATTAGTCTCATTCTTTATTGGAAACATCAAATTATATTCAACACTGTCAGGATGGGATCACGGTGTTTTACCTCCTGACATGTTACATCATGATTTGCATTCTTTTCCCAAACTTAAAAGCTACTTGAGATGCACAAAATGCAAATGTCTTTTATTCAGAGACAGCCTTAAATTCCACCCTGGTCCTGCAGCTGATTGATTTCCAGTTCAGCATAAGTGGGATTTAAAAGCCAATACCATTCATTCTTAAACTGCAAGGAGAGCTTTATCCCATTCAACAGAAGGTTTTTAGAAAATCCATGCCATTTAGTTCAAAATGCAGATCACTTAGCAAGGAAGTGTGGTCTTAATAATCTGGGCTGTTGCTGTTCTGGGACGTAGCTTCCAATTAGGGAGGCTGCAGACCTTAAACCTTTGAATTTCATTGTAGTAAAGCCAAAAATAAGAACAGTTCTGCCTCGCCTGAATCCCCTTCCCATAATCCCCGGAGTCTATTCTCTCCGGCCGGGCTGCAGCCACTGACCTCTCCTTTGTGACTGAATTAATCCATAGGCGGAGATAATGGCCGTGTCACAGCCTACGGCAGGATGTGGCAGGAGGATAATCAATCCACCACCATGAGACTTGAATCCCCACGGCAATGATCGCCCCTCCACCAAGAAGGGAAATAAATACAAGTGCATCTTTTATTCAGGATGCATAAAACGAGAGTTAACGATTGCAGCCTTTGAAGCTGAAGATGGGATCACACTTCAATGAATAAGTTTTTACTTTTACAGGATATACCTTAACATTTAAACTGTTAGAGGAGATAATGTGCCCTTCACTGTATTTTTGCACCTTTCTATAAAATGGAAGTCCATGTCTGGTGCAAATCTAAGAGCTCTAATCCCACTAAGAGCACCATACCATAAGCATGGTGCTGGCAGCAGTATGCTGTGGGGATGCTTTTATTGGCAGGTACTGGGTAACTGGTCAAAACTACAGGAACGGAGAACTGTGCTAAACAGAGAGATTCTAGAAGAAAACCTGCTTGAGGTTTATAAAGGTAACAACCATCTCACACTGGAAAAATACTGGAAAACCTTTCATGGAGTTTAAACTACATAAAGAAATAATTATTCTTTAAAATAATCTACCCCAATGATTTTCCAATTTATGTTACTTTTTTAAGTTGATCTGACTGTCGAGAATCTTCAAGCTAGTAACTCATGACTTCCTGTTTCCCTGGGTAAAAACATGGTCCAGTTCCCCTTGCTACTCTTCAAAATGGGAAAGACAAGAGAACATGCCATTCAGGCACATATTTGTGGGCCAACATAAGCAGCTAAACAAGTTTAAGCCTAAATGGTGTCTGTTGTTTGATTTTTGGTTTGTTTTTGACAAGTAAACCAGCTGGTCTATAAACACTTTTATGTCTTTAAAGTTGTTTTTCAGAACAAATCTTGCAAGTGCTCAAGCCTATCAAATAGATTTTTATTAATTAGAGCACAGCACAGAGTTGTTCTCTTCAGCCGAAATGACAGAAAATCAATGCCGTTCTAAAAACGATGCACATCAGTTTGTAGGAAATTCATGTTTCTTGTTGCTCCTGGGCTGTGTCAGGTTTTTTTTCCATGTTCTCCTTTTATTTTCTGTGTGACATTTACTTCCAGTATTTGCTGGTGTTAAATTTAACTCATTGGTCTCTGTACCCGTGACATGTTCAGTGTGCCAGTGGCAGCACCATGAGCCCAAAGCATGATCGATCTACTCCGTGTGGAATCGCTTGAGGTGTTTTTTTCTGTATGGAAATCTACAGTTTTCTCATCTGCTTGAAGTGCATTTGTCTAAAGGATTTCTCTTGAAAATACTTTTTTTTCTTTATAAGTTTTTGTCTGAGATGTTGCTTTTTGGTGAAGGTTGTTCTATAGTCTGCAGCCATTTATTCTTGCTGAAGGTTTCCTGCTCTCAAGTAAAATGTCTGAATTGCCACAATTAAAATCGAGTAGACATTAGTCCTAGTTTAAAAAAAATACTGCAAACGGTGACTACAGGTCTTTGAGGAAGCTTGAGGAGTCAATGGTTCAGTTTCTAATTTGCCAACAGCAAATAGTGATGTGAAAAACTCAGGACAATCTATGGAGACCCTTGTGTGATTTTAGTCATATTTGGACAAATAGTAAGACATTTTTTAAATTTTCTGTGGAAAACAAAATGAATTTCTGATAAGAATTACATTTATTCCCACCTAAAATGACACATGAGATGGACTACTGTTCATTTAAAAGTGCATGTCTGCTATTTGGGTATAGGGTGTTCCAACTTTTTCCTGAGTTGGGGAACAGATTTGTTTAATAAGTAAAATAAAACATGTTTTTGTTGTTTAAGAGCAAGTAAAAAAATGAGGTTAGACAAAAATATGTGAACACTTTTTGATATATAACTGAATGTTCAGTGGGGTGTCCTCTAATTTTTTTCAATGCTGTAATCACTGCGATTCTAATTTAAATCATTCAGCCCAACTCATTTTCTGTTTTTTTGTTTTTTTTTGCCGCATTATGAACCTAGAATTATCTCCGGCTACAAATAGTATGTGTTAAAAATAAATGTGATTTTTTTTTTTTTTCTGCATAACATTATAGATGTTCTGTTTTTTGCAAAGTAAAATCAGAAGCCTGACAAGTTGTTACTGGCTAAATTAGCTGTGTGATCTCCTTCAGTAGCAAGTCTGCAGTGGGCTGTTCACTTTACAGACAGACACTGTTAACTCGCTCAGCTTGTTTCTGATGTGTGTTTCGTATTGATTTCCTTAAAAAGAACGATGAGTGTTGCCATTCTGGCAGCCAAGCCTTAGCTCTCTTCTCTTTTTCACCTGTTAAACAAGAGGAAATGTAGAAAAATGTCCCTCCTTTAACCATTGTACACAGCTCACTGACAGCTTGCAGCCACAGGTGGGAGAGGAAGCCCCCAAAAAAAACATAAAATATGTTAAAATTGGTAACCAGCCCATGCCTTCTTCATGTTTTTTCCCTGTAAACCTACAACATAGTCCATCTTTCCTTTTCTTCTAATATTAGGCAACCAAAGTTAGTCGATAACATGCTAGGATAAGTTGAATTATGTTCCCATTTTTTGTTTTTTGGATGTTACAGGACTCATTTGTGTTGTACAGTTGTATTCAGGGCAGCCTGACTGGCAGAATTACATATTGTCAAAGTGTGTCTGAGTGGCATGCTGGGACTAAATAATAGCCTCTTGTTTTTTTTTATCAAACAGCGAGCGGCTCCTAGCCGGAGATGAAAGCTAAATTGAGCATATTTTAGCCCCAAGACAGACAAATTGCATGTCCTTGCTTTGTGTTGAACAGTGTGAACAGCGCTGTTATATAATATTTAAACTACTTTTAAACACAAAGGAAGATTTAATGTTAGCGCAAGGTGAAAATTGGCAGGGGTGGGATTTATTTTTAACCTCTGATCCAGGTGAAAGAGAGGGAATTTAGCAGTCTCCACTAGCTTACAAGCAAGGTCATACTGTTTTAAAAGGAAAGCATGCAGAATCTGAACAAATAAGGAGTCTGTTTGCAGCAGAGTGTGTACAAATGTCTGACCATGGTCACACTTGAAAATCTGTGAGAGAAAAATGTGTCCACAGTAGCTGTTAGGGTCAGCCTTGGCTTTTACTTCAGTTCCCTTCTGAGGCCCGCCACAAAAGCTTTTAATTATTGAGCATGTGATTATTCAGATAGAGCACAAATACACACTGCCACAGCACTAATGGGCTGTTGATAGAGATGCTGCTCCCGCTGTGGCATCTTAGTAGAACCAACCAACAGTAAGCACAATAATATTGTCATGTTACAGCCACACACTCTGATGCATTTTATTGGGATTTTATTTGATAAACCAACACAAAATGTTGCATACGCCGTTTTTGTTCTTGATTTATTCATATTAGAACTCAAACACACCAAAATGTACCATCCCACATCCCCCCGCCTCCACAGCATTATACTACCACCACCATGTTTCACCATGCTTAGGGTAACATGTAGTGTAAAAGCCTGAAAATAATCTGACACTCTGATTTGGTCTATCATAAAAAAATACCAACTAAATACATTGAGGTTAAAACCACAATGTGTCAAAATGTGTGTAGGAGGCAGCCCAAGATTTAAAAACAGGGACAGTTAGCCTTAACCCTGTTGCTGATACATTTTTATTCACTCTAGTTTTTTTTTTTACTGCAAAACAAAATCCTTCACCTCCCTTATAACAGCGTACAGTAATGCATAAAAGTATACAGAGCTGTTTTATATAATATAGCAGTTATAATACCATGCATCTTGAAAAATGAGGAAAAGATGGATTTCTTATATATATATATATAAATTTTTTTTTATTATTTACAATGAATATATTCTAAAATTAAAGGATTTTCCACAACAGTTAGCGAGAAAACAGCGGAACTGTCTGGACCTGAACTTTAACCATTCATTTATCCTGAAACCAACCTGTTACACTGCTTATTGAGGGCTTCATGTGTAATTTTTGCTGTCATAAGTGTTAATTTCCCCTGTTTTTATTTTACTACGGACACCCTTTCACACTGGCAATTCATATTATAACCTGTGTGCTCCTTGCTGCAACAAAACCTGGACCTTCGCTCTCCCTCAACCTATGACTCTCCTCTCAGTAAAAATCAAATGCTGCCTCCAAGGCCTCAAGTTTTTATTACTAAATCACTCTTTACCAGACACTATCGAGTGACCTCCTCCCAAACCTGGGTTCGTCTACTTAGAGAAAACCATCGAGTAACCAGCTGAGCACACTCTGCCACCTTCCTACAAGATCAATATGCAGCGTTGCGCTTATATTTGAATGCCTGGTTATTCACAAGTTCTCACAGATCATCATAAGTAAACATCTCGCCTGGAGTTCATTGTCTCGAAACTCGGGCTCCAGACTATTATTGATTTGACTGTTGCATTTCAGGACTACTAACAGAAAATGAGACTCAGCAGCAGCATTTTTCAGAGGCAGACATCAAACATGCCTTCAGTCACTCTTGTGAACAATCTCCTTTTGTGGCAAATGACAATCAGTGATTGTATTTTAATTTAAAAAAAAGATTTTCCTTTGACCTTTTGACCTTAACAAGGACTTTTAGGAGGCAGCACTAGCATCTTAACCCAATCTTTAGGCATCTATTTTTAACCAATGTAGAAAAGAATCGATCGCGATTAAAAAAGAATTACTCCACTAATTAGATGTATTTATTCTGTTTGTGCTGATTTAGATATGCTTCAGTTTTTGCAACAACTTTGCTCTGCTTACGTGCTGTTCAGCAGCACATTATCTGCAGCAAAGGCCAGGCATGAGGTTATATGAGAAAATATATGCCAGCCAAATATAACGACAGTACTAAATTATTTATATCATGTCTTTTCTGTCATTGTGTGGTTGCAAAACAATGATGGGAGCCCCAAAAGTTGATGTTTGCAAGTTAAATTTTATCCAGGTATGCCACGGTTTCTAAGTTATGGTTTGGTTATTCCTCAAATTTAATGTCCTGCTGTTTCTTTATAAAGCGATGCCAAGGAAACAGCTGGAGTGAGCAGAGTTTTCTCTGCCTGTATGGATGAGATTCGGATTTCTTCCATAAATATATGTCAAATAAAACCTAATTCATATCTGCTAGTCTGCTCTACTGCAAATCCTGTGTGACACATACTTTATAATCTGTACATGTCCAGCTAGGGTCTGTCAGGGGTCTCTGCAGACGTCCACATGCAGATTAGGTTTTTGTTACTGCGTTGGCCCTTCGAATGATTTTGTGGTGTACCCGACTGCAGTTCAAGAATCTAAAAATCTGGCCCTCAGCTAATGTAGCTGATGCAGATGGACAGTTTTTGATTAGATTTTTAATGACCAATTTATATCTCATTAAATAGAAAATTCTAGGTAGAACAAATGTATTTTTCTTTTATTGTTTTTTTTTTTTTTGGCTTTCATTTTAATATAGCAGGCAAGGCCACACAAATCAATCGACTTTTCACTCAAAAACAGATTTGAGCTCACCCATCCATCCATCCATTGTCTTCTGCTTATCCAGGGTCGGGTCGCGGGGGCATCAGCCTAACCAGAGAGTCCCAGAAAGGCGTTTCCAGGCCAGCCGAGAAACATAGCCCCTCCACCGTGTCCTGGGTCTTCCTCTGGGCCTCTTCCCGGTGGGACGTGCCCGGAACACCTCACCAGGGAGGCCCGAGCCACCTCAACTGGTTCCTTTTGACGTAGATAAACAGCGGCTCTACTCTGAGTCCCTCCCGGATGACTGAGCTTCTCACCCTATTTCTAAGGGAGAGCCCAGACAGCCTGCGGAGGAAACTCATTTCGGCCACTTGTATCGGTGATCTCGTTCTTTCGGTCATGACCCAAAGTTCATGACCATAGATGAGGGTGGGAACGTAGATCGACCGGTAAATCGAGAACTTAACTTTTTGACTCAGCTCTGTCTTCTCCGTGTGGAGCTGGTCCAATGTTCCACAGCCAGGATGAAAACCACACTGCTCTTCCTAAAGCCGAGGTTCGCCTATCCGACGGACCCTCCTCTCCAGAACCTCCGAATATACCTTACCAGGGAGGCTTAAGAGTGTGACTCCCCTATAGTTGGAACACACTCTACGATCCCCCTTTTTGAATAAGGGGACCACCACCCCAGTCTGCCAATCCAGTGGAACTGCCCCCGATGTCCACGCGATGTTACAGACTCGCGTTAGCCAACAAAACCCTACAACATCCAGAGCCTTGAGGAACTCCAGGCGAATCTCATCCACCCTTACCACTCAGCCTTACCACTGAGGAGCCTTTTAATCACCTCGGTGACCTCAGCACCAGAGATTGGAGAGCCTTCGCCAAGGTCCCCAGGCTCTGCTTCCTCAGGGGAAGACATGCTGGTGGGACTGAGGTGGTCTTGGAAGTACTCTGCCCACTGACCCACAATGTCTCGAGTTGAGGTCAACAGCACACCCTCCCCACTGTAAACGGTGTTGATGGGGTACCTATTCACCTCCCTGAGATGCCAGATGGTAGACCAGAATCCCCTCGAAGGCATACGGAAGACGTTTTCCATGGCCTTTCCAAACTCCTCCCACACCCGAGTTTTTGCCTCAGCAACCACCCGAGCCACATGCCGCTTGGACTAACCCCCTAACCCTAACCCACTCACCAGTGTGCCCCACCTCCAGGCCTAGATCCAGAGTAGGGCCACAGTGACCTGCGTCCGGGCGAGGGAACACTATGTCCATTTGTGGCAATCATCATAAGGGGTCTTTGGGCTGCACTTTGTCTGATCCCTCACCTAGGACCTGTTTGCCTTGGGTGACCCTACCACAGGCATAAAACCCTCGAAAACACAGCTCCTAGGATCATTGGGACACTCAAACCCCTCCACCACGATAAGGTGGCAGCCCAGGGACGGGACTAGAGCTCACCCATTCATTGAACTTGGCTTTTGAATAGAAATAATTAGACCCAAAATGTTAGGAGACTGCCCTTTTTTAGATCTATATAATTTTTGCTTCATTAAAATATTGCATGCTTAATTTATTGGTTGGCAGGTAAAAAAAACTCCGATTAAAATTATTTAACATTCTTAATTGTAAAAAGAAATACGCCCCCAAGTAGTAGGTCGTTTGGTAGGTACATTAATACCCTCAGCCAGAGGGTGGCGCCAAACACATGAAAGCTAAGCAAAATGAAGGGACAGTAATGAGCAGAAGAAAGGCACTACCACGCAGCTTGTTTTAAAGCAGTACAGTGAGGAGACATCTTCCTTTTTCTACTGTGGATAATGTGTCTCTCAGGGACGATAATGATGTAAAAACGGTCTTTATATTTTGCTGAGAAGTCACTTTATTCTGTTTACCTTCCATTCTTTTTTTCTTCCTCCGGAAAGACGTGTATAAACTAGTGCATTATCGCCCTCTATGCATAAGTAATGAAAACTGCATATTACTCAGTGGGGCGCTGTTAAGCGGAGGTTAAAATAGCATGAACTCCGTGTTCGCATAAAAAATTTGTCCGGGACTTTTGCAGGGTTACATGGAAAATGCTTTGCTGCTTCTCTGGTCAGCTTGTCTGCAAGAAATAAGCCCCTTGGAGTTATCTTAACGGCAGTAGCTTCGTCCATATATGAATAAACACTGAGAGGAAACAAGTTAGCGTTAGCTTGATGCTGTTTCTGTGAACTCATCACTTAGCAAAGATCCTCGGAAAGCGACATGCGTGTTTACTGTAGACTTTTATTAGTCGTTTGTGCACGGCTAAATACGGCGACAGATTATTAGGGTCACTTGCAGAATAAAATAAATTGTTATAATTACACTTTTTATGTTTAAAATGAAAAATTAAAATGTGTGTTAATATAGGCCGTGTGACACTGGTGCAACCATTTCTATCACTGTTCCGTCAGATTTAAGAAAATAATAAAAGGTTATATATCTTTGTATACAAATGTGTGTAAATATCAGGTTTCCACTGTGAATTAAGTGAGCTGAATGAATTATAACATGCTGCAGCCTGAGAGGAGAGTATTGATGTCAGGAAAAAAATGGGAGCAGAAAAGGAAGGGCGGCAGAGATAAGAAAAATAAAACTAATAGATTAGACACAGGACTCAGAGCCCAGATAGTCAAAGCTCCTGCCTGATACCCTGTGAAGCATGATTCTGTTTTTGAAAAGGGAATGCGGATAACGGTATTATCTGTCACCGATGTGTACGGGCCCTATTTTTCTCTGTGTTTCCATAAATATGAGCCCAATATCCAAGAAAATGTGATTTATTCTGTCACAGTGTGAGGCTCCAGTTTATTCATAATCTGGAATAGAAATCATTTCTATTGATTGAGGATAAGGAAGACAGAGGTTGTGAGAAAACACCAGGGATATACTGCAGTCTGTTTGTTTAAAAGGTACTGTGGGACATCCATGAGTATTTGCGGGGTTGCAGTATATGCATACATACTCACCTGTGTGTGTTTGTAGTACACAACGATCTTATCCTCCACAACTTCTCTCTGTTGCTTCTGTCACGTTTGGCTTCAATGAGCTCTGATTGCAAGGTAGCATGTAAGAGCCTGAAATGGAGGCCTTGTCTGTTTACCCTCCTTATTTCTATCATAGCAGATGATTGCATTACCACTTGAAACTCAGCTATTTTCCCTCTGGTACCTCATCTGCCCTTTGACTCAGACTTCACTGTGTGTCAGGCTTTCTGTGCTTTTATGGATTCATTCATGGGCCTTCGTTAAAGGGGATGCCATTGTTGGGCGATGCGTGTCAGAAATCTGTTTGCCTCCTGTTATGTAACTGGAAAATAACATGTTATTGTTGCAGAAGCCTGTTGGTTTCCTGGGTAAATAGGTTCTGTATTTTCAGCACAGGACAACACTCATCGATGGCATCAATCTACCTGCATCCTTTATTCTTGTTCTGATGACAGCAGGAGAAACCCAAAGTCCTCAAGATGTTTTCATAATTCTCCAAAAATGTTTTTTTTAAATTATTGTTTGTACTAAAAATTAGGTGTAGGGTTTTTAATCTGGGGACATATTAAATGAAAATACTTCAAGAAATTACACTTCAGAGTGATAATTTTGCCTTTCGCTGTTGTTTCCCAGCCAACATGTACGTATAGGCTCAGAAGTGTTGGAAATAGGCTGAATAATGGGCCCCAGGTGGGATTATCCACAGGTTACATAACGACTCCATGTTAACTGCCTCTGTAGGTTTGATCTGATTTACCCATTACACATTTAAGACCTAAATAGTGGTCACCCCATCTAGACCTTAGCTGGGTCAACCCAAGCAGGCAACAAACAAGACGAGCCCATTCTGAGCCAAGGCCCACTTAGTCCCCATCCGGCCTGAGCCGGCCTGTATTTAAAAAGTATTTAACATTGAGTGAAAATCAGACCAAATTTAAAATAATAAAAAAATAATAAAATTAGCTTAAATTCCAGGGAAGAATTTAGCAATTTAAAACAAAAAAATGTAAACAACCAGTTGTGTTTTTTTTGTTTTGTTTTTACCAAAACCTGAACAGACGTAAAGTCTTGAACCATTTCTCATTTTTGAGAGATTTTGCTTCCATGAGACCAGGTTTTCTTGTAATCATTTGATCTGGATCCAGTCGGTACTTCTCTGTGCTCTATGGGGGTGTTTAAAGTATTTATTTGGACTTTGGATGCTTTTTCATTCATTTTCTCTCAGTTTATTGTACAGTGTATCAAAATATTGTTAAAATTAGCAAATGTGAGTCAAATGAAGATGAGTCGGGGCTTGCTACTGCAGAAGAAAAACATCTGAAACAAAATGTTGGACCACTGAAAATGTATCCATGTGCTGTTTAGTGTCTGCACTCAGTATCTGTTTGGGGCTCTTTTTGCATGAATTACTGCATCATGGAGAAGATCAGCCTATGGTTCTGCTGAGGTGTCCCAGGTTGCTTTCACCTTGACCTTCAGCTCATCTGCATTGTTAGATCTGGTGTCATCTTCCCTCCAGAATACTCCATAGGATCTCTGTGGGCTTTAGGTCAGACCAGTTTGTTTGCCTATCAAACAGTGATACCATAGTCATTAAAGAAGCTATCAGTACTCCTGGCAGTGTACCAAGTCCTTCTGGAAAATGAAATCAGGATCTCCATAAAGCTTCTTAACAGAAGGATACATGCAGCACTGTAAAAACTTTGGACTCGACTCACTGTCTGTGGAAACTTCCCACTGGACTTCTAGCAACGTGGATTTTGGGCCTTCCCGCTCTTCCTCCAGACTCTGGGACCTTAATGTCCAAATGAAATGCAAACTCACCGTGATCTGAAAAGTGGCCTTTGGACCACAGAGCAACAGTCCAGTAAAGTTTTCCTCAGCCCAGTTAAGACGCTTCCAACATCTCTGGTTCTCATGTCCTCATATGTCTGTGTGTGGTGGTTCTTGAAGCTCTGACCCGAGCTGCAGTCCATGGCATTTTGAGCCGCCCTGGTCAACAATTCACCTCAATGCTGTGTTTATCCCTATTACTTGTGTTTTTTTTTTTCTACCACACGTTTTTCTTCCACTCAACTTCCCATCAATTCTGTTGAATACAGCAGTGTTAACATCCTACCTCTTCAGCAATGATGTTTTGTGGCTTGTCCTCCTTGTGGGGGAATGTCTATCTGACAACCTTCAAGTCAACAGTCTTAGCCATAAATAGTTTTATCATAACATAACATTTCTGTGTTATAGATTTTTTTTATTGGTCTTTTGTTATATTCTAACTTTCTGAAAAACTGGATTTGGGGGTTCTAGTAGCTGTAAGCCATAATCATTTATCACAGAATTCAGTTCAGTTTATTTATATAGCGCCAATTCACAACACGTGTTGTCTCAAGGCACTTCACAAAAGTCAGGTTCATATATTCCATTTAATCCTAACCATTGAACAGTGCAGTCAGATTCAGTTATTTATTCAAATTGGATAAAAAGTTTTTCTGTCTAAGGAAACCCAGCAGATTGCATCCAGTCAGTGACTTGCAGCATTCACTCCTCCTGGATGAGCAGGTAGAGACAGTGGACAGTACCTGGCGTTGACTTTGCAGCAATCCCTCATACTGAGCATGCGTGTAGCGACAGTGGAGAGGAAAAACTCCCTTTTAACAGGAAGAAACCTCCAGCAGAACCAGGCTCAGTGTGAGCGGCCATCTGCCATGACCGACAGAGCAGAGACACAAAGAGAACAAAGAAGCACTGATCCAGGAGTACTTTCTATGGGAAGGAAAAGTAAATGTTAATGGATGTTGCTCCTTTAGTTGTTTCATCTACAAAGAACAAATAAACTCTGAGCCAGTTTTCAAGGTTAGAGTCTGAAAAAGAGCACATATAATTAATTACAGTAAAACTCAGTCAGTAGCTATATCTAGGAGAGAGAAAGGGTTAAACACTGAAAGACAGGGCTATGTGGATCATCGGTAGAAGGTGAGCATTAAGTTGTTGCCAGCAGAAGCTTGGACGATGCTCCTCTCCAGAAAGGTGTCACAGGTAGACACAGAGTCAGGCCAGATGTAGCTTCTAGGAAGAGAATAGAGAGAGAAACAATGTTAAAAGCTGAAATAACAGCAAATAATGCAAAATTGGAGAGTAGTGTGAGAATGTAGCGAAGAGGGTGAAAGTGGTCATTATGTCCTCCAGCAGCCTAAGCCTATAGCAGCATAACAGATAGTTTCAGTTTCAGTTTATTTATTTATATAGCACTTATTTACGACAATGTCGTCTCAAGGCACCCCTCATAGGGTCCCACTGATGGTCATTGTTATACTCAAAACCACAGGGATTGGGATACCTCCCTCTGTCAGACTGATTATAACCATTGGAAAAGAGAAGGGGTCATACAGGTAGCAGAAATGGTAAAAGCTATTGATATGGGTTTCTTTTATGAATCTATATGATTTGAGTTTAATTTTTTCGATGATTTTCTGATTCTTTTGATTACAACTGTAGTATATTGACTCATTTATTTTGATGATTCAGTTTAACAAATGTTTGAGGTTTAAACCCATCTGTGTAACGTCCTAATATAAGTACTTGTCCATATTTAGCTGAAGAAGCCGTTGTAGAGCTCGTTGGGTTTATCCTTCATCTGTCGGGTCTGTCTTTACAGCCTCAGACTGTTTTTCAAGTACTTTGAAGCTTTCATGTAAAATTGTTATCCAATCTGTGGGAATAATGTGAAAAGTATGAACTCATTCACTTGTTTGAATAGAAGTTTGTTTGCTTCCATTAAAAATATGTTTCATTGACAGGCTCTGCATCATGGGGCACTGCAATCTGATACAAAGAGACACAAAAGCCAAAGAAAAAGCATCCTGCCTGTAAATGAAATTTATCCTGGAGAATTTGTCATGTCGACTGAGCACAATTATATGGGAGCAGCTCCAGCTTGTGCAGGATGAACGTAGATATGAACTGCGTGGTTATTAAAAAGGGGATAAGGAAACATGAGGAAGATGGGCAAAACCTATAATTTTAGCCACCTGCTAGATAAGATCAAGCTGCCTCTCCATACTAATTAGAAAAGGATTCCACATCTGTCTGAAAGCACACATCTGTGTATTTGCACGTCGCTGCATGAGGTCCATCAAGGCCTCTGCAGCTTAGAGCTTAAGAGGCTTAAGTAGGCAGACATAAATCGCAAAGCAGCTGGAAAGTGGAAAGCAGAGATACAGAGAAGGTGTGCGGGAGAGTGGGAAGATAATAGGTAGCTGTGGCTTGTATTTGAGACTGTGCACGTGGTCTGGTACTGTATGTCGGTTCAATTGGACATGGTTGGCTGAGTAGAGCCAGCTTTCTCGCTCACTCCACTTTCCTCTGCAGCATGCAAGCAGGCTTGGTTTGTGGAGGGACGGAACTATGAAGGTGGGCCCTGGCAGTGCATCGCCATTTTCACAAATATGCCAGAATTATGAGAGGAGATCACGGCTGAAAACAAGAAATTACTTTGTACCCCTCTCCTGATGAAAGTTCCTGACTTTGTTTCTCATCTGTTCTTGAATTTCTTTAGATTAAAGGTTCTGTAGCCTACTTCATTTTCTCAGACAGGTTCTATTTAAGTCAGTTCGCTATTTCTCCAATACTTTTGTTGCATTAAAAGTGGTGAAACTTCATTTCAACATCATTTTACCCACAGAAAATGATGTCGTACCCACAGGACGTTACCTAGTGTGTCTTTTTGCTGCACAACACCTCTGTGAAACGTAGCTGTCAGAAATGCTGACTGCTGAGTGTTTCTGAAGCTAATTTCATCCTGCAAATTATTCCTGCCGATGTAACACCTCTGAAGAAATGCATGGGACACACAAGTTCAGCTGAATACAAAACACAGTAATTAGCATTTTATCTGTTGCCTTTGCTTGCTCTTTGTCTGCTTGTTCTTTTGCTTGTCTTTGTATGACTCTCTGTCTTCAGGTTTCAAGGGAAGAATTCCCTTTCTTTCCTTCACAGAATCACACACAATTAAAGCAGAGTGTTTTTGGCCCCGGGGCCAGGTGCTCTGTGTGTGTAGAGCATTCACCCTCCTCTCCACCCACACACTTAAAAAATAAAGGGATTCAGCACACATGCACCTTCCCACACTTTATGTACAAACACACAACGGCTGCTTCTCTTTGGTGCATTTTATTTAGCTTTGGCTTTAATTGAGCTTTTTTATGGAAAAAAATGGATTATGTTTTCACACACCTCTCTCCATGGCAGCTGATTGGACACTTCTTCCTTGTCAGTTAAGTTTTTGGATGTAGCCTGCTGCTAAAAATGACTTGTTTTTATTTAACCACACCAATGTTAGGCATGGCTGGTGGCATAATGTTGCATTGAGTGTAAAAAGCACCTGGATAATACGTGTTTTCAACATAAATTCTCAAGCCCGGGTTGTTTTTCAGACATAAAGAAGTGACAATTTCCCCAAGTTAAAATGTTTTGAAAAATGATCAGATTAGATAATAAATTGGCCCTTCAGGTGATACTTTCAGTCATATTTGAGAAGCTTAGATCTTTATCATCAGTCACTCCAAGCAATGGGTAGGTAACTGTTTCATTCACATAAGAAATATTTCTAAACCAAGAGTATTTGTGTCAAAACAATAACTACAGATCAATACTCATTGTTTTAATTCTTTGCAATAGACCTTTCTACCTGTCTTAATGAAACGGATCTTCATCGTCTCCAGATGATGGAAAACTCTGCAGTGAGACTTCTAATGTAAACCAGTAGAAAGACACACACGACTCCTGTAGGAATATCTCAACACTGGTTTCCAGTTAATCTCAGCATTCTGTATAAAATCTTGGTGTTTACCTTCAGGGCTTTTCAAGCTCCTACTGGGGGGAAAATAAATATTTGATGCAAGTTTTCTCACAAACAACAGAGAGGTCTGTAATTTTCAGGTAACCTTCGAGACTGTGGTCCCAGTTCTGTTGAGGTTGTTGACCAGGTCCTCCCGTGTAGTTCTCGGCTGATCCCATCGGGCTGAACCTTTCTTATAATTGCGCCAACAGTTGTTGCCTTCTCACCAAGCTGCTTGCCTATTGTCCTGTAGTCCATCCCAGCCTTGTGCAGGTCTACTATTTTGTCCCTGGTGTCCTTAGGCAGGTCTTTGGTTTTGCCCGTGGTGGAGATGTTAAACTATTTCGATGTAAGTAAATAACTTCACATTCAGTCTCATGATCTATAAAAATAAAATGTTCCAAGAATTAATTATTTCCGCCCCCTGAATTTATTACAAATTTAAAACAGCAAAGAAATTATGTTTATATCTTAGATTAGGATTTATTTAGCATCAATAAAATTAATCACACTAAATCAGAAATGCTTATTTTATCATTAGAGGGCTATTTCCTATTGAATTTATTTAGTAAAAAACAAAAAATATCACTGATTTTACTGCTACAATGAAAACAAGGAAACGTCTTCTGAATAAGACATTTGATGTTCACAATAATATCTAAACAAATTAAAAACTTTTACCACTGGTTTTTTTCAGTCTCATGAGTTTCAGTTGGACTGTGTGCTCAATAATAAAACAGACTGGATCACTCCAGTGATGTTTATCAACTCAACTGATGGGAAATCTTACCGCAGCAGCTGTTATTGGTTACTTAGACTAGAAGGATGTTCATTCTCGTTTACTTTATTGGATTTCCTAGTGGTTCCTCAGTTTGCATTTGGACCAATGTTGTGTACCGTCTCCTGGCTTGTGTTGCGTCATTACACCCATACTAATTATGTATTTTAACTTAAGAGCTTTAAGAGTAAACGTCTAAATCAACTAAATAAAATTAAGAATACATATAAAACATATAAAAAACATAGATATCGTGTCGGATAAGGGGTTGTTGATAAGCTGTCTAGGCTTAGAGGTTCGTAAAGGACATTTTCTGTAGCAGTTCTTTAAAAGATGAGATCTCTGTTTTTCTTCATGCAACTATTGGCACAATATTCAGTCTAAAATTATTTAGTACTGGGAAGATTGTGCTAAATTTGCTAATGTAAGTTAAATAGCAAAGTGTCTACATCTGGTGTCAACGTTTCATCGTAGCATCTTGATGCTGACATGTTGGTCAGTATTTTCTGGTTTTAAAAGGATAGATATATCACGTTACCCTATAACATTTTGTGTAAAATTAGACCTTTAAGAACTGTCTACAGGTTTAATTTGTAATTTATTAAGTAAATGTTTTCTAATGTTAAATAAGTAACTATGTGGTAAACATCCTGCTTTTATATATCTCCCCCACTCTGAGATTACACTGATGCTGGAACCATTCGTTTGTAATTATTGTTTAGGAAGCTGAAGTCTAATAGATGATTGAACATCTCTGACACTTTACAAATGGCAATCAATACTTTTGTTTGTGGTCTTATTTCGCTTGTCTCCGGTGCTTCTCAGAGGAGATAATAATTGGAGCTGATAATTGCTACCAGGCTCATAACATATTGACCAGAGCGCCTTAATGAGCTGATTGAACAGAGATGGGCCTTGCCTGGGGAAAAAAATGAAGCAATTAGCACGTCTATATGCGTCCCCTCCTTGTATGACAACGTGAACAAACAAATTCTCACTTGTCATATGTCAGACTCGGTCATACAAAAATCCCAATGCTCAGCTGCAGCAGCAACCTTTAGGATGTGTATTTTAGCTCATATGGGAGTTGAAGGATTAACTTGATTCCATTATTCACACCAATGGCTCAAGTAGCACGAGAAAAAAGCTCAGGCTCATTTTTCCTTGTACCTGCAGGTTCTTGTGAGCAGCTTATTACGCAATCAATCACGCACACAACTAACAGCGGCGAATCAATTAATAATTGAAAACCTTTAAAGTACTTGAAACACTGATTGGAATGTGCCTTAAGTTAGAGGCAGGCAGTGAGGAAGGGCACGGGGTTAAACAGGCCTGATTAATCAAGCTGATAACTGTACTTGGATTAATTTGAAACACAGCATGTCGCTCTCCGCCATACTTCAGACCAACTCAACATAGTTTGAGGATATTAAGTGTTTATATCAGACAGCTGATCACCGTTTTTGGTAAAAATTATATTTTTCTACACTGCTCAAAAAAATAACGGGAAGGCGGCGCTGGTAGTGTAGGGGCGAAAGCGCGCGACCATATACAGAGGCTACAGTCCTCGAATGGCGGCTGTCCCGGGTTCGAGTCCCGGACCCGGCGACATTTACCGAATGTCTCCCCCTCTCTCTACCCCTCTTTCCTCTCTACCTACTGTCAAAAAATGGAAAAATAAAGGCCACTAGTGCCAAAAAAATATCTTTAAAAAAAAATAAATAAAGGGAACACTTAAACAGCACAATGTAACTCCAAGTGAATCAAACTTCTGTGAAATCAAACTGTCCACTTAGGAAGCAACACTGATTGACAATCAGTTTCACATGATATTGTGCAAATGGAAAAAACAACAGGGGGAAATCTTTGGCGATTAGCAAGAAACACTCAATAAAGGAGTGGTTCTGCAGGTGGGGACCACAGACCACTTCTCAGTACCTATGCTTTCTGGCTGATGTTTTGGTCACTTTTGAATGTTGGTGGTGCTTTCACACTCGTGGTAGCATGAGACGGACTCTACAACCCACACAAGTGGCTCAGGTAGTGCAGCTCATCCAGGATGGCACATCAATGCCAGCTGTGGCAAGAAGGTTTGCTGTGTCTGTCAGCGTAGTGTCCAGAGCCTGGAGGCGCTACCAGGAGACAGGCCAGTACACCAGGAGACGTGGAGGAGGCCGTAGGAGGGCAACAACCCAGCAGGACCACTACCTCCACCTTTGTGCAAGGAGGAACAGGAGGAGCACTGCCAGAGCCCTGCAAATTGACCTCCAGCAGGCCACAAATGTGCATGTGTCTGCACAAACGGTTAGAAACTGACTCCATGAGGATGGTATGAGGACCCGACGTCCACAAATGGGGGTTGTGCTCACATCCCAACACCGTGCAGGACGCTTGGCATTTGCCAGAGAAGACCAGGATTGGCAAATTCACCACTGGCGCCCTGTGCTCTTCACAGATGAAAGCAGGTCCACACTGAGTACATGTGACAGACGTGACAGAGTCTGGAGACACCGTGGAGAGCGATCTGCTGCCTGCAACATCCTTCAGCATGACTGGTATGGCAGTGGGTCAGTAAAGGTGTGGGGTGTCATTTCTTTGGAGGGGAGTACAGCCCTCCATGTGCTTGCCAGAGGTAGCCTGACTGCCATTAGGTACCTAGATGAGATCCTCAGACCCCTTGTGAGACCATATGCTGGTGTGGTTGGCCCTGGGTTCCTCCTAATGCAGGACATTGCTAGACCTCATGTGGCTGGAGTGTGTCAGCAGTTCCTGCAAGATGAAGACATTGAAGCTATGGACTGGCCCGCCTGTTCTCCAGACCTGAATCCGATTGAGCACATCTGGGACATCATGTCTCGCTCCATCCACCAACGTCACGATGCACCACAGACTGTCCAGGAGTTGGAGGATGCTTTAGTCCAGGTCTGGAAGGAGATCCCTCAGGAGATCATCCACCGTCTCATCAGGAGCATGCCCAGGCGTTGTAGGGAGGTCATACAGACACATGGAGGCCACACACAATACTGAGCCTCATTTTGACTTGTTTTAAGGACATTACATCAATGTTCGATCAGCCTGTAGTGTGTTTTTCCACTTTGATTTTGTGTGTGACTCCAAATTCAGGCCTCCATTGGTTAATAAATTTGATTTCCATTGATGATTTTTGTGTGATTTTGTTGTCAGCACATTCAACTTTGTACAGAACAAAGTATTCAATGAGAATATTTCATTCATTCAGATCTAGGATGTGTTATTTGAGTGTTCCCCTTATTTTTTTGAGCAGTGTATTTTTCTATATAGAGTAATAAAAAACCAACTGACGCCACAGTGATGACCCGCATTCTGCTGGTTCTGTGTACCTGTATTAATTGAAGGAGGCATGTTAAAAATAACAGCAATGTGGAGTTAAATAGGAGAAGTCGTAAATTCTGAGAAAAACTGGTCATTCCTACGTAAGAACATAGGAACGCTGGATAAATAGAGTTAAATAGGCCAAATCATTCCTGACACTGTTCAGAAGAACAGAATGCTTTGAGGCGACTGTGGCTCAGTAGGAAGAGTAGTCGTCTTGCAATCGGAAGGTTCGATTCCAGCTTCCTCCTGCTGTATGTTGATGTGCCCCTGGGCAAGGCACTTAACCTCAAGTTGCCTACCGATCTGTGTATCGGTGTATGAATGTGTGAGCGTTAGTGAGTGCGATTGGGTGAATGTGGCTCTAGTGTAAAGAGCTTTGAGCGGTCTGTATGACTGGAAAGGCGCTATATAAATTCAGTCCATTTACCATTTAAAAATTCATTAAAGAGGTGGAAACATAATTCAATCCATCAGAATAGTTAAAAAGGTCATGTTGCCTCATTCTGAAAACCTGTCAGGTTATATCCAGAAATGAGAATGAACTGCGGAATATGGTCCAATCGTCCTGCTCTGGGATACCTGTTAACAGGTGTCAGAAGTGGGTCGGCTCCATGCAACAGAAGCAGCTCTGAGAAACACTGGCTATACAGCTAAATATTATTTCAGTGATTCACAGTAAAGGTAAATCATAAAGCATTCATCAGTTTATACGGTAAACATTAGAAGTTTAATTGAAAATGAAGATACTTCTGTTTTTAAACAGCCTAATTCCTTTTTTCTTCTTTCTGTAGATTGTTGACATATTTTATCAATTTTTAATTATGTTTTGATATATTATAAAATGTGCAGTGTTCCCAATGCATTTGTATGTGTGGAAATAAAAGCTATTGTTATTATTTTGAGCTTTATTCAAAGATGTGAAAACTACTTTGTTGTTACATAAGCGTGTAAAGAGCATGAGTGACACTGCTGAACATCTAATGATGTAATATCTCAGTTAGAAAGTGAGCAGATGAATTGATAAAGCAACTCCTGCAATAATGTGTATACAGTAGTGCCAATCTACTGCCCTCTATAGCCATCTTTGTGCCACAGCACATGGCTGCCAGTGATTTCTGGAGAGCAGCTTCAGTGTGTTGCTGCCGTAGGCTACAGCCATCCCTCCTAGAAAAGCAGCAGATAATGATTTCATCATTTCCCCGGTTATTGACAGGTGCCTTGAGCTCAACTATTAAATTCCCAGTGTTGTGAAGCGAATTAACATCCATTAGAATATGATTATTCAGCTAGAGATAGCGAGTGTGTGGTGGGATGTTGATCCTAACGAGGATCGCAACCCCAACTTTAAAAAACGAAGATCTACGGTATGACATGCTCGTCAAATATCCAGCTTTAGACAGCAATGTGGTGTGTCTATACCGCTACATCAGGAGCCTCTGGCCTTAAAGTGACCTTCATCATGCAGAACTGCCAATCATTGCTCTTAAACATCAAGACACATTCTTCACTCTACCAAGCTGTGATTTAAATAGCTCTTTATCTGGATTTCTTCTGCTCTTGTACTACTTATTCACTGTCCCTTTTCAGGGAAAAATACATCCCTGGAACATCTATTGTGTTTCATATTAGTGGCCATTACAGTCATACAGTATATAGAAAAAGTATTTGCTCCCTTACAAATTTGTTCAGCTTTTTTTCTCACATAATTCTTATCATCAAAAACATTTTATATCAGATGAAGGTAACCTGAGTAAATACAGGAAAGCTGTAGTCTTTTTTTCCACTAGCGTCATCCAGGTCTGATTACTGCCAGATCTGTGGAATCAAGAAATTATTTGTACAGCATCTGTCTAGCAACATCAAGTAAGATAAAACATCTCTAAATGCAACACATCATCCCCCGATCTAAAGATATTCAAGAACAGAAGAGAAACAAAGCCACTGATATTTAAGTGAAGCACAGTGAGAACCATTATCCATAAATGGAGGTAACATGGAACAGTGATAAACCATACCAGGAGTGGGCAGCCTACTGGAAAGACCACTTCAGCTTATCCAGGAGGTCACAAAACAGCCCAGAATAACACATAAAGCACTGCAGACATCACTTACCTCAGTTAAAATGCTGGCTTAGATTCTAAGAAATCCAGGAAAACAATCGTAAGTGCTTAAATAGAAGGCAATTGGACTTCTTCTCTTTCTTGAAGACGTTTCATCAAGTCCCCAAAAAGACCTCTAGCCATCAAAACTGAAAAAGCCTTTTGGATCAGAGGTGAAATGTCTTGCAGAAATGTCTTCTACTTAAGCACCTATGATTATCTCAGTGGACATAAAATGCCATCATGAGATCCAAGCTCAAAACCACTTTTGACCAAAAACAACCTAAAAGTCTGTGGACTGATGAGACATAAGGAGACCTGTTTGGAGGGAGTGCATTGTACCTGTTGTGAAACTAACACAGCATCAACTATAAAAAAGCCAGTCATACGTACAGTCAAACATGGTAGAGTTGTGGTAGTGTGATGGTCTGGTGCTGGTTTGCTGGACGACTTGCCTTAATTAAATCTACTCTGTAGCAGAAAATCCTGAAGGAGAATACCCCATCATCAGTTTGTGACCTTAAACTCAAGCTCTTGGGTTACAGACAGACAATGGTCCGAAGCTCACCAGCAAGTCCACAGCTGAACCGATTTAGTTTGTTCTAAACAAAGTTTGGACTTGTGATTGAGATGTTATGGTGTGACCTTTAACATGTTGATCATGCAATTCAAAGATGAATGGGCCAACGTTGCCTCACAGCGATGTGAAAGACGTATTGCCAGTTATCACAATGGTGGTTGCTGCCACAAAGGGGGGTGTAACCCCTTATTAGATTTGCTTACGCTAGGTTGGTTTTTCTGGCTTTGAGTGATGCTATATTATTACATCTGTGTCGGAGAAATACTATTTCACAGCTCTACATGCAGCTAAATGGCCTCCGATTAAGCATTGATGTTGCACAGAAAGATTTATTTTCTCAGTTAAAATCCAAAAGATTCAAAATGTTCTGTCTGACTCTTTTCTCTCCACCAAATAAAACAAAAGTACTATCGACTGCTTTCCTGATTTCTCTCCTCTCTTCTCCAGCCCTTAAAGTCCCCCCACACTTTTGTTCAAATCATGTACCATTGTCACTGCAAACAGCATGACAACAGGACGGATCCAATGCGCTGTGAAAGTTCGTCGTAAACAACCATGCTTCTAATGGACGCCAATCTTTGAGGGCTCTTGGATCGAACAATAACTTGGTCATTTTGAGAAACAGTGCTTCTGAAAGTTGTTAAAATTTAATTAAAGTCAAACTCTTCTTTTCTCCAGTTATGATGTGTAAAACCCTTGTAGTAGCTGCGCCCGTGGGCTGCTTCATAAAAGCTTCTCAGATATATAAAGGCACACTTGTTGCAGAAAAATCAATATATCAAGTAAAAGTACTCTACAAGTAACAGACTTGTTTTCTAGCTGGTTGTGTATTGTCATGGCTGTCAGTTCAGTAAATCGTCTTAGCTGTCGTAACTCTGTTTAACTTTAACTATTGTTACTTTCTTTCTCCTCTTCTACAGCTGCCCTGCAGGTGTCCATATCCTTGAACAAAGTGGAGTTAAGTGTTGGAGAGTCCAAGTTCTTCACCTGCACAGGTATAGATCCCACGCTGCTTAATGTGTGTTGTTTACAGTGCTCTGCAAAAACAAACACGCCTCTTCAACAGGTCTACATTTTGTCTAATAGAAGAAAACAAGGAAAAGGTGGAAGAAAATGTTGCATTGTTTTAAAAACGCTTATTTGAATCTCTTGACATTGAAACTATTGCCCATTGTGGACCTGTGAACCTCAGTTTTCAAGTGTTACCACAGGTTCTCCAGTAGATTTAGGTCTGGACTTTGACTGGGCCGTTATAACCCATGGATATGCTTTGATCTAAATCTGGCTGTATGCTGAGAAAAGCATCCCCACAGCATGATGCTGCCACCACCATGTTTCTGAGTGTAGTTTTTTTTACCTGTTTTGCTTTCTTCTGACCAGAACACCTTATATCATGTTCTGTGTCTCATACATGGCTTGTGGCAAACTGGACTTTTTATTTTCTTATGGCTTTGTTTCAAAAGTGTCTTTCTTCTTGCCACTTTAGCTCTGGTGAAGTGCAGCTTATAGCTGTCCTGTTTACAGATTCTTCCACTTGAGCCATGGATCTCAGCAGCTCCTCCAGAGTAACCATGGGCCTCTTGACTGCTTATCTGATTAATGCTCTCCTTGCCTGGCCTGTCAGTTTAGGTCAGGGGTTAGTAACCCTAAGAGCCATTTAGAGCTACAAAAGCAACATGTCAATAATTTTTTCAATATCTAAATACTAAGAATATTGGTTTAGATTTTTATATTAAAGGAAACCTTTAATTTTATTTCTGTTTTTATGTTTTAAATTATAAGCCACAGTGGAGGCCAGGTCGCAGAGCCCTGGTTTAGGTGGATAGCCATGCCTTGATTGGTTTGCAGATGTGCCATAGTCTCTCCTTTATCCAGTTCTGGATTGAACAGCAGTTGGACATATGCAAAGCTTTGGATAATGATTTATGACCCAGCCCTGCTTTAAACATTTCTACCACCTTCTCCCTGTCCGGTCTGTTGTGTTCCTTGTTCTCCGTGATGCTGATTGTTCTCTAATGTTCTCTAACAGCCCTCACAGAACTGCTGGATTTATACCGAGGTTAATGTAGTCACAGGTGGACTCTGTTCTGTGACTTCTGTTGTCAGGTGTTTGTACTGGTTTGTATTTAGGGGTATCAGAGTAAAGAAGACTGAAAACACATGCATGCACCATTTTTCAGGTTTCTATTTGTAAAAAAAAAAAAAAAAGCATTTTCCTTCCACTTTATTGTGCACTGCTTTCTGTTGGCCCACCACATAAAATCCTCATAAATCGCATTGAAGTTTGTGCTTCTTACATGGCTAAATGTGAAAAATGTTAAAGGTCGTGAATGATTCTGCAAGATACTGTGAGGATTGTGGGCGTGTTTGCTGTCAGAGAAGCAGCAGTGGGTCGTGTTACACCGTCCCATGACCTGTCGCTACGGCTTCTTGTTGTCCCTTTGTGAGCGGCAAGAGAGAGGCAGGCCGGGCCGCCTCCAACTGGTTGCTGTCTCTCTCCTGCCAACCCACTCGACGGGGGGCTAACAATCAAGAGGGTAGAAACGCGCAGGGTGGATCGTACAAGAGTGTTACAGTATACTGAGCACCGTAGAACTGGGGAACGGGTAGAAAAAGGGCAACTGAATAAAACTGGTGACCACTGAACAGAAAAAAAAGACTTTTAATGTGAAAAGTCTGCAGAGAAGAATGGAAAAGCTCTTGAAGCAAACTAAAAAAGAGAGGTAAATAGCCCTCACAGTCAAAGTGTGTCTGTAGAAGTTCTTATGTCACTTTTTCCACCCTGGACAGTGCCACTAAGCTTGACTTTTACCATGCTTGCAGGAAGTTCTGCCAAATGGAGGAAGCTTAAAATGGCAGATCATTTGGAGGCAAAATCTGCAGGAGACTGAAATCAACCTGCCAACAAACAAAAAGTCAAAGTTGTCAAAGGGACTTTTTGGCGGCTTTCAGCTGCAGTCATGTTGCATATGTCAGTCATATATAGAAATAGACAAAGGTTATGCAGTGAATGTGAATGCAGACTTACAGCTTTACTCATGGTGGGTTCGAGCTATGAATTTGGACTGAAGTAACTTTTTCTGATATTTTTATGTTAAGAATAATCATCCAAGGACAATAACATAGATTTTATCTGTGGTTTAACTGAACTTTTAACATTATCTAATTGGGTTCTCCACACCTTTGGTCTCATATGAAGAATCTCATTAAAACTCTAACAAGTGAAAACTGGGTAATAGATTTAGTGCATGAGTTAAAATCATGATGTTACTAATTCTGAACCTTTTGGCTAGATGTTTCCATAACTAGTGTGTAAATTGTACAGATTTGATGGCCTAAACAATGTTAAACAATTTTATTTTACAAAAATAATAAATCTGGATAATGATCAATTAAAAATCTGTTCAAAAGGAGAAATTAATTTCTCCACATTAGGTGATCAATATTACAAAACTTCTCAAAATTTAGGTTTAGGAATCATCAGTCAAATAAGTGCATTTAATCAAGAACATATTTATTATTAATCTCACCAAGGTCTATTTTCTATTGATTTGATTGAGTTTTAACTTCCTAATTTTGGTCTATAATGTAATTTAAGAGGGATTAGTTTTTGTTTCCCAGACTCCTGAGACATGTCAGTTTTCCCATCACCAGAAAAAGCATTGATAGAAGAAACAGAGTGCCTAGTTTGAGGGTCCAGAATCAGCCTGTCGCCTCACTTACAGAACAGAGCTGGACTTTGCTGCACACGGCTCCCAACGAACGAAGTGTGAATGAATGGGACATCAACACAACAGAGTGACTATTTATATCTGTGATTTACACCCTTTGGTAATTCACTACAAAGTTATACTTGAAATAACGGAGGAATAAGATTTTGCGATATTAAAATGCCCCATTATTTCCTGTGAAAATGAAGTCTATCTCACAAAGAAATAAATCTATTGAGATATGTCGTTTGCAATACGTCCTCCATTTTTATTAGTGGGAGCCATTTTCTTTGGATCATTCCCTGCAGTCAGACAAATTTATAAATTCTCTGTTGTCTTTTTAAACTAGCAAGCAAAATATAAATATCAGCTCCCCCCTTCTCCTCTTATTTGTTTCAGTCCAACTCACACAATGTCATGGTCTGAATTAGAAATAATAATGTTTAAAACAATTAGAAACATCACAGCATGTCAAGGAAGAACTGCCGATCATACATGTTGCGTAACACTGCCCCTATGGTTATTGGTGGCATTGCACCAATTCTTATGTTTGGTTATGCATCCTGATGACACATTTAACGTTGAAATGGTCCCTAACCATGAGCATAAGCAACTTTGCCAGCAAGCTTGCAGAAATAAATGGGACAAAGACCCCAGTTTCACTGTGGGGTTAAATCCAGTTGCAGGCATTAGCACTAAACCTTTCTGTTGCTGTTGCCAAATCTTCTTTAAATAGGCTTTTTATATTGGCTTACACAGGACAGCCAAACTGGTAACAAAAAGAAGATCTAAAGCAGTTATCAATATCTGGACCGCCACATGGTCAACCAGTCAGACCAGCTGTTGGACAGCACACAGAAAACACATTTCTCTCCAGATTATATGTCAAGAGCAAGCTGCGAGAACTTGATTAGTTCTGGCCGATAACGCTCGGGTAACTAAGCACAGACTAATCCTCCACTACTTTTAAATTGTTTATCTTGGTACCTGGTAGAAAAAAGAAATGGTGACACAGTGACTTGTGAAAGTACCCCGATCAGTACGCAGCTAACAGTTAGTTGGTATCTGCTTTGTAGCTTAAACTGAAGGTTTTTATCATCTCCACACTTGGACTGGTCAAATCTGAACTGAATATTTCTATCCTTATTTGTGAAACTTTTATTCTACATGTGAAAACACACAAAAAGGACATTTTCAGTTATTGTTTTTAAGTTAAAACCACCTTAAATGGCAAAAACAAAACATTGGGATTATGGTTTCCCAAAAATATACCTAAAATCCTTTCTTGTTATTGTAGATATCGTGCGCCGTCTCATGATCTGAACATGTCATTACACCCCTATGTTCAGAGTAATTTTGCAGACCAATCAGTTTTACCTCATGTTGAATTTAGCAGCTTACCTATGAGAGTTGCAGTTACCTTCTGGGGCTGAGAACACTGTTCAGATCAAATGCTTTTAAAGCCAAGAACGAACTAAAGAACTAAGCTTTTTATAATTACTAACATCAGTTAGTTGGTCTATAGAGACACTTGAATTGCTAGATTTTCATCTGCCAATAAATACTGATACTTGAAGGCTTTAACTGTTCAGTCCAACCACTGTTATTCTTTGTACCTGCATAGTAGATTTGACACCTGATGACTTATTCTTGCTTGTATGACAAAGTCTAAGAGGCTTCCCATCACCAGGATCTGCTAATGTTCTTCACCTCTTAGTGCAGAATAGTTTTATTTTCTGTGTTACATGGCAGGCCACTGAAACGACAAGTTAAATTGAGGCCGTCGAAGGAGAAAGCGCCCAAAGAATAAGAGTCCATCAGTGGAAGAGAAGCAGAGCCCACTGAGAGGCTGAAAGAAATCAGGGGGTTGCACTACAATAAGTAGGGCGTTTAGATTGAACTTAGAAAGTAGTTGATGCTAAGTAGTTCTTGTGGGGGTCCATTTGTTCCTGTGTCAGCTTGTACCTAAAGAGAGATTTTTTTATTGATGTTTCTATAATCGTAAAAAAGCCCTGAGTAGATCCAATCATGAGTAAAAGCAGCTCTGAACGATCAGAAACGTTTAGCAAAATCCAAATCTATTTAATCACTTAGATTTAGGTAAAATAGTCACTGTGTAGATTTTACTGCATGCTGAAACAAGTCATTCATGCTTTCAATGACCTCAATTTAATACTAAAGTAGTTTTCTCCAAACACTTTAAGATCCTGGTTTTCTATGTCTCAATTTAACCCCTAGTTGTCCCCTTCAAGTACCAATTCTGTTATAAAGGAACATTACAACCACCATGTTAACTGTGGTAATTGCTAACTGCTAACACTTAAGCACCTTGTTACCGGCTGTTGTGCTTTGTAGGTATTAATCATTTTAAGCTTGCTACTCAGCAGAACCAATTTCTGAACATTACTGGAACAGGCCTGTCTAAAGGGTGTGAGTGTTTTATTACAGTGGCCTCCAGACTTATTAGCACTCCTGGTAGATAGTTGTTAAAATCCCTAAAATTCATCCATCTCTTTTATGAAGTAGATTTGTTCAGTGAGGAAAGATAATCTCTTAAAATAATTTTTTTTAAAATAGCCAGTGCTAGAAATTTGATTTATATCCTTTGTTGAATCTCTCAGACCATCCCGAGCCCTAGATCTTCTCCTAGGCTCTCTTCTTTGCAGCTTTTCAGCAGGTTTTCCAGAAGATTAAGGTCATGGGACTGAGATAGGCATGAAATAAGGTTGACGTGACCTGAAGAAAGTGACTCTGATTACATATACCAGCTTATTTATCTGCCTTTTTGACTCTTCTGACACTGAAAAGAACAAATGTTTCCTTCTCTATAAGCTTTAAATTAGAGCACCTGTGGGGCTTTGGGTGGCTGCTTTCAGTTTAGATTCTTCAGCCACAGTCCTCTTGATTGTCTGGACTAATGACCTTAACCCACACCACCTGAATCCACAGGTTAAGCTTCATCTGATAAAAGGTACAGCAGCATACAGAGTAACAAGTAGGCATGGTGGAGCATGTCCAAGCTTCTGTAGAACATTTCAGGAGGTGTGTTATTATCATAGGTAACTAAAAAAGGAGAAATGCTGCTAAGCTGCCAACCAGTTACTTCGAAAATAAACTTGCTGGTATGTTGAAGCGATCCTTCAGCAGCAGCGCTAGGACAAAGGGGGATAGGCCAACCAAAAACATCTTCATCTGCTCCTAACAGAAAAAGTTGTTGTCTTATACGGGTGGACATAAGCAACAAAGTGAATCTAATTAAGGGCCAAAGATTTCCACTTGTCTGCATTAGTTCGTTGTGCATGGTTTGGTCCTGGCATTTGAGTTATGCCTCCAAGTTAATGATTGCATTGTCATCCTTGTATCATATCCACATACCTTTTAATGTGTTCTAATTAACGAGAATAAAATGCATGTTTTTCATTCCTACTCTCACTTCCACTCTTTACCTCTTACTGTGGGCTAGAGTAATGTTCAGTGCCCATTTATTTCAATGAGGACCCCACTTAAGCTCAGAGGGCCCAACAGAAACTCACATTGAACAGAACATCTAATGCAAACACCAAGTTTTTCTGCTTCCCTTAGTAGCAGCTGCAACTAAGACAGATAAAATAACGTCTCACACACAGGAACCCTTCTTTGGAGCGGTTGCTCATAAGATCTGGTATGCAAAATGAAACCCCTGGATGGTATTTCATTATCTCACTGGTGCCTGAAATAAAAACTCACTCCTACCATCTCCCTTCATTTTGTTCTGCTGCACGAAGACTAGTTTTGTCTGAATGCCCAGGAACACAGGAGCTGATAATGTCCCCTGGGTGTCTATTGAAATATTTTGTTCAGCAATAAAAAAAAACAAAAAAACTGGATAACACTTAGAAATACAGCAAGATAGCACAAAATGCCTCCTGTTCTGCTGCGTAGCTTTTAAATTATACTCATCTATTGTGTTTTTACTATTGCAATTAAGTCCTGCTTTTGATCAAGATGGCGACGGCAGCCTCGGAGCTTCGCTCTCTCTTTGTTTTTATATTTTGTGTGTTTTTATGTTTTTCGAGCCACAGTTCTGTGGTGTCGGGCCACAATCCTGTGGTCTCATTCAGTAGAAAGGAATTTCTCAACATCAGAGAGTCCTCTCTTGGTTTTTTTTCACCATCTTTCATTGATCCGAGTTTCACTGAGCTCCTGGCAAGCGGAGCTGCGGCACTATATGGGATTCTGCGCCGAAAACGTCGAAGGGGAAAGCGTGCTGGCGCGCTGGTAAAGCTCCGCAAAAGAGGACTTCGCACACCACTGCCTTCAATCCACCTGGCAAATGTCCGCTCTCTAAACAACAAGATGGACGAGCTGCTTCTTCTCACCGGTAAAAACACGGACCTCCGCGGATCAGCGGTTCTCTGCTTCACCGAGACATGGCTGAGTGAAAACATCCCGGACCGCGCACTGCTGTTGCCGGACTTCCCGCTGCTCAGAGCGGATCGCAGCGCGGAGCTATCGGGGAAGAGGCGAGGTGGCGGAATCTGATTTTATATAAATGAAAGTTGGTGCAGAGACGTAAAAGTGCTGGGAAAAACATGTAGCCCGGATCTGGAGTCATTTTTCATCATCTGTAAACCGTTTTATTCACTGAGAGAGTTTTCCTCGTTTATAATAATTGGCTCATATTTTCCACCGCATGGCTGCACTTCTGCTGCGGAAAAACATCTTGCTGAGCTGATTACAGACGTGGAGAAAAAATACACGGACTCTTTCATCATAATACTGGGAGATTTTAACAGAGCAAACCTCTCAAATGAACTCCCCAAATACAGACAGCATATTAAGTGTCCCACCAGAGACAAAAACACACTGGACCATTGTTACACAGCTTTAAAGGACTCATATCATGCTGTTACCAGGGCTGCTCTGGGTTTTTCGGATCATTATCTAATCCACCTCATCCCAACCTACAGACAGAAACTAAGAGCTTCCAAACCCAAGGTTCACACTGTTAAGAAGTGGATTGAGGAATCAAAGCAGACGCTACAGGCCTGCTTTGAATGCACAGACTGGACTGTTTTTGAAGCCTCAGCCACTGACTTAAACCAACTAACTGATGTGGTGACATCATACATCAGTTTCTGTGAGGACATGTGTGTGCAGACCAAGACATTCTGCACCTTTGGGAACAACAAGCCATGGTTTACTCCACACCTCAGGAATCTGCGCAGGGACAAGGAAGAAGCTCACAGCAGTGGAGATTGGGTGCGGTACAGGCAGGCCAGGAACAAACTTACAAAAGAGATCAAAGCAGCTAAGAGAAGCTACAGTGAGAAGCTGAAGAACAGCCTTTCTACTGGTGATACTTCAGCTGTATGGACTGGTCTGAGAAACCTGACTGCCTACAAGAGCTCCTCCACCCATCCTGAACAGAGTTGTCTCCTGGCCAACCGTCTGAATGGCTTCTACTGCAGACATGACAAGAAGCCATTCACACCTCAAAACATCCCCTCTACATCCCATTCAGGAACAAATTCCTCCCATAAAGCAACCAACCCCCCACCATCAGATCCTCCACCTGCACTAAAGATCTCCGAGGAAGATGTAAACAGGCTCTTTCAGCGCATGAAAACAAAGAAAGCTGGAGGACCTGATAACGTCTCCCCATCATGCCTGAAAGCCTGCGCACATCAACTCCCTCCGATCTTCACAAGGATCTTCAACAAGTCACTGGAGAAATGTGAGGTCCCCTCCTGCCTCAAACGATCCACCATCATCCCGGTTCCCAAGAAACCCACCATCGTAGGATTAAATGACTACAGGCCTGTAGCCCTGACATCTGTGATCATGAAGTCCTTTGAGCGGCTGGTGTTGAAGCACCTGAAAGACATCACAGGCCCCCTGCTGGACCCCCTGCAGTTTGCTTACCGAGCAAACAGGTCGGCAAATGATGCTGTTAACTTAGGTCTACACTTCATCCTGCGACACCTCGACCACCCAGGGACGTACGCCAGGATCCTGTTTGTAGACTTCAGCTCGGCCTTCAACACTATCATACCAGACATCCTCCACCAGAAGCTCACCCAGCTCAATGTCCCAGCCTCCACCTGTCAGTCAATCAACAGCTTCCTGACAGACCGACAGCAGCAGGTGAGATTGGGGAGCATCTTCTCCCGATCCAGATCAATAAGTACTGGTGCCCCCCAGGGGTGTGTTCTATCCCCACTCCTCTTCTCTCTGTACACAAGTGACTGCACCTCATCGGACTCGTCCGTGAAACTCCTTAAGTTTGCAGATGACACCACTGTCATTGGTCTGATCCAGGACAGTGATGAGTCTGCATACAGACAGCAGGTGGATCGGCTGGTACACTGGTGCAGTCAGAACTACCTTGAACTGAACCCACTCAAGACTGTGGAAATGGTGGTGGACCTTCAGAGAACACCACCCCCATACACCCCCCTCACCATCCTCAACAACACTGTATCGGCCGTGGATCACTTCAGGTTCTTAGGAACCACCATCTCTGAGGACCTGAGATGGTCTTCACACATAGACACTGTTTGAAAGAAGGCCCAGCAGAGACTGTACTTCCTGAGGTAACTCAAGAAGTTCAACCTTCCACAGGAGCTGCTGGTGATCTTCTACACTGCCATCATTCAGTCTGTCCTGTCTTCATCCATCTCAGTGTGGTTTGGTTCATCCACAAAACAGGACAGGTCCAGACTGCAATGAACAATCAGGTCTGCAGAGAGAATAATCAGAGCTGACCTTCCCTCCATCCAGGACTTATACAGGTCTAGGGTCAGGAAAAGAGCTGCTAAAATCTCTGCCAACCCCACACACCCTGCACATAAACTGTTTATAGAGTTTCACCTTCAGGCCGTCGTTACAGAGCACTGTTCACTAAAACCAACCGCCACAGAGACAGTTTCTTCCCCCAGGCTGTTTCTCTGATGAACATTCAATAGAGTACAGAACAACAGCATACAGATGTTGCAAATGCACCTTTTTATTAGATATGTGTATATTGTACATTGTAAATTGTAAATTTGTATATTCTGTAATACAAAAACAGAACAAAAGAGCAAAGTGTACCGGAGTCAAATTCCTTGTTTGTATGTACGAACTTGGCAATAAAGCTGATTCTGATTCTGATCAACAGATTTCAAAACGTCCACATTAGTTGTATACCCCTGATTTATACCTGTACATATAGTCACACCCATGGCAGGTTGAGGTTCTAAGTAATCTTTTAATTTTAGTAATGTTTCCTCTGACTGGAAGTAGTATTAATATTTTGGAGGGACTCAGCCAGAGTGCTGACTTGAAGCTGATAGCGAGTCTGTGGAAGGAGCCAAAATTAGGGTGATGATAAGGAGGTCTTCCAACCTCAGTGAGGATTGGTTTGACTGCTGTAATGACGAGATACTGACAAATCATTGTCAGTATGCTGTGTTTTAATAAAATGTAAATAATAACAGATAAATTATTAGTAACAATTGTGATTTTTTTTGTTGATCAAAAATAATTTCAAATCTAAATCTGCTACAGGTATGAATAATCTTCAACTAAACTAAATCAAATTGATATGTGAGCACATGCTACATTAGTCTTGTATCTCATTTTTACAATTTAAATATATTTGTTTGGAAATCAATGTAAGCAGAATGCCTTTTATGTTGTTTCTCACTGTTTTTAATGGAGAAAATATGACCCAGAGCAATAAACATGAATAAAAGGACTATTACTGGTCAGTTAGCTGACATTCCTTGTAAACGCAGAACAGGAAGAATGTTCATCAAATATTATTTTATGGGAGTATCTTAAAATATTTGAAATCAAGCATTTTTTTGTCATTTTGAGGAACATAAATAACCTGAGAAATTCATCTTTAAAACATCCCTAAATCTTTTTCTTAGAATGGAAAATGTTTGGCACAACACCAGTATTTAACTTCTTTAACCACGTTTTTTTGCTTTTTTGTTAATTTCATATTAAACAGGACCACAAACGTCCGGTGACTTTAGCTCAAAAGCAGACCGAAGACACACTTGTTATTTAAACTTGGCTAAATACAGCAAAAAAACAACAACTGGGCCTTTCTTTTATTAATAACAATCTAACCAAAATATTGGGTGTACTGCAGTATCTAAATTGGATTCAAGTCGAGACTTTGGCTAGGCTACTTCAAAACCTTATTTTGTCATCCGGAGGTGGCCTTTCTGCTGTGCTTTGGATCATTGTCCTGCTGCAGAACCAAATTGGACTTAAGGGTCCTGTACTGTTGGCTGGACGTTCCCCTGCAGGATTTTCTTGTAATTATTAATTATTATTAATGATTCCATCAATCATGGGAAGTAATCCAGGTTCTCAGGAAGCAAAGAGGCCCCAAACCATCACCCTGCTACCACCATGTTTGACAGTCAGCTTGGAGGCTGTTTCTGAAATGCTGTGTTGGTTCTAGCTCAGATGTAACATGACACACGGCTTTCTGAAAGGTCATCTTTTGTTCTACCAGTCCACAGAATATATTCCCTAAAGTCCTGGGGATCAGCAAGAGAGGTGATGGTAAATGTCAGACTGGCCTTTCTGTGCTTTGTGGTCAGCAGTGGTTTTAGTCTAACTCTACCATGGATGCTAGTTGTTGTCCAGTCTCTCTCTTTCTTATTGTTAAATCATGAACCCTGATCTTAACTGAGGCAAATGAGGCTTAGATGTTGTTCTGAGATGTTTGGTGGCCTGGATGAATGGCCCCTGTGACCCTTTCCAGACTGATAGATGCCATTATTTTTTTAGATTTAGATAGAGGTTATATTTAAATTATGTATCATATCTACAGGTCTGACTTGTGAAATTTAGCTCAGCTTTCTAAAAATATGTAGTTTAAACATAGATAATTCATGATTTAACAAGGGGGGCACTTACTTTTTCCCCTGAGGGCCAGGTTTGTTTGGATAGCTTTTTTCCTGTAATGAATGATTTGAAAACTGTCTTTTGTATTTAGTCAGATTATCTTTATCCAATATTAATATCAATGTCTGGATGCAGTTAGTGTGTGAAACCAAAGTCAAATTCCTTGTTTGTTCTCACAGCCTTGGCCTTGTTTGCAATCCTTATAATTATCTAATTTACTGTCAAAAAATATATAAAGTTGACAATTTTTTTCCTGTTCCTGAAAATATTGCCTGTTTAGTTTGCTGTTGAGCAGATAAGAATGAAAACTGTCACAATAAAATGATTTTTGTGACGTTTGGACCGTAGTCATGTAATGCAAGACAGTGACAAGATGGGATTTAAATGATGTGGAAATGTTATTTTCTGTCATGAGGGACTTTAGACTTGACCTGAAAGTGGAAAAACAATTCTGAGTTAAGTTTGTGTAGATATTCAAGGCAAGGAATGCTTAAAACCTAAATAACTTCCTTGCAGAGCACCTGTAGGAGTTTCGAAGGCATGTTCTCTCCGGAGGACATTTACAGACTGTGAAGAGATCCTCTCAGTTCTTCAGTTCAAGATCTCTTTACATATTTTTGGGGATTTCCAAGTACATTCTAATCTCTAAAGGAGGCTTTTGCTGCCACCAGCGCTGATAAATCAGAATACCTCGGTGTTGGCATTTTGCTAGCCTCGTCATTGTCTTGCCATCGTACCTCTCAGTCAGCGGTTACTTTTCCTGCCAAGATCTTGTCATGATGCCAGAACTTATGCAGATTTTAAGATGTGCTATTTACGCAGATGTTAAGACGCACAGAGGGACGCCAGGCTGAGTGTGCAGAACAGGCCGGCACGCTGAACACTCCTGTCTTCTTTCATCATCGATGATTCAAATGGGGCTGTCACCATGCCGGTTGCATCAGCTCAAACTCATAACTATACATGCTGTCAGAAGGCTGTATAATGCAGAGAGGCGATAACATTGTGGTGCTAGCAGGTGGAAAAAGGCAGCTGCAGCGATACTGGGTACTAATCTGTTCCTTTCAAGTGCCCACATGAAGCTATAGAATCTGGTGGGTGCAAGGATGATGTACAGTGCTTTGGAGCTGAAGAAGAGGATGAGAGTTAGCATGTATGACTTGGAAAACTGAACAGTTCCTTAAAGCTAATTTATTTGCTCTATGCATGGGGTACATAAGGAGGCCTTACTCCACCTTCCTTCCACCACCCTACTCCCATTAGGGTGTACCCCCAGGCTATAATCACCATTATAGACCATATAAGTCTCATCTTAGCTTTGCCTAAGGGCATCTTGTATTTTTTTTGTAAGCTTGTTTTACCACTAGCTAATAGTATCTTCCTAGTTGGACATTTTCTGTTCCTGTTTCTCCTATTTAGGTAACGGTGACTATCGTGATCCGTGTCTTGCCTTGTTCGAGGCTGATGGATAAGCCCGATAACGGCTTTACACAGTCACTCTTTTATTAACAGGCTTTCCGGATGAGGGGAACCTGCTGCTTGCGGATGGCTCTGTCATCTCCTTAAGTAGCTATATGAGTTCTTGCTTCACGGGGCACACAAGGACGCCGGGGTTCAAGTTAGCTTTTGATCTGAACAGACTTACACTGCAACTAAAAAGAAAGTACTCCCTCTGTCAGTTCAGTGGTGTGATGTCTCAAGAAGCTGTCACTGTCAACTAAATCCTGCATCTATATTTAAAAGGGAAAAGAGCTGCCAGGTCATGCTAATCAAATGCCATTAAATAATGTGTGACCACCTTTATAAAAGCAGTTTGTTTTTTGCAGTTTGCTGGTCTGGAGCATGTAAGTGTTATCACATTGCCAAGGCAGAAAGACATCAGCAGTGCTCTTAATGAAGCAATTTTTGCTTCCTATCAGACTCTGCAAACCTTCGTTATCATGTTAAATTTGAGGTTTATCACTTTCAAAGAAAAAGACTGAACACCTCTGGGTTGTTTGGAAGAGTTGGCAATTAAAACCTCTTTTTAAAGGGAAGTTTTCCTTTCCACTGTTGCTACATGCATGCTCAGCGTGAGGGATTGCTGCAAAGTCACAATGCAAACAACTGTCCAGGAGGAGTGATTGCTGCATGTCAGTGACTCCTGGGTTTCCTTGGACAGAAAACTTTTAAACAAATTTGAATGATTAACTGAACTTGACCGCATTTTTTGATAGCTAGGATCATATTGTAAAGTATGTAATTGACATTGAATCTGCCTATATGATCGGGCGGACTTTTTTTTATTTGTAAAATAAAAAAAAAAAAAAAAAAAGGAAATGACCAAGGTGTTGCAGTGGCCCAGTCAAAGTCCTCATTAAATTGAAGCATTGTAAAATAAGAGCAGCCACCTGTCTTCTCCATAATTCATCTAGGAGATGACTACTTCATGGTATTGGATTTAAATGTGGTTCCACAAGATGCTGTGTTGTGGAGTCTACTTGCTTTTTCATTCACAGCTTTTCTATTTTGGCCTAATCTTTACAAATAGTGAGAAATATTGGCAGTATGTGTTTCTGTACTATTTAGGATAGATTTAAACACTTTTACATTAAACATTGTAAAAATCCAATTATAATAAAGTCTTGATTCTTTAGGGTGTACTTTCTTTTTACTGTAACTGTGTATGACCATTTCTAAAAATTCAAGCCTACACACAAGACATTCTTGAAAATCCTTCCGATCTCCAGGTGTTTCTACATTTATCTCTCTGTGTTCATCAGTCTATTGAATGAGTGAAATAAAACACAGTCCTGCCTTGCTTGTTTAGCAGAAATGTATCACATTCACCATCTAAAGTACATTTTTTCAGTATCTTTCTCACTTTCTGCTTCCAGCTATCGGTGAGCCTGTAAGACTGGAATGGTTTAACCCCCTGGGTGAGCGCATCGTGAGCTCCAAACGAATGACACTCCAGACGGAGTCGTTCCGGTCCCGACTCATCATCTACAACGCCATCATCGAGGATGCGGGAATCTACCGCTGCCAGGCCACCGATGCCAGCGGTCACACAGAGGAGGCGTCAGTTGTGCTGGAGATCTACCGTAAGTTTCGCCTGTTACCATGCAACCGGGTTTCACAGTAACCTGCAGATGCTCCTCGTTGGTCTCCTGGGGAGTCAGACACGAACAGAATAAACCTTCAAAATTAGGCTTTGATAACAGGGAGAGACGGCTGATTCATATTCTCATCTGCACCACAGGCTGTTAAGGATGCCCCTGCGGTTGAGGTCCACATGCACCTTAAGCTGTGTGAGCTCCTGTGAATCTGTGTTCGCGATTAAAGTATAATAAAGCTAGCAATGCCTGTGGGACCCGGATCCTGCCAAGCTTAACGAGAGACCTGTCACTTTGTCTAACCTGCCTTTGTGACCCATTAACGTTGTGAAGCAAGGGGGTGGCTCAGTTGCTACAGAGACTGGCCCATCACTGACTCTGTCCTATCAGGAGCCAGCCAATTACCTGCCCTTTGCTCCTTTAATGTATCCTTGACCACATGATGCAGCTAAACCCTGAACGTCTTATTTTTGTTCTTCGCTGGGCACACAAATGCAAAACGCATGCAACACACACAGTAATGTACACTTCCTTTAGAAAATTGTGGAAAAAGAAACATTAATGACTCTATATATATTTATCTGCCAGCTTCACCAATCAAACTCAGTTCATTAAGATCAACCAATCAGATATAACTGTTTACTTATTAGCAACATAAACAATGAAAGGATTTAGGATTCTTTAACAGAATCTTTAAGGATTTCAATAAGCCCATTTTCAGGCTGGGTAAATCTTACAGGATGCAGAGCTGAATAAACAACATATGAGCGGTTATATCCTTGAAATGACCTGACTTTAGATGAAAAAAGGATTTAAAAAGAACACGCTCCCTCCCGTTCAAAGCCAGATTAGAAACATAGTATGAATGAACAATAAAGTGCAGGATTTCTGCTCAGAAAAGTTACATGACAACCATGTGAACCTTGTGATCTGACTGACTAAATACCCTAAAGCATGATCAGGGACAACGGCAAGTTTAATTAGAAGAATTGTCAAACTACAGGGACTAAACTCCAGGAAACAGACAAAATCTTATGCACGTCTACACTCTGGAAATCCTCACCTGCTGTGCTGCTGTCTTTCCTTCCTCTCTGAGAGGCATTAGCCGAGGCACCACAGCTACAATCCCACCTGCTGCAGCTCAGTCATAGCCTCGTTCACCACATTACCAGCTCCATTGTTTCCGTGGCAACCGTGCGCCGCTCGCTCACGGCCCCGTGGTGTAGGTTTCATGAGCAGAATGCGAATGAAGAACCCACCGTAAGCTCGAGCCTGCCGTCCTACCTGCGCGCAGCAGGATCAGGCAAAGGCTGCTCAGGTGGACCTGTTGGTCTGCAGCGTGTTAGACAGAACATTCTTAACCTCTGGGTTAAAGTACTGACATCCCATCAGCACCTGCAGACATTCCCACACAAGCTGGCTACTACTAATGATACAATGCCTCACAAATGCTAAATAGACAATATTGCCTAAAGTACTGGGATAAAATGATTGATTTCATTCACTTCCTTGTCCACCTGTGTATAAAATGAAGCACCTCAGCATGCAGACTGCTTCTTCAAACATTTATTAAATACTTGGTTGCTCTCGGGAACTCAGTGAATTTCAGCATGATAATGTGAAAAGATGCCAGTCCAGTTGTGGACATTTCCTCACTTCTAAATATTCCACAATAAATTGTTAGTTGTGTTATAACAAGGTGGACCCACATGGAAATACCAGAGGCCTTGTAAAAATCACAGAGCAGGGTAGGTGAATGCTGAGGTCATCAACTTTCTGAAGAGTCAGTAGCTACACACCTCCAAACTTCATGTGACGTTCAGACTAACTCAAGAACAGTGTGTTGTGAGTTTCGTGGAATGTGTTTTCATGGCAGAGAAGCTGCATCCAAGCCTTGCATCACCAAAACGCAATGCAAAGTGGTGGTGTGAAGCAGGCCACCACTGGACTCTACAGCGGTGGAGACGTGTGCTCTGTAGTGATGAATCGTGCATCTCCAATTGGCCGTCCAGTGGATGAGTCTGGGTTTGTCGGTTGCCAGGAGAACAGCTCTTGCCCTACTTCATTGTGTCAAACGTAACGGTTGGTAAGGAGCAGATTATGGTGTGAGTACTGGGAACTTTTAGTGCTTTAGCATACCAACAACTTGTTGGAGTATTTCACGCCCCCAGTTTGGGGATGCCGTCTTACTGATCCAACATGTCAGCGCACCAGTGCTGACGTCGACCTGGTAGAGCACCTTTATGATGAAATAGAGGAGAAACAGCAAGCCAGGTCTTCTCATCCAACACCAGTGTCTGATCTCACATATGTGCTTCTAGAAGAACGATCAAAAAAGCCCATAAACACTCTTGTGGTAAGTCTTCACAGAAGAGTGGAATTTGGTAGAGCTTCAAAAGTTGGAGGGTTGTCACTCATGTTCATATGAGAGTGAAAGTAGATGGAAATATTTTTGGCGTTAAGTAAAGGTTTTGTGTGTGTACTTTGTTTTTGTTGCTCATGACCTTCGTAGGTCTTCGTAGGTTTATTTAGAACCGGCGGTGCTGCAGTGTAACACCTGCTTGCAACAGTGTTTATGAGTAACAATCAATCTCTGTAAACAGCATTTATAAATTAGGCTAGCTATTTCTTTACTATAGCACCAGCTCTAGTACCCCTATGGTAGAACAACAGAATAATAAAAGTTAATATTTTCATGATAAAATAATTTATTAGCCACCTCCTGTATTTTTATTTATTTATTTATTTTTATTTCAGTGCTTCGTAGGCATATTTTTCTAACCCATCATACTGGCCATTAAAGACGGGAACAGATGTGTTTGGACCAGGGGAAATTGGCTCATGTAAGGTGCTTAACTTCAGTGTGTGTCTGCGAACAAGAGAGCAGAAACTCTGCTGTGCTGAGTATTTTCTCAATTTGCCAATGTCAAGTGTGCAGCAGAGTGTTTCTCCAGAGAGGATGTTTCCCTTACTGATTCTCTTGTCGAGCAACGTGACTACAAAGGAAGCAGGAAGTGGATACAAACAGAGTAAATAACTGACAGCAGAAGTATTCAAACTTTACAGGAGAAGGGAGGAGGGGGCGTAGATGAGTTGGTTTATGGAAATATGCAGAGCACAACTGATGGGGGAAATGATGAGAGCGGAGTGAGTGACAGAAACGTGCAGAGGCATCCTTGAAGTTAATGAAGACAGTGAGATTCCAGGCACGTCCCCAGGAGGAGGGTGCAGTCGGAGAGTGAAAGCTCATTTTAGGGAGCCGCCTGGTATAAATCACACAGCCGAAATGCTAATGCCGGAGCCTCGCTAACGGAGAAGACTGATAGGAGAGGTGTCGCTGATTTATTCACGCCTTCATAATACCACACGCAGGTGATAGCATGTGGTTGCAGCACCAGCAGAGCTATCCTTGGCTCACATCAGTGATGCTGATGAGGCCTGAAGAAGGATCTGGTGCTGTTTGGCAGGAAGCTCTTCAGTCAGTGACTGAAGTGGCTCCTCAACCTAAAGCTGAGTGAACCAAAAGCTCCTGTTTTTAATGTTATTCTTGTGATAGATGTGGTTTTTAATTTCATCTTTCAACTTATCCATTCTCGATATATGCCTTGTTTATTAAGTACCTACAGTTCTGTGGAAATGATTAAATATTAAGTTCTTTACTTTTTATATATCCATATCTGATATACTTATTTGATATGGAAAAGGAGATTACATTGCTGGTAAAAAAAACAAAACAAAACAAAAAAAAACATTTTCCTTTTTTGACTCATTAAACAAAATAAATGACCTCTTTGGCTGAAATAACTTCAGTGACACGTTTCTTGTAGCCATCAATCAATCAATTCAGCCAGTTTCAAGTCACCCCACAGGATCTCAGTGAAATCAAGATCTGGACTTTGACTAGGCCTGTACTTGTGTTTGTCTCACCTTTTAAATAGATGGTTCAATAACAGAGGCTGAACGGACAGCCCCAGTCTTTGTCTTTCTTCTCTCTGGAAACCTTTGCGTTTTTCTTTGAGAGCAAATGTGTCATGATGACCAGAACCAGGGAACTCTGGTGCAGCCCAAATCATGGAGGCTGTGTAGGAATGCTCAGGAACCCAGCTGCTGGCTGTGTAGCAGCGCCTGCCTGTCGCACCCCTGTTGAAGAAACAGGAACAACACTCCACACAAACACAACCAACCTGGACTCAGATCCGTGTCCTGACAAAATGTTTCCTCCTTGTTGACCTTCCGTTGAATTTAAACTTGTGCAGTCTCTTCCAATTTATACAGACATATCAACAGCAGCAAGAGGCTGTTGTAAGTTTATGATGACATTTTATAGTTTTAGAGACTTCGTTTAGCTTCTTGCGGTCTGCCATCAGGGTGAACTTCCTTGGATATTTTCCATACATTGGCATGGCTGATTTCAAACTCTTCTGAGAGCTCTACCAAACCCCGCTGCTATAATCTTCTTTTCGAAGGTTTCAGACAGACCATCAGATCTCACCATGGTGTTCTCTCTCATTTCAGCAGTCAGGAGCACCAAACTAGATGCTCAAACCGGATGAATCTCCTTTAAAATGCTGAGTAATAATGTTTTTATTATCCCCTCCGAAATTATACTTTCCTGTGTGAGAAAGAAATGCGGGGATTTATTCCACGCAAGAAACTGTATTTTATTTCACATTTTACTGAATTTTTCTTCAGATTTTCTTTTTTTGAATTTCTACTTTAGTTTTTCAGTGTGTATATAAATCCACATGTCCAGATATGTTGGAAGAACACACAGCTTTTACAGGGTGTTAATACTTACAATAATCACCAAAAAACCTGGTAAACTACCTTAAAAGTTGCCTGATTGGATACAATCCAGCCAAAAAACTAAAAACTTCCAACTTTTCCAACTTCGTAAGCTTCAGTTTGGTCTCATTCTCACAGCACATTCTAATCATTTTCCTTTTGATATTTATATCCGCCGCGAACGGCCTGAAGACACAAAGATGCTGTTAAATCTGGATCTCGTTTGACTTCACAGAGAAGCTGACGTTCCGGGATGTAAAGTCACCGCAGGAGTTCCGGCACAGCGAGACAGCGGAGGTGGTGTGTGACGTCATTAGTTCACCGGTGCCGGTGGTCGTTTGGTACTACCAGGACAATGAGATCACCAAGGAGTACCACAGTAAGTCATCACCCCTTTCTGTCTCAGTTTGGTTATCTTTGTCACCTTTTGAACCTGACTTCCGCCTTATATGCCTCCCATTTCTTTAAAATGTAGGGGATGGTAGTTCTGTTGATTAAATAGCGCTGGTAAAAAGTTAAGGTCGCAACAAAATTGGTTCAATACCCCAGCTGACATTAATGTGTAAACAAAAAGAAACACAAACAATTGTTTTTCCCATGATTTCTGAGCAAGCTTAATTTAAAATGCAGCACAGAGTAGCCAGCTTGTGCCAACACCAGGTGTCAGCGGAAATGAAGGTCAACTTAGTTTTCTACAAGATGTTGCAACTCTTCATTTAACAACTAGTCCCGGCTCCTTCTGAGTCTCTCACAGCTTTAAATATTAATATATTTATGTTGATGCATTTTTAATGATCAGTGGTGGTAAAGTGTGATGGGATTTTGCAATATTTAATCAATTAAATGCTAAGAGACAAATCTAGAGTTGCAACAGTTAGAGAGGTGTCGTATTACATAGACCATAGATCTGTAACACTGCTGTTATTTGTCCACATTACAATAATTGGTGGTAGGGATAGGGATCTAACATCCTTTTTCTAAAAAAGGCTTTTTATGTGGAAATTTATTTAACTTAATACAATGATGTTGGTGGTAAAACCAATTATGTCATAGATTTAAAGGGAGTAATTGAACTGTCTAAACATTTTTATATTTAGACAAAACAAACACCTATGGTTAAATAATGACAACAATGATCTAATATGATCAATGAAGCAAACGGTTAAAACATGATTTGAGAAGAAATTAACTATTTTCACTCCCTTACAGTATAATGAGCTTAAATAAAGAAATTGCAATTTATTAAAAAGAAATAACCAGAGGTGGGTAGAGTAGCCAGAGATTACACTCAATATATTATTAGGTAATGTATACACATTAGAACAGTTCAAAGTACTTCCAATGACAATATGTACTGTATACAATTTGTTTACTTGACCTCCAAATGGCACAACAGGCTCAGCAGATAAAATATAATGTCAGGAGAATGAAGCCTGTATTCAAACCAGAAGTCTCACTAGACTCAGAGACGTAGGTGGTGTCCAGTAAAACTACTCCTTTTAAAATGTTGCTCAAGTAACTTAGTAAATGTGACTAGTTACTACCCGCCTTTGGAAATAAAAAAATGTAAAACATATAATATAATTTAACCATTTTCATTTAAAAACAAAATTATTAGTACTTTTCTGCTATAATGTATTGCAGATTTTCAACACAGCGTTTGTGATTTACTGTGGTTAATTTTTTTCACATCGTTTTACTTTGTACTCAGAAACAGAGCTGCATGTCGTTAGAAAATCTTGCGACCACAATAATAACTGTAAATATTGCCATGACGATATCAGTTGCAAGGAATTCCTTTTTTCTTCTTCTTTCCTCTCTTTCTCATTTTTCCTTTCATCACTCTGTGACCTTTAGCATTCTCCCCAAGGTCATTGAGTCCATTGTGAGTCTCTGTCCAAGTAGCAAAATATTATATTGGCATAAAAAATTTGACAAAGGTTCTTGAAAACAACCATTTCCGAATTATTCCACGGCGTCAAACAGTTTGCCAAATGAATATAATCCTGTAGAAAGTGTAAAACGTTTTTCTGCTTGCGATGTTTTCATCCAGTGCATCAAGATGGAGCGTCAACTTTCTAAGTAAATGTGCAGTCATGCAGAGAAAAGGCTGTCATTTCAGCACCTTACAATCTAGTTTTGGTGCTGTGGAAAAGCAGATAGCCATGGAAATAACAGAGCACAGTAGCATTACAGCGCTGCTTACTAGTCGGTTCTGGTTATTCTAGTAATTTGGATAATAAAAGTTGTAAGAAGACATATTCTTACAGGAACTGAATCTGAATGTGCCAAATGCACTTGAATATTGAGCGAAAAATGCTCATGAGCTCCGATCCTTTTATATCTTATTGAAAAGGCCTGATAATGTGCCAAAAACACAGTTCTCTAGGAAATGCTTTTCCTTCTTTTGTGTTGGATTCACAATGAGACAAGGATATAAAAATCTATGAATAGAAACCCACTGGAGGAGGCATCTAATTTGGACGGAGACCATGTTAACAAGCTTCTGAGAGGATGGATTATGGAGCTGCTGGATGGGTGACATTCAAAGACTCAGCTCCCCTCTGAGATTAAAAGCACACCAGCAAAACACAAAAAATACATAAAAACAGTGAAGAAATGGGTGTTTTTATCCTGTACTGCCAATTCTCCATGGAAGATTTCACAGACTCATTGTCAATATTCCTCTGTTCCCTTTAAGCAAAATATGATTTATACCATTTATAGAGCTCTCCCTGGTAATCTCACCCTTTTTAGTTTTAACAGTGTTAAATATCAGGAGAATGGTCTGCTTAATTTGCAAAGAAAAAGGAAGATGGAGGAAGAGAAGCACTCAAAGGAGAAATTCATTTTAGTAATTTTCTCTCCTGTAAAATCAGTAATGTAGTGAGAATGTGCCCATACAACTCATTATTTCATCTTCCCTCCTCTTTGACTTACAACTCTGTATTCCCTCCTCCAAGAAAAAAATGGTCTAAGCACTGATTGGAAAGAGTGACCCTTTGAATCTCTGAATCTGTCACATTTTTAATTGAAATTCAAATCTTCTGTGACACTACAGTGATGAAACATCCAGAGGACGCATTTTCCCTCTTCTTTAATCATTTCCCTCTAATTGTGATGGCAGAATATAAATATCTTTCCTGGAGAAAGAAGATAGAGGCCTCCGCAGTGCTGTCCAATCTTAAACTGGCCCCAACAGTGCTGTGCTGTAATTGCGTGAGTGTTTATTTGTGTGGACTTTATCAGGGAAATGAGCTGCGGTCGAGACTGACGGGCTAACTGCGAAGGAGTGGAGATGGCAGTTTTCTTCTGTTGTTTTTATTCCTAACTTTGTTATCTCGCCCCTTGCTCTGTCTTACACTGTTTGTCTTTTGTTGTTACTGTGTTCCTCTCCACTCCCGACCCGTGAAGGGAGGTTCCGAGTGCTGCCAAACAACAACCTGCAGATCCACCAGATAACCAAGGCGGACGAGGGTGTTTACCGCTGCGAGGCCAGCGTGGAGGCCCGTGGGGAGATCAACTTTGTTGACATAGCCGTGGTCGTCAATGGTGAGTTTTTAATTTCTTTTCCATTCATTTACACTCAACAGTGTGAGTTCATTTCATACAGACTAAACAATTTAGTTGTAAATACATTGTAAAGTTCTAATTGTGCTTGTGGGGGAGGGGGAGGAGATGTCAGGAGGGCTGATCAGCCAATCAGAAGCAGGGTTTGGTTTACTGAGGAGCTATGGCACATGAGACAGTCAATAAGAAAATGTACTACTAATATTTAAAGACTTCCTTTTTTGGACTAGAGAACAAAAATGTCCATAATCTGCTCTAACCTAAATAATATTGCATTTAAAGATAGTACGTTTATGGTATTAGGATAGATGCTCACCACAGCATCTGCATACAGTACAAGTTTTGCGGAAGACATACTGCTTTGTTGTCTGCCAGTACTGCTGGTTTCTTTAATTAGATTAGGAGATTTGGAATAGAGCTGGTCAAAAACAAAGATGCTGTAGGCTTTTACCTGCTAATGTACATGTTGAGTGTCTTCTTGCAGCTCTAAATAATGTATCCGGGGGAAAATTAGCAGGAAAAAGCAGTGGTATAGCTGTTTCATGCAGGTCAGCTCAGTTAACGGTACTTCTATTTCCAATCGCACCGAGTTCTGTGCATCCTCAATCAGCCAACGTGATGATGCACTCCATAGGTCTACTATTGGAGCGGGCTGGCCATAAAGTTTATCTTGTCGGTGTAGAACCAAGATGCTGAACTCTTACTGGTGTTGAGGCTCGTTGTCTCCTTGTATCACTAATTTTATTGGCATTTCCTCTTCAGCTTAAGGCAGGAGGGGCTATTTAATACTTTTGATGTATTCAAACTGGTCCATGATCCCTGTTCAGTTATAAATAGGCTCTATACCATAGTATAAGAATCATCCTTATAACATGATGCATAAGCCACCAGGCTACGTATATGAAATAAATGCCCTAAGCGGTTTCATCCTGTAGGTTTAACCGAAAAATATACAGGTCCTTCTCAAAATATTAGCATATTGTGATAAAGTTCATTATTTTCCATAATGTCATGATGAAAATTTAACATTCATATATTTTAGATTCATTGCACACTAACTGAAATATTTCAGGTCTTTTATTGTCTTAATACGGATGATTTTGGCATACAGCTCATGAAAACCCAAAATTCCTATCTCACAAAATTAGCACATTTCATCCGACCAATAAAAGAAAAGTGTTTTTAATACAAAAAACGTCAACCTTCAAATAATCATGTACAGTTATGCACTCAATACTTGGTCGGGAATCCTTTTGCAGAAATGACTGCTTCAATGCGGCGTGGCATGGAGGCAATCAGCCTGTGGCACTGCTGAGGTCTTATGGAGGCCCAGGATGCTTCGATAGCGGCCTTTAGCTCATCCAGAGTGTTGGGTCTTGAGTCTCTCAACGTTCTCTTCACAATATCCCACAGATTCTCTATGGGGTTCAGGTCAGGAGAGTTGGCAGGCCAATTGAGCACAGTGATACCATGGTCAGTAAACCATTTACCAGTGGTTTTGGCACTGTGAGCAGGTGCCAGGTCGTGCTGAAAAATGAAATCTTCATCTCCATAAAGCTTTTCAGCAGATGGAAGCATGAAGTGCTCCAAAATCTCCTGATAGCTAGCTGCATTGACCCTGCCCTTGATAAAACACAGTGGACCAACACCAGCAGCTGACATGGCACCCCAGACCATCACTGACTGTGGGTACTTGACACTGGACTTCTGGCATTTTGGCATTTCCTTCTCCCCAGTCTTCCTCCAGACTCTGGCACCTTGATTACCGAATGACATGCAGAATTTGCTTTCATCCGAAAAAAGTACTTTGGACCACTGAGCAACAGTCCAGTGCTGCTTCTCTGTAGCCCAGGTCTGGAGCTTCTGCCGCTGTTTCTGGTTTAAAAGTGGCTTGACCTGGGGAATGCGGCACCTGTAGCCCATTTCCTGTACACGTCTGTGCACAGTGGCTCTGGATGTTTCTACTCCAGACTCAGTCCACTGCTTCCGCAGGTCCCCCAAGGTCTGGAATCGACCCTCCTCCGCAATCTTTCTCAGGGTCCGGTCACCTCTTCTCGTTGTGCAGCGTTTTTTGCCACACTTTTTCCTTCCCACAGACTTCCCACTGAGGTGCCTTGATACAGCACTCTGGGAACAGCCTATTTGTTCAGAAATTTCTTTCTGTGTCTTACCCTCTTGCTTGAGGGTGTCAATAGTGGCCTTCTGGACAGCAGTCAGGTCGGCAGTCTTACCCATGATTGGGGTTTTGAGTGATGAACCAGGTTGGGAGTTTTAAAGGCCTCAGGAATCTTTTGCAGGTGTTTAGAGTTAACTCGTTGATTCAGATGATTAGGTTCATAGCTCGTTTAGAGACCCTTTTAATGATATGCTAATTTTGTGAGATAGGAATTTTGGGTTTTCATGAGCTGTATGCCAAAATCATCCGTATTAAGACAATAAAAGACCTGAAATATTTCAGTTAGTGTGCAATGAATCTAAAATATATGAATGTTAAATTTTCATCATGAAATTATGGAAAATAATTAACTTTATCACAATATGCTAATATTTTGAGAAGGACCTGTATATCTGCTTTCTGTTTGCCCAGAATCTCAATCAAAGTGTTTACTTTGACTTGTATTTGTGACTAATTATAGAAATTCAGATAAATACTTTGCACCAGTTGGTTAAGGGTTGAATCCATTTTGTAGAACCCATCAGTTATTCCTAATGCCAAAAACAAAGTAATTATACAATTTTTAGTCAGTTGGAGAGCAAATGTTTTTTTCGTTAGCTAAAATGTTGCTCGTAGTTCCAACTTTTGAGCACAACCATGTGTTGGTGAGAGTTTGTTAAGATCGTAAGCATAAATCTAATTTATTCTACAACAATGATTAAAAAATTATCTATCCCCTGCTGCTACATAAATGAGAGAATGGTATAAAGAAACAACTAAATAGATCCTGTGTAGCACTGTTGGAATATGTTGTTTTAAAACAAAAAAGAAAAAGCTGCACATCTGGTCTTTGTCTGCTTGATTTGGATAAACCAACAAAAACATCCATCTAGATTCCAAGCACACATGTGCTCCTCTTCGCACAGTGCCAGCAGATTAACGTGCATTAGGGACTGGGTTTCCTCTGCATACACAAGATGTTTTGTTGCCATTGTTTGTTTAAACTGAACACAAATCCTTGCGTTTGTTCAGGTGCTCACAGGTGCCCAAGGTTAAAGGTACAGTAAGTGAACAAGGGTAGCTGAATAAAGCAACAGTGCTTCTCACTGGATGGCAAAACAAGCCTGATGTTGGTTAATGAGGACAAATAAAGTGCCTTGCACACACTAACTTGTGTTTATGGTACATTAGTTTGATTTTCTATTAACAAGCAAATAATCTGATAATTGTTGCCTGCATTTTTATTCAGCCCCTATAACTCTGATTGCCCTAAATGAAATCCAGTGCAATCCATGTCCTTCAGAAGTTATCATTTTTTAAGAGAACATCAGAGAACAAACAACATCATGACCAAGGAACACAGCAGGCAGGTCAGGGATGAACATCTGGAGAAGTTCAGGGTCAGTAGCTCTGTTCAGTCCATTATCTGAACATAGAGACAGGGTGGCATGACTACAAACCTACCAAGACATGTCCGTCTATCTAACTTTAAAGGTCAAGCAAGTAGAGCGTTAATTAAGAAGTATCCAAGAGGCCCACAACATCTTTAGGGGAGCTGCAGAGAACCACAGCTCAGGTGTGACAACTATTGGTCGTGTACGTCGTAAAGCTGGCCCTTTTGGAAGGAAGTTAAATGTAAGCCATATTCCTTTTTTTTGAGGTTCAACATCGAAACATGTAGAAGAAGGTGATCTGGTCAGATGAGACCAATATTGGACTTTTTCACCTACACCCAAACAGCTATAAGTGGTGAAAAATTAAAACTCTGAACAAACTACCCCCATCGTAAAGCATGGTGAGGGTTGCATTATGCTGTGTGGATGCCTTTCTTCAGCAGGGACAGAGGTGGAGGTTCACTTTCTACCAGTGCATTGACCATAAACATAAAGCCAGACATACCATGAAATGGTTTAGCTTGAAGGATATTCACCTGTTGGAATGGCCTAATTAAAGTTCAGACCTAAATCCAAGAGAATCTGTGGCAAGACTTGAAAATCAATGTTCTCAGATTCTCTTCATGTAATCTGCCTTACCATTATCTGCCTTGCAAAGAAGAACAGACATTTTCTGTCTGTTGCTGTGCAAAGCTGGTAGAGACATACCCCAGAAGATGTGCTGCTGTAACTGTGGTTCTGCAAAGTATTGTCTCAGTGGGCTGGATACAAATGTATGTACGCTTCCACTTCGGTAATATGCACCAGTTAATGTTGGGGTGTCCTATTAAAACTGTGAAATTAATAAAATTTTGTGGCTGTAGCAAGAAAAAATATAAAACTGAATGCTTTTGCTAGGTACTAAATAAAACCAGAGGGTTGGATGATCTGCAGTCGGATCAATCACTCTGAAACAGCTCCTACTGATGTTAACAAACTCATCTAGATATTCCTGTCAGTTCACAATAGAGCTGTCAGCTTATACACATTCAGCTGTATTCACCCGGTTAAACTTAGTTTTTGGCTGGCTTGCTTTCTAAGCTTCTATTAGTAAGACTTCTCTCTTCTCTTTATTCTCTAATGCGACTGAAAAAATTAAATTAGTAATGGCATCAGGTGCCGTGGTCCAGAAATCAAAGTATGTAATTTTAATTTCCTCATTTGTTCCCGTTTACGGTGTGTCACCTGAGACTACCAGCTTGATTGAAATGTGATCTCACTAAAGCCACCAGCGTCTTGTAATGCTTCAACAGCTGCAGTATTGTCTCTGCCTATGTAATTCTCTCACACTTAATGTAATAGCAGAGTGGGCCTCAGCCCAAAAAAGTATGAATTGCATTTAATTTAGCACACCACTTACCTCACTTCTGTGGAAGATCCAATAAGCCTGCTCAATGAGGCGCAGCCCATTATTGCAGTGATGCAACACTCGCCATGTGGTGCCGAGATGGGGCAGACTGCGCGGGGCTTTGCTGAGCTCGCACTCTGAGATCCTCAGCCACACAGACACACACACACTTGATAAACTCTACTGTGCCTCAGGAAGAAATCTGCTGCTCACTCTGTCTTAGAGGATGTTCAGCCCGAAGCAGACACAATGTGATTTGTTTAAACACCATTTGGGCCTCATGACGGAGTACTAACTGTAAGCTGAAACTGTTTAAAACGGGAAGTTTGTTTTAAAACCACAAGGCTCAGAGGGATCTGCTGCAGGAGTGCGCCGGCTTTTGATGTTGCTGTTTGTTAACTTTTTCAAGTAGCCCCCTTCTTGAATTTTTAAAGACGATATGCATCAGCTAGGAGGTGCATAACACAACAGCAAAGAGACAAAAAATGAAAGGCTGTTGAATGCTAACAACAAAGGATGGAATAGTGTTGCTGGCTTCTTGCTTTGATCACCTCATCATTTCTCCTAAATGAAGAGGCCCGGGATTCATATTTTGTAGATTAAATTTTGTTTGTTTTGTTTTTTCTGCAAAGCTATCAAAATCTCTATCTATCTGTCTGTCTGTCTGTCTGTCTGTCTGTCTGTCTGTCTGAGAGAGAGAGAGACTCCATCTCTCAAGCAACTGCCATCAGTTACTTGTTATTTGCTGTAACTCGTGTGAATCAACCCCAGATCAAGAGAAAATAACCTTGGGAAGATGCTGACTAAAACTTGGAGGGGAATGTCGTCATCCACAGGGAAAATGGGCCAAAATTCCAGCAAACTAATCCAAAATATTTGACCAACAGTTAGAAAGGTGATTCTACCAAATATAAAATAAATGTATTTAACCTTCTGACTTTGAAGAGCGCAAAAAAATTGTTTCTCATTTCATAAATCGTTGCTGTGAACCATTACACATTAAACTATTTTCAGAAAGGTAGTGTTTTTGTAGGCTTTTAGTTTTTGTTGTAATTATTTGATTGGTTTTGGTGCCACAATTTCCTGATTATAATCAGAACCCTTAGGTACTTGGTTAGGGTCCTGGCATAGATTCATGCACCATTTCAACATGTCTACATAATGTTGCAGAAGTACGGCGCTGGCTGTAGAGGTGACACTAGAGCCTCTGCATTAGTCAGTAACGCTTACAGGCTTTGGCCAAACTTCCAAATGAGCTATTGTTGCTGAAGTGCTTTCAATCTTTTGATTTAATCAGGTCTACTTCCAAACAGAAAAGGTCCCAGTGAGTAAGTAAACAAAGTGAAGTACCAAACAGTTTTTTTGGAGCTGTTCTTTTCCTTCTTCCAGCATACCCATTTATTTCTCAGGCAGCAGCTGTCCCATAGCCCAGAGAGGCTTTTAATTTAGCCTCTGGCATAAAGGTGAACTGAGAGGTGTAATAAAGGTGACATACATGGAAGAGACATTTACTTAAATGCCACAGACTGTCATGGGGCACACAAATATGAGTCTCTTGTCTCGGCTTGTAGGAAGTGGAAATATATTTTGTCATGGAGTCTGCTTCTGGTTCTAATGCTCAGACCTAATTCACACCTCATTTTACCTCCACCTTGTGTGACTTTCAGGTATTAGGTAGTGGCATTTTTATTTTCGGCCCAAAAGCCAAATCTCCTTTTACTCTTAGTAATTGTGTTTGTACCTCTTTGAAACATTTGAATTTGATGTTATTGTTTAGCAAAAACACTATGGCCTATCATTGAAAATGATGGAGTACCCACCCCCACAAATTTGATCTTTAACTTAGTTTTCTTCAGTGATGTCAGTATAACATGCATTTATTGCTGAGAATGGGTAATTTCTGAAATAATGGTTGGCTTGAGCAAGGTATTTCATGGCTTTTTGTTTTATAGTTCTGTGTTACATGACACAAGTTAACTTGATTTAATGTTCAAAATCCCTCTACAATATGGTCCACGAGAAATGTTTTAAGCGATACATTAAAACTAATGTTGTATGCAACAAAAACTAAATAAATCTTATAGCACAGCAGCCTGACAAACTGACCATGCTAATGCTATTTGCATGCTAAAGCTAACGTCCACAGCTAATTGTTGTAGTTACCTAAATGCCTCAACTAGGGCTACATGACAATTTTTGATGATGTTGCTTAATGTTGTGATGACTATATGACTTACGATATTTATATATGCTTTGTCTGCATTAATGTGTGCGCAGCTACGGTCTGTTGTGGTGAAGAAATAGCTAAGTCTCTACCAGTCCTTCTATGTTCCGAGGGTGTTGCCAGGGAGACCAATTTCTTAGCTTCACTCCTAGCTCTGTTACTCCTGCGACCCAATCTGAGCTAAGCGGACATAACTGGCTGGCTGTGTTGAAAAGACAAATGGTAGAGTATTTACATTTTTTTCTGCTCAAAGCAACAAATCTGTTGAGATTTCTAAGTTTATTACAGTGCATCCTGTTGACATCAGTTAATAAAACACCAAACGAGAATACTTAGATTGTCAAATATAAGCACATTGTCACTCAAGGGATTTTTGAAATCACAAGTAGACCTAACTACCAGTGTCCTCTATAGTGTCCATTGTTTTAGTCGTTGTAGACCAGACCAGCATTTTAATTTAATTTCAATATTAGCAGCCCAAGTAAAGTTTTACAGCAGTGCCCATTGTAAAGCAGGGTCTGCACATATAAACAAAGAGGGACGTGGTTAGTCATAAAATGTTCACTTAATGCTAAAAAAGAAAGACTGATACAGAACAAATAGTTGTTTCTTTGGCAAGATATGGATTATTTTCAGGAACAACTTTAATTTACTTAGACTAAAAATAACCTAATAGGCACCAACTAGGTGAATAGTTTGTACTCAAATGTCCATAATGTCATAAAAACAGATAGAAATGTCATGAAATTGAGTTAGAGAAATATGGAACTAGAGCTGCATAATATGGTATCAAATCACAATCCTCATCACGATATCCATATGTGCAGTAATGCAACTGCTTGAATGCAATATTTTGCAGAATTTTATTTTTCAAGTGCTAATGGCTATCACAATAGCAGTATCACAATCACATGTTTTCCTGATATTCTGCAACTCTTTATAAAACCTTGCAGTATGATAGGTAAGATTTTGTTGTTGTGTTGCAATGTCCACTGTTGCAAGAATGCAGCACAGTTTATCATCAAATGCATACTTAGATAAATTGTGTTCAGCCGGTTGTCCGGCCAGACTGTGGGTCAAGACACAAGTTGGGGTTCTTAAGCAATCTCCAAAATCGAATTTTAAAATGATTGAGTAGTAAAACTTCAAGCCTGTGAATGGTTATGCTTTGGTTTTTTCCTTAATTATTATGTTAATGATATTTGTTTGCTTTAAGCAATAACATTAGGGGTCATAGGTGCCGCATCTGCAACAGATACTTTGTGTGTTGGGAGCAGAAAAGTTCGGGAACCACGGCTCTCTAGAGTGGACATGAGGGAACACTAAATGTTGTTCTTGCCCATCTTCTACAAAACTTCCTAAACAGGTTTCATTTTGCTCCACAGTGTCACAATCTGATGGCTCACAATTTGATGAAAACGGTCAATGAAATAGATGGGAGTGATGTAACCCTTTCCCATATACAAATTAAACTGTCAGCTGTTAGTGAAATTTAGGAGGAGTCTTCTCATAACCCTTGCTCATTTTATAAGCTCACACACCTGAAAGTTAGTTATTCATAGTCCTGAGATGAGAACTATAAATTTCCGTTGGAATTTTTCCAAATTGAGCTTTCTTGCTGTTGGCTGCAATGCTGCTGTTGTGCTAATATGAATCAATGTCCAGCCCAGTTTTTCAGACCAAGGAGTCCTTTAAGTGCTGGTCACACTTCAGCAGAGGTGAAGCCCAAAGAAGCCCTGCTGCAACATCAGTTAACTTCTCACTCTTCTTCCTTTAAGAGTCTTCAGGCAAAGAAAGAAAAACAGTATTTATGTCTCATTTTTTCCTTTCAGTTTGTCTGACTTTCCTCGCTCTGCTGTATCTCCCAGCACTGCAGCAGAGAACAGTAAACTGTTTGCAGCTGATTGATAAAACATCTAGTCTGTTGCGCTCATTGATAAACTTGGGCCTCCCAGCTATGTCTTATATCTTATTCTACTTGTAGTCTGTGTTGTTTGACCATTTCAGGCCTTTAAAGTTGATGAAGTTTATTCTCTTGGAGTCCAGGATTCACCCTCCTGCAGTTGCAGTTTTTATATAACATAAGCTAACTTTCTGTCTGCCATGTTATATGAGTTTTACCACACTTTGCAAGAAAGTATCTTATAATTTATGGACCATAATCATAAAAGAGGGTGTTCGCTAGTCACTTTATTCGGTACGTCTGTTTAATTGCTTATCAACACAATTAGCAACTCAGCCAATCATATGGTTGCAACTGAATGCTTTGAGGCATTTAGTTCTGGTCAAGACCACTTGCTGTAGTTCAAACTGAGCATTAAAATGGAGAAGAATGGGGATTTAAGTGTATTTAAAACGGCATGGTTGTTGGTGCCAGATTGGTGTCAGAGTGTCTCAGAAATTGCTTATCAACTGGGATTTTCAACCAGAAACCATCTTTCGGATGTACTGAAGATATTCTTAGGCAGCTGTGGTTCAGGTGGTAGGAGTTCGTCCTGTAATCTTGGCTGCTGATGGTGGTCAGAGGGCTTGGTAGCGCCTGTGTATGGCAGCCTCACTTCTGTCAGTGCACCCCAGGGCAGCTGTGGCTACATTGTAGCTTACCACTGTCAGTGTGTGAATGGGTGAATGACTGATTGTAGTGTAAAGCGCTTTGGGGTCTCTGAGACCTGATAAAGCCCTATACAAGTTCAGGCCATTTACCATTTAAAAAGAGAAAATATCTGGTGAGTGGCAATCGTGAGGATGAAAATGTTTTGTTGATGTCAGACGTCAGAGGAGAATGGGAAGAATGGTTCAAAATATTAATAACAGTATCTAAAAATAAGTAATGGAATTTGGAAAACCATCTCTGATCTCACAAGGTGTCACATGTTGGAGCAAATGGGCTACAGCAGTTGTAGACCACCCCTAGTGCCACCTCTGTTGGCTAAAATGAGAAAACCAAGACTACAATTAACACAGGTTCACCAAAACGCAACAACGGATTGTAAAAACGTTGCCTGGTCCAATGAGTCTAGGTTTCAGGTGCAATATTCAGATCATAGGAGCAGAATTTGAATTAAACAACATGAAAGCATGGAACCATGCTGATGTGTATCAACTGTTCAGGTTGGTGGTGGTGATATAATAGTGTAGGAGGTATATTCTTGGGAAAGATGGGCCCCTTAGATGGACCATTGTTGAAATGCCACATGGTACCTGACTACTGTTGCTGACCCTGTTCATTCCTCAATCACCACAAAGGAAGCTTTGCATCTGAAAAAATCTGTATCCGCCTCCCGATGCTAATCTGTTGATACAGACCAAAATGTCTGAGGAATTTTCACACATCCTTTTGATTCTATGCCATGATGAGTTAATGCAGTTCTGAAGGCAAACGTGGGTACAACCTCCAAAGTGTGCCCAAGAAACTGCCAAAAAGCTCTAGTTGTATTAATCATACGGCCTCTGATTAACTGAAAACATTTGGAAAAATGTGTCCTATGAAAACTTTACATTGATTCATTTAGTGAGTCTCTTGAATCAGTGTATGCTATTCAGACAACTGTCGCACAAAGTTTTCTGCAAGTTTTAATGCTCTTGCAGAATGTATTCAAAGGACAAAGGGAGTTTAATGTCAAATTTAGTTATATGTTATTGTTATAGATAGATAGTCTTTATTGCCCCATAGGGATAATCTTTTTCACACGTCAATCACATATTCCAAGCTGCAGATATAGATACTTACCCTTTACTTTGGATTTCCAATTTAATTTGATATAGACCTGTAAATTGGGTGTTGCAAAGTATTTTCTGGTTTGTAGCTCTGATTAGACACGTTTTTTTCTTTTGATACAGCTTGTCTGCAACCGCTGTGACTGTGCTTTAACCAGTCATGCAGAACTTCTGAAAGCAGGGCTGAATTAGCTTACTCTATACTTTTCCCCGACGTAAAGCCATAAATATTAATGAACCACTTCATAAAAGTATTTTTGTTTCCAGCAAGCATCCAGCGGATGAAGCTCTTCTGACCCTCTGGAGTTCCCAGTCTCCAGTGTATCATCAAAGCGGACCATAGATGAGAGCGATGGCATATTGACTAAAAGGGGCCTCCCACTGAATTGCTAATCAACCTGAGGGCAAAACAGCCTGGTGTTGAGAAGAATGCCGAACATTTCAAGGAGTTATCTCAAAAAGAAACCAAAGATGAGTCATAAAAGCCTTTCTGGAGAGGAAGAAGAGGAGAAGCAAGAATTTGATTTTGTGGAAAGTTGACATAACTAGGTATTTTGCAGATTTAATACTGTTCTGTGCAGCCGTGTGAGTTCCACTCCCTGTGACACTTTCACGCATGCTATTCTGTCCTTTTATCTCTGAGTGTGGATTTTGATGAAATGAGACATAGTTCAGATTTCCCTTGAGGCAGACATACACTAAAACTTCGACATCAACTCAGTGTGCCAGTTATGTTAAAACAATAGTTAGACATTTTACTCAAAGCTTACTTGCTATTTTGTAGTTCTAAAAATACGCTACTGTCTTTGAGTCGAACAAATATGATGCTTGTGAGCCTTAAAAGTCGGAATAGATGCATCTTATTGCTGTTTCAACCAGATATCTGGGCTGAAAAAAGTCACACAGTTTTGCTGCAGCCATGTTTTTCTACCCCAATTTTTCCCACTGCACAAACCAGGGCCAAATCAGAGTACAGACTAGAAAACTACATTAAAAACTGCCCTAGTAGCACCTTTTTGGATGGGCCCTAAACAATAGTGGAGATTTGTGGCGGAAAAGTGATAAACATTTCTTACTGTTTGAACATTCCTAGCAGTTTTTTTTTCAATATTTCAAACTTTAAGCTTTTTTAGGAATCATGTTTTCTGTTATCTTTAAACTTCGAACCAGAGTAATCTCTACACAATATTTTAACCCTGGTACTGATGTTAAATATAACAACGTTTTATATTCTTCATGTAACATTCAAGACTTTCTCCTGGTCGACCCCACCTTGGAAAAAACTGAAAGGCATTTGTCTTTCCTGAAAATAAAGGCATGAATTTAAAAGTCATTTAAGACTTCAATATATGTTTGTAATCTAATTAACTGGTTGGTCTAATCAGACTTTATAGATATAGTTAAGTATCATCAGCATATATATGAAAATGTACCCATGCTTTCTACTAAAAAAAGCATATATATATTGTCAAAAGACGTGGCTCAAGCACTGAACCCTGGTGTACCCCATACTGAGTTAACCAGGATTTATGGATACATATAACTGAGTGTCATCCACAGAGCAGTTGAACTTTAAAACTAAACCATTAAGAAAAGAATTTGAATTATCTCGGTCCTGGTGAGGAACAAAGTCCAGGAAATGCTGTAGTATATTTGATTCACCAGTAGGTGGCAATAAAACCCATATTAACAAGGTAAAGTACAAAAGATGATGATTCTGAGCATCACTAATTCACCTGAAACTGCACCCTTTACATTTACCGTTAATAGAAAACCTTTTCAGCACTTGAACAAAATGTATTGGCTTTAGGATTTAGGTAAATCTCGTAAGACTCAACAAAAATCGGTACAAATGGCTCCCTACCAACAGGAGAACAAGCACTTTTTCAGGACAAACAGTAAAAGCAGGTTTTGAAGTAATTTTCTGAAGGCTGTGTTTGTTCTGCATACCCAGACTTAAAAAAACAGTTTAAGTAATGTTTTATTTGGATGTAATTTTTTAAAATCAAAGTCACATCAGAATGAGAGGTGCAAACATGGCAGAAAATGCCTGTTTTGCTAAATATCCATGTTTTCAGGGAAATGGTGTAAGACCTTAGAGATTAGTTTCAGAATAATTTGCATTAGGTCAGAATGTTTTAACTGTATTAATAAAGTATAGTTAGAATAGACATTGTATTAACTCTATTTTATATGTCGGACATTAGAGTTAAAGCTCTTCCAAGCCATGCATTATTTTTGTCTTCGGCCTAATGTGTCAGTCAAACATCTCTGCTGCTTTACCACAGAACAACAAAGAAACGGCTTTCTAATTTCTATGTTACTTTCCTCAACACATGCTCCTAATTGTTGGCTCACTCACTCTCAAACCACAGCCCTCAATTTTCCTTTCTTCTGCTGTCAGTGGAAACCACTGGTTGTGTCCTTCAACATTTCTTCAATTACTTTTTCTTGACATAAATCACAACCGCTGGGCAATCAGGAGGAGACTATAAATACTTATATTATTTATATAAATAAAGGCTTCCTTGGTTCCAGCACTAATCCAAAAAGCGAAATAAACCCCTAAAATCAATTTAGCAATAGTTTTGTCTCAGAAGACTAAATTGCTGAATTTTCAGTGGGCGCAATGAGGTTAGGATGTTTGCCAGAACATTTCACAACTTCTAAACAAGACAGATACACTTTATTGAAGCCCATTAGCGTCTAAAGGAAACTAGTTCTGCAGCTCCTTGTAGATGCTTTTAGATCAGTCCAAGCGACTTATCGCCTTAAAATGTGATTATAGTGTTTGTTCAAGTTTGTGGGAGCAACTTTAAACCTCACAATATCTCCACCGATCCTGTGAAGTTGGAAGGATATGACTAATACATGAAGAATTTATTAAGCTTGCCAGATTCTTTTGGATGCCTCCAGCCTGTTGCCGATTTGCTCTTTTGAAGTCTCTCAGCTTGGCAGTGTCTCATTAACAGGGCTGTTTCAACAAGACTTACTGATGTGGTCGTGGGACGCACAGGAAATGGAGGAGGACACTGGAGAACGGAGATCAGCTGTTGTTGAAATCGATAGTTATCCTGCAGATCCAAGCACCTCATACCCACAGAGTCAATGGAATTGTAAAGGACTGGTGGTGTTTGATCAGAGCTTGGGTCATTTTTATCCTAGTAAAGCTTCCTGTAATGTTATTGTGTGGGTCTGTACATGAGTGAGTGGTCCCTCTGGTCTGTTTCTCACTATGAGATGGTTTCAAAGTCACAAAGGAAGAAATTCTCTGATTAGAAAGATTAATTTAGATGTTGATCTTTTCTTAGAAATACACACTGCTGGGTAATTGCTTTGAAAAGCACAGCAATGGTAATTGCTCAGATATTTGTAATGATTGGCGACTGGAGTTTGAGACTCCGACTCCAGTTGCACTTTATCGTAAAACAATAAAAGACTTAAGACTCAACTTACCCTTGTGCCCTAAAGAATTGAGACTTGACTTGGACTCCTGGTCTGAAACTCTAGTCTTGGTAACATCTAATGAAGAGTGAAAGGAAGCTGGTATGCAAGCTACAGTGTGCAGCTGTTGCATATGGTTTACTGTGAAAGGATTAGCTTGATTATTAACCAGTAATGTTTGTCAATTATTATGGGATGTTAATGGCTTATAACAATCTGTCCTTATAGCCTCTTTCCACTGAAAGCCTCAGGATTTGTTTTACCTGTAATGAGAATCCCAGGGAATCCCGTACATCCTTTTTCCATTGCCACAGGCCATTTATTTAAATCAGCCCAATAACATATGGGGAAGTTGTGAAGAAAACTGCAATACACCTTCATTCCAGCAGATGGCATTACTCCTTTACTCTGTTTAAAAATTAATAAAAAATGTTTTGTGTCAACTGAGAAATAAAAGATGATGAGCAGCTTTTGAGTTATACAGTTGATTAATTCCTTTTATTATTCCATAAGTTGCTCTGGACCATAAGCAGGAAAAATTTTACAATAAATGTTTTAGCAACCTGCCAGCGTTGTTGCTTTACAATTGCATGATTAATTTACAATAACTGCTGAACATTAATGAAAACACTTATTTTTCATTTATTATCATCAGGTAAACTCATATCATATAACTACAGCATATGATTTAAAAAAATTTAATTTTTAGAATAAAAAAAGCTAACAATCAGAATTACAAGGAATTCATACCTTGACTGTCAAATCATAAGCAAATATTTATACAAAGTAGAAGATGGTTACACAGTGAAGTAGAGGTGGAACAGAGCTTCTGCATCCAAACCTGGAGCTGTGGGCTCTTCTCCTGCAGAGCCATCTGCATAAAACTATGAAAAATGTAAAATATTAAAGAGTTCATACTTCACTAAGTCAAGTTTAAAATTCATAAAAAGACAGTCTTGGGAAATGTGTATTTTAAATGTGTATTTTATGTACATTGAAAAAGTGCTCTGACCATCAGCAATGCATTAAAACATTTGTCTTATAGAACTGTGGCAAAATAGTTAATTATTAATGCCAACAGTAACTTAAAATGTCACAAATGTCCAGTAAAAAGTATTCCATTTTATTTTCTGAAACTGGCGATTATTCACCACATACCTACTAAACGCTTTATATTCACTTTCAGCCGCCACAAACAGATGACAGGTGGTGGGAAATCCCAGTGCCGGGCCGAGATCAGGCAGCGGTTAGTGGGGAAGTCCCAGTCCAACCACCCAGTTAGCTTAGCTAATAGCAGCTAGACCAGTTTGTAAGCGGAGCTCCACTGCGCTGAAAAGTAGGTTCATTCTTGATGAACTGACTGCACAGATTAAGTTTTGAGGTTTACTTTCTCGCTTCAAAACATCCTAAAACTACCTTTTGTGACAAATTAAAAGAACAAAAAACTATTAATTTGTATAGTAACCTCTGCCCTTACTGAAACTGCTGGTGACAAGCCTAGCTGTACACAGGTCCACCCCTTTAACAAATCCCGGGGAAGCTGAAAAGACCATCTCCAGACCAGGGCCATTTACCCGTGAAAGTAAAGCCCCGGGAAAGTGAAATTAACCGGGCAAATTTGAATCGAAATGTGACCTAAGCTTGGGCCTGGGTGCTTTGTACAGGCAATGGAAAAGGGGCTAATGTTTGTCAATTAAAATGGGATGTCAATGGCTAATAACAATCTGTCCATGTTAGCTGTTGCTTAATAATAATGACCACATGAAAGTTTCTCCAAATTAACACTGTATGAAATGAGGTAGGATCATTACAAAACAAAAAAAACATAACTTCTCGCTGCTAAGCTAGCTGCAACACTACAAGGACACTTCCTGCTGAAAATATCCGTATAAAGCACTTCCTGTCCCTTTCATACATGCTTATTTATATTTCTGATAGGGTAAATGTTACATTTGATCAATATTCAAAATAATAGAAAGCATCCATTAGCATATATTTTTCTGAATTAAATATTAAAAGATTGAAAAATAATTGTTAAATATTCAAAAACAATTTAGGCCTAAGCACGAACAGGACATGTTTGGAACCCTAACCTACAATGATGCAGAGATGGGGGGGACCCAACTGTTGTGAACTTGATAAAAAAAATATTTATTTTAGTTGTTAGAGACTAAAGACTAGACTTGGGCTTATAAACATAACTTATAAACATCTTTGACTACAGCATCTATGTAAAATACATCTACTTCAGTGATGAACCCCTCAAAAGCAGTGATTACTCCCAAAAAATTTAATTTTATGTTCCCTAAAGTGCCTATAAGGTTGTTTAAAGAACAAATTCAGATTGATTCTGGCTTGTTTTGCAGATACAGCACCCGGGCCCTCAGTGATTATTTAGTATTACTGATTTAAACACAAATCAGTTTTAATTTCCCATCAAAAGTGTAAAGCTGTATTATTTCACTTTGTGATAGCTGTTAAATGTGTACAGTTTAGCTCCCCATAACCAAGCATTTGTAAACTTTAGTTGTTTCATTTTAAAAGCCCACAGTCATGTTAGGTTAAAAAATTTAATTTCCTATGCGATTACACTTGTGTTGTAATAGGTTACTGTGTACCTAGATGCATTATTTGGATAATAAAAACCGATTGGAGGCTTTCTCACAACACCTGGCATTATTAAGCCTATGTATTGTCCTGATTCCCTCACACTGTAATCAGATTTCATTATGCAAATACTGTAGGAGGAGCTGCTGTACTGTTTGACAAATATGGCACGTCCCGATGGTGTCGTGTTGGCTTTACTCACTGTCCCATTTTAACAAAAGGGGATTGTTTCTTTCTTGATGGAAGAAAATGAAAAGAGGAGTTCGGTGACTAAATATTCGAGAATGTGGACAAAAGCAAGAAATGATAGTGGATATTTTTTTCCAGGTTTGCTTGAAAACACATTCAAACACATTCAAGGTCTGTTTAATAAGTTTAAATTTTTTTTGTTTTGAAAGATGACAAAGTAGCAGACTTGGTGACCAAAAACTGTTGATTATTTAGACTTGGGCTGGACCTAAACTCCTTCTTGAGATCCAAAACATTTTTTAAGTCAGTGATCATGACAAAATGATTAAAATTTCTAATAATGGTTGGATTTTTTTTTCTGGATCAGTCCAATTGAAACTAGACAGAAAACTCCTGTTCAGTAATGGTATTGTGTCCTTGGTTATTTATAAATGGCTGCTCCAGCTGTAGGTGTTGCAGTGTTATTAAAACTAACACATTTTTCTGCACATCATCATCATCCCGCACCCAGCTGAGGCAAACTGGAGAGAGTAAACATCCAGGGCGTCACTAAGCTGCTCCAAACATGCTTAATCACTTCTTGAGATTGGACCGGGTGGCGGCAGAGGGGCAGAATAAATATGTGCTGGAGAAATGGGTTGATTTGCTTCATTAACCTTCGAGCGCCATAAAGTCGTCGTTCCCACGTTGGCGCGTCGGGGAGTAAAGATGAGAGCAAGGTTGCTGTCCCATTGGTCTCCTTCTTTTGGATGATAAAATGACAAGCAGCGTTGACTGGGTGACAGGGACTCCCTGCGTGTTGCTGACAGCCCCCAACAAGTGCTGTTAATAAAGTCATCAGGACCTCTGCCGTAATAATACTGCTGTACGGAGATTAGTAAGACATGTTGTACTTGCAGTGTGTAACTGTTGTAACAGGAATGTCAGATAAAAGCACTACAAGCTCCATAAAATATACATGTCACTAAAAGACAGGCCATTGCTGACTTGGATAATTATTTTCTGGATAAGATAAAATAATGTCAGATGCATCTCTTTTCAATCTTGACCTTTAAAGTACAGAAAGTTTACTGGACCAAAGCATACAGGTATGAGTAAACACAATGTCAAGGAGAAAGAAACCAGCAGTACCTTTTGAGAAGCAATTATTAATGCCATCAATCTGGGAAGGGTTTAAAGGGCAATTTCCAAGCAACTTGAAGTCATCTTTCTACACTGAAGAAAATTATCAACAAGTGGAAAACTTTTAAGATGGCTGCTAATCTTCTAGAAGTGGACATGCCTACAAATTTACCCCAATATTCTCAGGAATATTGGAAAAAAACCAAGAGCTCCTTCTCAGACTCTGCAGAGCTCTAGTGCTTGTTTAAAATTACGGTTCTTGACAGTAAACTTTGAAGGAGACTGAGCAGGAAAGAGCTGAAGGGGCATTCCTCTTCCGTGCTAATAGATTGGGGTTTGCAAAGCTGCAAAGTTAAAAAAGTTGTATGCTAATGAAACTCAAGAGTTCTGTAGCAATTTCATTCTGACAGATGAGAACCAGAAGAAAAGTTAGGCTTAAATGCAAATTGCTATGTTTGTGAAAAATAAAATATAGCATGTAATCGCAAATATACATCAACTACCAACCATGGTGATGATGTTGCAATGGCCTGATAAAAGTTCAAACCTCAACTTGACTTAAATACTGTGGTGAGACCTTTTAGAAAACCTCAGAGACAAATGTCTGCAAACCTCCGTGAACCAAATTGTACTGCTTTATCCGGGACCGGGTCGCGGGGGCAGCAGACTCAGGAGAAACGCCCAGACGTCCCTCTCCCCAGACACCTCCTCCAACCTCTTGATGTGGAGGAGTAGCGGCTCTACTCCAAGCCCCTCCCGGATGGCCGAGCTCCTCACCCTATCTCTAAGGGAGTGCCCAGCCACCCTACGGAGGAAGCTAATTTCCGCCGCTTGTATCCGGAATCTCGTTCTTTCGGTCATGACCCAAAGTTCATGGCCATAGGTGAGGGTAGGAACGTAGACCGACCGGTAAATCGAAAGCTTTGCTTTTCGGCTCAGGTCTCTCTTCACCACAAAGGAACGGCAGAGCGCCCCCATTACTGTGGCAGCCACACCAATCCGTCTGTCGATCTCCCACTCCATTCTTCCCTCACTCGTGAACAAGACCCCGAGATACTTAAATTCCTCCACTTCAGGCAGGAACTCCCCTCCAACCTGAAGAGGACAAGCCACCCTTTTCCGGTCGAGTACCATGGCCTCGGACTTGGAGGAGCTGATCTTCATCCCAGCCGCTTCACACTCGGTTGCGAACCACCCCAGTGCATGCTGTAGGTCTTGGCTAGAGGGGGCCAGCAGGACCACGTCATCTGCAAAAAGAAGAGATGAAATCCTCTGGTCCCCAAACCAGACCTCCTCCGGCCCTTGGCTGTGTCTAGAAATCCTGTCCATAAAAGTTATGAACAGGACCGGTGACAAAGGGCAGCCCTACCGGAGTCCAACATGCACCGGGAACAGGTCCGACTTAGTGCCGGCAATGCGAACCAAACTCCTGCTCCGCTTGTACAGAGATCGGATGGCCCCTAGTAAAGGGTCCCCGATTCCATACTCCTGGAGCACCCCCCACAGGGCATCACGAGGGACACAGTCGAATGCTTTCTCCAGGTCCACAAAACACATGTGGACCGGTTGGGCAAACTCCCATGAACCCTCGAGTACCCTGTAGAGGGTATAGAGCTGGTCCAGTGTTCCACGGCCAGGACGAAAACCACACTGGTCCTCCTGAAGCCGGGGTTCGACTATCGGCCGGACTCTCCTCTCCAATACCCTGGCGTAGGCCTTACCAGGGAGGCTGAGGACTGTGATCCCCCTGTAGTTGGAACACACCCTCCGGTCGCCCTTCTTATGTAGGGGGACCACCACCCCAGACTGCCAATCCAAAGGCACTGTCCCCGTCCGCCACACAATGTTGAAGAGGCGTGTCAACCATGACAGCCCTACAACATCCAAAGACTTGAGGTACTCAGGGCGGATCTCATCCAACCCCGAAGCCCTGCCACCGCGGAGCTTTTTAACCACCTCGGTGACTTCAGCCTGGTTGATGAAAGAGTCCAACCCCGAGTCCCCAGCCTCTGTTTCCACCAGGGAATGCGTGATGGCAGGATTGAGGAGATCCTCGAAGTACTCCTTCCACCGCCCGATAATGTCCTCAGTCGAGGTCAGCAGTCTCCCACCCCCACTGTAAACAGTGTTGGCGAAACACTGCTTCCCCCTCCTGAGGCGCCGGAAGGTTTGCCAGAATCGCTTCGGGGCCAACCGGTAGTCCTTCTCCATGGCCTCACCGAACTCCTCCCAGGTCCGAGTTTTTGCCTCTGCCACCGCCCGGGCCGCATCACGCTTGGCCCCACGGTACCCGTCAGCCGCCTCAGGAGTCCCACAAGCCAACCACAGCCGATAGGACTCCTTCTTCAGCTTGACAGCGTCCCTTACTGCCGGTGTCCACCACCAGGTTCGGGGATTGCCGCCGCGACAGGCACCGCAGACCTTACCGCCTCAACTACGGGCAGCAGCATCGACAATAGATGCGGAGAACATGGTCCACTCGGACTCTATGTCTCCAACATCCCTCGGCATCTGGTCAAAGCTCTCCCGGAGGTGAGAGTTGAGTACATCCCTGGCCAAGGGGTCCGCCAGACGTTCCCAGCAGACCCTCACTATGCGCTTGGGCCTGCCAAGTCTGTCCGGCATTCTCCTCCCCCAGCAGATCCAACTCACCACCAGGTGTTGATCAGTGGACAGCTCAGCCCCTCTCTTCACCCGAGTGTCCAAAACATGCGGCCGAAGGTCTGATGATACGACAACAAAGTCGATCATTGACCTCCTGCCTAGGGTATCCTGGTGCCAAGTGCACTGATGGACACCCTTATGTTTGAACATGGTGTTCATTATAGACAATCCGTGACTAGCACAGAAGTCCAATAACAAAACACCGCTTGGATTCAGATCGGGGAGGTCATTCCTCCCGATCACACCTCTCCAGGTGTCACTGTCATTCCCCACGTGGGCGTTGAAGTCCCCCAGCAGAATAATGGAGTCCCCAGGAGGGACACTATCCAGCACCCCCGACAGGGACGCCAAGAAGGCCGGGTACTCCGCACTACCACTCGGCCCGTAGGCTGAAATGATAGTCAGAGACCTCTCCCCAACCCGAAGGCGCAGGGATGCGACCCTCTCATCCACTGGGGTAAACCCCAACACGGGATGGCTGAGCTGGGGGGCGACAAGCAAACCCACCCCAGAGTAGAAGAGAGTCCAGCCCCTCTCGAGGAGAAGGGTTCCAGAGCCCATGCTGTGCGTGGAGGCGAGCCCGACTATTTCTAGTCGATATCTCTCGACCTCCCACACAAGCTCAGGCTCCTTCCCCCCCAGCTAGGTGACATTCCACGTCCATAGAGCCAGCCTAAGCATCTGGGGATCGGGCCGCTGAGGTGAACCAAATCAATACTGTAAAAAATTAGCCGAAAGTACTCCACAATGGTTTAACAGCCGGAGATCAGGGTACTAAACAAATTAGTACTTAAAGGTATTGTTGTCAAAGATATTTCTATTATTAACGTTTTACACTTATTGTTTTTCAGACCATATATTATGATCTCCCCAGACAGTTTTTAGTGAAACACACCAAAAAAATATAGCACAAGGGCTCAGAGACCAAGTATAAAAGAAAGTTTGAACTTCCAAACTAAGTCTAATACTGAATATTGGGTAGATAAATGTGCTCAGATATAGATTATTATTTTTATTTCAACAAAATCTTGTCAACTTTTCCAAGAAATTTGTTACAGTTTAAAAAAAAATGCTTCTGAACATTGCATTACATTTGGGATGAAAATAAGTATTACACACACACTGTCTGATTCAATTGACTTCTTTCACAAACAGTAACTAAAACATAGTATAGTTTAAAACTACATTTATTGAATTGCTGACCTCTGGACCTTCATTTGCTCTCTCTGAAACTCATGCCTCCTGCAACTAACTATTCTAAACCACAAAGGTGCAGTGGTAACGATTGGGCTCAAAATAATTTAAAGACTTTATGGCTCTGTTTACACAAAAAAGTTTAATCCAAAATATATACATATAAATGTTTTTTTTATTATTTAAATAGGCTTTTAGGATTTCTCTTGGAAAAAGTCGTCAATCTTCTCTTGTTCTTTTCTGCATCCTAATTATACTAAGTGACAAAACAACAATTAAAAGCTTGACAGTGTCATGAATCAGACTGACATGACTGAGAGATTGCTTTTCTGGCTAACATATGCTAGCAGGTCCAGTGAAACAATTTGTTAACAATAATCGACTTCTGTGTCAATACATACTGGTGTATCCTCACAGCACAGACTGAATGCAAGACAAACACAATACCGGCAGGACTTAAGGCAGGACAGCCAATCAGCAGCCAGTGTCTGATTTCAACAATTGAGGGAGGAATGCAGGAGGGAAATACAGCGAGCGCAATACGGAGAAAAGTTCAACCATCTCAGAAGGAAAAGTGTGGTTGTTAAAACACCCACATTCCTCATGGTTGCATCGCCCATGGCCCATTCAGCTGCCAGACCCCAAGCCCTATGAATCACATAGGAAGCAAAAATATTGTTTTCCTCTGATTCTGCAGCAGGTTTTCATGTTCAAACACATTTTCTGTCTTGCCATTGTTGGAGTGGATTTAGCCGAGCGTTTCAGAAGCAGAAAATAACATAATCGTTTCACATTACTGTGTTTTCACCAAAGCTGGGTCAAAATGTCATCTGAAATCCCCATGGGAATTACAAACCTCAGTAGTATTTACAGGAATCCCTAACAGAGTGGTAACAATGCCAGTTTGTTCCCTTCCTATTTACTGCATATGTATTCCAGAGGTGTTTACCCTGCAGTGTCTGGCTTCATGAAAACTGACATTTCTTGCAGGACATTAAGTTTTATCCTGTATTCTTCTCATTACCTCACCAATGCTCCAATGGCAGAATTTGTGATTCCTTGTTTCTGTGTTTGTGTCCGCAGTTCCTCCAGTGTTATCGGTGTTCCAGCAGTCCTTCAACGCCACAGCTGACTACCAGGAATCAGTCACTTTTACTTGCATCACTTCTGGATCTCCTGATCCTCTGGTCACATGGCACAGGTAAAGTTTCCCTTTTTGTTAATCAAAAAGGCTTCAGACAGAAACAAATCAAATCTTTTAATTTGGAACCTGCTTCTGCTGTCTTCCGAAATGTCATCAAGTCTGAGAAAAATGGATCTCTGATGCTTCCTTAATGGACCGTACAGTACAGTCAGCAACTTCCACATTTTGTTACAATGCTGCCTTATAGTAAATCTATAAAAAAAAGTAAACATTTAAACACACTGGTGGATTTACTCCCTTTGCACCTCATTTCGATGCTTCTTCAACCTGATGGAGTGGAAGAAACTTATCAACATAAGATCTAACAATTGGAAGAGCGTATCAGAGCAGAAACCAAGCAAGGGTGTGGAATTAATTGTCTCTAAACCTCTGCAGGAAAATCTAACTTAGTTCAAGATATTGGTTTTTGGTCTAATATTTGTTTGTGCAACAATGCCTCTTGTCAGTTGATCTTGTACCGTTTGAACTCCATTTTTTTCCCTTTAATTAGTGCTACATTTGTAAGGAAAATGCATTTGGGGGTTGAATGTGATAGTTCCATCCATTAAAAAAACTTGCCAAATCCTCTCTGCTGATGCCAAACAGCTTATTGTGCTGTTGACCTCTGTTAGGTGCCATTCATTTGATGGATTATTGAAGTTTAATTAAATCAGACAGATTGCAAAATAAACTATTTATTCATTTAAGAAAACGGTGCCTCAGTAGTGCGTGGACCACCACAACAGGCTGGCACATCCTCCTCATGCTGATCACCACTGTGACAGTGGTGAGGAACAGCATCCCATTTATTGAGCCAGCATTTGTTGCCAGTCAGCCAGTTTGGTTGAGTTGGTCACTCTGAACCCAACAGCACGCCCCACTGAACACTTGTGAGATCCCTACTTCTAAATTCTGGAGGTAGCCTCAGATAAACCCCAGCTTGGAGCATGGAGTTCGGTCCCTAAGAGTGGAGATGCGGCGCTGCCAATGATTGCAGAATCTCATCTCAGTATCTCTCATCAATGAGGTTTCTTTCTATAATCACAAGGCTTGTTTTTATAGTTGGTGAGATACCGCTCCACACAATCACGCTGCCTCTAACAAATGCTGTTTGGCATTAGTAGAGATGATTTAGCAAGATGTTCAGGATCCCAACTTAGAAATGTATAGTCAAACAGGATTTCCAATGGCGTACGATTTATTGCCAAGAAGCTTTGTTTCAACAAGGCAAAAATCGACCAAACAAAATGTTCTTCCTCTTTTGCTAAGTATATTGATACAACTAGACCCCTGCAAACTGAACCCATAGATGATCCCCTTTCAAAACCCTCCAGCAGTAATCTGCTGTTAGCAGCAGTCTCTCTCTCTTTTGGGACTGCTTCCCAAAATACTTAGAAGCCTGGTTGGGGGGATTTGCTCTCATTCAACTACAAAGGTATTAAGGAGATTGAGCAGCGATGTTGGGTGATAAAGTCTGGCTCCCAGCATCCTATTTATACTTGCCGAAATGATGGAGGCTGAGTTATCTGCACCAATCTGTTTTGTGGATTTCAGCATGCAAAGGCTGAATGTGACTGAAATTTACCGGCGGTAGTCGGTGGGTTGGGCAATTTTTTGTTTTTTTCATAAAGTTTGGTATTGTAGCCATGTGTTAAAATATAGCAATTCCTTATAAGTCATAACATTACAATCTTCAGCCTAATATTTTGTGCCAAATACCTAACAGGTGTGCTTTGGTATATGGAGCTAAGATATGAGAAGCAGATCTTATAGGTCCTTTCAGTTGCAAGAGCCTTCATGGATTGGACTTGTTTATCCACCACATCCCAATTATGCTCATTTGGTTTTAGATACGGGGAGGCGGGAGGCTAAATCAGTTTTCAAACATCATTAATTACAATTAACGTCTTGATAAAACAAAATTCTTATCATTAAAAACATTTTGTAACAATAAACGGTACAATAAATGTTCAGCACTACTCCCACTATCTCATTTATTTGTCCAACTGCTCTGCAGAAAATGTAAAAAATATATTTTTCCTTCAGCAGTGGAGTCTTGCGCAGAGAGTGTTTAATGGATGAGTGCATTACTTATTCTTTACCTCTGCACCTCCTTTCTTTTAGTGTTTTGTACTCCCGACTGACCTCTCTGACAATTTCTACTGTTTGAAAGCTTTTCTTCCGTTTGTGTTGAACTGAATGACTCAAACATATCCCAAACCAATGCAGTCGATTTGGATGTTTCCAGCATTTATTACATATTTAATCCAGAAGCATTTGGATTTGTTCCAAAGGCCCATAGCATGACAGATCCACCGTACTTAACACTGGACCACATTTAAAGTCCATTAAGATTAACTGAATTATCGACTGAAAACGTACAGTTGCTATAATTGTTTGTTTCACTGGAGGTATCAATTTACCCATAATACATTTAGCCTTTAGGAGCAGTATTTGTACTGTTGAGTTGCAGACAACAGAGATATTGTTTTATAGTTCCAATTAAGGAATCTAGATTCTACCCTCATTCATCACCTCTAACAGCTGCAAAAAAAGATCAAATGGCACACAGCAGCAGAGTGGAAATTTGCACCTGAAGAGTAGTTGACACCCTGCTATCCTCTCTTCTCTCTAACATCCAGTAATTAGCTTGCTCCCACTCAGCAGGCAGTTGCGACAAGCTCTTTGCACCTGAGCATCTGTTGATAGCACTTTATGGGGATTTGGTTGTAGGTCATATTTTTTTCCGTATGATATGTTTCACTTCCTTTTGTTACTTTATGTCTTTCTACCTTCCTTCCTAACCTGATCATCTAAACAGAGCACAGGCGAATGTTTTATATGACCATTTTCATTGCTGCAAACTGTAAAGATGTCACAAACAGTTGCAGCTGTGACACATTTCCCGGTTTCTCTCTCAGTTGTTCTACACGCTGTACTGAACTGAATGGAAATCATTGGCTGTAAAGAAGAAGAAAAAAACAGTCAGGAATTTCAATTTTTGTGTTCTTTTGAAACTTAGTGCAGGTCAATTTAATTTGAATGTGTTGGGGGTAAAATAAACAAAAATATTGCCTAATTCTGTTTAAAATACCACAAGATGTAGTGTTTTCCTTCATTTTTCCACATTTCTAGACACTGATAGTAAAGATGTGTTGATCCTTTTAACAAATTCACCTTTTACTGCAGTAGAATAATCGCTTTAAACAAATCAACCTTTATTTTGAGTAGATTGACTCAGTACAGGAATTGTTTTTAACAATATCACCAATGCCTTGGCCCCCACACTGTTAATACTTTCCAAGTAGAGCCCCTTTCCTTAATAAGACAGCACTTGATCTTCTACCAAACATTTTACAATGTTGTAGCAAACATGGAGGGAGCTTTGACCATTCCTCTCGCATTCATAGTTCTCCTTAATGCTCTCCTCTCTTCATCTCATCCCCCATATTTTCTACTGGATTCAGGTCTGAGAATTGTGATGGCCATTAAATCCAGGAGTTTGGTTCCTCCAGTAAGAGCGGAAGTTACTGCGCACAAAGTTGACAGAGAAGTTAGTCATCACAGTATAAAAATGTAGTCCATGTAGCACTCAGACACAACCTGAAGACACTGAAACCTGGAAACACATCAACTCTATAAATCTCTTTCATCTTTTTCTAAACTTTCCATTTTATTGTTTAACTGTGTGGCTTTTATTAGGTAGATCATTTCACAGCGAGGATAAGCGATAGAGCTGCTGTTGGTCTGTTGTTACATTTCTCCATACGACGGCTTTATCTGTATCACTATTAGTCTGTTTGACTGGAGTAATGGGAAACATTGTTGACCGACATGGTCATTTTGGAAAAGCGCTTGGAACAAGATGCCTGCCAGCCAAATACATCTTGATTGGCTTTTTTTTTTGTCCAATTGTTTTTCTGAACAAGCTGAACAAATCAGAGCACAAACAAAGCAAACTGGATCGTGTCTTGGCCCAATTCTAGCGAAGGATACAAGAGAAAGTCATTGCATTGAAAGTCCTGAAAAGAACTTAGGTCTCCATTATTTTAAAATGGAAAACGTTAGGAACCACCAGAACCCTCACTAGATCTGACCACTTGACCAAACTGAGTAATCAGTAAAGAAGGGCCTTAGATAGCGAGGTGATAAGAAACCCACTATAATTAAGTCAGAGCTCCAGTGCTTCCATGTGGAGATTGGAGAACCGTCTATAACGTCCATCTTTGCAAACACACTTCATGATAGAGTAGCCTGATGGAAGTAATTCTTACAAAAAGGCACAAGGCAATCGCTTGTTTTTTAAACTAACAGTTTTTAACACAATTTGCGACGTTCCACAAGGATTGCTCCTGGACCGGGGCTTGTTCTCATTGTACATGTGACCTCGGGATTCATCTTTAATAAATACGACATATATTTTTATTGCTATGCAGAGGAGCTGCAAATTTTTCTTAAAATTATAAACAGGATCTAAAGACCATTGCAGCCTTAAATGAACTGCTTAGATGTCATGAAAGGTTGGTTTGATTAGATCTTTTTTAAACTTTTTATTAAAGTTTTTTTTATTTTAAATAAAAACAAAATCATCTGAAAACCATCTGAAAGTCCCTGCTGAAATCAAGACAGTCTACAGTCAGAAAGCCTGAAAGTAAGACTACTTCCTGAAGCTAAGCTCGTCGCTCTTACCACATCTATGCCTCCTCTCCATGGGCTCGGCTTTGGTTGGCTCCACTCCACTCAGCCTGCTTTTTGACCGTTTTTATTACTGGCTTTTCCGGCCCAGTACTGGCTTTATTGCTAACTGCTCAGCAGCAGGTCCCATTGGGGCTGACCAGGACCGAAATGTGACGTGAACAGACGGCTGTTCACTGATTGGCTATGGGCACGCTCAGCCATGTGAGTGTGATTGAAATATTCAGCGGCAAGTATTTTACAGCACATCCTGGCAGTTCTGAGAAAGGCTAAAAAAACTCAAGATTGCCGCTGAAGATGGCCGTACAAGGATAAGCAGGTATAGAAGATGGATGGATAGATGAATATATATTGGTTTAAATCTGGTCACCTTAGGTTACATACCATAAAATGTCAGTATAATGTTTAGATTATTATATCTCTCTTTACACTCCAGCTTTTCCCATAAAATCTGACTTGTTAACTGCTACTGGAAAGTAAAATGTACTGAAAAACATTTAGGTGCTCCCCTCTGGATCATCGTTTTAGGATGTGTTCTACTGCCATCAAAGTCCATTTCAGTTATTGCAAATATTTCTGTAGCTAAGGTCTAAAGAACTAGTTGCTCTATTTGCATTAGTATTGCAATAATAAAATAAAAATATATATTTCAGCAGTAGATAATCAACAAGCCCATTGACTCTGACACAGTGAAGGTGCATTCCCTCTGTAGGTCACTCCAGCACCTCAGAAGCAAATCACATACAGCAGAACAAAGAAAACGGCTTTGACGCAAACAACAAATCACAACCCAATTTAGTTTTTGCTTCTGATCTCACTCCTCCCTGCATATTCCAGCCTCACAGCTGCATTTCCTGTCAGAGCGAGGTTTCACCTCATCCGCTGTGCATCTTTGGTAATAGACCACCTGTCAGCAGTCAGTCAGCATAATGACATTCACTGCTGCGGCATGTCTTAGACTGTCCGCTCCAAAGATGAGGCCTCTCTTCATTTCCTCTTTGGATCGTAAAGTTATTATTACTTTGCTTTGGTGTTTCCTCCGTCAACTTTAAATTATCCTCCCTCCCTGCTTTTCCTACGCGACAAGGAGGCTGAGTCACTGGCATAGTGATGGAGGATTACTGGCTTTGTTTAGAGTCACAAAATCCCTGTTTTTAAAAACACATATAGCTCTCTAAATATATCTTCAACTGCAGATTGTTCTGCAAGTTTAAGGCATGTCTAACTGGAATTAAATATATTTTTGCCTTCATACAGCTATGGTGAAAAGAAGAATGTACACCCTCCTTTAATTCTTAGGTTTACGTATCCGGGAATAATAACAAAATCATCTGGTCTTACCAAGTTCTACAATTCAAATCAGACCTCAATTTATTGTTAAAATAAAAAGAGGATGCTAAAATAGAAAAGCTTTATGTGATAAACTAAGAACATCCCATAACTCAAAATCTTGTAGAAACACTTTAGTCCTTCAGTTCATTAAGGTTTGCCGACATTTGTTTCTGCACTGCTGCAGCATTTCAGTCAGGTTGAGGTTTGGACCTCATTGCAACACCTGGATTTGCTTGGTCATCAACTCCTGGGAAGATTGGCAGGTGTAAGTTGTCTGGCAAGTGTTTTCCACTTTTGAATAATCTTTGTCTGTTATGTACCTTAATAAGCTGGGAGATGGCCTTCAAACCCTTGCCAGATTAATGGCTGATTACAGTTGTTTCTGTCAGATCTTTGCTGATGTCTTTTCTTCTTGGCATTGGGATAATTCGCATCTGGATACTCCTGAGCAGCAAACTGCAGAAAACTACAGCGTTTATAGAGCTCTTCACACAATTAAACACAAAAACTTGGTGGTGGCTGCAGCATAATTAAGTATTCATTTTATCTTTTCCTGGGATTTGTTTTTTCGAGGTGGACGTGAACAGCTCCAAATGTCATCAGGTTTTGAACCAGAAACCGCTAAAGATAAAGATGGTTTTTCGTTGTCACATCAGTGAGTCCAGGCATGCATTCAGATCAACAACAGAAAGACTTCATGAGAAGGAAATTAAAGTTTTTGACATGGTCTTGCCAGAGACCGGGACCTGAAGAGGGCTGTGGACCAGATGTGTCCTCACGGTCTGACAGATCTGGAGAAAATATTACATCTGGAGGCAAATATTACCACATGTAGCAGTAGCTGCTGGAAAAAAGAAGGTTGAGTGCTAAAAATGAATCAGAAGGTGCATCACCCATGAGCTTGTCTAAATTTGTACAAGTATGGGGAAAATGGTCAATTTACCCCCCCAAAATAAGCAGTCTCTTAACCCTTACGGATTATACGGCTGGTTAAGCAGCTGCAAATAAACAAGTGGGGAAAGCAGCAAACCTGCTTCTCACTATTATGCTTCTGCTTGGAGGTTTAAATATAGACATGGATCAATTTAGCTGGTTGTTTTTTCCCCTTGATTAATTTTCCAGCATTCAGTGCATCAGGGGAGTCATTTTAGTAGGTGCTGCAGTCCAGGGTTGGTTCACCAGCGGACTCCAACAGAACTGAAACTCTGAGCGAGAAGATGAAAGGCTTATTTTTAAGGACATAAAGCAAAGGCATAGAATTAATTTAGATGAAAAAAAATTAACAGTTTCTGTCCTCACTCATCTCTTTTCTTCTGCTTTCTGTTTGTGCAGAAAGGGGAAGCAGCTGGAGCCTTCAGACAAGTACATTTTCAGCCGGCTGGAAGGTGGACGCAGCATGTTAACCATCCGCAACATCCGCCAGGCCGACGGAGGAACTTTCTCCTGCAACGCCACCAACAAGGCGGGGTCTCAGGAAAGAGATCTCTTTCTTAAAGTGTTTGGTAAGGATGTTAACGATCATTAAAGCTGCACTCATGCTTTAAAAATCTGTACGAGAAAAAAGAATAGAACTAGATTGTTTTTTTATGCCTGTCTTTATGTCAGGATCGTTTGGAGGTTGGGTTTAGTTTTTTGTCACATTAGAGGTGTGTTTATCCTCTGTCCTTCGGCCATCCCAGCCTTAAGTTTATTTACTTATTCCTGCAGCATTCTAGTATCACATTCCTGTAGAGAAGGATAATGGCTCTTAAATGACGGACTATTATGTTCATATATTTAAAAATCTAATCAGTCTCATTAAAAAAACATATTTTTCTAAGAAATCTTTCTGAATGAGTAAATTCTCTCTGTCTTAACTGCATACTTCATAGACAAGAGTAAGATTAATATGTCAATAAAATATAGTTATTACCAGTTTGATTGAAATGTAATCTTACTGGACCGTGACACAAACCGAATCAACAGTTTTGTTATTAGCAGTGTTGAGCCAGTTAGTCCATAAAAAAAAACTAGTTCTATGTTCAGTTCAGCCTGGCTAAAATGAATTGATTCATGTTCATAGTTCGCATCCTAAATATTGAGTTCCCAGCTCCAGGATTATATATACAGTACAGACCAAAAGTTTAGACACACCTTCTCATTCAAAGAGTTTTCTTTATTTTCATGACTATGAATATTGTAGCTTCACACTGAAGGCATCAAAACTATGAATTAACACATGTGGAATTGTGTACTGAACAAAAAAGTGTGAAACAACTGAAAATATGTCTTATATTCTAGGTTCTTCAAAGTAGCCACCTTTTGCTTTGATTACTGCTCCACACACTCTTGGCATTCTGTTGATGAGCTTCAAGAGGTAGTCACCTGAAATGGTTTTCACTTCACAGATGTGCCCTGTCAGGTTTAATAAGTGGGATTTCAAGCCTTATAAATGGGGTTGGGACCATCAGTTGTGTTGTGCAGGAGGTGGATACAGTACACAGCTGATAGTCCTACTGAATAGACTGTTAGAATTTGTATTATGGCAAGAAAAAAAGCAGCTAAGTAAAGAAAAACGAGTGGCCATCATTACTTTAAGAAAGGAAGGTCAGTCAGTCCGAACAATTGGGAAAACTTTGAAAGTGTCCCCAAGTGCAGTCGCAAAAACCATCAAGCGCTACAAAGAAACTGGCTCACATGAGGACCGCCCCAGGAAAGGAAGACCAAGAGTCACCTCTGCTGCGGACGATAAGTTTATCCGAGTCACCAGCCTCAGAAATCGCAGGTTAACAGCAGCTCAGATTAGAGAACAGGTCAATGCCACACAGAGTTCTAGCAGCAGACACATCTCTAGAACAACTGTTAAGAGGAGACTGTGTGAATCAGGCCTTCATGGTAAAATAGCTGCTAGGAAACCACTGCTGAGGACAGGCAACAAGCAGAAGAGACTTGTTTGGGCTAAAGAACACAAGGAATGGACATTAAACCAGTGGAAATCTGTGCTTTGGTCTGATGAGTCCAAGTTTGAGATCTTTGGTTCCAACCACCGTGTCTTTGTGCGGCACAGAAGAGGTGAACGGATGGACTCTACATGCCTGGTTCCCACCGTGAAGCATGGAGGAGGAGGTGTGATGGTGTGGGGTTGCTTTGCTGGTGACACTGTTAGGGATTTATTCAGTAGTTGATTCAGTAATTGATGGCATACTGAACCAGCATGGCTACCACAGCATCTTGCAGTGGCATGCTATTCCGCCCGGTTTGCGTTTAGTTGGACCATCATTTATTTTTCAACAGGACAATGACCCCAAACACACCTCCAGGCTGTGTAAGGGCTATTTGACCAAGAAGGAGAGTGATGGGGTGCTGCGCCAGATGACCTGGCCTCCACAGTCACCGGACCTGAACCCAATTGAGATGGTTTGGGGTGAGCTGGACCGCAGAGTGAAGGCAAAAGGGCCAACAAGTGCTAAGTATCTCTGGGAACTCCTTCAAGACTGTTGGAAAACCATTTCAGGTGACTACCTGTTGAAGCTCATCAACAGAATGCCAAGAGAGTGCGGAGCAGTAATCAAAGCAAAAGGTGGCTACTTTGAAGAACCTAGAATATAAGACATATTTTCAGTTGTTTCAGACTGTTTTGTTCAGTATATAATTCCTCATGTGTTAATTCATAGTTTTGATGCCTTCAGTGTGAAGCTACAATATTCATAGTCATGAAAATAAAGAAAACTCTTTGAATGAGAAGGTGTGTCCAAACCTTTGGTCTGTACTGTGTATGTATATATATATATATATATATATATATATATATATATATATATATATATATATATATATACATACACAGTACAGATTATATATATATATATATATATATATATATATATATATATATATATATATATGCTCTCCTTTTGTTTTTACAAAAAATATATTTTATTATGGACAAATTTCCAAATCAGCTGTTCTCATTCACATCTTTTAATGCTTTTATATATTTCCTGAAATCAAAACTTTAATTCTGACAAAAAAGCGGGACATTAGGGATACATTTGTAATCGCAGTGAATTTTAAAATCCCTATCAAAATCAAGTCAGCATAGATGGGATTTGACATTATTTATTTTTTGTTTAGCCCTTTAAATTGTTTTTGCACATTCAAAAACACAGTAATACAGAATGACTGCCACATACTGAAAGCTGAAGTTGTCTTGGACCAAGGAGCAGAAGCATTGTACTTTTTAAATGTTTCTACAGTCAAACACACATCAAACATGAAAACCATGTGGCCTGTATATCATTTTTATCATAGAAGGTTAAACACCACAACATACCTTTATAACAAAAACAAAAATAGTAAAGTAACTATCAATTTACTCTATTACGTTTGATCATTGGTTCTTGAGGCCTCTATTAATATTTTTATGTATAAAGTGAAGTCGAAAGCAGAATAGTCGACTTTAAAGCGAGCAGAGACATGTAAGCCCTTGTTACCAATAAAGGTCCTCGCAAATACAGCAAAAACCTCTTGTTTGAGCTGCTTCTCTGTTGCCCGCACACAGACACTCTGCAGTCATTTAGAGCTCACCTTAAGGGAAAATGCTACAGCTCTTTCTTCATTAAATGTCCAAAACGTGACCCTTAAAAGCCATAGTGAAAATGTTTTCTTCACCCCTGAATGTTAAATTGGTAAATAATGTCTGCATTAGCAGAGCTCCCTTCAAGATCATGAGGTAAAAAAACAACATCATTCAGTTTAAAGATCTAAAAAATGTGAGCCCCACTCATGAACACATTGATTTGAACACTGGGTATTAGTTATCACACTAATATATTTCAATAAGTAATTAAGTAAAGTATAAATGGAACATATTCAAACATGAAATCCTAAAAGTGGGAAATTGTGTAAAGGTTAATCATTAGAAAATTTGAAAGAAATATGTTGGACATAATATTAAATATTTCAATGACAAGTTTAAAAGAATAACTTTTGTTCCCAAGGGGACACAAGTGGAGCTCAAAAAAAGGGTTCAATATTAAAAAATTATTTCCCTTTTCTCCAATATTACAGTTAAACCTTTCTATCTATTATACTGGTGTTGAAGCCAGACAGATATCTCAAAGATAGGATGCGTGAGGGTTAGCAACTTCATTTTTATTTATTAATCAAACCTAAAATAAAATAAAAAATATAAAACAATCTTGAGTAATTCCTTTTCCTTTTTCTGTTATCTAGTGCATCTCCAGGAAATCCAATGTAATAGCATTATCCATTACAGTGAGGAGTGTTTTATGTTCATCCATAAAGTTTTATCGTGAGGATCCTCACAATTTTCTCTCATCCAAAAACTGTTTTTCAAAAGCATCAGAGTCCAAACATGGCCCCCAGCCCACACCACCAACAATAGCTGCATCTGTGTGATGTATCTGTGCTGCAAAGAAATATCTCATTTATTGCTTCATATTTCTACTGTTGCGCTCCCACCATTTAAAACAAATTCAATTTATAATTTCATGAACCTGCTGGCTATTTCCTTGCAGATCACACTGATATCCCTCTCATTTAAATATATGGAGAGGTTTGCTGTAGTCATCAACGTCCTTTCAAGATATGAGAAACGCTTGTTCTTCAAAATGCACATTTTAATGAAGAAGCTGAGGAGCAGGGAGGAGCTCTCCTTTTTGACTGCACTGTGGGGAAATGCTGTTGTAAGTTAGTTTTATGACCCTTGACAGCAATGGCGGAATGAAAACGGGTCATTTACTGTAAATTAGACCAGATATTTGCAGGTATGTGTGTGTGGGTGCTCTTTATTCACCATCAGATAATATAACACACCCTACCCACTTAAATGCAGTTTTCCAGATAGTCTGAGCACCTTCTCAGATGTCTTTGTGTACATCAAGAACCATGTGCTGTATGGCTCGGAGTGACAGACTGCTTGAGGGCCTGCTTATTCTTATTCCACAGTTATAGACTTTAACACATCAATATCTGGGGGCCCAAAGCTAGCCCAAAGTTTCTTCTGAAGATGGCCTTGAGCTGTAAATGAGAGCGTTCTGTCAGTCTTGAGGGATAATTCCAACTTGTGTTGCTTTCAGGCTACTGAGTCGCTCCTGTGTAGCTGTAAGAAACAAATCCACACTGTGAAGAAACGTCTACATGCACCACACCTCTAGGTTAGACACGCCAGCAGCGTGGCTTTAGGGATGTCTGAGTTCCTACCTCAAATTGGTCCATGCTGACACTTCTCAGCAGATTTTCAGTAAAACTTACTAAAATTTTTGCTGGTTAAAATAAAAAAATGGCATTAGCGACTTGCTAACTCTCTCCTCATCCTGAGCAAATTATCTGCAGCTTCACATACTTCGATTACTAGTGTTTTATTTCACAATTAACTTTGCTAAACCTAAACCTTTTTGTCTTTTATTCTCACCACCAACAGTTAGTCTAAAACCAAACATTCTTTAAGATAACATGTTAGCATGCTAACATGTTAGCATGCCAGCATTAGGGAGGAATTCCTGTGTGTTAATAAAAAACATTCGGGTTGTTTCTAACGAGGATTCCTCCCTGAATGTTTTCCTGTTTAAAGTGGAAAGTAAAGAGAATATGCAAAAGGAACTTGTTTTTATTTACAAACTGTGGGAAACTAAGAAGCTAGCTGCTAGCTTTGTGATGTTGAAGCAAGCTAATCTACATCAAGCTTAAACAAGTTAACCGAACCACAAATGTAATCTAAATAATTACTTTGGTGTTGTTCATTTGTTTTAAAGTCCAAAAGTGTTTATGTAAATACAGAGATGCCAAGTTTTAGAAACTGAAATGACAAACATGATGAAAGGGGGTATGTTCTTTATTATCATCATCAACAAATCCCACAAAAATTACCTTTAGGAGACCATACACAGGCTCATGTATGGAGACTTCAAGAAAATAGCTAGACTTTATAAAAGATACTTTGGTTAAAAATAGATGTAGACAGTGTTTAAAGAAATATACACCCCCCAAAGGCACACTCTCCAATGAGGATGCAGGTCCAGCCCGTTGACGCTGATTGGCCCCACAGTCATTCGGTTGTAAAGTGACATTATAAAATAAATAGGCCATGGGGAATTACATAAAAATAGCCTCAACAATAATTTCAATTATTAGGTAAATATTTTATATGAAAATTCTTTTATATTTTAAAGATGATTTTTAATGGAAAGATTTAATAAACATTCAATTATTTCACAATTTCACTGTCACGTTAAATCATTAAATCACTTATTTCATAATGTTTCATTTATTTATTTAATTTTGAACACTTTGGCGCTCTTTTCCCTTCATTCAGCTATCATACACAGCTGAATGACTCAATAATAGATGGGGAAAAGGAAGTGCTAGTATGTGCTCCACATGACTGAAAAAAAACTCTTTGCTGTATCCAGCATCTCATTAAAGAGAGCTTCAATGAAATTAACAATATAAAGGGGTAATTCACTGGTTTTGAAACACTTCTTAAAACTGTGGGATTATCTTGAGGAGAACTACTCATTGCTACTCAGTATAACACTGCCGTCACCTTGTTTTGCCATATGGGATGCTTCATTAACGAACACCAAAGGGCTTTGTGGCCAGATATTTAGATTTTTATTTTATAGGATAAGGGAATATTGCTTTTTATTTACAGAGGCTCATCCAGATGGTCTGTTAGTGGTCCCAAACTTGTTTTCAGTTTTAGATTCATTAAACCTTTTTGCAGTTCGAATACAGTAGAAAAAGGATGTACTTTTTTTCAGATCTGAGCATTTCTCATATCTCTCGAAACATTGGCTTGGGTTTCACTTTGACTTTGGCTGTAAGCGCCGTCTCGTTATAAAGGTATGTGTTTCTCTTTATGTTTATGTTCATTGGACTCAATTAGGAGCTACTAGTCAAGTTGCAGAAAGGAAGATGCACAAGAGCTCAGTTGCAGGAGGATTAATAAAGGATCTGAATGCTAAATGCAATGCCAAGGATTTTTTTTTCTCCAGCAGCAATCAGGAGTCGAATAAGGAGAAATTCATCATAGAGGCATGGGAGATTTAACTCTCTCCAGACAAAATCTGTGCGTTCTGCCGCTTTTCTCTTAAGGTTTTCCCAGTAGTGCATTGAAAAAAATACAATATCTGGTTTTCATATCACAGCATTGTTCTCGCTTCTTTCTTTTAATCAGTGGAAACATGACGTATAATCCAAGGATCAGATAAGACAAAAGAGCAAGCAAAGTAAATGACATCATCTTTCGCCACTTTTTAAATAAACTGAAAAATGTGGATGATATAGCAGAACATGTCTGACGGTGGATTTTATCATTAAAGCCTCTTAGCAATTAGGAGAAACAGCGGTGGAGAATCTGTGCTGACATTTGTTTTATGGATCTGCACAACTAAAACAACAAATAACATGCATTAGGCCAATCTGATGCAGCAAGTTGAATATTTCGCCTTCTGAAGCCTGTTTGTGGGTGGGATAAGGGCTTTATGTAATGTCACATCTTCCAATAGAGAGGGTAAAAATGACGCCTATCTGAAAATAGGACCTTTTTCCCGCTTTAATTGTGCACTGGCTGTTATTTTAAACTGTCAAGCAGTGTGTTTATTCTGCTTTCTTGTCTTTTTGACATTTATGGCTTTGTTTTGCAAGATCTTGTGAAGAATTAATCTGCTTCTTAAGCAATGAGGGTGATGGTTTAGATCATAAATATAATAATCTAATGCCTGTCTTCTAACTGATATAATAAACTGTAATTATGGTGAGAGAGAAGTTTGTTCCAGTCTGCTGGTCAGCTGGAGGATGATGATTTTACTTCATTTTTGCCTTACGTCAAACGATGGAAAAGCAAACCTGCTGTAGAAGGAGAGCAGTCCCTGGCTTGACCAACCTTGTGGACTACACTAAAATAAACTCAACATGTACCACAGAATATCATTTTGCTTCAGCAAGCTTCCTTTTCAATCAAAAGCATTTTATGGAAATTATTTAGAAATGTTTTCTAACATAACATTTAATATTTTTTAAACAGATTTCAAGAGGCTGACAATTTTTGTTGTTTGGACCTATAGTCACAGGGTTTGTTTTTGCCAATCATCAACTCAGCTATGTCTTATTATTATTGTTACTAGTAGTAGTGGTAGTTGTACTAGTAATAACATATTTCTTGAAATTTATTTATTTATTGCAGTCATAAATTTTGAAATTTGCTAATCACATTGGATTAGCAAATTTCTACTAATGAAAGTCTACTAATGAAAGGGTTCATGGGAGCATTACAAATAAATCAGTAATGCTTGAAGAAGCTGAATCCAAGGACATCAATGACAAACCCCAGCTCTCACACATGTTTGAAAAGATAATTAGTTCTCACTATTATATTTTAGGCTGACTAGCATCTTTTAAAGTGGAAAAGGATTTCAACATCCAATATTTACTGATTTTGGGAAGTGGACATTTTTAGTCCCTATTGAAATGAGTTGGGATTTTTAAAGGACAGCTAAAGTCACCACTTCCCCTTGACATTTCCAGTTTTAGGTTTATGGTTCATCATTTTTGTAGCCTTCCTCTCATCTAGCTTCTATGCATAACGTTTATTATTCAATACAAAATGTCATAAAACATAATTAACCTACATTACAAAACCTTACATCATCACTGGGACTCTCCCAAATTGCCTAAATGCATGGTGCCCTTAGTGTAAAAGATGTAAATGCTTCCTGTAATGTAGTATTTGCAAATATATTTGTCAGCTGTAGGTATTGTATAACATTCAAAGATGAGAGTCTGATTTCACACAAAAAATATTACCCCAGTGGGTGTCATTTTTCACACTTTATTGTTTTGTTTTCATTTGCAGAGAGGAGAAACACGTGTAGGACAGGTTTACTCAATTTCTGATATTTAAATGGGAATTTGTCAGCGGAGGTTTCATTTGTTTGCTTGTTGTTCTTTACTGAATAAAGGAAATCTGGTGGGATCCAAACATGTGTACAGTTTCCTACATCTGGATTTGTTTGTGTAGGAAATCCATGCAGGTCTCTGTATGTGAGGCAGCTGGATGTCTCTGTCAGATGCTTGGAGTGTTTCTACGTAACTGATTTACCAGCGGCGCCATCTTTTAAACTGAAACCTTTAAAACTAAAGATGGCGTCCAACATTCAGATGCATGCATAGCAGCGTATCTGCTGCAGGATTGACCTCCCCATCTAGTTGCTAGCTAGAGACTAAAACAAGTAATGATTGAGCGCAATAACCTGTTGCATTTTTTTTCTCATTCAGGTCATTTAAACTGAGCTGATTAGATCTCTGTTAGCCCAGTCGAGTAGAAATAACCCAAACTTTGAAGGTCATATAATTCTGGATTCTTCTCATCAAAATGCATTGCAGCTCTTTCTCATTTAGACTTGAAATATTGCAGATAATTCTTTATTAATAACTTTCCTCGCAGAGGGACTTTTGCACCATCTTGATGAATGAGACGTTTTCCATTTAATGTTTTTACAATGAAGGGTATCTGAGGCAAACCAGCTCCAGATAGGGTGATGATGAAGAGCTCCCTCAGTACATCAGCAATTCAAACCTTATTTGTGTGTATTTTTGCCTCCATATGTATAACTGAGAGCTGTGAAAGTTTTAAAAGCTTTTAGAAGGTGTAATAGATGTGACCAATCTTCCTGAGTGCTCCATGCATCTCGCTCTCTACAGATATCATCCCAGCAGTCATTTGGTCTCGTTATGAAGCTTTAAAGCAAGTCGGTCAATTGGTTAAGGTAATTTTGCCTTTTTTCAACTGTGGTCTTTTGTGGTGAAATAAAAAGAGGTCTAAGGCAGATTTGTGCTGTTATTTGCAAACAGATACTTGATTCTGAATGACTTCTGAGTGATTTTCGGATTTGACTTCAGAGTGAAATTGGGGAATGAATTCGGTTGCCGAGCAGATGTGTTGGAAACATGTTGGAGGAGTCACTAAGGTTGTTTTCGCTCATGATCAAGTGTTGCAAATCTTTTGTTTTAAATTTGAAAATTTGTGCCACTTGGGCTCATTCAGACATGCACCTAGTTTTGATTTTAGAGGAGAAACTTCTGCATCTGTTGGTACCACAGAACATGTTTCCATTGCAAAATGGCAGCAGCATGAAAGGGTAGTTTCTGTGTAGCTTTTCCTGATGGCTGGTGCTGCTGCAAGGTTTTTGTGTTTTCTCATGCCAGTTTCAGATGTTTCTCTGCTGCTCTACTTTATAATTTAAAGAAGACTAACTTGGCTCTCGAGTTCACCTGCAGAGAGCTTTGAGAGTCCAAACCCTTGATGTTGGTGCATCTTTTCTAACTTAGTTATTCAGATTTTGGACACACTTACTGGTAATTTATTTCCTTGTAATCTGGTCAAAAATTTATTTCATCTTGGACCTACTGTTGTTGTCAGAAGTTAACATTCACTCATGAGGGCAAGAAGCTCCATTGGTTTTGGCTTACATTATTTATATGGCCTATTTTATTTCACATTTCAAATGAATTTTAGTATTTGGTTAAAATATTAATGTAGGTTAAAATGTCAATTAGCAAGTTAGACCACAATCAAATGAGCATCAACAAGCTTCTCCTGAACTGGTATTTAATTTAAATTCTTTGATTTTCTGGAACAGACTTGGCTTTCAAGCATATTTTTCACAATTTTAACAGATGTAAAGCTAAAGAGCTTGGATGTAGTCCTCCTCCTTCATTATTTTATCCAACTTATTGCAAGGTACCAGTACCATTGGCAACAACAAAAAGCCCCACAGCCTAATGCTGCCACCACCTTGCGTTACATTGTGAAATTCCCTATGGTTTGAAAGCTTTGTATTGACTCCCCCATAGAGGCTTCCTGTCCTTGTGGCCATAATAATAATAGCTCAATATTTATTTGTTTTGATCGTAAAGCCTTTTTCCTCAAGGTAATTCGCTTGTCCATGTGAGCAGCTGATAGTTTTAGTCAAACCTAAAGCTTTTAATTTAAGGCTTAATCTTTTGTCATTCCTGGGTTTTTCCTGAACATCGTAACTCATTTCTTTTCATCAGAGGGGGACAGTTTGGGTCTTCTTCCACACCTTGATGAGGTGTAGAAACATCTGTTGTTTACTAACTTATTATCTTGGAACCTGCAGCTGTTTAGAAATAGCTCCAAAAGTATTTCCTAATTTGTTTAAAATGAAAATGTTCTACTTAGTACTTCATTCAGTTCTCTATTCTTTCCTTTTGGTTCAAGTACTGGTTATTTCAATGAATACAGTCACACAAATCCTTTATATAATGGCCAGCTGCAGTCAATCATGATTATTAACAAGGAGTCAATAGGCTTTGACCACAACAAGTTTAAAGACATTCTGGATTAGGGATGGACCATTCTGGTCCTTGAGGACCAGTGTCCTGCGTGTTTTAGAAGTTTTCCTGCTTCTGCTCTTCTGAACCGGTCAAATGAACCGTTCATTGACCCGTTCGTTGATTCAAAGCTAGCTGAGGACACGAGTCACCTGTTGGACTTAAATATTTCCATAATTGCAGATTGTATCTTTCTGTCATTTATTTCTTTATAATATTAGGTACAAGCTAATACAATGATAAGTTAATTAGTAAAAACTGATCAGTCTCTCCGTAAATGAGCCTAAATCCCCAGAGTGAAGTTGGGAGCAGGTTTATTTTTCTATAACCATCCTAGGTTGGTATTTACCCACAGGCCGTTTCTATTCTCAGATCATTGATCAGCTTCAGTAAACATACTGAAGGTGCTAGAAGGTAAAATAATATAGGTATGTGCTGGTGTGTATGTTTGTGCGACCCTTGTGTTTTGACAAGCTCTTAAAATCCCTTGAGATGCCTCCTCCACCCTGAGGCTGAAGCCGTGTGAAATTGCCAAAACAGTCCCAGGACTCCGCCTATGAACGCTGTTAAAAGCCTCTGAAACACCAGTCTCTATTTTCCATTCACTTGCTCTCTTCCTTTTGGATTTCAAGCCATGCTTCTTTGCAAGCCGTCCTGTAAGGATTTACATGAAGCGTGGTTGTGTGTGTGTCTATGTGGAGTGAGGGGGGACTAATCCATGATTCATGTAGCATGCTCTTTGCCCTTGACATGCATCGGGTGTCAGGGCTTGCTTGGTGCACCTTATCAGGTGGAAGCGAGCAGCGACCGGCCCTCAGTGGCACGCTTTCCAGCACTTATCTGCTCTTAGAGCTCGCTTTGCGACAAAAGCAAATCACACGGTATTGGAGAGGCATCTTCCCAGACAGAAATCTATATTTATTCCAAATAAAAAACAGAAAAGCTACAACAAACTTTAACAAAGTCAGTTTTCTGTCGTCGTTCAGGCCTTTTGAATAAGTGCAAAAAGGCGCAAAAGGCCGTTCTACCCCACTATCTCAAACTTGTGAAGTCTGACTGCAGCGTACAAATGATCTTCTATATTATCAGAGCAAAGTCATGCATCAGCTCAGTGTCTAAACCCCATAGTGTCGCTTCCATCTACTCTGCTTTATGAGTTGCAGCAAATACTTGACAGTTTCACTCCTGCTTTCTTTGTCCTTACCTCTTTCTTTGTCCTTCGTCTCTGTTCTTCTATCCTCACTTCTCTAATTTATTTCTCTCTTGTCCTATCCCCCCACCCCACCTCACCCGCCTCCTCCCTGTCCTTTGTGGCCGGCCTGCAGTCCAGCCCCATATCACGCTGCTGAAGAACGTGACAGCCGTGGAGGGCAGCGCCGCCATGATCTCCTGCGTGGCTGAGGGCGAGCCTCTGCCTGACATCTCCTGGAGGAGAGCCAGTGACGGCCAGACCTTCGTAGACGGAGACAAGGTAGATGCTGCCAGAAAGTCCATCTGGCTCCGTGTGTCTGTGTTTGTGTGTGTTGTTTGTTTGCAGCATCACACACCATGTGGTCCACTTTTAAGTTGTGTTAAACAAATAGGGCATAACTTAGGAGAGGCGTGAAGGAAGTTCGCCAAGTTTGCAGACAAAGTAGATATTTTTCAATTACGCTAAATTAGTTTATATTTGGAGTTTCTTTTAAATTACAACATTATACAATGATGCTATTAAAGGCCTTTCAACATTGAGTTTTCAGGTTTAAATACAACATTCTCCTCAATTTTGGCTTCTGGATGGTCTCCACTGAACATTTTAGGAAACTACAACCTTTAAGTTGAGAACATTAAGATTTTGTTTTTGTACTAAATCATCAGTACCTTATGTATTGACACCCTGTTATAAGTAATATAAATGTAATGGAAGCATTTTCAGTATGTATACTTTACTTTTCTAATTTGATCAGTATATAGGAGATTTTACTTGGTAATTCAGGCTTTGTTTTGCAGAAGTGTAAATATTATGGGACACAGAACCCCTCATTTCTCTTAGTCACTCTACAAAATGGGAAAAACAAGAGAACATTACAGTAAGGAAGATGTGTGTCGATCCTCATAAGTCGGAGAAAAATAGCTACTTGAATAATTATTGCTCAAGCTGAAGACATGGGCAAGTTTCGGACGTCACGTTTTCCTTCCAGCAAGCAGAGGTTAAAAACTAAATTCTCCAAAGCTCACTTCTGGATAACGCCAACAAAAAGTGACATCATAGGGTCACCAAGTCTCCATAACAACCACTAGATGACATCTACATGGCAACCAGTTCCTCGGGAGGCATGCTGGGAGACGTCCTACCATCACAAACGTAAATCTGAGGAGTAAATCTGAGTGAATAAAGCTGGGAGCTCAACTGAAAACGCTCCAAGTGGATTTGTTGTGAAACAAAGGATCAAGATGTGGAAAGGCACCTAATGCTCACTGTTACGTATAGTGGAGGATCTGTGATGCTGCTGGCCCATTTGTACTCCTAATCTGTGGCAACAATTATGTCCTAATTTTCCTAAAAGATACCTTAATATCAAATGACTCTGATATTTGTGCCCTTTTTTAAAATGCTGATTGATAGACAGGGTTTGGTACGCTTGTAGGACACCCTGATTTAGGAACATCAACATGGAGTGACTCTTTTCTTTGTTGTTTACTGTGTGTAATGTTGGGCCCCCTGTTGGTGTTGCTTTTTGTATTTATGTATGAAAACATGCACTGACCGGCCACTTTATTAGATACACCTGTTTAATTGCTTGTTAACACAAATAGCAAATCAGCCAATCACATGTCAGCAACTCAGTGCATTTAGGCATCTAGATGTAGTCAAAAAGATCAACAGAAAGTGGATTTAAGTGACTTTGCTTGGTTGTTGGTGTATGAGAAGCTGTTCTGAAGACTTTAGAAACATCTGATCTACTGGGATTTTCTCACATAACCTTTAGAATGTGGTGTAAACAACATGAAGACATGGCACCATCCTTTCTTTTAGGGATAAGAGTTTATCTTTATCGTAAAAAATATCTTATCTTGATAAGGATTTTGATTTATCCTGAGAATGATCAATTCCAATAAACGATGTTTGAAAACCCAAAAAACTGCAGGCGCACTACTACATTTGATCATGTCAATATGGACCAAAACGTCTGGGAAATGCTAAAGACACCTTATTAAATCTATGCCATATAGAATTAAGGCAGTTCTGAAGGCTAAAAATGAGTCCAATCTGGTACTAGCAAGGTTTATCTATTAAATTGGGCAGTAAATAGGGGTTTCTGTCTAGTTCAAGTACTTTTTGAAAATTATATCCTAAGTGAAAGTGTCTAGATAAAGCTTTTTACTTCCTAACTGAGTTTTCTAATTTTATCCTGTCTCCATAATAAGTTTTTGTAGGTCATTTTATTACTTACAGAGGTTAACGCTGCAAAATATCTGTTTTTAGGGTCAAAAGGACACCATTTAAGTTGTCCATGGTGACAGTAATAGGTGATTGTCTTCTCCATCTTATAATAAATGTTAAAAGCCTCAAAGACGGCTGCCCGTATAACGTATGCACGTTCAACCTGCACTCACACCTCACTGAGTTTATAGTCCCACAGGAAATCAGCTCGTGCTTTTATTTTGTTTCGCTCCAGGCAAAAAGAAGCACCAAGGACCTTGAAGTTTTCAAGGTAAACGTTTCAGTTTACACTTTGTTTGGTGCTTTCCTTTCACATAACAAGCCATTGTGTGATCCAGCCTCAAAGCTTTTAGTTCTGTCTTTTACTCTTTGCAGCCATTTTTCTTTTTATTCAGGAGCTCAGTCCCACACATCAGGAAGGGGAATAAGTTTCAGCCTGTTTCTAGGAGCAGTAATTATTTTTCAACAACGTGCCATCGCTTTCTTAGCATGAGATTTCCACGGAGGGAGTAAAAAAAAAAAAAAACAAAGGAGGCAGACGATCTTTTGCTCGGAAAAAGGTCACTGCGGAGATAAATGAATGTGTGCGTTGGCTCGAATCGCTCGGCTTGATAAATCACAACCGAAAATGAGAGTAAGTGCTTCTCTTCCCCACTGCAAATGCAATTATGGAAATGCACGGAGCAAACCAACACACCTAAACATGCGCAAAGACAAACATGACTCGAGCAGCGCCGGGCGTGATGGATGGCAGCAGTCATTTGGGTTTAAGGCGGAATGTTCCTCTCTCAATTTGCTCTCCAATCTGCATATCCAGCGCGAACACACTCATCTCCTGCTGAGGCGTCGGGCACCAAGAGCCTTAGTTTTGCTCACTACATAATGTTGCTTGCATTCGTCTCTTTCTTTCCCAGCTAACACCGTTACCCTCGGTAACAGAGCATAATGGAAGGTATTTGTAGGGTTTAATTATGTACTAAAGGAGGATTTGAAGTATTGTTTCATTCTCTGGTGTTTTTTGCTTCTGCTGTTTTTATTGATTTATAACATCCCAGTTTTAGGTTGTTAGAGGTTTGCTGTTGGAGGTTTGTGAATTATTTCAAAAAGAGGACCAAGACAGGGTGCACAATAAAACCATGAAGCATATAAAGCACTATTATGATGTCAGTAGTTAAAATGTTACATACCTTTTCGTCTGAAAAAGCTCTGTGTTCATAATTCTCAAGTTCTGATGATGCAATTTTCATGGAGGAACTTTTCTTAGAACCACTGAGTGCCGTGAGTCATTTCTCCATAAAAACGTAGGTACAAATAGTCATAAACCAGATAACAATGTGCAGGGAGAGAAAGTGACAATGGTTGAGTCAGTGTCTGAGAAATCACATACATTTTTAATGTTGGTGTTAGAAGTCAGAGGGGAACTTGCAGCAAGGTGCCTCTTTTTCAATACAACCGATTATCTGATTACAGGCAAGTTTGAGCTCTACAAAAGCAGGATTTAGCAGTTTGATGTTCAGAAGAGTTCATGCCAAGCAAAAAAAGACATCAGCAGTTCTTATCAATTTAGGAAAGGTGAATTAGACCAAGAAGAAGTCCATCCTTTCACAATAATACTAATTATATATGGAAATACAGCCTTTTACGTAAATGTCTTTTCACTCTTCATCCTCATTTTGACATCGACATACATGCTTATCAACTTTCATATTCCTGTTTTACACATTTGGAGAACATAGTTGTCATTTAACCTTTCATGTTTCAGTCACATTTAGACGTCTCTATAAGTCTGAACATGTTTCAACCTCTGCTGCATCTTTGTCTGCTCTGTGTTTGGCGCCACCTTTTGAATAGGAGGTTTATTTACACTTAGCAGTTCAGCAAAAAACGGAGGTCAGCAGACAAACCTCAAGAATGGGTTAAAACTGAGCACAACACATGAGCACCAACATTTGACCACTCAAGATTATTGATAATATGGTTCATTAACTCAAATGTGTTGGAAATGTAATTAGTTTGAAAGCTCCTAAAAAACTAAAAAACACGCTCGTCTGTTTCCCCGAAATCTTTTTATTATAAAATAGTGGCACACATTTTTGTAAAAAAAGAAAAAAAAAGCTAAAGATATAAATTTCAATTTTAAACTTTCAGTATAACATGATCCCCAGTAGTTTTATAAAGATCATCATGATGCTTTTGTCCTTTTTTCCTTTTTTTAAAGCAACTGATATTTTGCTCCTTTGAAGGTTCTGGACAGCATTCTTTGCTCGAGAGGGTTAACTTTATTTTGCAAAGAGATAAAATGCTGGATTAACACGTCACTTAAAACACAAGTAGGTTCATTTTTATTTTCTAAATGGCAACCTGACTCTGCACACACGGCTACAAAAACTCAGTAAACACGCATCTCTCTCTCCTGAAGATCTCTGCTGAGCGGGAGTTCACTAACATTAGCTTGTTTCCTTTCTGTGATGAGAGACTGTCTCTCTACACCTACTCTGCAGCCCTGATTCTTCTCCCCAGGCGGTTTTAAAGCAGTTCACACCATGGACATTGGACCTAAACAACTTCATTGGCATCATAAGGGACATGTCTATATTATTGGGCAAAAACAACCCAAACAATGAGCTGAACAGAGGGTAGGACCAGTGACTCACATGTCCTAATTGCCCCATTAGTGCCCTTAATTAGTGTGATTGTTCTGACTAACTTAAAACCCTGTTACTTCCAACCATGTTCAGAACTGAAGGAGCCTTTTTGAGAGAAAAGTCCAAATGTCTTCTGCTGAAGCTCTTCACCAGTGTGAAGGCCTTTGTGTTGCAAGTCAGTTATTAATGAACAGACTTATGCATCGCTGCAATCAGGTCTGCAGTCAGACCTGACAACCAGGCAAGGCTGAGCTTCGGCTGAGTAACTCACCAAGCAGACAGGGTGCGGTACGCTTGTAGGACACTTTGATCTTTGGAGATTTGTTAAATCAAATGATTAAATGCTATGATATTCCATGTTTTAATTTGTCAAAAGTCCACGGTTCAGCATACATTTGGACCCAAGGCCAGGGTCTGGATTGACGTGTCCTTCGGTTTGGATACAGCTTCCCAGTTTTTTTCTGTGTCTTTGATTTTCTATGTGATTCAAACTAATTCTGAGAAACATTTACTCTGCTCCTTATGCTTGAATGAACACCTACGTTTATTATGGTAAAAATGTAACCTTGAATAAGCAGTCAGAGATACTACTGTATTTCCTTTGATTAGATTCATGGTCACTGCAAGATATAGCTTTAAACTACATAATTGAAATGTTTAGCCACCGACTGGCTTTGTTTCACTTTGAACCCCTGCTCTGGCCTCCATTTCCTTGAAGCAGAAAAACCCTTATTAAATGTCATTTTGTTGCCTCCGTGAGGTCGAGGTGGCACAGGACTCATAAGAGCGGCGCGAACGTGAAGACCTGATGTTCACCCAACCACAAAGCGGTTAGGAGAAAGGCAGAATTAGACTAGCTGTGGTTCCAGCCTCGCTGACATTTACCACTGACATTTTTAATATCTGAAACTTCTTCAGCGTTTGAACTAAAATAACACAGTTACAGCCTCCAAAATACTTTTAAGATTTCACTGTGTGTGCTTAATGTAAACACAGAGAGATATTGGTTTTGGAGGTTCTGCCGTTCGGTATGAAAAATATTAATTTGTTTTGTGATATTTCTGCAGTAACAACATGCATATGGCTGGCCTGCAGTTGTCCATTGGCCTGCATGTTGCTGTGATGTTCACTTTTGGCCAGGTGCCTTGCTGTTAGACTGAGCTGCATATCAAACAGGCTGTGCTTTAGGGCCCGAGTTTGTCTCCAGACACAGACCCTGTCAGTTGGCGGAGGAACGGGTGGGGGGGGGGGGCGGCAAAAGGGACTAAGAGAGTAATTTCCTGACTCAAAAGCTCTCCTCTGGAAGATTTCCTCTACCTCTTTCTTCCTCTGCTGCCTCATCTGCAGCATTCCTATTCAAGGCACACTCTCCCAATCTCATTGACCCCAACTTGCAAGGCAAACAAGCTAAGTCTGCATCAGAGGCACAAAGAGACCAGAGCCGAGCCTTTAAACGACGCTTCACCTCGTTAGCTGAAAGCTTTGTGACGATAAAATGAAAGATAAGCCCTTCCAAACAAGATCAAGCTGGAGTCTGGTGCAGGAGAAGAGAGGAATTCACCGCTGAGGCTCGGGCACATGAAGTGTATTTAGAGGTTTGGGACGGGGCGACAGGAGGGCATTACAAAGAGCGAGCTGTGCATTGATTTATGGGGAAAACAGTGGAGGGAGAGTGTGCAGGAATACATAGATATAAATATGCAAATAAACACATGGGTAGGAATACAGATGGATGCAAACAGTAACTAGGAGCTGTTAGCAGATGAGAGAGAACTGACACAGAGCCACGAAAAAACATTTCAAATGGTTATAAAGTAACTTGAAGATGATGGTCTAATATTTGCTTTTTGTTTCCTAAACAATTTAAAACAATAAGGGTCATTTATGAATGGCAGTTTAAGGGTTTTATTGCTAATAATAAAAACAAAAAGCTAAAAATCATACAGTTATAGTTGAACCAGATATACATTATCTCTGATCTCAGGAAATGTATGAACAGAACACAATTACAGAGGAGAGGAAACTTTGTTTTCAATTTATTTACGTTAAATTGGAGCTGTTTCATATTGAAGCCTACAATGCGGTACAAAACCACAAGCATAAAAGCAAGTTGTGTGTTGTGACATCTTGTTCGTGAACAAATGGCAGGATACAGGCTTCTTGGTCGGCCTTTTGCTTCTTTGGACTTTGGTTTACCGCCACTTGCTGTACTGGAGGTAGTGCAGCTTTCTTCACAACTTCCCCATACGTCATTAGGCTGATTTACATAACATTTCCGTGCCCTTTCAGAGCAGCGGAAACAGAAAGCACACAAATTACCTGGTTTAAAAAAAAAAAAAACAGGCATTTAGATCCAGAGACTTTAGGTGGAAAAGGGGTTATATTGATTTTGGGGCTTATTCGTTCCAAAACTGTGTTTGGGATCATTGTCCTGTTGAAACTCCTAAATGCCTACCAATTTTAGCCATGGAGCCCTTGTTTGGAGGTCAAGTTGGAAGAAGTTTTATCCTTCCACCAGCAGCACCATTAGCAGCATAACAGCCCCACAGCATGATGCGTTATTAGGTATGAAAGCTTTACACTGATTCCTCCAAACATACTTCTTGTTATTTTGGCCAAACAGACTATAAAACCTTTCTAGAAAGCATTTGGCTTGTCCACGTAGGTGGCTGAAAATTTCCGTAAAACATAAAGGTTTGAAGATGTAAAACTTGCTTCACTTCTATTTCAGCAGTTTCTAGATTATGCTTAGTGGTTCCTGGGTTGTTCCTGAAAACCTACCAGTTTTTTTTTTGAGGGCCTGAATGTTTAAGTCTGGTAACAAAAGGGTTTTCCAACAGGACAAGCACTCCAAGCTTCTTCCCAGTCCCCTGCCTGCAACCCTATTGGAAGTCTCTGGACTGATTTTAAGTGAGTTCCTTCCAGTTCTGTTGAGAGGAATGGTTAAATATGAACCATAATAGCCAAAACTTGGTAATGGCTACACAACACCCGCAGTTGCTGTGCAACTGGTTGGTCATTCAAACAAATTTCAGATGGTTTAAAGTATATATTTCAACCTTCAATTTAGAATAGTTGTTTTTAAACTAATTTCACCCTGGAAAAAGTAACATCTTCTGATATGTTGCGTCCAGCCATGGATTACAACATTTAAAGGCCAGTTTGATCTTTTCTGGAACTTTGAAAATAAATCGCATTAACCTACTTGCAGCTCAGCCAGGAACAGGAACAGAAGTAACACAGACATCCCGTGACATCACTGTTTGAATAAAACCCCCACGTTCCAACAAATAGACCTCTTTCCATGCGGGTCCCCACGGGAACCAGACAGGAGGGACACAGCGCGCTAATGTCGCTTTGCTGGCAAGCAGACATAACTCTTCAAACTGGATCCAAGAGTATCATATGATCACACGATCATATGCACTAAGCTAAGTAGGAATGAATTACTGTTTGTGTATCCGGTATTCATTCAACGGGGGTAATTAAGGTACAAGCGTTGCTTGACTTTTCTCTCTGAGGTCGACAGAAGTAAACTGTGTTCCAGAGAGTTCCCAGCAGAGACCCGGTCTCTACGACGCCAAGTGGAGCAGTTTTTCCCGGTCTGAAGGACAACTCATCTTCAGCACGGTTCACGTAAGAGGTGGTGTTTGGGCAGAGGAGATTAGTTTAGAATTAAATAACCTAAATAATGTTCGTTTAATGACGTTTGTTTTTGTTTGTGTTGAGAAACTCAGCTACAGTAAGTGCTAGCAGATTAGCACTAAGCTAAGGATGCGTTCTGTGTTGTTTTTAAAGTTAAGATTAACTTTATTTAAAGGGTGTTTTTTAAACACAGAAGATCAGCCATAAGGCACCGTATTAGTGGTGTTTTGTTTTTTTAAGATTTTTTTTGGCCTTTATTTTTTCAGTATATTTTTTTGACAGTAGATAGACATGAAATGGGAATGAAGAGGGGAAGAATTGCCGCAAATGTCGCCAGGTCTGGGATGCGAACCTGGGACAGCTGCGTCGAGGACTAAGGCCTCTGTATATGGTTCGCACGCTTAACCCCTACAACACCAGCGCTGTGCCCGTATTAGTGATGTTCTAAAGGTATGTGTATGATTCTGGTAACAACTATATGCTTTTTTTGTTAGCTCCTACCGCTAATGGCTAAGAACACGTGGTCGCCCACTTTGAGTCAGCTGAAGATCATTTACCCAGAAAGGTTGTTGGTCCTCGTTCAAAATAATATTTTCTCAAATATTATTTAATATTTCCTTAATATTTCCTTAATTATTATTTATACTAGATGAAGCCAGCTAATTAAGCACAATTGAGACCCATTTATCCAGAAAGCTTTGGTTCTTATTCAAAATAATATTTCCTTAAATATTATTTTAACATTTCCTTAATAATACTCCTTTAAATATTATTTTAATAAATAAAGGCAGCTAACTTAACACCGTTGAGAATTAGTCATCTAGAAGGTTGGTTTTATTTAGTAAATCATTCTTTAAAATGTTATTTTATTAAAATAATGTTTTATCTAATCTTTCAATGTGAATGGTTGTTTATAGGTATACCAATTATTGCCTAATTTAGTTCCAAGACTAACTTTACTTCATTTCCAGATTCTTCAAGATAATCCTTGGTTCTCAAACATAAACAATGCATGGTAATGTTACATCCCTATTTTCGTCAAGGTTTTCAACCAACTTTGATTCACTTGTTCATATTGTACATACAGGTCCTTCTCAAAAAATTAGCATATGGTGATAAAGTTCATTATTTTCCATAATGTCATGATGAAAATTTAACATTCATATATTTTAGATTCATTGCACACTAACTGAAATATTTCAGGTCTTTTATTGTCTTAATACGGATGATTTTGGCATACAGCTCATGAAAACCCAAAATTCCTATCTCACAAAATTAGCATATTTCATCCGACCAATAAAAGAAAAGTGTTTTTAATACAAAAAACGTCAACCTTCAAATAATCATGTACAGTTATGCACTCAATACTTGGTCGGGAATCCTTTTGCAGAAATGACTGCTTCAATGCGGCGTGGCATGGAGGCAATCAACCTGTGGCACTGCTGAGGTCTTATGGAGGCCCAGGATGCTTCGATAGCGGCCTTTAGCTCATCCAGAGTGTTGGGTCTTGAGTCTCTCAACGTTCTCTTCACAATATCCCACAGATTCTCTATGGGGTTCAGGTCAGGAGAGTTGGCAGGCCAATTGAGCACAGTGATACCATGGTCAGTAAACCATTTACCAGTGGTTTTGGCACTGTGAGCAGGTGCCAGGTCATGCTGAAAAATGAAATCTTCATCTCCATAAAGCTTTTCAGCAGATGGAAGCATGAAGTGCTCCAAAATTTCCTGATAGCTAGCTGCATTGACCCTGCCCTTGATAAAACACAGTGGACCAACACCAGCAGCTGACACGGCACCCCAGACCATCACTGACTGTGGGTACTTGACACTGGACTTCTGGCATTTTGGCATTTCCTTCTCCCCAGTCTTCCTCCAGACTCTGGCACCTTGATTTCTGAATGACATGCAGAATTTGCTTTCATCCGAAAAAAGTACTTTGGACCACTGAGCAACAGTCCAGTCCTGCTTCTCTGTAGCCCAGGTCAGGCGCTTCTGCCGCTGTTTCTGGTTCAAAAGTGGCTTGACCTGGGGAATGCGGCACCTGTAGCCCATTTCCTGCACACGCCTGTGCACGGTGGCTCTGGATGTTTCTACTCCAGACTCAGTCCACTGCTTCCGCAGGTCCCCCAGGGTCTGGAATCGGCCCTTCTCCACAATCTTCCTCAGGGTCCGGTCACCTCTTCTCGTTGTGCAGCGTTTTCTGCCACACTTTTTCCTTCCCACAAACTTCCCACTGAGGTGCCTTGATACAGCACTCTGGGAACAGCCTATTCGTTCAAAAATTTCTTTCTGTGTCTTACCCTCTTGCTTGAGGGTGTCAATAGTGGCCTTCTGGACAGCAGTCAGGTCGGCAGTCTTACCCATGATTGGGGTTTTGAGTGATGAACCAGGCTGGGAGTTTTAAAGGCCTCAGGAATCTTTTGCAGGTGTTTAGAGTTAACTTGTTGATTCAGATGATGAGGTTCATAGCTCGTTTAGAGACCCTTTTAATGATATGCTAATTTTGTGAGATAGGAATTTTGGGTTTTCATGAGCTGTATGCCAAAATCATCCGTATTAAGACAATAAAAGACCTGAAATATTTCAGTTAGTGTGCAATGAATCTAAAATATATGAATGTTAAATTTTCATCATTACATTATGGAAAATAATTAACTTTATCACAATATGCTAATATTTTGAGAAGGACCTGTAGTTGGTCTTTATTCTTTCATTTTGTTTGGTAGTTTAGTTGGATTGTTCTAGTGTAGTAAAGAGTTTGTTGATTGAAATATGTTTGACATTTTGTTAATAAATTCTTGTATTTTCAGAAATTGTGTGAATTCATTCTATGTGTGTACACAGAGTTTAGTAATGTCAGAGCTTGGCTCATCCCTTTCAATTTTTTCCTAATACCACCGCCTTATTGGGCTGGTATTAACAGGACAACCCTTAACAGTCTGAAATATTATTTTATAAAATATTTAAGTATTAATATTAAATATTAAATAATATATTCATATTCATAATCACAACAGCTAGCAACACATTAAAAAGTAAAAAGCTTGTATTCAATTTGCATGGTCTTACTGTCTTCTTAACTGGTATAGATACTGAAACAAAGCTGATCAAATTTGTTTAGAGGCCATTAAAATCAGAAAAATAGCACACAGAGTTAAATCAGCTGCCACCTTTAGCTAAATCACAGCCTGTTTTCATGCCTTTGTCAAACATTACTTTCTTGATCTATCAAATAATGGCTATTTCAACAATATAAGTGTTTTCACCCTGCAATGACTTTCACAGTCAATGAGATGTTCCATTGGCTGCTTCAGCTTCCTTCCTGAGTCATGTGACCTGCTCTTCAACATTCTCACATCTCTATATGCTTGTCCATGTTGGGGGGAGAGTTGTGCAAAGAGCCGCTAAAACACAACTAATTACATTTTGAGATGTTTAAAGCAAAAAGCTTTCTTCATGAAGCAGAACAAAGTTTTTTTCACTCACTATAAACTGAAACCGTGTTAAAATGTGTTGTGTTTAATTATTAAAGAGACAAATCAAAACAGAGAAAATATGCTAATGTTAGCCTCGCGCCTCATCAAATTGTAATGCATTAAATTATCTGCACCAGTAGCAAGATGTGAGTTTATTCAAGACGGTGGATGTTTTGTCAAGTCAGAGATTTCTTTAGAAATAAATGATAAAGCTATTTACATTTCTGGTGACGTGTTGTTAGAATGTTATAACTCGTCTTACACTGCTTAACTTGATGTTAGACCAGCATATGGAAGATGATCTGCAGCAACTCAAATTGGAACAAAAAGGCCGATGCTATTAAGAAAAACAGATATGAGAGGCTGCAATATTTGGGACTTTGTACTAGCAAATGTCTAATGTAAAATTAGCTTAATCAGTATGGAACATATCTTCATCAGGACATTCTTTGATGCCACAAATAACTGGAGAATTGTTTTGGGTTTTACAGAGAACTTTGCATCATGCATATATTTGTTCTGTGAAAATTATTATTTTACAGTAAAGTAATGTTTCCTGAATATAAACAAGTTGGATTTTGGCCTAAACCCAAAAAGCCAACAGTCTGCATGAGATTCCGATGGTGTGATGAGAAAATATACTGTGGTTTGACTTGACTTACAGCTATCATCCGTTTTTGATGCGGACGTCCAGGGCACCATCTGCCATATGGCGGTTTTAGATAAAAAGCGGGTCTTCTATTGCTTTTTGTGGTCTAATTTCAATGGGGATTGGGGACTGTAATAAAATGTGGTTGTACAACATGGCTGGATAATGATATTGAAGTTTGTATCTCATTCAAGCTAAACTTTGGGGTTGAAAGTTGAAAACGTTTTTGATTATTCTACACTGAGAACTTTTTTAAACATTTTAATTGGAGACACCTAAAAATCAGGATCCTTACTTTTAAAAAAATGAAAACTGGCTCAAAGTTTATCTGCTTAGCTGTTTTCTTTTTTCTAATTGAAGCCACTAAAGAAGCTACTACTGCCTTTAACATTTTACTTTTCCTTCCCATAGAAAGTACTCCTGGATCAGTGCTTCTGTGTTCTTTCTGTGTCTCTGCTTTGTTCTTTCTCTCAAACCCCCAGTTGGTCGTAGCAGATGGCCGCTCACACTGAGCCTGGTTCTGCTGGAGGTTTCTTCCTGTTAAAAGGGAGTTTTCCTCTCCACTGTCGCTACATGCATGCTCAGTATGAGGGATTGCTGCAAAGTCAACGCCAGTGACTGTCCACTGTCTCTACATGCTCATCCAGGAGGAGTGAATGCTACAAGTCACTGACTGGATGCAATCTGCTGGGTTTCCTTAGACAGAAAAACCTTTAACCAATTTGAATAATAAACTGAATGCACTGTTTGATAGTTAGGATTAATTGGAATGTATGAACCTGGCTTGAAATTTGTTTGATTCGATTGTATTGACTTTGTAAAGAGCCTGGAGATCACATGTTATGAATTGGTGCTATGTAGATAAAACTGAATAGAATTTTAGTCCAGCATCGGTTTTCTCATTAAATTTCAGAGAGAAGCCATTGTTCTTCCTCCTTAAATGTGTTATTCCTATAGTAGAAGGGAAATAAAACTAAAGTTAGCCTTACCATTGATGGTCATTAACAGTTGGACGAACAGAAAACTACATCAAAATCTAAACACAACAGAATCCACATTTTCTTTTGTTTTTAAAACAAAGATGGGGGAAGAACAAAATAATGATATCTCTGATTAAAATTGTAGCTGCAAAAACGCTCCGAAATCACAGTGGGAGGTAAAGTCTGTTTTCACTCTGATTGGAGTATATTTTTCAGTTTTTAGTCGGTAGCAACAAATTTGCTTGCAGCACACAATCCTGTATGTTCAAACTCAGTCTCTGATGAACACATTTAGTTTGTTTTACCTTTTACCCTGGTTGGCATACTTAAATAAATTGGCTGTTCATTGTAGAGAAACATGCCAGAGAAAAACAGGACTGAAAAGCTTGTAAGAATGATTACAATAATTAAGACGGTGGCATTTCTGAGGTGGTTGTACCCATCTTTAAACCCGCTGCTGTTATTAAAGTTTCTATTATATCGCTTGTGCTGCTGCCAGCAGAGATGCTAAAAAAGCTGTTTCATTGGGGTCAAGGAGGTTATCTGATGGAAACAGTCTGTAGTTGGAGCAGTATGATGTTTCCAGCCGGCCAGGAAGCTCCCAGGGTGTTTTTGTGTCATTACGAGGGACTGTCGATTACTGGACTGATACCCTTGTCTGTGGTAATTGACCCGTCGCTTCAAATTGTTGCCATCTGTCTTCATACTTAGGTAATGACCTTGTAATATATTGGCAATTTATCAGATTAGCTTCAACATGGTGTGACACAGGTCTGTGGCCTTTGAGGGTGGGGTGAAGTGAAGAGAGTGGGGTCATTCACAAAAACAAAATTAGACAACTATTTCGGAGCTAGTTTTTCAAATATTGAAGTTTTTTTGTTTTTTTTCCTGTTGTTGGTCAATCCTGACAAACAGTGAACATTGTTATATTATACTTAATAAAAGTTTTCTGTATTTGTCTTCCAGAGTAGGGACGGGCGGTTTGAGGTCCGCGGTCGTCATGGCAAATCCGTCCTGACCATCGGCGGGGTGAGGCTCAGCGATCTCGGCCGATTCGACTGCGAGGCACAAAGCAGGATAGGAGGCCATCAGAAGAGCATGTTTCTGGACATTGAGTGTAAGTGTGTTCATCTTTTAATTCAAATTATGAACAATGTTGGGACTTTAAAAGCTTTTTCTCAAGAGGGGGGTTCCTGTCACAGCTAGCTGTGCCGCATCGCCAACGCTACAGGAACAAGTGGCGATTCAAGTTCAGTTGTGGTATTTTTAACATTTCTGTCTTCCTCTGGAACAAACATTTTTATTAGTGCACGAATAAGACATAAATCAAGAGGTTTACTACCAGAATGCCACATGTCTTATGAGTCTCTTATTAGCTGTTTGTGTTTTTAGGAAGGCTTTGAGGGTGATCGTGTATTAAGCCACTTTTGGTTTGCATCTTTCTCATTTGCTTCTTCTTGTGGTCACTGTTTGGCAGTTCTGCTGTTGATTTAAGACCATTCTTTTTCCATCTAAATTAAATAAGTATTTGGTATTGTTTCTTCTAATGTCCATTTGGATGTCTGAGCCTGTCTGGTGAGCCTGATTTGGTCTGCCCTCCTATTTTAGTTATTTTATGTCCAATGAGCTAACCCCTCCCTCCTACTTCCCTATGTCTAAAGGGATTGCTCAAACCAGCTCTCCATCCAACGGGTCCGGACTTCCCCAAACCTGAAAGGTTTTACTAAGCAGGTTTAATGAAAGTTCTGTTTAAGCTGGTGTTGGGAAATGACTCGCCTAGCCTCTGACAGCCTTCATAGAAAAGTCTCGCCCTTCTTCAACTGGTGGTCTGGACGACTGAGTAGCCTATCGCAGTCATCCACACTTTCAACAGTCACTTTTGTTCACGGCTGCTCACTCCCTAATTTTACAACTGGCTCTTGATATATGGGCTAGGTTAATTTTAGTGGCTCGGCACGAGCCCCAAGGGCGCTGTTTTAACAAACTTGACTAAGGCAACCTATAAAAACCTCCTAAAATATCTTGGAACCAGGCAACAAGACTTTTTACCACCAATGAAAAACCAAAAAATACGGTGACTCAAATAATTGAATGTCCACGATTTAACTAGAATTTTATATGCTTTCTTTAATTAGTAACGCTTTTGCGGGGGTCAGTAACAGCTTAAATTCGGCAACACAAAATAATTTCAATAATAGAAATGAATCAATCAACTCAACCTGTCTTTCCCTGATGCTGAAACTAGTGAGTTTGGAGAGGCTTTGAAGACGGAGGCTCTACCATGCACCTGATGGAGATTTTTCTGGTAACAACGAGTGGTTTCTTGAAGGGAATACAACTTAATCTTCAGTTTTCTTCTTATAAGTGGCAGGCACTGATGATCCAGGCTTTGATGGTTAAACAGAAACTTTGTTGTCATATGTCTCCGAAGACAGTAGTTTCCAGAGGCTGAAGAGTTGAAGGAAATCCGAAGACATAAATGAGGTTGATTCAGGACTTCCAGAAGCCTGAAACTTAGAGCAATCAGCTGTTCACCGATCAAGTTCACTTCTGTTGTCTGGATAAAAAGGCTTTAGATGAAATCAGATTCTTAATCTTGAGGCACAGTCCTTTCTGGGCCCACGGGTTGATCCTCTTTTTAATGCAGTCAATCAGCTGGGCTTTGTCTCTGGTCCTCTGATTCATCTGTTGCGTCTCTCCGATCTTATTCGCTGGTCTTCTGCGAGGAAACAACCAACTAGTTCCTCTTTCTTGCCCATTTTATAGAGCATTTCCACCAAACTCTTTGTGCTCATTGGCTAGTGGTTGTTGCCATGGCTGTCCCATTGGTCACCCGTGACATAAGGTGATCTTTTTTTTCTGGAATTTCCCCGAGTCGTGTCCATATCCAGACATGCCATCGTCACCTCAGTCCTGAGCTGTCTGCTGGCCTCTTCTTTGACCTGCGCCCCCGCCTCATTAATCAGCCTTATGCTGTAAGCTACAGCTCTCACTTCCCCAATTCCTGAACATCTGCTCTATTCCTGTCTCACTCAACATTACACTTCCTCTTAAACAGAGGCTTTAATTCTTACATTGGTGCTGCTCAAACTTTTAGTTACAGCGTTTACTTCATTTACAGTTTAAAACCATTACTTAAACTTCATCCTTTTTATTCATACACTACACAACATTATCTCTTTCATATATAGCTGATGGAGAATTTCTAAACCTTAATGTTTTTTATTTTAATTATCAGTTCTCAATCATATTTCAATCATGTGTTTTAACTTGAAAATTAAAGATTACTTGTTTCATTTAATACTTGTTGAAAATGGAAAATCATCATACATTATTCCTTTGGTTACACTTCTTGGTTATACATCTGCAAAAGATAAGACAGTTAATATGTGACGACACACAGGCCTCTCCAGTCTCTCAGTTCTAAAATATGAGAATATGCTTGTTTCACTCTACTGCTTCAACTGTGTATTGTAATAATTATTGCATGGATTACACAAAAGGATATTTATTGTAATTTTTATGGATTTTACTGTGAGCAGTTAATGAATGTTGCATGGATTACATGGAAAAATCTCACCTTATTTTGACAATGTGTTAATCTAGCGTTTATAGAGCCATTTTGTATTTCCGTCGTCTGCATTTAGTGTACAGTTTTCGATATTTTGATTTGGTATGTTATATCCCTGTGGTATTTTTCGTATTGGTCTTTATGGAGATTTCGTATATTCATGGTCAGTTTGGCTTTTTATGAACATTTAGTGTTATGTACTGGCTGTTTATTGGCCAGTTTGTATCTCTGGTCACTTTATCAGTAGAAGATTTGAGTCTTTGTCACTTTTTAATGAAATATGTTTTGCAGATATTGTGCTTTTCTTTGTGTTATATTTTGTTTTTCTTAAAGGACATTTTTTCAATATCTTTAAAATCTCTATCCGTCCCAGGTCTGTGTCTAGGTGTTCTGATGTGGATTGCCCTATAAATTATTGTGTAACACTGTTTGTAGAGGTGAATGATTAAAGGCGTTATTACTTGACAGTACCTTGCAAATATATCTATAGAACCTTTTCACATGTTGTCATGTTAGAATGGAAAACTATTTTATTTTGGTTTATATAATGGATCAGTACAATGTAGTGCCTAATTGCAAGGTAAAATGAAGTGGATAAATTGTTTGTAAATGTTTTTGTTGTTTTTTTACTGTGGCATATATTTGTTTTCTGCCTGTCAGAGTCAGGACTTTGTGGGACCACCAAGTATTTTGGGCTTATCGCTTTACTGTCTTTCTCAAGCCCTCCCAGAGACAGAATTATTTTTGCTGATTTTTTTAAAGCTCTGTCAGACTAGATGAAGAGTATCTAAGAAAAAAAAGCGTTGCCTTAGATTCTGAATTGCATTTAGGTCAGGACTTTGGCTAGGCCAGTCCAAGGCATGGAAATGCTGAAAACCTGATATAAAAGAGACCGCATTTGTGGAGTTCTCCATTAATAGTTCTCCAACCTAAGCCGTGGAACTCTGCAGCTCCTCCTGAGTTACCATGGGGGTCTTGGCTGCTTCTCTGATTAATGCTCTCCTGGTCAATTTAGGTGGACTGCCATGCCTTGGTATGTTTCCTGTTGTGACATACTCTTTCTATTTTCAGATGATGTGAGATGTCCATAGCTGAAGATATTCTAATGTAACCCTGCAGTCTTTTTCACTAATGTTCTCTATAGAACCTCTGAGGCCTTCACAGAACAGTGAGAGATTATTAACACACAGTTGGGGTGTGTTTACTCATTAGCCGGTATCTGAAGGTGATCTATTTTCTTTAGGGATATCAGAGTAAAGGGAGGCTTAGTACAAATGCCTTCTACATTTTGTAAGATTTTTTTGTCTGAACACATTTAAGTCTGCATTTGCAAACATTTACATCTGTCAAAAAGTCTTGCAAGATTATCTAGAGTTCAAAAGGTCACAGTTTCTTAGTAGAAAGCGACTTCTTGTCTTATTGAAGTAATTACAAACAACACATCTCAGCACTCGCTCCAGCACATGTATTGTTTCTGACAGCTTATAATTAATAAACGGATTCCATACATTGCAGTTGGATTCCTCCTTCTGACAGCTTCCCTACTCCCTGGTGAGTGCGCCCATCCCTCAGTGCCTCTTGTTGAGGGTTATTTGGGGCAGCCTCTCCTGTGTCTAATGAGCTCTGACCAAGATCTTCATCTTGGCTTTGAAATGATTAGGTTCATTACGAGAGTGGCTTTGATGCTTTAACTATACAGGTCCTTCTCAAAATATTAGCATATTGTGATAAAGTTCATTATTTTCCATAATGTAATGATGAAAATGTAACATTCATATATTTTAGATTCATTGCACACTAACTGAAATATTTCAGGTCTTTTATTGTCTTAATACGGATGATTTTGGCATACAGCTCATGAAAACCCAAAATTCCTATCTCACAAAATTAGCATATCATTAAAGGGTCTCTAAACGAGCTATGAACCTAATCATCTGAATCAACGAGTTAACTCTAAACACCTGCAAAAGATTCCTGAGGCCTTTAAAACTCCCAGCCTGGTTCATCACTCAAAACCCCAATCATGGGTAAGACTGCCGACCTGACTGCTGTCCAGAAGGCCACTATTGACACCCTCAAGCAAGAGGGTAAGACACACAAAGAAATTTCTGAATGAATAGGCTGTTCCCAGAGTGCTGTATCAAGACACCTCAGTGGGAAGTCTGTGGGAAGGAAAAAGTGTGGCAGAAAACGCTGCACAACGAGAAGATGTGACCGGACCCTGAGGAAGATTGTGGAGAAGGGCCGATTCCAGACCTTGGGGGACCTGCGGAAGCAGTGGACTGAGTCTGGAGTAGAAACATCCAGAGCCACCGTGCACAGGCGTGTGCAGGAAATGGGCTACAGGTGCCGCATTCCCCAGGTCAAGACACTTTTGAACCAGAAACAGTGGCAGAAGCGCCTGACCTGGGCTACAGAGAAGCAGCACTGGACTGTTGCTCAGTGGTCCAAAGTACTTTTTTCGGATGAAAGCAAATTCTGCATGTCATTTGGAAATCAAGGTGCCAGAGTCTGGAGGAAGACTGGGGAGAAGGAAATGCCAAAATGCCAGAAGTCCAGTGTCAAGTACCCACAGTCAGTGATGGTCTGGGGTTCCGTGTCAGCTGCTGGTGTTGGTCCACTGTGTTTTATCAAGGGCAGGGTCAATGCAGCTAGCTATCAGGAGATTTTGGAGCACTTCATGCTTCCATCTGCTGAAAAGCTTTATGGAGATGAAGATTTCATTTTTCAGCACGACCTGGCACCTGCTCACAGTGCCAAAACCACTGGTAAATGGTTTACTGACCATGGTATCACTGTGCTCAATTGGCCTGCCAACTCTCCTGACCTGAACCCCATAGAGAATCTGTGGGATATTGTGAAGAGAACGTTGAGAGACTCAAGACCCAACACTCTGGATGAGCTAAAGGCCGCTATCGAAGCATCCTGGGCCTCCATAAGACCTCAGCAGTGCCACAGGCTGATTGCCTCCATGCCACGCCGCATTGAAGCAGTCATTTCTGCCAAAGGATTCCCGACCAAGTATTGAGTGCATAACTGTACATGATTATTTGAAGGTTGACGTTTTTTGTATTAAAAACACTTTTCTTTTATTGGTCGGATAAAATATGCTAATTTTGTGAGATAGGAATTTTGGGTTTTCATGAGCTGTATGCCAAAATCATCCGTATTAAGACAATAAAAGACCTGAAATATTTCAGTCAGTGTGCAATGAATCTAAAATATATGAATGTTAAATTTTCATCATGACATTATGGAAAATAATGAACTTTATCACAATATGCTAATATTTTGAGAAGGACCTGTACCAGAGCAGCAGAATAGAGATGGAGGTATCAGATAAACGGCAAGAAGAATATCTCTACTGACATGCTCCTCTTCAAGCTGAGGTGGCCTTTTAGGTTCAAGAAGTCCCTTTACAACTTGTTCTCTTACAACATCTAAGGCAAAGGTTTGATACTATGCATGTGTGGGAAAAACACACATGTGGACCGATTTCTGCATATGCAAAGTTGCTGCTGGGCCTCTGCTGACAGCCTGCTCTCGGTCTCAGCCTTGACTCCTGCTCTGCTGAGAGTCTGAGAGCAGCGGGGCTGCCACCAAACTAATGAACTCATTTACTAAGTCACTGCAGGCTGCATGGGGATAGCACGTCCTCAGCTGTGACAGGGAGCCAGGCATCCATCTCTTTAATGGAATCCTGCAAGGGAACATAAAACACGCATAATGCCTCTCTGAGTGAGCTGGGCAGACTGGGCCAGGAAATGTCCGAACAACAACCCGCCACCGCTGCAGTCTTTCATTATCAGCCTCTCAGTTTGCTCCTGTTTGCATCCTCTTTTTGGCAGCATGAGATGGCCTCACTTAAACATATAATCCAGAGCATTTTCTTCTCCTATTACAGCATGTGTGGGTTAAGACTGAGAAAGTCATTTTCAAGTCTTTGATCATCCACATCAGCTCCACCTTGATTTTTTCGTTTAATTAGCTGCCACAAATGTTGAAAACACCAGCAGTGTACTGTTTTTCTGTATGCACTCTTGTTGAAGTGTTAAGTTTTGCCATTTATTCCACAGATATCCCCAAATTTCTGACCAACCACACGATTTATTACTCGTGGGAGGGGAATCCGGTGAATATAAGCTGCGAAGTGATGTCCAACCCACCTGCCACCATGCTTTGGAGGAGAGAGCGCTTCACCATCTCAGAGGGAACCCCTCACATGCAGATCTACGGCACAGAGGGCAAGTCTGTGCTGGAGGTGGGTACAGATTCTCTGATGAGCTGTTTACCACCAATAGATTCTGCAAGGATGTGAAAAGGTATATGATTTCTGTGATAATGATGATTTCATTTATTAACCCTTGTGTGGTGTTCATATTGTTTGTACTCAGCCAATGTTTCTGGGTCTGGTGGACCCGTTGCATTTTGTGACTTTTAATGCCTCACAATCAAACACTTAATTAAAATCATGATATGAGTGGAACAAATTTACAATTGATTTATATTAATTGAATCATTTTTCCTTCAGTAAATAATGAAAATGGGTCCCTCAGACCCGAACACCACACAAGGGTTAAGGAGTAAAGAGTTATTTAAACCAACCTGGTATTATGGGGAAAAGAAATTGCCAACCCTTGTGTAATCATAAATTGTCTGTGGATAACCAAGATGTTTTTGAAAAGCTGATGTCCGGTTCACCAACCAAACCCAGGCTTTTAAATAGAACCTGTCTGACAACATGAAGTAAGCTAAAAGATCTCAGAAAGCAACACATCATGTTCAGTTCTAAATGAGCTTGAGAACAGATGAGATACATAGACATGGACATCTTCAGTCTGGAAAGGGTTTCAATTCGTTTTCTAAGGCTTTAGGACTACAGAGAACCACATTAAGAACCGTGATCCACAAATGGAGGAAAGACGGAACACAAAACATTACCAGGTATGGCCAATATACCAAAATTACAAAATGTCCTCCATGGGAGAGGTCCAAGGCCAGAACCCCTGCTGAGCAGAAACAAGTCAAACACCCGTCTCATGACCTTCAACAGGCAGTTTATACTGGAAAGCCCGCCAAAGCAGACTTCAAAGCAGAATGGGTCCAAATTCCTCCACAGTGATGTAAAACACTAACTGTCAGTTATCACAAACTCTTGGATCAGGTTGGTGTGGACAGCATTTTACCTTTTGCATTTACTACTTTACACCACGTTCCAGTGTTCAGTATCATGGCTGACAATGTGAAAAATGGCAACAAGTACTAGAAAATTACACCAGATCATTTTATGCATCACAGCTTTGTATGTTTGTCTCAAACAGGTGGAAAGAACTGTTGCTCTTACAGCACAGTGAGTGTTTTCTGGTCACGTCCTGCAGTTTTGCTTGCTTATTGTTATTCTCTTCTGTTTAATCTGATTCAGGTGACTCCAATGTCTGACAGAGACTTTGGTCGGTATAACTGCACGGCCCGGAACAACATTGGAGTTCGATACCAGGAGTTCATTCTGGCCCAGGCAGGTGAGTGTGCTGCATGCTACAAGTGTGGAAAAGTCTGGAATCTGATTTCAGTATTTTCCAAATGTTGAAAAGTATGGAAAAAGAAGACAAGAGTTTGTAAAAATATTTGTATTTCCAGATTTTGATCCCTATCTCATTGTATTAATGTTGCATTCTTCATGCATCCTTCCTTCTATGTTTTCCTTTCTATCTTGTGTCCTACTTCCTTCCTTCCTTCATTCCTTCCATCCTTGCTTCTTTCCATTCATCCATCCATCTAAAGTTGATTTCTTTCTTTCCTTAAGTGCCTCCATTCCTTCTTTTCCTCTTATTTCTTCGTCTTCTTTCTTCATTACATAATTCCTTCTTGGTGCCATTCCTTCCTCCTTTCTTCCTTGTACATAAACCCCATTTCCTCTTTGTCTATCCTTCTTTCCTTCCTTTATTCCATGTGTCCTTCCTTCTGTTCTACTTCCCTTCCTTCTTTCCTTCAAGTCTGGAATACTGTGGGATCTTTACATACAAGCTGTGTAGGAACCCTGACCCTGAGTTTAATGAGATGCATGCCTTCAGTGTTCAGTTCAGACCGCATGGAGAACACAATCCACATCTTCTCTCAGCCAGTGTGTAACCCCCTGCCTCCCTACCAGTAGTTATTCTCTTACTTGCAGTTCTGTGGAAGAGTAATAACATAACTCCAAATCTCTATTCAGCATAGGCTAATCTCAAATAGTGCTGTCGGATGTACCATACCCCCCACCCCCTGTTTACTGAAGTTGCCTCTAATTTACTGGGGAACGGGTGAATACGCAAAAGCGTGGTCCAATTATCTTTAGTGCAGATTGAATCGCTCGGGTTGAGAAGGAAAGTAGCGAACAAAATGCTGACCTAATCCATGAAAACAATGTGTTTGGAAAGCAGTTTCTGCACAACGGAAGAAAACTCACAAGCAGAGAGGCGCAGTGATGCTACGCTGAAGCTTTAGCTGCTGTCTAACTAAACCACTTCAGCTTGACTGGTAATATTCTGTCTTAAGGATAAATAAAATAACCTTTTTGCATTATACGTAGATAACTTTACATTGCATAAACAAACAGTCAGGAAGAACATATTAGATGTAGTCCAGCATATATGAATTTGGTTTAAACAGAATAGACTTTTAGCTCTTTTGTTTCATTCCAGGTTTGTTTAATGACACTGTTGCAGTTGGAGAGCTGAGGAAATCAGCTGCTAGCTTAGGAGGTCAACTGACTGATTAAAGTACCTTGCAAGCTCATGTTACCTTTGTCTGATATTAGAATTAGTTGGATGATCTGAAAAATTTAAAACACACTAGTGAAGATGTCTGTAAGAGGGTAAATAATGTTCCACAGCACCGAGTTTACAAGCAAATACTAAAATTTCAATAATATTCTAAAATAGTTTTTTAGTATTTCATAGAAACATCCAAAAACATCTAAAATATGTAAACCTCCTAACAGTACACAGACTTCCCGTGCAGTCTGGAAAAATATGAAATATTTGTATTTTCTAAACTTTTATTTCTTATGTCCTTGTGTAAACATCATCTTTTCTTAAGTCCTTCCTTCCTCCCTTTCTTTCCTTTATTATGTCCTGACTTCCTATCTTCTTTGTGCCTTTAGTTCTTTTCCTCCTAGTCTCATTACTTTTATCCTTGTGTCCTTCATTCCTTTTAGCCTTCCTTGTCCTTCCTTTTCTTATTTATCATTCTTTCTTGTGTGCTGCACCTCTTCCTTCATTTGTCCTTCCTTTCTTTCATACCTTGTGTCATTTCTTCCTTTCTTTCTTGTGCCCTGTCTCCTTTCCCATCTTCTGTCCTTCCTTTCTGCCTTCTCTGTGCCCTTACTTTATCTCCTTACTTCCTTCCCCTTCTTGTGTTGTACCTTCTTCCTTTGTATCCTCCCTTCCTTGTGTCTTTCCTTCATTTCCTTTGCTCCCTTGGGTCTTTCCTGTGTTTCCTACCTTGGACTCTATCTCTGTTCCGTTCCTTATCCCACTTGCCTTCCTTCCTTGTGTCCTTCCGTCCTCTCTTCCTTCCTTGCAACTTTCTCTTTTTTCCTGGTTAGAGATTTTAAGTCTGTTCTCTGTCATAATATCACATGTATGTTTTACAATGACTGTAAAGGACTAAGAACTCTGGGAAGTTGAGTCTGGAGAAGAGGTTTTACATGAATCATGTGGAGGAACCCACAGAGCATTTCACAAGATAACCGTTCTGTTTCTTTTCCTAATATTTCACTGTATATATTTATGGATCCAACTGACAATATTTTTTTTTTTTTTTTTGTATTTTTGATTAATTCTCTTCTGCCCTTTTTTGAAACCCAGACATAGTTCATGCAAACTGATGTTTGAACAAGTGCTGGCATTTGATGGCGAATGCTGCATATGTTGACTTTATTGCCTTTGATTTAGATGTTCCTTCAAATCCATACTCCGTTCGTCTGTCGGCCGTGTCCCAGCGCTTGGCAACCGTCACCTTCATGAAGCCAGACTCTCACGGCGGCGTTCCCATCAGCTACTACTTGGTCCAGTACAAAGAACTGGGCTCCATAGACTGGAGGGATGTAAAGTCCCACAGTGTGCAGAGTGAGTATGAAAAGGATTTTATTCCCCAACCTTTGTATAACTTATAAAACCTTTTACACTTGTGTGAAGAATAAAGAGTAATGGAGCTGCAGCTACAGCACATTAAAGCAGTGAGGTCTGTTATTTAAAAAAGATTCAGTCAGCGGGCTGCTGGAACACATCATTACCAGAATAATTACCAGGATTTTTCAAGTTTAAACTCACTTTTGCACTCAGAGTATCTGCGTCTTATTGAACGTATTGATTTTTTCTTTCCTTCGTGAGATAAAGATACCAACTGTGGGCCTTCGGGATTTACGTGAAACTGCATGTTTAAACTACTTAACGCTGAAGTGATTCTGGTAAAGTTGTTATGTTTTTACTGGTTTAACATTTTGATCTGGTGAGTTTTCTGTGGAGGAGAGGGGAAAAAAGCAAAAGCTGTGGAAGAAATGTCAACTAATGCTATAATGTTTGGCTGTGGGTAACAATGGTTGGTTGGTCAAAAGGTCCTGCTTTAATGTGTGCTTATTTATTTATTTTTTTTAGTTCTTCTGTTCTTTGTTGTTTTTGCCTAAATTTAAAATTTTCCATAGTCCGGGGTCCTCTTTCATTGGATTTATATCTCGGACTGAGATGGCCATGGAAAAACGTTTGATTTTATGTCCCCTGAACCAATTCTGTGGTGATTTGGCCGTATGTTTTAAATCAGTACGCTATTGATCCAATGAACCAGAAGCCACCTGGATTTTATTTTAAATGTCCTGGAAAGTCATGATCCAGTGACATCCCAAGGATTCAAATCCAGAGTTTTATACCGGTCCTGTGGTTAAAATGCCTTTCAACAAGATGTCCTACATGGTGTGAAATACCACTCTCTTCTTTCACCTTGTGCTGCAAGCTGTCAGTCAGCTGTGTATGATAGCCAAACTAGAGAAAATCTTTTTTACTAGTAAACATGGCGCTGCTTTCAGCTAGTGCTTTCAACTCCAAGCATTGTGTCTGTTGTGCATTTTCACAAGTTTCCAATGGCCTTTGGAAACAGGCCCACAGCATCATGGATTCTCCTCTGTACTTTAGAGTGGTTAATCCATAACTGATACATACTTCTTCTTGAGCCATTTGGAATTCATAGCAACACTTTTGAGCTGTTAAAAATTTTGGTGCAGAAAAACCTTTAGTCAATTCTTAACAAATTCATAGGTCATTCTCAGGTATCGTAACTGATTCCTAATTGATTCCTGGACATTTCTATGTGTTCTAAACGCAATCTGGGATTCGTGAAGCAGTGTAAGGAAAATTTGATTATTTTAATTTTAGTTTCTTATGTCCAAAAACAAGCCCTTTAGTTTCTACAGTTTATTGGTAAAATTTTAAATTTCACTCAAAACGTTATCATTCAAATAAAATTCACTCCTGCTAGTCATTCAGCACCATGTCTTGATGGAAAATCCCACAAATTGTCAAGAAAAGTAATGAATTCCCATTTAATCGTACCTGATTCTGAGATGCATTCAGCCTGTTGTTAACTGATTCCTACCTTTTCTTAATAGATGCCCGTAAATCGAACCAAATTCCTTACAATATTTGTGCAAATCAAGCCAATTCTCACGATTCTTCTTTATCTAGCGTACCTGGGTCAGTACCATATCGTTACAAATTGGACCAGAAAATTCCAAGAATCCTCAGGAATCCTAAAATTTAGCAATGCATGGCAATTTGTTATTCGTGGTCAGTGTGGAATAGCAGCATCTCATGAATTGCATGTTCTCTTGTCTTTCCCATTTTGAAGGGTGTCTGAGTAGACTTAGTTACTCTCCAGGGAAACAGAAAGTTTGACGTGTGATAAAAGGTCACCGAACACTCTTGTCTATGAACTTTTAATAGTATAAATGAATAAATAGGAAAAACGGACACATTTATTTTTATGAATTAAGATTATCTGGAACTGTCCAGCTAAGGCTTTATCCTTCACCAACAGGTCCTTCTCAAAATATTAGCATATTGTGATAAAGTTCATTATTTTCCATAATGTCATGATGAAAATTTAACATTCATATATTTTAGATTCATTGCACACTAACTGAAATATTTCAGGTCTTTTATTGTCTTAATACGAATGATTTTGGCATACAGCTCATGAAAACCCAAAATTCCTATCTCACAAAATTAGCATATTTCATCCGACCAATAAAAGAAAAGTGTTTTTAATACAAAAAACGTCAACCTTCAAATAATCATGTACAGTTATGCACTCAATACTTGGTCGGGAATCCTTTGGCAGAAATGACTGCTTCAATGCGGCGTGGCATGGAGGCAATCAGCCTGTGGCACTGCTGAGGTCTTATGGAGGCCCAGGATGCTTCGATAGCGACCTTTAGCTCATCCAGAGTGTTGGGTCTTGAGTCTCTCAACGTTCTCTTCACAATATCCCACAGATTCTCTATGGGGTTCAGGTCAGGAGAGTTGGCAGGCCAATTGAGCACAGTGATACCATGGTCAGTAAACCATTTACCAGTGGCTTTGGCACTGTGAGCAGGTGCCAGGTCGTGCTGAAAAATGAAATCTTCATCTCCATAAAGCTTTTCAGCAGATGAAAGCATGAAGTGCTCCAAAATCTCCTGATAGCTAGCTGCATTGACCCTGCCCTTGATAAAACACAGTGGACCAACACCAGCAGCTGACACGGCACCCCAGACCATCACTGACTGTGGGTACTTGACACTGGACTTCTGGCATTTTGGCATTTCCTTCTCCCCAGTCTTCCTCCAGACTCTGGCACCTTGATTTCCGAATGACATGCAGACTTTTTCCTTCCCACAGACTTTCCACTGAGGTGCCTTGATACAGCACTCTGGGAACAGCCTATTCATTCAGAAATTTCTTTCTGTGTCTTACCCTCTTGCTTGAGGGTGTCAATAGTGGCCTTCTGGACAGCAGTCAGGTCGGCAGTCTTACCCATGATTGGGGTTTTGAGTGACGAACCAGGCTGGGAGTTTTAAAGGCCTCAGGAATCTTTTGCAGGTGTTTAGAGTTAACTCGTTGATTCAGATGATTAGGTTCATAGCTCGTTTAGAGACCCTTTTAATCATATGCTAATTTTGTGAGATAGGAATTTTGGGTTTTCATGAGCTGTATGCCAAAATCATCCGTATTAAGACAATAAAAGACCTGAAATATTTCAGTTAGTGTGCAATGAATCTAAAATATATGAATATTAAATTTTCATCATTACATTATGGAAAATAATGAACTTTATCACAATATGCTAATATTTTGAGAAGGACCTGTATTAGACCAGGGAAACTGTGGACCTGCATACAAGATGAACCTGTTATCTCCTCTGTTGACGCCACACACGTCAGCCGAGTAGAGTCGTAATTGCATGATCGGTCACGCGACCCTTCAAAGCCTTGGCCCTGGGATGTTGTTGGGCCCCTGACGAAAAAGCCAAACACCTCACAACGGAGGCGCCAGGACCTGTCCGGGCTGAAAGAACTCACTCCTTCTCCTCTTCCTGTGCTTTACGACTCCAAATTGATTTCCGAGCCTTGTCGGGAAGTACGGCGCGAGGTGAAGGATGGACGGATGGAAAATGAAAGCCAGGGGATGAATGGTCCGGTGATAAGCAGGTCCAACAAACCTGAAGGGCTTATCGCTAATATTCCTCATTTCAGAGTCAATCACAGTATGGAGATGGACTGAGGAGAATACTAACCAGGATGTTGAAATGTACCAGAACAAATTAGCAGAACTGAATGTAATTTGGATAAATGTCATTATTTGACCAAAATTTGATCTAAAATACAAAAAACTGAGTCAGGCTAATTACAGAATACTGAGTGGCTTCATATTTAATCACAGGCACCACTTCAGACGTCAGTGCTGAAGTTTCCCACACAGGAAACTCTGAATCATAATGAGCTGTCTGGACTGATCTCATTTCAAGGCTCAAATTGAAGTGCCTGCTCGCAGACTGGGATGAAACCAGAACGCTGCTGCAAACTGGACTAGGACCAAAAGGACTGCAAAAGCACCTATCACCAGTCAAGTATTTAATTTGTTCAGACTGACAAAAACTGTCACTCAAGCTCACTACGCTTCCAGCTCTCTGCTGGCTTCTAGGAAAAGTTGAGGTTATGCAAGTGAAATTTAAAGAGGAAAATCCAGATAATCTGATAACAAAACTTCCTGTTGTCCTCACTTTTGGAGTGTTTTAAAAACTGGGTCAGTGGTGTCCAAACCTTTTTGACCTGAGGGCTAAAATCGTCACAATGAGAGCTCTACGCCTGGCCACTCAAACACATTTTTAAGAAAGGAACAGTTGAAAAGACAATCTGTTTTTTCTGCTCAATAGTGTAATAAACATGCAACATTTGTAATCCTCAATAGTTGTTGAGCATGAAAAACATGAAAATGCCAGTTGCACCATCAATTAAAATGATTAAATGCCTAAAGACTTTCAAAATTGTGTGTGTAATTGAAAAGTACCATCATGCGGAGTTTATCCAAGCCTTTAGGTGCGTTTGCACTTTGGGTTCTTGAAAATGTTTTCCATTAACTTAATTTCCCAGAACCCTTTTCTCTGCCTAGGCTGTTTCTTGTGTGAGTTTCCACTGTGGGGTCCAAAACCGAGCCGTCGCTGAGCAGGTTCCCATCCTGCAGGTGTACTGCTGCGATCCAGTGACACAGATATCCTCACACAACAGGAATGCGATGTAAATCAAGGAAGTTAGACCAAGACAGCATTAAACACACAGTATATCACGGGGGTTATGATTTAAAAGTCCAAACTGTGTGGAAATGTGGTGGAGGATTGGATTTTAACCTATGCTGATCCTCTCAACTGTGGGAGAAAAGAAAAAGGAGAGCTTCAATCAGGACTACAATCAACCATGACTTATAAAAAAATATCACATAAGCCCTAAATCTTAAATAAAACCATGTTTAACTCAGAAGAAGTCAGTTAAAATCCACACACCTTCAGTAACTGAAGCCTGCGAGATGCAAATCCTGCAGCAGCATGTCTGCTCCGTGCAGGCCTAAAATTGCTGAATGTACCGAAGGAGGTTGCGTTTGGGACCCTATGTAGTCGCTACACAGCGACACAGCTGTCCCAGGTTCGATTCCCGACCCAATCCACTGTGTGCCTTCCCCTTCTCGCTAAACAAAGGCGACTAGTGCCACATAAAGAGTGTAGTCAAATAAATTGTCATTCGCATCGTTTACATCCAGATGTTTGGCTATTTAAACTGTTTAACATATCTGTGAACTCACTCAGTGAAGCATGTTTCTGGAAATGCACCTGATTGAGATTTTCTTCCTCAACTCAGTACAAGCCCTTACACCATTAATAAAAAATTAGTGGAAATTATGACTAAATAAAGTTTGGGATGAATCGTGGAGCTCTGTGGTAAATGTTAGCATAGGTCTCCTGGCCCGTACTAACATTTTCTGCATTTTTAGGTTGCATTTGTTTGCAAAAACGGAGTTTAAGTGAATTTCTGCTTCAGAAACCATGTGTTCAGCTCATTAAAGCATCAATGATGTGTTGAAATAAAACTCATCTGTTTTATTCATTAGGAGCAGCATTACTAATGAATATTTCATCAACAAACAGACATTTTGCCTGAGAAGCATCAAGCTCCTGTTTTTTTCTGTAAAAAGAAAGATGATCGCTACATGTGAACTCTGGTTTTGTCCCTCTGCAGCCACCGTGGTGCTGACCGGACTGGAGCCCAACACGACGTATGAAGTCCGAGTGGCAGCTGTCAACGGGAAGGGTCAGGGAGAGTTCAGCCACATGGAGACCTTCCAGACTTTACCCATCCGTAAGTCGGGAGCCACTAACTCATTCCTCCAACTGAGAACCCCAGTCGGATCTTGCATATGTGTTTAAGCAATGAAAAACTGTCATAATGATGTCTATCTATCACTTCGATGGTTTTATAACCTTTCAGAGGGTGTTAATGTTGAATTATTGGCACCTCTCAGCAGTTCACAGATGGTTTTCAGGAAGTTGTATTTTATAAGCTGTGACAGTAAGCAGCGCTAAAACAGCTTAATTCGGCAGAAATATGGAAATGTTTTGGTTCTGATTTAATACAAATATTGGATGTGTGACAGAAATGCATACAAATGCATTACATGCCTCCAGAATCTATTCAGAGCATCAGCAACTCTGCTGAATGAGGCCTATTTGCCATATTACACAACCCGGGCATATTTATATTGGAGGGGGCTACAATCTCCCTGAGTTTCAGTGATATGAATTTAGATTATCAGGAAGTTGGAATGGATTCTGTCAGATTCTTGTTCTCGTGTGAATCTGCTGCTTTAATAACTGTGTACTGCAGGGATTTCACGATAAGCATTTTATTTATCCTGCAATCTGGCCCTGCAGGGTTGCAGGAATCCTGCAAAAGTCTCAGAGGAAGATGTAGCTGCTGCTAATGTGGCATCTCTGCATCTACTGAGAATTAAATGTTTGAAAGAGGAGCTGATAAGAGAGCTAGAGCAAATAGTAAAGGTCTGTACTGTTTCATCATCAGGAGAACCCAGTCCACCAGCGGTCCACGGGCAGAGAGGGATGGGAAAGGCCTACAGGCTAGGACTGGTCAAGCAGGACGATGGTGGGATGCCCATTGTCGAATATATCGTCAAGTACAAAACAGTGAGTAAAAAACTCTGCATTGTGCCTTTATCTCCTTCTTATTCTGTGAAAACTGCATATTTGAGCTTTTCCTTTGATGTTATAAATTGATTTGAATCCTAGGTTCTGTTGAGAGGGCTTAACGAGAAAAACAACATTTATTTTAATTGTTATCCCTGTATTTTTTAAAGAAATAATTTTGAAATGTATTCAGTGAATTTAATGTTTGTTGCTGTAGGTTAGTGTTACTTGGCTGAAACGTGTTTTAATTCATTTTGGCCAGTAATTATTGGGCTAATTTTACTTCTTTGAGATCTATCCAATCTATTTTTTGGGAGGGGGCATGAAATTCATCCTTTTTTTTCAGCTTTTTTTGTATTAAAAAAAGCTATTTATTTCTTTAGAATTATTATCATGTTCTTTATACATGTTGTAGTCAGAAAAGGCTGATATTTGTTTTAATCAATCTGTCCATTAATTATCATGTAGATTTGACTCTTTTGAGGTTTGTCCAATCTTTGTTTAATGAATTCTTCCCCAGTTATTGTTAGTGAGAAGTTGCTGGTTTTATGGCCCCAACCATCATCAGTCCCCTCCCATGCCCTCCTGTTCGTGCACTCCTAGCTTTACATGTTCTCTTTGTGGCCCTAAAGGTTCTGTTTCATGCTCCTCAGTGAAAATAACTTTTTTAAATGTTTCCCAATGATTATTTGCATTTTGTCCTGGTACTGAAAGTAGTCATGATGATATAAAATACTTCTTCCACGAAGACAGGTTTCTTGTAAAATGCTTGGAAAATATGGAGAATTGTGGACTTTTCCTTAGTATTTTTGCTTGTAAAAATAGCACGAGGAAAAAGAAAATGGAATTGAAAATACAAAAAAGTTTCCAGACCATCTTGTTTTGATAAAAATAAGTTTTTTGGAAAAAATTGCCTGAAGGTGCTGAGGTTTATTGTAGGTTTAACTCATCTTGTGAAAGACAAATTTCCCATCTAGCTTTAACACTTTGTGAAATAAATGCAAACCAGTTCAGCCACGCTCCACGTGTTTGTGTCCAACTTGTCAGTCAGAACTTGGACCGGGCCAAAGCATCTTAAAACCGACCCACAACATTAACCCGTTGGACTGAGAGCACGAACATGGACTGAGAGATGGATTATTTGTTGGATGTGAAAGTTTTAAATGTGTCAAATTAGTGAAAATATTAAATTCATAAGATGAATAAAAAATGTAAGCCAGGGTCAACATTCTTCAAGAGCTGATTTAAATATTAAAATCCAAATGAGTTTTGTATTATGTGCAATGAGATAAAATATGGATGAAATCTTCTCCAGTAAGTTTACTCAGTTTTTGTTCAAATGAATTATTTTCCTACCTTCTGGTGCACTTTAAACCTGGGATCACTGTTTGAATTATTATTCATGAGCAGCTCTGATTATTGAGACGCTGTCTTGAGCTGACAGAATAAACGTTTCATATTTATCACTCCTGGTTTTGGTGTCGAGCAGCACTTGCACAAAGAAGCTGAAACACAACAGGTGCAGTTTGGAAATCAAGCATTTATTAAAGTTACATGATGGTATTCAGTTTGCAGAAGTCGTGCTCTTACATTTTCCAGAAAATAACTCAGACTGATAGTTTTTTTTTTTTTTTTGTATTTGACACGATCCCTGCACTGCATCCGAGACAGTGGGCTTTTTTCCCACCAAACACGACTGGATGCATTGATTTGCTGCTGATGGACGAGTTGAGTTGCTCCATCGGTGCCTGAATGAATAACGTTGCGCTGGCACATCTCTCTTTTTCAAATCTTACAGTTTTAATGAGAGGCCAAACAACCTCTTAGGAGTCGCTCATCTTGCTGTCTTGGATGTTTGGATTAAACCCTGAAGAGAAGGACAGAGGGCAAGATGGGCCCAGAACGCTGTAAATACATGCAGCCGCTAACTTTAGTGTGTTTTATTTGATAGACCAAACAGTTGTGTATAAATCTGAAGTGTAGGGGGATGCACAATTTTCATGATTTTTCCAAATAAAACCTGAAATGTGTAGTGTTCATCCCCCTTTACTCTGATATCCTCCTGAGACCCACCTATACATTATGTTTTATTGTTCCTATCTTTAAAACTACACATGACCCTCTTTTAAAGCCCTCTGCCTCTTATAGAGAACTACTGTAGGTTTAAAATGACTGAAAATCTCCTGTGAGGAAGTGTAAGCCTGCCAAGATGGTTGTCATCTCTAAATTATAGCAGGGTTTTAAGGAAAAGACAAAAGCAAGCCCAATATTGACATAGAGTTTGTTTTAATGTGTTATTTAAATTATTTTTAATGAGTACACATTTTCACAATATTTGAGTGTGTTTTTTGAGTTAACCTCATAGTATATTTACAAAGGTGTTTTTGATATGAATATAAAAAGCACCTTTGTAAACATACTTTGTCAGGATGACTTGGTACTAATGGGGAAGAATTAAAATAAACAACAACCTCATCAAATATTTACTTCTTTTATTAAGAAATGTCCATGCATACTTTTTCATTTCTGTAAAAGAAAGTTATTTTATTTTAGGTATACATAAAAGGTTAACCCTGTTTTACTCATTAAACAATAGAAATCAACATAAATGTGTTTTCTAGGTGTGAGATTCTAATGGGATCAAGGTCTGGGCTTTGACTAGGCCCAAGATTTCGCATTTCCTACTTCTCAGTCTGTCCTTGATGGATTTACTGATATATTTTGGATTATGTTCCAGCATCCATTTCTGCTTCAGTTTTCATTTTTTCTGTCTGGCCTCCATGTTTTTCTTGGAATGCAAAGGTTTCCTCCTTGCAGACCTAACATGAAAGATAAACTTGTTCAGTCTCTTTCTGATAGGGCATGTATGGACTTTGCTATCAACAGCAATAAGAACCAGCCGTAGACTTTTGGAGACTTCTTTTAGTATCTTGCAGCCTGCTTTCAAGGTGAACTTGCTTGGACAGTCAGATCTGGGTATGTTGGTAGTCATTTTCAATGTCCTCCACTTCTAGTCTACTTTTCCTACAGAGGAATATGTGATTTTAAATCATTTAGAGACTAATTTAAATTCTGACCAGACTGATGCTATGCTCTATTTTTTTTAAGTTATGAGGCTCTGGATGTCTTGTTCTAATGTCTCCAAGAAAGCTTGAAGCTGTCTTTCAGAAAAAGTGAGAGAAATTGAAAATAATGCCTCTATAAAGGAGGGTTTTTGCCGTTGAGCAGGAAGGCAAGATATTAGGACATGGAGGCAGAGCAGGATGCCAATACAGAGAAAACATCAGACCGACTCAAACACCAGCAATCTTGGGCCATCATCTAGCATCAGGAGCACATAACTGCTTTGGGTTTGAGCGAACATGAATCAATTGCATGTGCGCACCAACATCATAGTCGGGCATCCCACAAACTGGCCCTTTGTTTTGTGAAAGAACACACTGACTGCTTCTACAGCCCTGGTGGAAAGTGGTGCCAGGTTGGTACATAAGTGGCGAGCACGCTGTGTATTTGGCTCTCCTTCAGTGCTCAGTTCTCAGCCTCACGCTTCAGTTTTTAGCCTTTTGTTTCCAGCTGAGTGACAAAGGAGGGTAAAGAGAGACTGGATTAAAACACAAAAGGTAAACAATTGTTTATCAAATAAACGTGCTTTGACCCTGATTTATTTTTTCATCCCGTTCCCACAGGACAAAGAGGAACAGTGGATGACCAAGCTGGTTCCAGGAGCAAATGACTTTGCCATGCTGCAGCCGCTGCAGTGGAACACCAGATACGAGGTGGAAATCACAGCCCGCAACGTCAAGGGCCTGTCGGAGCCCACCTTCTATCAGTTCTTCATGCCACAGAAGCCTGATATCACAGGTAAAAACACGATAAAGGTAAACATCGTCCTCCAGTTTACCTTTCTGTTTCACATGGCTGCAGAAGGCTTTCTGGAAGTATTGAAAGTACTTCTGGACTTTCTTATGTAGAATGCTGTGATTTTCTTGTCCTGGTAAAGAGTGACGGCATTGTTGACACACAAAAGCAAAAAATGTTCCATACAACCAAAAGCAAGGCTCAAAATGCAGCAGACCTTTTTGCTGCTTCTCTTTCTGCACAAATGAGGCTGATGCCAACAAAGTGTTGCTTCTTCCTGTCCTGCTTTAGGTTTATCCATTCCTCTTCCTCAGAAAAATACTTCACTCATAACTTTATCTTTCTACTTGGGAAACTGCTCTAAAATCCACTTAAAATCACTAAAAGTATCAAATAAAGCAAGGAAATGAAAAACAATGAAAAACCTCTTATAGACGAATCAAACCAACCTGAATAGCTTCACAGATCATAATACAGGAGCAAAGTTGTCATATTCATCATCAGTATCATCAGTATTTTAGAGCTGTGTGATCAGATATTGATTGTTAAATGTAACATAACAAGAAAGGAAATTTTGGTTTGATCCCTTTTTTATTGTTCTAATCGTGATCCTTGGCAATAAACTTAATATTGTTGGAAAGCCTGTTTAATTTCCACTTAAACTGAGTCACAGTTGTGAGGAAAATAGATTTGTGGATTGAACAGCGGACCTGAGTATGTGTCTTACCTCCCATGAAAATCTTGTTAAAACTTCGTCAGCACTAAAAACAGCCATAACGTTCCACAAGGGTCGGTGCATGTTTTGAAATTGGATTTTCTGATTTTTCATCAGAAAACATTAATGAACAACAAAAAACAAGTGGCTCTTGAAGACGTTTAACCTCTTGTCCAGAGAGCTTCTTCAGTTATGAACATGGGTTAGCAGTATCTGGCTTATGAGTTATATTCAAGGCTATCCCTCTTCAAGGTCGCATGAGTCATATCTATGGTTGTTTTTACTTAAAGACCCAAACATGTCATCTAACAATACCAACATCTGAGTTGTTTGGTCACCTGTCTCAAGATGTTAATGGCTCTAAAGTTGCTTGGAGAGACAAGTCAAGCCTTTTACTGAAACATGGATTTGCCATGGAATTCCCCATGGTGGCCTGTGGAAAGCAGTGCACAAACATCTATGAGGGAATCATTGGTTTAGATGTGTGGTTGATGCCTGGGTCAAAATCCAAGCCAAAGAAGTGGAAGCTTTTACTGAACACATCAACTCAGTGGACAAAAAATCAATTTCACTAGGGATTATACCAAAGACGACAAGTCTGTTTGGTGGACAATGAGAAAGAAGGATATTTCAACACTAAAGTCCGAAGAGAACTTCCAGACACAGGCCAGGACATACGTTTTTAATGTTACCACCACTGGAACATGAACTGTCTGTCATCGGCATCCTGCATCATAGAATCAAACAGGTTCCCCCACGGACAGCAGGGAGGGAGAAGGAACAAAAATACAGCAAGAAAGCACATCAAATGGGTTTATACACTACCTGGGCTCAAGTTCCATCTTTTTAGCTCCTACATTGCAGCCATGAACCAACGCCCCCATTCCAACCTTGAGGCATGTGACCTTGAAAGCCTAAACTGGCATGTTTAGGAAGTATTTCTCAAGTGACAATGACCCAAACTAGAGGGAGGGTTAGGCCAACAAACCATGTTATTTTATTGACCCTATTAGTGTCCTTGATGGCATTATCAGTGATCGTAATGAACCTATGTGACCTTCCTGGGCCTATTAGTGACCTTGATGGCCCCATCAGTGATCGTAATGAAACTATATGACCTTGATGGGCCTATTAGTGACCTTGATGGCATTATCAGTGATCTTAATGTACCTATATGACCTTGATGGGCCTATTAGTGACCTTGATGGCATTATCAGTGATCTTAATGAACCTATGTGACATTGATGGCCCTATTAGTGTCCTTGACAACACTGAGTTGTCTTAATGAAGCTATGTGACCTTGCTGGGCCTATTAGTGACCTTGATGGCCCCATCAGTGATCGTAATGAACCTATGTGACCTTGTTGGGCCTATTAGTGACCTTGATGGCATTATCAGTGATCTTAATGAACCTATGTGACCTTGCTGGGCCTATTAGTGACCTTGATGGTGCTATCAGTGATCTTAATGAACCTATGTGACCTTGCTGGGCCTATTAGTGACCATGACGACACCATGAGTTATCTTAATAAACCTATGTGACCTTGCTGGGCCTATTAGTGACCTTGATGGCATTATCAGTGACCTTAATGAACCTATTAGTGACCTTGGTGTCCATTTTGTGCTATCAGTGACCTTAATTAACCTATTAGTGACCTTGGTGTCCATTTTATGATCTAAACGGCCCTATTAGTAACTTTCACATCCCAATTAGGGATATTAGGTACCCTGTTAGTGTAACTGTTTTGACTACAAACAAAAAGCCTCATAGTTGCAACCCATGTCAGACCTTTTTCTGGATGAGAAGTGAAACCTATTCAAACAAGTCAAGATTTTAAGTTAGTAATATACAGTCATATTCAATAAATTAGAATATGCATTCCAATGAGAATAATTTGTGAGATTAAAGGTAACTTTGAAGAATATCAAACTTTTAAGCAGATGTGTTGCACATACTTTCCATGAAGCCCACATGTTTGTATTAAAATGTTTTTTTATTGGTCTGATTTAATATGCTGATCTTAAATGTTATATTATTAATAGTTTTGTGCAGAAAATCATCACAGTTAACAGAAATGATAGCTTGAAAACATCAATATGTGTGTTATTAATCTAAATAATGTGTTTCACTTAGTGAAGAAGTTACAGAAAGAAATCACCTTTTCACTCATAATGTAATTTGATAAATATGACTTTATAGGTTAGATAATGGTGTTTACAGTATTTTGTAGTATTTATATCATGAATTAACAGGGGCCTTTTTTCTCATTGTTTCTCATTTTTCTCATTGTTTGATAACTGCTTTTTGTATTTACTCAGCTCATCTTTGTCTGATATTAAATTATATTTATCTGAAACATTTAAGTGACAAATAGCAAAAACAGAAAAAAGATTGTTGGCAAAAAAAGAAACATAAACGGAAGCTCTGTGTTTCAGTTTTGTTTTGTTTTTGCCTCTATGCCTTTGACCACATCCATTTGTGCCAGTTTGGATCCAGCAAGTGTTTTCCTCTGTCATTACTGCTGCGGCTAAATGGCCCGCCAGAGTGTAGGGTTGCTTTTCTGCCAGAAAACAAGGGCCGGGAAATGGCAAGCTTAAGGTGGGTCACTTCGATTGGCTGTCTTCTCTTGTTAGCGAACAGTGGGGAATCGAAAGAGAGAGCCTCGGAAAGTGCAGAGGAAACCGAAAGGAGGAAAAATGCTCTCCTTGTGAAGTGTAAGACTTCCAACATGGAGAAGGGGTAGGATTTGAGAATCTTCTCAAACTTTGGTTCCACAATTTTAGGGCTAAAACAGGACAAACTTCACTGACCCAGTTCAGCTGCTCCGACACCAGCTTATGTTAAAACTTTAATGCTGTTGCCTTCTGATTAAATCAAGACATTATTCTTAATATTTTCAGCCAAAATCAGTTTATTTTTTATAGAAAAATACTGTGGCTTTCTCACTTCCTGCTACTTTAAATCAAATTAGATTTTGAAGAACTTTCTTCAGAATCAATCAGCGATATTAGATGTGAAATATCCGCCACTTCCATTTGAGGTCCAATATACTGTCTTTGTTTTTCTCCTCCCTCATACTGTATAAAGACCCCGACTGCAGACCTAATGAAAGAAACTGAGTCCACATATATGTGCCCTCTATCTCTCTCTCAGCAATCCTCTCTTTTCAATTCTCCACCTATGTATTATGCATTTGCTGTGTATTGAATTATTTCTTTTTTTCCTTCTTTCTCCATACTAGTTTAGTTTATAACTGGCTACACACCTTTCTTCTGCTTCTGGAGAAAAATGCACTGATTGCAACACGATCCTTTCCTTTTCAATTTACTCTTCTTCCTTTATTTCAGATACGGTCTCTTTGCCCACCCCAGTTATAAGGCAAATGCAACCTAATAAATTAAAATGTAATAGAAAAGTTCTGTTATATTAGATATATAATTTAAACTCAGACATTTACTACACACAACATTTATTTACAGATTATGGCTTATAGCTAATAAAAAAAAAACAAATGAAATTTCTCAGAAAATTTTAATGTTACAAAAGACCAATAAAAAATATTTTAAAACCGAAATATTTTGGCCTACTCAATTATAAGCATGACTGCTGACTTTAGGATCTCCAAAAGATAGTCACTGACACCCTTCACAAGAGGGTAACCCACAAAAGGTCATTGTTAATGTAGCTGGCTTTTTACCGTGTGCTGTATCCAGGTGTATTATTGGAAGGTTGAGTTGAAGGGAAATGTGTGTTAGAAAAGTTGCATTTAGTAATAAAGTTTCCAGCACATGGAGAAAGAGTGAGCTCCAGTGTGACTGATCAGCAAACTCACCAATATTGTCAAGAGGAAGATGAGGAGGCAAAGAATGAATGTTTACATTGATTTTACTACTAAATAGATGAACTCAAAGGTTATACGTTAATTTATTATAGGAGCCTTTTTAGGATGATCTTTAACAGGTGTGCTTATTAGTGTGCTGTATATGGGCTCTAAGCTCATTAAGCTCCAAATTTTAATTCCAAACAGAAACATTACAATTGCTAACTGTTTTTGGGGGGAAATGGAGAAACCAGAACAGATTGGTCTCCTCTACCTCTTCCATCCAACATATAAAGTGTAGTTATTCTATAATAAAACAAAGTACGTACATCTAGCTGCCCCATGCCAGCATACTAAAGCAATGGCAGAAATTGAAATAGTTTGATGTCTGAGTTCTCTTGATTTCCCTCCTGCAGCCTGACTCAGTGGGGCGCCACCAGTGCCGGGCTTTGTTGTGGCTGTTGCATTTCTTTCTTGGCTCTCTTCTCACATTTTTTTCTGGCCAAGAGGCTTTGATTGAAACAGCTATGATGGATTTTCTTTGTAATAATCTCACCAAAGCACTTGTGTGGGGGGTGTTCTTGACTTTTTTTTCTCCTGTCTTCTAAGAGCTTGAGCAAAATATTTTATTTTTTTATTAGTATTTGCAGAAAGTAATCCCAGTGAATCAAAAATCCCTTTATAGCTGCCCATTTCAATAATAAACCCCCTCATAAATTTTCTAAATGTAAGCTGTAAATTGTTAAGTGGCATAATAAAAATATCTTTTTGTTTTGTCATTTACTGAATATAAATGCTAAGAATGTAATGAGATAATGTTATCGCTGTAATGAGTTTTCTGAGATGAACACATTTTCCATATTTTATCCCATTTTTATCATGTCATGCTAAACAAAAGTAATTTTGTGTTCAGACAACGGTCTCCCTCCATACAAGGCTTCAGGTATATACTGGCGTCCAGTGAAACAATAGGAACTCTTTGCTTTTTAAAGATGATAGTTCAGATTTTTTTAATGAGGTGCTATGGAGTAGCTTTGAGCAGAGAGTGTCTTACCTGCAGTAGATCAACCTTTTCTCAGTGTGGAATAAAACCTAAGTTGAGGTACTAGCTAGTCAGAATGCATCTTAAAACAACTTCTATTTAAAATATATTATAGTGGTTCATGGAAATGCTTTTTTTTTAAACCTTTAAGCAACGTTCGCTTAGACTTTTCCACTAAAGAGATGTCTGTTGGTGTTTATACTGTGGACTATGTTGGTCCCCTTACAGATAATTTTCTTTGTTGTAAAATAGAACATCATATCTGATGCAAAAGTACTTCTGAGTAAAAAATTCATATTGTAGAGTTTCATTAAACTGCTGTAGCATTTTTTATCCTTATCTGGAGGCACATTTAACAGTTGACGTGTGAGTGATCATTAGGGAAATGTCCTACATTAGGTAATAACTTTTCTTAGGATATTTTCTTATATTTATTAAAAACATGTACAGTAATTCACAGTCTTTATTGCTGCAAAGCCTCATAAACCCAAATATTAAAAAAAAAAAGAAACAAATTTCAACATCAAATGAGCTGCTTTACTTCACTATTTTAAGTCATAATAGAAAAGCAGCACAAACACCAGGAGTATTAAGCAGCGTTTTATTAACCTACTCGGAAGTGGCAACTGGGATGTTGAAGTGTACGTCATCTCCAAGTTTTAGTGTTTCAGTTTTCCTGCTTGTTTTCGTTTGCTAGCAACCATACACAGCAGTGTTAGAACAATAACAATGACAATAAACACTGTTCTACGTGGTATTACAGGCATATGAACAGCGTTGAAACATCTCGTCTTATAAACACTGAAAAATAGTACGGCTGACTAAATGTTTCACAAATGATAAAGAACTGCTAAAAACAGTCATTGTATAAATGTTTTACTACTATTGATGTGAGTAGCCACCATTTTTTAATGCGGAAGTCGGGTATGTTCGTGTTGCCCCGACTTGTAATTCTGACTTTTGCGGGTGTTCCAGTTGAAATTTCTTACTTAAAGGTCGGAAATTCTAACCTTGGAATACAAAATGATCATAGCATTGGTCACAACCAAACAGTCAGTTCCTGGGGTTGGGTAACATTAGTTAGCCTATTGGTATTATTGTGGTATGATCAATTTTATCATTCAAAATTATAATGGTACATGATACAATATTATCAATTTCTAGCAATTACTATCCCTACACTTTTACTGAGTCTGAAAATCATGACAATAAGCTGTGAATGTTAGCGTTAGCAGGCTAACTTTAGCAAGTTAGCATGCTAATGTTAACATGTTAACATGGCTGAAGCAGCAGTGCATTATACTCTGTTTTGGTTGATGTTGTGGGAAACAAATCTACATTATTTACAAAGCATTATTTGAAAGGTCCAGTGCGAAATGGCTGAAAGCTGGATGTTTGTATCAGTAACCATCAAGTGCAAGAGCCTCTGCTAGATTTTTTAAATATGGTGGTTTCAAGACAGCAGAAATAGGCTGTATCACAGACTCACTAGCGGAACAAATCAGAGCCGGGCCGGGGGCGTGGCAAATGACCAGGCCTTTTAATATAGCTCATTGTAACATAATTTTACAACATACACAAACCCGCAACAGCAGGGCTTACAAGCTTCAGCAACATGGAAAAAAACTGTCATTTCGAAGTCCATCAAGGACATGAAATATAACACACCAAGCGAACAGCAAAAACATTAGGCTACATGGTAATTAATGATAAAACAACACAAATTCAAAGGACAACATCGGATCGTTTTGACACCCACTTTATCTATTTAAAATCAGTAGATTTTAGGTTTGGTAAAACTAGCACAGCGGCCCATATGTTCACAAACAAAATTTCAATATGAAGTACTTTAGGCCTACTAACAACTATTTGAAGGGCATACGACGAGCCTTGCGCTCCGTGAACTACTCCACGCTGCTCTGAATGTCCAGTTTCTTTTCTCTCTCATTCTCTATGGACAGCATGGCAAGTCCACTCAGTCTCTCCTGTCCCACTGTGCTCCTCGAGTGGTTTTTAATTAGTTTTAACTTCGAGAATGAAGGCTCAAAGGTTGCAATGGGAAGAGTCAAAAATAAAAGGAGGGCGGTGCAAACCTCACTGAATGTAGAAGTTACTGCTGGGTGGTTGAAAAGGAGCATTTTTGCCAGATCTACAACAGATTTTTGCTTTGTTATCTGGTCCCGAAAAGAGGTTCTAAAACAAAGCAACTGGCCAGAGAAGCTGTGGCCGATGTCCCGACTGTAGTGCTCACTAAGCCGCCGGGCAGCTTGGTGTAACTCCTCATCTCCTGCTTGCAGCAGTGTGTTGGGGTGAATTGCCTCAAACATTTTCACAGTTCTGTTTAAGCTGGTGAATCTTTGGGACAGTTGCTGGATCATAATATCAAGACAGGCATTAAAAACGTGCACCCGAAAATTGCTCTCTGCGTCAGTGAGAGAGCTGTCTTCAGAAAGTTCATCAAAGTGACGCTTAACCTTTCTGGCCCTGGTTGCTTCAAACTGCGTTTGACTTTCCCATTTTCTGGCTAGAGCAGGAGTCGCAGACTTAGCTTCAGCAAATTGCTCCCTAAACTCCGTCAAAACGCTTATGGCGTTTTGCAGAAGAGTAGATGCTTTCAGAATATCCGCGTCCTTAGCTTGCAGTAACTGTGAGGCAGCGTTTATACACTCAAGAATCTTGGTTTGCATGTTTACCAAAAATATGAAAGAAAATTTGCTTATGGTATTCTTGAGCGCAATTGCTTCACTGCGCTCCTCTTTTTTGTCACTGGTCAGGGATATTTTGACGAGGACTTTTATAATGTCTCCATATCTGTGCCTTAACACATCATGTTGAGATGACCAGTGAGTGGGACAGAGGCGTTGTATTGTGACAGTTCTGCTCTCTGGCATCATTAATTCACTGAAGAGCGCCCATCGTTTGATACTGTATACAAAAAAGTTGTACAGGTTCTCTACAGTGTCATAGAACTGCTTAACTCCAGGGACATTTTTAACAGAGTCGTTGAGAGCAAGGTTGAGTTTATGAGCAGCGCAATGAACATAACCAGCAAGGGGCTCCCTCTCTGTTATTCTTGCCTGTACACCTGAATACGCACCACTCGCAGCCCCATCATAGCCCTGTCTACAGCATTTAGACAGATATATTCCATTTTTTCTCTATAGAGCCCAGGTTTTAGTTTTCAAGCTCAGACGCTGATGAGCCCACAGTCGCTTCAAAACCCAAAAACACTTCATTGATCTGTATATCTGTTGGAATATCCATGTCATTCCTAACAACAGTTACATAACGGTACACCTGGCTGGTCTATCTTTGACACAACTTGCGTTGTGTCCATGATAATGGAATAAAACGGGGCTTGGTTTATTTAATTAATTATGACATCTTTCACACGTAGACAGGATGTAAATTATCTCATCTTGAATTTGGTGACTTAGGTATTTCACTAACCCTTCTGGCCGGTTAATTAGCTCTTTCAAACCAGGGTTGTAGCGAGCTAATAACTCGATTATTGACAAAAGGTTGCCAGCATTTCCTTGACCTACAACTTCCCCCGTGGCTCCTGAAAGACAGGTTGCAAGAAGAGTAAGGGTGACATTCACAATGTGCTCCAGGACCTGTCTCCAAAACGAGGCTGCATTACGCACATTCCTCTCCATTTCACCGTCTATTGTGCTGTTGAGTTTCCACTGCTCATAGACTATGCATGCACCAAGATTTATTTGCGTGGATTCATGCTTCTCAACTTTGGCAGAAAGATGTTTCCAGTCTCTTATTCCGTTTACCCATGCATTGTTGTAATACGTGGCATTTCGGTTGGCAAAAAGCCAACAACAGTAATGGGGGCGCTGTGCCGGTCCATTGTGGTGAAGAGAGAGCTGAGCCGAAAAGCAAAGCTCTCGATTTACTGGTCGGTCTACGTTCCTACCCTCACCTATGGCCATAAACTTTGGGTCATGACCGAAAGAACAAGATCCCGGATACAAGCGGCTGAAATGAGCTTCCTCCGTAGGGTGGCCGGGCACTCCCTTAGAGATAGGGTGAGGAGCTCGGCCATCCGGGAGGGGCTCGGAGTAGAGCCGCTGCTCCTCCACATCGAGAGGAGCCAGTTGAGGTGGCTCGGGCATCTATACCGGATGCCTCCTGGACGCCTTCCTCGGGAGGTGTTCCAGGCACGTCCCACCGGGAGGAGGCCCAGGGGACGGCCCAGGACACGCTGGAGGGACTATGTCTCTCGGCTGGCCTGGGAACGCCTTGGGCTCCCCCTGGAGGAGCTGGAGGAGGTGTCTGGAGAGAGGGACGTCTGGGCGTCTCTGCTGAGTCTGCTGCCCCCGCGACCCGGTCCTGGATAAGCGGAAGACGACGAACGAACAAAAAAGCCAGCAAGGCTCACAGTAACAGCAGTCTAATTTGGGGAAATAGCACATCCAGCTGCGGGGTAGTTTCATCCTAACTTTAGTGGTAGTGGTGTAATAACCTACCGAAAAACACTGATTGTCTTTATCAGTGGGAAATGGACCTTTGGGTCTGCATGGGCCCATCTTAAGGATATATCTTTTAATGTTGGCGTCCTGGATGTTTTCAACAAAATTGGCCTGATCAGTCGGAAAACATTCCAGATGAGAGTTTTCACCTGTAGTGGGAGCAGATCTGCTGCTGCTTTCATTTTCAGTGTCCAGTGCGGGTGAGAAGGGGAGCTGCTGGTCAGGCACCAGGTCTGGCTCTACCCTGGAGCAGCCAGAAACTGCTGAGTCCCTGACATCACCGCTATACCGCCGAGAGAGAAAAAATGGGATATTAGCTAGGCAGGCTGGGCTACTACAGTTTACAGTCGCCAACAGTCTACAACTAACTCACACAATGTGAAAAGTGATTGTTAGAATGGCTACCTGTAATTAACCTGGCTCCATGGCAGTGCTGGCCGTTTTGGCGGGCCTGAATCGATGCCAATAAAAAAGTCGGCTTCATCTCCAGGACAACGCACAAAATATGTGTCCAGTTTGTGTAACTTGGCTTTTCCTTGCTCTCTTTTTTCCTTTTCTTTCCGCTTTGCTGCTCCACTTTTATGCTTGTATGAAGTGCCACTCATGTTAGCTTAGTCGGTAAAAATGCTCCACTTAGTTTACAATCTGTTGCCTAGTGACTGAAGATGACGTTGGTGGACAGTTGGTGACTCGTTTTACCCAAAATACACTTGGAGAAAATATCGGTGATCCACTTGAAAATTTACATGTCATAAAGTTAAATGTAAGAGTGAAAATAAAGCCAGTCATGCAGAACAATATTTTATTCAATATTTTACACCTACTACATCGCTAAAGTCAGTTGGTCTTGTAAAGCTTTTAGAAAGCATCACTCAGTCCTGACTGTGGCACCGTTTAAAACCTTCATGTAGACTTGAACGTTTTAAAGTACGTTATTCCTTTGGGTATATACTGTGCTCATCTGGATACAACCAGGAGAGGGCCCTCCTTCTCCAACGGTCGTCAGACATGATAGAGGTCTGGTTGCTTGAAATTTTATCCTTCCTCCCATCCGGGCCCCTTGTAGGCCAGGGCCGGAGGCATGACGTCCTCCCAGGCCCCCCTGAAGCCACACCCCTGCACAGACTAATCAAACAGGCAATCGCAGGGGTCTTGCTGTGTCGACGCAAATGAAGAATTATCTCAAATTTACTTGTTGACACTATGGATCTGAGTTTTAAGACATTCCTCAGATGTTAAAAAAATCTTACTGTTTTGAGGGATATTCCAAAAAAGAACTTGATCAAAAATTAGACTTAAATCTGGAGGAATGGACTTCTGGGAAAATACTAAATCAACCAGTTGCAATTTTATGGCAGAGATGGCATTGTCCAATGCAAAATCCAATAATGTTTCAGTTTTGTTAGAGTTTAGCTGTAGATGCATTTTACTAAGCCATTGGCCACTGCTTGTCAAGCAGTTAGCTCAAGAAGAAATTTTGTGGACCTCAAGGGTACAAATTGCAGCACAAGTGAGCAGCGCAGGTGAATATTATGAGTAAAAAGATTATGGGAAACATCAGTTAACTACTAAATCATCTGATCCAAAGGAGGAATATGTAACAAGATCAATGTAGATCCAAGTATGGAACCCTGGGGAACTCCACAATTGAATTATGTAGATTAAGATATTACCTTGTTTGCAAGCACACTGAAGCTCCTTCAAGATATGTATGATTAGCCGCCATCTTAAATCTCCAGTCAGAACTTTTTTCTGTTTCCAAAAACAGATGTTCAGACAACTGTCTAGTGCAGATCAGACAGTTTATACAAGTCCTAAAGAACTCCATTTTCAAAAATCTAGACTATATTCATGGTTAATTGTAGAGTTTTACATATTTTGTTCCATTTTGGTTTCATCTTTCTTTAATTTTTAGGGACATGATGGAATCTGTGATGTGTTCTTTTATACACTTGAAACCAAGTTTGAGACCAGGTAATTTAAAAGAAAGACTGCTAGTATTAACAGAGCGATGTACCTGTGTCCTTCTGAGAATCAGTTTTATTCCTGATAAAAAACACTGCTTTGCTCAATAAACCCTGCTGAAGAGCCAACGCAGCTCTGGAACCAGTATACCAAGATAAAAACTGCATCTGCTGCTTAACGTGATTCTGAGCAAGTTCTCCGAATGTCAGCCAATATAAATTAAACTGTCTTGGGGGGATCTTTGCAAGCGGAACGACAGGGATTAAACTGTAAACAGAAGTGTAATCAAAGACCTCTGTTTGTTTGCTTTGTGCAAAATATGCCATAGTCAACATAATTATACTTGTAATATACTCACTGGTGTACCAATATGATATAAGATCCCAGCTGATGCGTTCCCACTTATTTATTCATAGAGCAGTTAATTCCATTGCGATCAGAGGATTGGGTTTCTGAGCACATCTACAAAGAGACAATATCGGTGTCATCCTGAAAAGCAGAAAGAGGAAGAAAAATGATTCAGACACTAAGTTTGATATGTAATACTACTGACTATCCCAGCCACAACATCCAGCTATGATGTGCACAATAAGAGTCTGTTTACAATGATAAAGCAGTTTTGAACTGGAGAGCTTGTCTAAGGATGGAAAAATGCATACCATAGCTAGGTGTAAATGCATGCTGATTACATTTAGGCTCAGATAACTGCTGGATCCCAGCAAGTATGGATTGCATCCTTTGCAGCATGATCACATTCTGATCAACTGACATCTCAAGCTGAGGCGTCTCCTCTCTGAATGCACCTTCCCATGCCTAGCCTCCCCAGTTTAACTCACAGGACAGCTGGGCTGTTGGGAGATGTCAATCAAAGAGAAAACCACCTCACCAGATGGGAGCAACTTAATATTTTGGACATATCACCATCCTGTGGTGCAGGCCCATGAACTGACCTTCAAAAAGTTTGCTTTTGAAGTTTGAAATGGAGCTAGACATGCACGATACCTTCACCGTCCACTTTATTAGGTACACCAGTTCGATTCATTTTTATACTAATAGTGAATCAGCTAATCATAAGAGAGCAACTCAGTGCACTTAGGCATCTAGATGTGGTAAAGAGGATCTGCTGCAGTTCAAAAGCACCAGCGTGGGGAAGAAAGATAATTTAGGTAAATGTCAGACAAGAATGAGCAGACTGGTTCTAGGTAATAGATGGACACCAGTAGCTCAAATAACCACTTATTACAACCAACATATGCAGAATGCCATCTCTGACCCTGAAGGTAGATGGGCTGCAGGAGCAGAAGACTAGACCAGGTGCTGCTCTTGTCTGCTAGGAGCATGAAACTGAAGTAGGGGATCTGTTTTGACTTGTATCAATGGTTCAGGCTGCTGCTGCTGGTGGTGGTGGTGTAATGATGTGGGCCCCTTAATACCAACTGAACATTGTTTTCACACCACAGCCTACCTGAGTATAGTCGCAGAACATGTCCATCCCTTTTTGACTTCAGTATACCCATTTTCTGCTGGGTTTTAGAGCACAGAAAAAGCAATCAAACCAGACTATGGTGAGGAACCTACCAAATGGAAAGGGACATCTGTTAATTTAGCCATGATTTATTATTTTTTTAACATTATCTTATCAATTTTATAGCTCTATGCTTGAGATTCCAAAGATTTTATGAATCTTTAAATGAGTAGTAGCTATGCCTTGTAAACTGATGTTTAAGCATTAAAAAGTAAAATGTGTGAGGGAGGAATAATTAAAATAAATCAAGTGTTAATTTTTCACCTTTATATACACTTATTGACCACTTTATTAGATAAACCTTGCTGGTTCCGGGTGGGACCCTCTTTTGCCTTCAGAAGTATCTTAATTCTTCATGGCATAGCTTCAACAAGATTTCAGAAACATTCCGCAGAGATTTTGAGTCCACATTAAGAAGATATCATTCAACAGTTGCTGAAGAGCAGTACATCCTAAAGCTGCCCGGTTGGATTGAGATATGGTGACTGTGGAGATGACAGGAGGACAGTGAACTCTTTGTCATGTTCAGGAAAACCAGCCTGGGATGATTTGGGCTTTGTGACTTGGTGCATTATCCTGCTGGAAGGTTTGCTCAATTTGAACTTCAAGTTGTCTTCATCACGTCTACATGCCAAAATGCATTGAGCTGCTACCATGTGATTGGATTCTTGCAGTGTAATTATTAGTTAATATTTAAATTTAAAAGTATAAGAACTAGGAAACATTGGGAACCTCCATTCCTGACTCTGATGGTCATTGCTAAAGGTTATTGTGGTTTTCAGGCATCATCTTGCTTGTTGCAGGGAAGCTAAATTAGTCCCCAAATGCATTGATACAGTCAGCTTTTTCTCTCCAGAGCAGCTCCAGGACTGACCCAGTGCTCCGTTTTAGTTTGCTCAGTTTGTCTGAGTCATTGACTCAGCTGAATAAAAGCTGCTAACCCTACAAACCCCTTCGTATCATAGCCTGATGAAGAATATCTTTCAGCAACCGTTGAAGTCTTCCTCAAGACTTAGGCTGTTCTCTGTTCTTCTTGTAAATAGCTAGTGTTGCATTACAACGTGCCAGGAATAAAAATGTGTGGTCGCTCTCTGCTGTCAACCTTTTTCTTTATAGTGCTGTTTTTCTTGCAGTTTTAAGATCAAATTTTAGCAACAAAGATCAAGGGCTTGATGCTTAAATTACTTCTTGAACAATTTTTAACCCCAGACAGAAGCAATTGCTAAAAAGTGGACCAAATCTTTTCCTTTGAGGTAGATTGTTAAAAATGCCATATACTTGTGCATTAAGAGTAATTTCCCTTGGTTTTTCATTACCTCTTTGCTAGCTCTTGAGTGCACTTGAACTTCATCTGGGATTGACTTCTTCCTCTGAGGAAATTGACAAAAGAGAGGATTCATCCGTCTCCTTCAAACTAAGCTGAGTTTAATTATTAAGTTTCGTTTTCTGAGGGCGTCCTTAAAGAAAGTTTCCCCTCAGGCCTCCTCATCACATATCAAACTGATCCATGCAAATTAATCTTCACATCCATCCCCTAACGATCATGTTTATCCCTGCTAATGTCACAATCAATGAGTCCTCATCTGGTCATTGTTAATTGAGTCACTTCCTCGCAGATTCAATCTATAGAGAGTCAATCACGGGTCAGGCCTAACGAGATTTTATTGTCAGAGATGTATATGAATGTCTTCAGGTGCCATCCATGCTCTTGGATATCTATGTGTTGAATAATCTAGCTAATAGGCCTATAGATCAACAAGTAATCAGAGGAAGCCAGGAAATGGGTTAATAGAGCAGAAAAATAAGAATTAATTGTTGCTGGGTTCCCAAACCAGGAAAGTTTGATAAAACTCCAGTTGGAAGAACAAACGATTTACTGCCAAAAGGCTTTGATTAAAACATGTTGATGACTCTGCCATAATGTGCAAAGACAAACACATCCATCCATCTAATTGATCTTTGTTGCTTTAATGTTTAAAGTTGGGTTTTCAAACTAATCTATAAAAATCAACTGCTTGTAAATCACTCTGAAACATGCAGTCAGAATACCCCATTAAATATTGCCCTTTCAAAGAAAGCAGTGTGTCACATATAAAAAGGTTTGATGTGGAGACTTTTTCCTGCCAAGCAGTTTGTTGTGTGACACTGCGGTCTTAAAAATGAAGCTTTGCGCGGACATGTCCGGCGGACGTCTACATTGAGTCTGCATTGAGTGCACCTCGAGTACACACTGACGTCCATGGACTCAAATATGTTCTGCCTTGTGTTCTTAGCCTACAGGAGTTGCCCCTGGTGTTGTCTTCTGCTGCTTCAAGGTTCAACTTATTGTGCGTTTAGAGATGGTATTCTGCATACATTGGTTATAGAGAGTGGTTATTTGATCTACTCTTTCCTTTCTGTCATCTAGGACCAGTCTGCCCATTCTCCTTTGAAAGTTACTTACATGCCTTTCTTTCCCATTCTGATGCTCTGGTTGAACTTCAGCATGGTGTCTATATGACTAAACTGACTGAGCTGCTGCCATGTGATTAGCTGACCAGCAATAATGTTAACAAAGAATTGAACAGGTGCTTTAATAAACTAACCGGTGAGGTTCTTGAAGAACCGTCAGCCTAACCCAAATAATTATTGTTTTTCTGAATCTGGCTCCCCTGCACGGCCTTGATGGCTGGCTATCTTCAACTTCTCCTGGAAGTTATGTAAACATGACGCTCTGCTCCCTCCCTTCCCTGAGGACATCTGTGGACCTGCTCAGAACTTTGTGGTTCCAACGTACCATCAAGGACAATGGCCTCTGTGACAGTGCTTCATGGACTTACTTGCACACACACACATGCTCAAGATAAACATATGCACCCCCTCACATCCCCTTCACCGTTCCCGGCATGATGTTGTTTTGTAAACTTGTTGATTCTTTGTGCTGAGGTTTTTTGCAATCTCAAACTGTATCCTGCTAAGGATAAAGTGTGAAATATGATTTTTTTTCTCTACTTACCTAATGTGGCCTCTTTTCTCATCTAGCAAGGGCAGCGCCTGTGAGTGGGCAGCAAAGCCTCGGTGACCCGTCCCCCTCTTGTCTTGTGTCCTGATGTCTGTTTGGATGGGTTGTACTGGAATTCTAATTTCCCCTCGGGGATCAATAAAGTATCTTTGAATCGAATTGAATTGTAATTGAATGGCTGTGCACTAAAGGAAGTAATTTGCACAAAATATTAAGTCAATGCCATCAGATGAAGTTGCTGCCTATTCTCCTTTGACATCAACCAGGTATTTTGTCCACACAGCTGCTGCTCACTGGATAAATTCTCTATTTTTTGGTCCACACATCATAAACCAGAGAAATGCTTTTCCATGTAAATCTCTGTAGACCAGCCTGTCTGGCACCAACAACAGTTTAATGTTGAAAGCCATTAAATCCCCTTCTTTCCCCATTCTTAGCTGCTGTTTGAACTGCAGTAAATCATATTTACCACGTCTAGATGCCGGAACAAGTGAAGTAGCTACCATGTGATTGGCTAATTGGATATTAGTGATAATGAGTAATTACACAGGTGTTCCTAATAAAGTGTCCTGTGAGTGCATATATTAGCTACAGTGACAGAAATTCAATATATAGTACAGTATACAGGTCCTTCTCAAAAAATTAGCATATTGTGATAAAGTTCATTATTTTCCATAATGTCATGATGAAAATTTAACATTCATATATTTTAGATTCATTGCACACTAACTGAAATATTTCAGGTCTTTTATTGTCTTAATACGGATGATTTTGGCATACAGCTCATGAAAACACAAAATTCCTATCTCACAAAATTAGCATATCATTAAAAGGGTCTCTAAACGAGCTATGAACCTAATCATCTGAATCAACGAGTTAACTCTAAACACCTGCAAAAGATTCCTGAGGCCTTTAAAACTCCCAGCCTGGTTCATCACTCAAAACCCCAATCATGGGTAAGACTGCCGACCTGACTGCTGTCCAGAAGGCCACTATTGACACCCTCAAGCAAGAGGGTAAGACACAGAAAGAAATTTCTGAACGAATAGGCTGTTTCCAGAGTGCTGTATCAAGGCACCTCAGTGGGAAGTCTGTGGGAAGGAAAAAGTGTGGCAGAAAACGCTGCACAACGAGAAGAGGTGACCGGAACCTGAGGAAGATTGTGGAGAAGGGCCGATTCCAGACCTTGGGGGACCTGCGGAAGCAGTGGACTGAGTCTGGAGTAGAAACATCCAGAGCCACCGTGCACAGGCGTGTGCAGGAAATGGGCTACAGGTGCCGCATTCCCCAGACCTGGGCTACAGAGAAGCAGCACTGGACTGTTGCTCAGTGGTCCAAAGTACTTTTTTCGGATGAAAGCAAATTCTGCATGTCATTCAGAAATCAAGGTGCCAGAGTCTGGAGGAAGACTGGGGAGAAGGAAATGCCAAAATGCCATATTAAGACAATGAAAGACCTGAAATATTTCAGTTAGTGTGCAATGAATCTAAAATATATGAATGTTAAATTTTCGTCATTACATTATGGAAAATAATGAACTTTATCACAATATGCTAATTTTTTTAGAAGGACCTGTATAGTAAAAATGTATGAAATATGAAGGCAAAATACAGACTGAGACTTGGGAAAATCTGAAGATCTGAAGAGGTTTTTCAGCACGTTAGGAGAATAAAAAGAAGTTACAGAGGAAAAGACAACAAAGATGGTTATTATTGCTATGTCTTGAAAATTATAGAAATAAATATATTATTGATGGCAAAAGAGAGGCAAAATTAATTTGTAAACCCTAAATTGAAAATTGACAGCCAAATAAATTTGATAGCAATGGAAAATGTTCCAGTTATCTCTTTTTGAAATCAACAAACAAGCATTAGCTTACCAGATTGAGTTTTCTTCATTCCTGCTTTTCGTCCAGAATGCAGATGTGATTAAATACGCCAAGCAGGAAAGCATTCAGACCGTGTTGTCAGGATGTTTCTACCAGACTGACCTCCAGCCAGAGAGCATGAAATAGGGACCTGTGCTGCAGCACGATTAGTGCTGCGGTTCCCCCCAGTTAAAAAAAATATTACCACAGAAGCAACAGAGTGGATACGACCACCCCATGGATAGATTTAAAATAGAAACATGCTCGGCACAACTGATTGTCTGAGGTAGGGACTGGAATATCTTAATTGGGTGGAAAAAAAAGGGAAGACTCAGATATCTGCAATTGTAGCTTTTTTTGGTAGTGTTTAAATTGTTGGGAAATGTTTTACTGGCGAGTGATTCCAAAGATTAGATTACAAGATTGTAGATGTAATGAGACAAAAACCATGTCATTGCTTTGAAATTAGCATAGAATTAACATACATTTCACAGCAGCGTTGCACGTGTGCGGTAAATATAAGTTGTATGCCAATTGACTTAGCTGGAGATAAGATTATATATGCTGAAATGTTTTTTTGGTAGAACTGCAAATCTTTGCAAGCTGTAGAAACGCAAGGCAAACATCTAATTCTGGAATGAGCAAAAGAAGGAACTGAATTAGAGTTTAAAGTTGGGGATTTTGATACTGTGAGCCAGAAAATGCCTGAGATTTGCCTTTGCAGTCTATTGCTTCATTTTATTGTATTTTTGTCAGGCAGTAAAAGCCTCTTCCCTGGTTCATGGCAAACATCTTGACAAATTACCCCCACCTTGTGGCACTGATGAGGATTAAAGTGGAAGACTTAGACTGGAGTCGCACTTAGGTTGCAAGAACTAAAGACTTGACTCATTGGGCTGAGTGGCTCAGTGATTCTGATGGGATGGGGGGGGGACCCTGTTTTCAGTGGGTTCCTCCTGTTTTATCTGATGAAAGTAGTCTGATTGCAGGCAGCTGCTCTCTGCCTGCTCCCTCCTTAAACTCTCAACTCTTAAAAACTCAGACCTCGGCAGATCTCTGTTTCAGCAAAACATGTCTTAGTGAGCACACCCCGGATTGCGCACTACACGTGCGGGGCTTCCAGCTGTTTTGAGCAGGCCACAGTGCGGAAACAGAGAGGAGGTGAATGGTGCTTTGATATAAATGAAGGTTGGTGTAGTGATGTCTACTGCAGGTTTGAAAAGCTGGCATTCACACCTCCCACCAATCTCCACCATCTACTGTGGATCACTTCTGGTTCCTAGGAAGCACCCTTCTGACACTGTTGAGAAGAAGGCCCAGCAGGGACCATACTTACTGCAGTAACTCTAGTAGTAAAACCTTCCACAGGTCTTGCTGGTTATCTTTTACACTGCCATTATAAGGTTTGTCCTGTGCTTGTCCAGCACTGTGTGGTTTGGCTCATCCACAAAACAAGACAGGTCCAAACTGCAACAAACAGTTAGGTCAGAAGACAGGATCATCAGAGCTGACCTTTCCTCCATCCAGGACCTGAACAGGTCTAGGGTCAGGAAAAGTGCAGTTAACATCTTTGCAGAATCCACACATTCTGGACACAAACTAAATGGCAAAAACCAGCCGCCACAGAGACAGTTTCTTTCCCCAGTTTTCTTTTCTCTGTCTCTGATGAACACTTAACAGTCAGAGTGCCTAGATCAATACCAGGCATATTTGTAGCTTTTTGTAGATGTTTTTATTTATTGGAAAGGAAACTCAGAAACATTTTGGAAAATATTCACACCGAACACTAAATTCCTGGAATTGTTAAAAATATTTCTAATAAATGTGACCTTAGTAAAAAAAAACACTCTATTTCCCATCTCGGTTTGTACTTCATGGCCACATTTGCCTCCTTCTTTAACATGTGTGAATTCTTTGAAGGACCAAAATACAAAATAACCTCCATGTTTATCACTTTGTTTGTCTTTTCTAAATGACCCCCACACTTGGAAATAAATGTTAGGAAAAAACTTAAAAATAGCTACAAGAAAGCAAGCTTGTAACATATCAATCCAAGCTCAAACTGTCAAGGCACTGCAGGGATCCTTAGAGTAACAAAAGTTTGATGTTTATGGATTAGTTCTGATTGAAAAGCCAGACATTTAAGATAATCTTTATCTGGACTCTCCTAAGTGTTTCCCATAAAAGATCTGTGCTCAATACGTTTGTGTTAAGAACATTCCTTCAGCAGCAGTTTAATGGTTCACATTATTTTGGATTTATAAAGCAGATACAAGCTTTGTGTTTGAAAAGTCCAAGCACTTATGTTTGAGCTTAAATCTACAGCAGACTGATGATAAAAGTGAGTGAACTATGGCTCAGATGAGGGATCAGCACTCCTTTTCTCCTTTGGAAAATGGGATTGTTGGAGGGCAGCTCACGAAGTGTTGTTTACTGCCCCTGAATCTGCAGCTTCAGCAGCCAAATTAGCTCAAATAAACCTTCAAAAGGGTAAGATAGAAAACAGTAGCCTATGGCAATGGCAAAGATATTGATCCAGTCTTGAAGTTGTAAATCCCACATTGCCCCATTTTATGAAAAAGCAAAGAGTTTTAATTAGAGCTCCCTTTGCCACCAGGTTCTCTGCGTCTGTCTCTCTGTGCCTGGGATTGCTGCCAGGCTCTATTGTCTGAAGCTTCGGCTGCAGGTCGAGAACAAAGTCACAGACATGAGAATCATTTGGGTTGAGGCTTCTGCTGTGAGTGCAGGAATATTCAGGTGTTTTTGTGGCCCAGGCTCTGTAATGCACTACAAGCCAACCACTGGGTCAACAATTACCTTCTGGAGTGGTTTTCTGAAATGTATCACAATTAGCCGTTGTAGCTAATAAACAATAAGTTCGTTTTCACAACAGTTTTGAATATTTTAAGAATTCTCAGTTTTCGGTTATTTTATTCCTTTTATGTTTCTAGTTTTCCATGGCTTTTATATTTTAGTATGGCCTTTCTGAATATTTTGCAGATCAATTTGAAACTTTTCTGGTCATCGTATGTCTCTTGTATATAATAATTTTGGATACTTTTGCCCAAATCTAACACTTTATTGTCAATTAGAATCTCTTAGTGATCATATAGCATCTCATTGAAGGAGTCCTACATCTTTTTTACTAATTTTATGCCTCTTTGTGCTATTTTTCTTGATCCCTCTTGTTGCTTTCCTCACCAGCTGTAAATGTCAGCAATTCCCTTGGGATCCTGACATTGGGCTGAAGGGATCCTTCTGTAATACTGTATTTCAAGCTTTTAAGCTTAAAGCCTCATAGTCCCTGTTTGAGTTCAAGAGCAACATGCAAGGTTAATTATATTGAACTCTTCTCTTTTTAAAGGGGAAATTCAATGATGGCTGCATATTAAAACCTGTCTTTGAGAGCACTTGTAAGATTTCACCTTGGGTTATCATGACCTCGGCTGAACACATTTCAACCTCTGTAATTTTTGTTTTGTGCATTAATAACTGCTATAAAGCTGTTGTCTGGACCTTGAAATTGTTTACAGTGAGCCCTCTGGGTTTTGCTTTCAATTGAACATTTATTTGGACAGCATCCAAAAGGAGATTTTGCCACCTATTGACTTGTTGAGGTGATGAAACACAAAATTCATGCTTTCGTTGAATATGTAATCTGTTGGTGTAAATGTTTCTTAATTTTGCTCTCATCAACAACTTTATCAGGAGTTAGGAAGTTAGTAGAAAGGTCTGCAAAAGTGACCTTCTGTGGCTTACAGGGTACTGAATAAACATGTATGAATATTCCAAAGAAGAAAATGCGTTTCAGTTCAGCTTAATTTTCTAGAGCTAATTCATTTCAAGGCACTTTACAGCTATATTCATAGAAAATTAAAGATATCCAAATTTGGTCCTAATTCAGTTCAATCCAGATTTATTTCAATACAGTTCAATCACGTAGTCAGATTCAGACATGCAATGTCAACTGGTTTTTGACCTTAGTGTTATTATAGATGTATGGCGTTTTAGAAGGTCCTTTAAATTTATGGCAAGACTCTTATGATTGTTAAAAACTAGCATCAATAACAAACCAGAAGACAGTCTTCCAAAAAGATTTGCAGCTGGATGCGAAAATTTTTTTCCAAGAACTTCAGTAGCTGGGGCACAGCTTGAATTGAAAGACGTGTTTTTAATAATAAAATTAATAACCTAACAAACTGAAATATTTCCCTAAATAAAGGAGAAGAAACACTGTTGATAAAGACACTTGCCTGGTTAAAAGCAGCAGGGCACAACGGATAGTAAACTAGTAAGACACTCCCCAGCCAAAACTGAGGGATCAGTACCACAAATAGTTTTATTGACAGACAACCTAAAATTTTATATTTTTGACATTAAAAACTGTAGAAAATGTTCACAAAGTTCAATAGAAGCTGTAGAGGCAAATGGAAGGACTTAAAACAGGGTTTAAAACATTAAAACAACTTGAAGCCAATGACTGTTAGAAGAGTTGAGGCTTGAGAGAAAGCTTGATTTAGCTCCCTGTACAGCATTTTGATATTTATGTAAACAGTCTTTGAAGATTCATAAAGACACATGAAGTTTGTCTTTTTACCATTGCTGGACACAGTGGCGCCATCATTCTGATTAATTTATTTAAATCTAAAATATAAACCAGCACTCTAAAAATGTTCAAGAAAAAAGTTGTCCATCTAAGGAAGACTTTGCAGCAATCCCTCATCCTGAGCAAGCATGTGGCGACAGTCGGTAGAAAGCACTCCCTTTCAACAGGAAAGAGCTTCTTGTAGAACCAAGCTCCACATGAGAAGTTCTTTGCTACAACTTGGCTGTAGGCTGAGGAGACAGGAAGGAGTCACAGTTAAACACAGAAGTATTGAGCCAGGAGTACTTTCCAAGAGAAAGAAAAACAAAGACAGCACACATAGTTTGTGGCAGAAATAGCTCCATCAATAGCTTTATCCAGGAAATGGTGAAAAACAGAAATACTGAGCCAGTTGTTCTTTCCATGTGTAAAGACAAAGTAAAACAGGACGCATAGGAAAGAGATCCAGTTTCACACAAAAGCACTGAGCCAAGAGTACTTTCTATGGAGTAGAAAAACATAGTGAATACACAAAGTTAAAAGTAGCATTAGTTTATTCAGTGACTCTGTTTAGCAAGACAGACATCTAAACACAGAATGCCTGAGTCAGCGGTACTTTCCATTAAAAGAGAAAAGAGGGGGAACACAAAGTTAACAGTAGTATATAAATTCATTAACAGAGAGTAACAGGACAAAATAGAGTGAGAAAGCGTGGTCAGTTTGTCCTTCAGCAGCCTACGCCTATAGCTGCATACAGAGAAAAGCTAAGCCTCTCTGACTTTAAGCTTTATCTGAACAGGTAGGTTCATTCTATCTCCAGTCACTGATTACTCACAGCCATGCCTGACCTCCAGTAGTTCTCTCTGATTCTGTTCATTTTGTTCAACCCCAGGATCACTTAAGGCCCCAGCTCAATTCATTCATGCCCCATGGGAGCTGCACTTTACTGTCCTACATTCATATATTTATTTTATTAATTCAATCCATCGCAAACCCTGCTGCCTTTTTCTGAGACCAGTGTGTTTTCATGACTGAAAAACTTAAATTTCTGTACCACATAAACCTGTTACTGGCTGCAAGCTGTGAAACGAGAGGCACCCAAAGGATTCGAGCTGAAACATCAGTATGTTAATGATACTTTGTGGAGAAGTAGAGTTGGAAAATGTGCACTACATCTCCCCTGCAGAGATGCAGACGGCCACATAACGCTGAATGAAGATGCAAGGCCTGAGGGCACACAGAGTTCTGTAGTTTGAAACACCCAAAGGTTTATTGGATTTTAAAACAAATCAAAAGACCTAAATCGTCACGAAAATAGATTTTCGGATCACTGCAGATCTCCTTTTCCTTATTTATTCAAGTCTTTGAAACTTTAATCCCAAATAGCGGAAACTTTGTAAAGCAGAAATTGATTTGTTTTGGAGGAGATTTTGTGGGATTCATGCTAATATTCAAGATTATTCCAGGCTCCACTGAGAATCGCGGATTAGTTTGGAAACTAACCAGCTCGCTCCGACAGATTTTATTGACCTTGGAGTCATTCTGAGAAAGTTTTAGAGTGAGTCTGCTCAACAGCTTTTCTCTTTTTCACTCTTACATTACTGTTGTACCCTTTGTCTAAAATATTGGCATGTTATATAGCAGGGGGCTGACCTTCAGCCTCGAATCTGCAGGAACCTGACCAGAAGCCTCGTCCTTCAGCAGCACAGAGACTCCATGCTGGCTCCAGAAGTGCTGCTGTCCACCTGACTGTAACCTCTGAATTTTCTTTATCTTACAGAAAAGCATATAAACTTCGACCCTGCGTAAGCTTCATTAAATTGTATCACACTATATCTAAAAACAAAAAGTTTAATATTCTTCAAATCAGTTTTTTTAATTTCTTTTTTTATTTCTCAGGATTATTATTTAGTATAAATCAAAGATAATTACTCTTCAACAGATGATTAAAGGAAAAGCCACAAGAACAAATAATCACCAAAATCAAAAAATTAAATGTATTGGTAAAAGTAAGATCTGATCTCTAGATTTAATAGTTTTTATTCTCTATAAATAATACTACAAGCTATAGGGATGTTTCATGAGTAGGGAATAAATGCTGAAACCCAAAAGAAAACATTTTGAGTACTAATAACTACATTTATCTGAAAGGGGAAAAGACAAAATTAAGAAGAATTCAAAGTCATTGTACCACAATTGATCCTTCAGTTTTCAACTGCAGAACTGCCAGAGAGAGAACTGGAAAGGAGTGCTTTACTTTAGTCAAATGCGCTGTTGTACCTCTTATGGAGTTCTGCAGGCATGGGATTCATCACTTCTGTCTCTCTTGGCCAGAGGGACAGTCAACCTTTTCTGCTAATGCAGCCTGATCAACTCAGAGCTTGCAAGCTGGACTGATTTCTTCTGACACTGGATTTGGATGTCTGCATTAGGAACCTGGTGACATGCTTAAGAAAGTACTAAAAGATGTTGGATAAACAGCCTAGGTCTATGCAGAGAAATTGGAATCCTAAAATAACCTGACAAATGTAACAAAGAAAGTACATTATCATAAGTAAAACTCACAGGAGGGATCAGTTCTGACTCTTACCCGGTCCGTAAAGGCTTCAAGGAAGGTTTGCTGGTGTTTTCTTCTCTGACTGAGTAGGGCCCCAGCTCTCACTCACTTCATGGGGGAGGAGCCATCAGGAGGGATTGATCAGCCAATCGGAGGTGGACTTGTGATAATGTCACTTTCGACAGCCAGCAATGAATATTATTACTATGACTTTTCCTGAATATTTTCTTGAGACCAGACAAAGACCAAAAATGTCAATAAATAGTGTTTTTTTTTTTTCAAACAAATCTGGATCCAGTGGTAAACTGGTGCTAGTTCTTGCTTTGCCACAAAGTACTTTGTGTTTCCACTGTCACATGGTCTTTGCATCAATTCTGAGTTGGGCTAGAAGAAAGATCCACTTTCTTTAGAAGCCATAGGCGAGCTAATGGAGACCAGCAACCAATTAAAACTTTATGAGCGCAATGTTTAAACCTCCAAGGTTTTTTGATCTACCCAATTCAAGACAAAAACATTTATTTTTAACAATAATTAATTCATAAAACAATTGACTTTAACACTATGGAATAAGCGGTAGAAAATGACTGACTGACTTTATTTGATATTCAAAGTTGCCATTAACCAAGCTTATTTCAAAGCTTTGGAGTTTCTTTTACACCAGACACATTGGAGAGGTTTACTACTGGACCTATAGTCCACAAGAATATTTTGAATTGATGTGGGTGAAAAAAAAAACATTACTGTAGGTGAAAGTTCAAATTAAATGTGTTTATGTGCACTACAAACTCAAATTGCTAACAAGTGTGTTGTCATTGTGTGTTGTATGTCTCCGTGTCCATTTCCCTGCCTTAGCAGAATCCCTGTTCAGCGGCTTGGGGCTCGGCGCGGTGGTGGGTCTCGGTTTGGGAGCACTTCTGCTGCTCCTCGTGCTGGTGGACGTCAGCTGCTTCTTCCTGCGTCACTGCGGCCTCCTCATGTGCATCACACGCACGCTCTGCAGCAAGAAAACGGCCACTAGCGGCAAGGGCAAAGAAATGGAAGAAGGCAAGGCGGCCTACCTGTGAGTATCCGCTTTCTTGTGTTGTGTTTCTTGAAATCCTGAATCAATTGTTTGAATTACTGTAGCAACAGGGTTGATGTTTGCAAGTCACCAGGTCCTTCATGCTTGGAACATCTGCTGTGGGTGTATCAACAAACTTAAAAGATCTGAAGGGATGAATGAAAATCTGTAGAAACTCTTTGAGCAGCTTAATACTTTGGGCATTAATACTCACGGAAAATCTGCAGTCAGTTTAATCAAGTGTCACAAATTGTAACAATTTTGACAATGCCTTTCATGTCATTGTAAGCATATAATCCTCCTTTATTTGCTATGAATGAGCAAAGGAGACTTCTTTTTACCGTTTACTGTAGGTACACCTACAACAGCCGCCCCACCACCCTTTCAACCACAGTATGTCTCTGATTATGTCTTTCTCACTAACGTCTGTGCCTTTCATACAATGTGCCGTGAGTCCTCTCCTCTCATTTGCATGCATTCAGTGTCTGCATGCTCATAATACTGTGTGGTGGTGTTTCAGTAGTCTGTAGCTCACGCATTACTTTTAGTACCTCTGTATTATGTTATGCTTGCAATGCAAATGTTGTAGACAAGAGTATCGCTGCATGAGCTGTTTGTGTAATAGAACACGCACTCTTGCTTTGCTGCTTCTCAACGTACAGCATGCAGCGTAGAAGCCCACCCATCCTTAAATTCACAACTCAGAGGCGATTTTCAGAATCAGCCCCGCTGTTTTGCACAGGGAACCAGACAAAGCCAGGTCGTCCGAGATGGCGCCCACAGTGTCGGATTTGTTGGCCTCAGCAGAGCCGTTTTTGTTTTTTATGCTGCCAGTATGAGAGGAGGAGGAGGAGGAGCAGGGAGGGGACTTTGTCTTTTGCTGAGTCACCAAGTGACTGGCTGCTCAGACTGCGTGAACAGAGTGTCTGTGTGACAGCAGAGCGATGCAAACGCTCCATACAAGCAAGCGTGGTGTTTGTTTAACAGGGCATAGATGCAGATAAATAGCAACTCTGAACATGAACTTAAAATATTGTCATTCTGTCTATTCTGTTTTGCAATGTTTGTGTACCCATATTCTTAAAATGTTGATATTCTTTCTGTTATATTTTCTTGTGATGTTTTATGTCTCATGCCCTCTATATAAAGCCTCTCAATCCTACATTATAGTGTTTCTGCAGACTGTCTGACTTCTTGATGCCTTTTAAAAATCTGACATGCAAACTTCTAAACACAGGCTTAAAGCTCTAGAACTGTTGCAGAGGTGATCATAAAAAGCCAGTAAACAGCCTCAAAGGAAAATAGGTACTGATCAATATTTATTTAAATTGTAGTGGTTGCAGAAAAGGTGCACAGCTTCAGATTGAAATTGCCCTGTTATTATTATTTATTTACAAATAAGCCCACCAGCGTACTTAGCTGTCTAAGCAAGAAAAACAACATCTAGCATTGAGCAAGAAAACTTAACTTTCCAAGGTCCCAGGTTCTCTACAATGAACTTTCAGCTTTGCTTCCTCCATTGCTCTGCCATGTTCCTCGGTCATCCTTGGTGTAACTCATCTCCTCTTGTTTTTTTATTGTAACAGACCACCACAATAACTTTATTCTTCTCAGCGTTCCTCAATATTTTTCATGTAAAAATTCTGAAATACACTGCTCAAAAAAATAAAGGGAACACTCAAATAACACATCCTAGATCTGACTGAAATATTCTCATTGGATACTTTGTTCTGTACAAAGTTGAATGTGCTGACAACAAAATCACACAAAAATCATCAATGGAAATCAAATTTATTAACCAATGGAGGCCTGGATTTGGAGTCACACACAAAATTAAAGTGGAAAAACACACTACAGGCTGATCCAACTTTGATGTAATGTCCTTAAAACAAGTCAAAGTGAGGCTCAGTATTGTGTGTGGCCTCTACGTGCCTCTATGACCTCCCTACAACGCCTGGGCATGCTCTTGATGAGATGGTGGATGGTCTCCTGAGGGATCTCCTCCCAGACTTGGACTAAAGCATCCGCCAACTCCTGGACAGTCTGTGGTGCAACGTGACGTTGGTGGATGGAGCGAGACATGATGTTCCAGATGTGCTCAATCAGATTCAGGTCTGGGGAACGGGCGGGCCAGTCCATGGTTCAATGTCTTCATCTTGCAGGAACTGCTGACACACTCCAGCCACATGAGGTCTAGCATTGTCCTGCATTAGGAGGAACCCAGGGCCAACCGCACCAGCATATGGTCTCACAAGGGGTCTGAGGATCTCATCTCGGTACCTAATGGCAGTCAGGCTACCTCTGGCGAGCACATGGAGGGCTGTGCAGCCCTCCAAAGAAATGCCTTCCCACACCATTACTGACCCACTGCGAAACCGGTCATGCTGAAGGATGTTGCAGACAGCAGATCGCTCTCCACGGTGTCTCCAGACTCTGTCACGTCTGTCACATGTGCTCAGTGTGGACCTGCTTTCATCTGTGAAGAGCACAGGGCGCCAGTGGCGAATTTGCGATTCCTGGTGTTCTGTGGCAAATGCCAAGCATCCTGCACGGTGTTGGGATGTGAGCACGACCCCCATTTGTGGACGTCGGGCCCTCATACCATCCTTATGGAGTCGGTTTCTAACGTTTGTGCAGACACATGCACATTTGTGGCCTGCTGGAGGTCATTTTGCAGGGCTCTGGCAGTGCTCCTCCTGTTCCTCCTTGCACAAAGGCGGGATAGCGGTCCTGCTGCTGGGTTGTTGCCCTCCTACGGCCTCCTCCACGTCTCCTGGTGTACTGGCCTGTCTCCTGGTAGCACCTCCAGGCTCTGGACACTACGCTGACAGACACAGCAAACCTTCTTGCCACAGCTCACATTGATGTGCCATCCTGGATGAGCTGCACTACCTGAGCCACTTGTGTGGGTTGTAGAGTCCGTCTCATGCTACCACGAGTGTGAAAGCACCACCAACATTCAAAAGTGACCAAAACATCAGCCAGAAAGCATAGGTACTGAGAAGTGGTCTGTGGTCCCCACCTGCAGAACCACTCCTTTATTGAATGTTTCTTGATAATCGCCAAAGATTTCCCCCTGTTGTCTATTTCATTTGCACAACAGAAGTTTGATTCACTTGGAGTTATATTGTGTTGTTTATGTGTTCCCTTTATTGGATGGATGGATGGATGGATGGATGGATGGATGGATGGATGGATGGATGGATGGATGGTAATCTGATATTATCAGATGATAATTTGATCAGTGGTCAGGGTTTAAATATCGGCTGTACAAAAAACAGAGTGGAACAAAGATTAAGAAAGGAGGATGGATGGATGGATGGATGGATGGATGGATGGATGGATGGATGGATGGATGGATGGTTAATCGGATGGATGGATGGATGGATGGATGGTTAATCGGATGGATGGATGGATGGATGGATGGTTAATCGGATGGATGGATGGATGGATGGTTAATCTGATGGATGGATGGATGGATGGTTAATCTGATGGATGGATGGATGGATGGATGGTTAATCTGATGGATGGATGGATGGATGGATGGTTAATCTGATGGATGGATGGATGGATGGATGGTTAATCTGATGGATGGATGGATGGATGGATGGTTAATCTGATGGATGGATGGATGGATGGATGGTTAATCTGATGGATGGATGGTTAATCTGATGGATGGATGGATGGATGGTTAATCTGATGGATGGATGGATGGACGGATGGATGGTTAATCTGATGGATGGATGGATGGTTAATCTGATGGATGGATGGATGGATGGATGGTTAATCGGATGGATGGATGGATGGATGGTTAATCGGATGGATGGATGGATGGTTAATCGGATGGATGGATGGATGGTTAATCGGATGGTTAATCGGATGGATAGATGGTTAATCGGATGGATGGATGGATGGATGGTTAATCGGATGGATGGATGGATGGATGGATGGATGGATGGTTAATCTGATGGATGGATGGATGGATGGATGGTTAATCTGATGGATGGATGGATGGATGGATAATCGGATGGATGGATGGATGGATGGATAATCGGATGAATGGATGGATGGATAATCGGATGGATGGATGGATGGTTAATCGGATGGATGGATGGATGGTTAATCGGATGGATGGATGGATGGTTAATCGGATGGATGGATGGATGGATGGATGGTTAATCGGATGGATGGATGGATGGATGGATGGATGGATGGTTAATCTGATGGATGGATGGATGGATGGATGGTTAATCTGATGGATGGATGGATGGATGGATGGTTAATCTGATGGATGGATGGATGGATGGTTAATCTGATGGATGGATGGATGGATGGTTAATCTGATGGATGGATGGATGGATGGTTAATCGGATGGATGGATGGATGGTTAATCGGATGGATGGATGGATGGATGGATGGATGGTTAATCTGATGGATGGATGGATGGATGGTTAATCTGATGGATGGATGGATGGATGGTTAATCTGATGGATGGATGGATGGATGGTTAATCTGATGGATGGATGGATGGTTAATCTGATGGATGGATGGATGGTTAATCTGATGGATGGATGGATGGATGGATGGTTAATCTGATGGATGTATGGATGGTTAATCTGATGGATGGATGGATGGTTAATCTGATGGATGGATGGTTAATCTGATGGATGGATGGATGGATGGATGGATGGATGGTTAATCTGATGGATGGATGGATGGATGGTTAATCTGATGGATGGATGGATGGATGGATGGTTAATCTGATGGATGGATGGATGGATAATCGGATGGATGGATGGATAATCGGATGGATGGATGGATGGTTAATCGGATGGATGGATGGATGGATGGATGGTTAATCGGATGGATGGATGGATGGTTAATCGGATGGATGGATGGATGCTTAATCGGATGGATGGATGGATGGTTAATCTGATGGATGGATGAATGGATGGATGGATGGATGGTTAATCGGATGGATGGATGGATGGTTAATCGGATGGATGGATGGATGGATGGATGGATGGTTAATCTGATGGATGGATGGATGGATGGTTAATCTGATGGATGGATGGATGGATGGTTAATCTGATGGATGGATGGATGGATGGTTAATCTGATGGATGGATGGATGGATGGTTAATCTGATGGATGGATGGATGGTTAATCTGATGGATGGATGGATGGTTAATCTGATGGATGGATGGATGGATGGATGGTTAATCTGATGGATGTATGGATGGTTAATCTGATGGATGGATGGTTAATCCGATGGATGGATGGATGGTTAATCTGATGGATGGATGGTTAATCTGATGGATGGATGGATGGATGGATGGATGGTTAATCTGATGGATGGATGGATGGATGGTTAATCTGATGGATGGATGGATGGATGGATGGTTAATCTGATGGATGGATGGATGGATAATCGGATGGATGGATGGATGGATAATCGGATGGATGGATGGATGGATAATCGGATGGATGGATGGATAATCGGATGGATGGATGGATGGTTAATCGGATGGATGGATGGATGGATGGATGGTTAATCGGATGGATGGATGGATGGTTAATCGGATGGATGGATGGATGCTTAATCTGATGGATGGATGGATGGTTAATCTGATGGATGGATGAATGGATGGATGGATGGTTAATCTGATGGATGGATGGATGGTTAATCTGATGGATGGATGGATGGATGGATAATCGGATGTATGGATGGCTGGATGGTTAATCGGATGGATGGTTAATCGGATGGATGGTTAATCGGATGGATGGATGGATGGTTAATCGGATGGATGGATGGTTAATCGGATGGATGGATGGTTAATCGGATGGATGGTTAATCGGATGGATGGATGGATGGTTAATCGGATGGATGGATGGTTGCTTAATCTGATGGATGGATGGATGCTTAATCTGATGGATGGATGGATAATCGGATGGATGGATGGATGGATGGTTAATCTGATGGATGGATGGTTAATCTGATGGATGGATGGATGGATGGTTAATTTGATGGATGGATGGATGGATGGATGGATAATCGGATGGATGGATAATCGGATGGATGGATGGATAATTGGATGTATGGATGGATGGATGGTTAATCGGATGGATGGATGGATGGATGGATGGTTAATCGGATGGATGGTTAATCGGATGGATGGATGGATGGTTAATCGGATGGATGGATGGATGGTTAATCGGATGGATGGATGGATGCTTAATCTGATGGATGGATGGATAATCTGACGGATGGATGGATGGATGGATGGTTAATCGGATGGATGGATGGATGGTTAATCGGATGGATGGATGGATGCTTAATCTGATGGATGGATGGATAATCTGACGGATGGATGGATGGATGGATGGTTAATCGGATGGATGGATGGATGGATGGTTAATCTGATGGATGGATGGTTAATCTGATGGATGGATGGATGGATGGTTAATTTGATGGATGGATGGATGGATGGATAATCGGATGGATGGATGGATAATCGGATGGATGGATGGATAATTGGATGTATGGATGGATGGATGGTTAATCGGATGGATGGATGGATGGATGGATGGTTAATCGGATGGATGGATGGATGCTTAATCTGATGGATGGATGGATAATCTGATGGATGGATGGATGGATGGATGGTTAATCGGATGGATGGATGGATGGATGGTTAATCGGATGGATGGATGGATGGTTAATCGGATGGATGGTTAATCGGATGGATGGATGGATGGTTAATCGGATGGATGGATGGTTGCTTAATCTGATGGATGGATGGATAAATTAACGGATCATTTATAATAGCAGACCATTTTTTTACACCAAAGCCTATAAAATAGTTAACAGGGAAGATGTTAATGCAAGAGAAGACGCACACACTGGGGGTTGTTTTACTGCAGTACCTCACCTGAACAGTAGGGATCAGTGCAGAGAAAATAATTCTGCATTAATAACAGCAGAAGAGTTTAAAATTTTTCAACAGCTAAACAGTTTCGACTTATTGTAAATTGTACTTTAGGTAATATTCTCTCTCTTTTCAGAGACCTGGGCTTTCCATCGTTACCGCCCAACACTGATTAATGGAGTCATCATTAAGGTTTGATAAAAAGTAATTTAGAAAATGTTCGTCTGGACCAACCTGAGACTCAGGATGTGTTGGGCATCTTTTAGTATCTTTCAGTCTGGATACCTGTTGGCTGAAGCTAAGTTAGTTAGGAAAGTTTACTATGGCTTTAATTGTCTCAAGGAGTCAGTGGTCAGATTTATTTTGGATCATAATCCAGGGATAAAACATAAAGTTGATTATAGGCTAAACACGAGGCATTATGGTAAATGTTGTTAACAGTTTGATCCCTGGTGTTTTTAGTAGTCTGCTGGTGGCAAATCCATCTCCAACCTGCAAATAGAGGAATAGCTTTTTATCCTTCTTGGCCCTTAAGTGGGCTCTTGGCAAAGATCCTGAAGTTTGGTGCTGACGTTTACATCAAACTGCTAGTTTGGTGCTGATATGTTCATGCTCAGAAACAAAACAGTAGCTGTTGAACAAAGTGGACTGTACGACAGGGTGGTTCTGCTGAGACAGGGTGGTTCTGCATATCTCTGTTTGCTCAGGTTGAAGGATTTATGGCAGACATGTTTGACTTGGAGGAAGCCAGACCTTTACATGTCTCCATGCTCACCTGAGGAATAATAGTGAGCAAAATATACTCAACAAACCCACTCATTATCTGAAACATAAAGTGGGAAAAGACAAGCATTTAAAATAGAGAAAATTATGGTTGCTTTTCTGTTAATTATTTGCTTAGTTGTTTTTAAATTCTGTCAGAGGAATTGCTGCTTCTTGCTTGATGACAAATTAAAAGGTTACTGCTGTGTTTTATCTAATTGGTTTTCATAAAACATTTGCAATTAATTTTTGGAGTTTGCAGCAGATGGCCTTTTTTTTAAAAACATTTTATTTTTTGCTGGATTCATGTTTTTTTTTCTATGCAGGCACTATCATTTTTTATTACAGAAATACAGAGAAGCTGGATTTGGCCTGACTTCATAGAGATAAGACAGTTAGTGGTGTTGACAACTAGAACGCACTTTAATTTCAAACTCTTGAGCTGCTAAACCCCTGAGCAAACAAAGCGAGTGGAAATCCAGTCATGTTGAGGAACTAATAGGATTTGGAGTGAACGCACCTGCCTTTGTCAGGGTTAGAAATATACAGTGGCTTGTAAAAGTATTCATACCCCTTGAACTTTTCCACATATTGTCACATTACAACCATAAACGTGAATATATTTTATTGGAATTTTGTGCAAAAAACCAACACAAAGTGGATACAATTGTGAAGTGGATCGAACATTATACATGATTTCTTTTTTCTTTTTTTTTTTTTATGTAAAACTGTAACGTGTGTTGTGCAAAAGTATTCCCCCCCCCTTTACTCTGAGTGCAACCAATTGCCTAGGAATTACCTGATGATTGCTAATGACTAAATAGAGTCCACCTGTGTCTAATCTAATTTCAGTACAAATAAAGCTGCTCTGTGATGGCCTCCGAGGTTGGTTAAGAGAATATTGGGGAGCAAAGAGCATCATGAAGTCCAAGGAACACATCAGACAGGTCAGGGATAATGTTGTGAGGAAGTTTAAAAAGATTTCCCAAGCTTTGAACATCTCACAGAGTACTATTCAATCCATCATCTGGAAATGGAAAGAGTATGGCGCAACTGTAAATCAACCAAGACAAGGCCGTCCACCTAAACTTACAGGCCGAACAATAATTGCGTGCTGCATATCTATAATATATTTGGCCAGTTGAATGGACTCATTTGTTTATATTTTAGACTCATAAAACAAGGAGGTGGCGAATCTCTGTGAGAAGAAAATGAGCCTTCAATCCCCTGAATAAGACCCTGGATCCTACCTGAAATAATAAGACAGCTTGTAAAGAAACACATAATAGTGTAAACAAAACGTGAGCCTTTCTGCAGCTTGGGGGCCTGCTAAAATTAATTTAACTGTAAGAAACAGGCACTGCAGTCTGCCTTTGTGTGCTGCAGTCAGTGGCCATGTGCTTAATTAGCATCAGATGAGGAAAGAACAAGCTACCCTGGTTGTGCTTTGGTGTCAATAACAAGCTTAGAGATTAGAAATATACATGTGCATAACCGTTATTATATCTCACCAGCTGCTGCTGGCCCTGCCAGCACATTCAACTGCTTGTCAAGACCCAGTTACAGTACCTTAGCGTTGCTTTGACACTAATGTAACGTCTGATAGCGTTTGTGCACAGAAGTAGTGTATTAATCTAATGTGTTTAGATGGCATTGATGGCTGTTGTAGAGGTGAAGAAGGGATGAAATTTCTCCTAAACAAAATCTGTATTTTCAAGCAATGACTTATTACAGTCATGTAGCAACATTAACCCTTACATTCACACATTAATAAGCTGTTTTTTGTGTATGGGTGTGTTTGCACTGGAGCCACTAAGTTGGACTAGTGTTCAACCCTGTTAACTGCCACTGCAACTTCATAAAACCTTTCTTCAAACCTTCACGTCCAGCAGTCGGCCAGAAATGCAGAGCACCTCAGCAATATCTTCCCAGTTCCTCTACATACTGTCACACTCTCAAAGGTAAAGGTTAACTGTTACAGTTTGGAGGTATTTTTTTGGGAGGAAATTACAGTTAATCAGCTGGTTAATCACTGGCTATATTTAACCCGAACCTTTGAGCATCACTCTAGCTATGTACTTTTAAAAAAACACTTAAACAGCAGTAAATATTAGACTGTAGCTACAGCAAGAGAAGTTGAGCTAAGTCAAATGATGATGATGATGATGATAGTGACAGGTCCTTTCAGTGTTGCTGTAAAGGAAGGATTGGTTTATACTAAATGGAGTATATTGTGTCATCCTCCCAATCTATGATAGATGCGTAGCTGTGATATTATCCTGTTTAATGTGTAATAGTTGATATTCTCACGTTATAATCTGCATTTGCTCTGCTAGAGACCAGATGTTCAAAGGAATATAAATGTAATAAAGCTAAGAAAGAAGTTGTTAATTTGTTAAGAAAAACTTCAAAAGACCTAAAATCTTATAAATGTATTGAAATATTAAAAGGCAGTCTGGTTACAAGTTAAACCTCTCATTTCACAACCTCAGTTAAAGAAAGTTTTGATGCCTAACTTTACTGATATGTCGGTTCAGCAAATACATTTTCTGTTGATTTACATTCAAGAAGGTGGAAACAGCAAGAGGCAAACCATTTTTCCATGATCTGAGGACACCTCGCCATCTGAAGTCCAATCTGGGTTTGCATGAAGCTAATGAGACATGAAATTGGCTCTACTCTGCAGCCACTCCAGCATCCACCAATCAACCAAAGGGAAACCCCCTGTAGCCAGTTGCAATATTTGGGCTTATTAGGTACAGTATCACACAGGGTCACTGTTTTACATTCATGATCTGGTTCGCTAGACAACTCCCCTGGAGTCCAGTAAATGTCCAGCATGGCGGTTCGACTGTATTTCTGTTCTGACACAGAGTGGCTCAAAAAATCCACTATTAACTGCTTGCATAAATAAAAACTTGTGTTAATGAAGGCTGAAAATATCAAAGTTCACCCCTGTGGTGAACTCTGTGGAGCTGTAGCTTTGTGCCTGTTTTTTCTTAGTTAATTCACAGCATGTGAAACACTTTTCCCAAAAGGACTTCCCAGATATTAAACTGATTCATCAACCCTTATTGTGTTTCCAGCTAAACTCTTATATAAACTTCAATCTCACAAGTTTCTAAAGAGAAGAAGGATTGATTTCCTTTAATAAGACCATTGGATCAAATGAAAAAAAGAATGCAGAATAAACTAAGTTCACTAAATCTGAATATATGTGGCTCTGGAGTTCAAAAAATGCAGCATTTAAAATGTTGTTGTAAGGGTTTGAGGCTTTAAAAGGATGAAACTGATCAGCAGTACTAGCACTCACTGGCTTTAATGCATTTAAGATTGACATGTTAACGTCATCAAGCTAATGTCGGGCACCAAAATAAGGGACCTTCAATTAATCGAGCAAAAGAAAACATAAACAACAAATTCAGGACAGACGATATAAGCGGCCTAACGGCAGTATGTGGGACCACCATTATTTACAAAATGGAGAAAAGCTCCCAAACAGTAGTGTAGACTTGATTCACGGTATTTTCTGGTTGTACTCAAGCATATCTGCTCATTTAAACAATGTTGCAAATGGGATTTTAACATCAATATATTGTTAGTTGAGGAAGTGTCATTATTAATCCGTGAAGTCCTGCATGTTCTTAAGGGAAATCAGTGTTTAGTTTGACAGTTTTTGACAATAGATCTCATTAGTTGTTATTAATGTTTTGTTCTTTAAGTTTATATTGAAACACATACTATGTCAGAAGCTAGACTTTTAATTTTTTAAACCATTTAAAAATAATTATTAAAGCCGTTCATCACAGAACAAACTATACTGAGAAGTTCCTTTCTGTATCTTCCAGCAGTAGGTTCAACCCAGCTGTGGAAAAACTGCAGAGCCCCCCGACATTTTATCTGCTTTCTTCTAAAGACTGTCGTTATATAATCATTGGTGAAGTACTTAGTGTTTTTTCTTGCTTATCTATTATATTTAATTTACCAGATTACCCTATGGGGTGCCACAGACTGTAGACCACACAGGACAAAGCCCCCTCACTTCTCCAAGTCCTCCAGGTATCCCTGAGCAGGATCCAGGCCCCCGCCACGCTAGTCATTTATTGAGAATCAGGCCACAAGACACTAGGACAACTCCCCCAGACAGCCACCAGGGCACACCCACACAGAGAAGCTATCCTGACAAGGAAAACAGAGACACCACCAAACAGGTCATTACACCCACCCTGCTACCAACCATCATCCCCACACCAGGGTACCCACACTATGCAGAGTTGCCCACACAGCCGCCACCCACAACTTACATGCTATCTCACCCCATATGGGGGTCCACACTGGCAGCCGATGTCATGCGGCAGCTGCCAACTGTGTCCACTACATATGTTAGAGTGCAAATGTATAGATATGTCTTTGTTATTGTCACTTTGTAAAGGGGAGTGTGGATGACTAAAGTGCATTAAAATGGGGAGAGGGGTAATCTCCCCATTGGTTCCCCCACTGTTGGTGGGGACCCCGCAGCCCCGACCCATACCCAGTTAAAAATTAGCAGGACATGTTCACATATTGACGTCATATCTCATCTTATATCTATAATAATAACCAACTGTAATCCTGACATAAAATACAGGTAAATAATGTTGATTAATGATGAATTTATGGTATTCCGCCAGAGTAAATAATACCATGAAATCCTTTTTTTTCTTTTTGTTTTATAGCTGACTGGGCAGATTGAGCTGCATTTTCAGTCAGAAGCATGAGTTGATGGATGGTTTCTGATTCAAGGTGACAGACGAGTCCTGAAAGATTACCAGGAGGGGCGTCAGAATAAAAAGCACTGCGACCTTGTTAACTCAGCAAATGAGTAGCCCTCAGCTAAAGTGTGTTAATACTGATCTGCCGGTGGGCTGATACACATATCAGCAGGCTGACAGAGAGCTGGGCTGTTTCAGCTTTCAGTGCATGTGACCCAGTCCTTGTTTAAAGATTAGATCAGGAAAACCAGCAACGAGGGATCAAAATGTGAGGCAGAAGTGCAGTGTTGATGTGAAGGCAGGTAAAAGCTTGAGGTTCTTATTGATTTACGTTAATAAATATGAAGCAGCATGTAAAGGGGGCAGTGTAAGAGATATGGGAAGAAAGGGTTGAAGTCCAACACTTTGGGTTTGAAGTAAAAAATGTAACAATTCATAATATAAATGTACAGATTTTTATTTTCTTATCCATTTCTTAGTGCTTCTTGGTTAGGCTTTAGTGATTTAAAAGGCAATAAGAAGCAAACTGGATATGGTTTATAGACATGTGTTATCCCACTGACCTGCTACACTGAGCAGAAAAACAATAGGCCACCTGGAATGACTTCAGAGGATTTATTACGTTTTTCTCAAACAGCCAAAGTCAACCATTTAAAACTGGAATAGAAATGTGCATCATTACACAAAAATACATTTCTGGAAATCCACATAAGCAACAAAAACATGGAACCATTTTCTCTCCAGATTTTCCAGTTTTAAGTTATTACACGATTGTTTCAGTTAGCCAAAACGATGAAACCATTTTTAGAGAACTTTTAAAACTTTCTTCAAATTCAGAAGCTTACATACCTTAGTTTCCTTAGTATTTCATAGATCGGCCTGTTAAACTGTTGGACTTACATCATGCATTTAGGATATCCTTCCACAAGCTTCTCACAAAGGTTTGCAGGAATTCTGGCCCATTCCTCCTGACAGAACTCACATAACTGGGCCTTGAGACAATACCCCCTTTTTCTAACAGATGTAACGATGGCCATTTTAGTTTCAGTTTTAGTTTCATCAGACCACAGGACGTGGTCTGATGAAAACTATGTCCTTCATCCCAGAGTGCATTTGCAAACTGTAATCTAGCATGTGATGCTGATTTTGGAGTAATGGCTTCTTCCTCTCTGAGTGACCTTTAAGCCCTTGCCATTGTAGGACTCCTTTGTACCCATAGATGAACCAAAATTGTGGTTCCACATATTTCTTTGGATTTTTCAATAGTGTCACTCAAGGAATCATTGTTTTCAAGGTGTTGCCTTAAAATAACAAACAGTGCCTTCATGTAGCTCAGATGTCATAGATTGTTCTAGCAGAAGCTTACAAAGCCATGATTTAAAAAAGTAATTTCTCTCATTATTCTGGCATTTAGCAAATAGAAACAATGTTGGTATTCCTAACTGACCTGAACCAGGAAACTTTTATTTTGATTTAATGTCAGACAGTGGGAACAAACACGTTTTATGTCTTTCTAAAGATGTATGGTTTCAGCTGTTTGCGGTCATTTGAGCACATTATCGCAAAGATGAAGTGGTGACGTCCTTGGGCTGCATTACTCAGAGAAAGACACAGAAGAATAAAGCAAGAATTTGTTTCTGAGAAACCAGACATCGCTTCATAGGTGTGTTCTGCTCTTTTCTTCCTGCTCTAAATGAATCCAACTAAAAGCTAATGGAAAGTGGGCCAGTAGCTATAATGGCATTTAAGTTAACAAAGGAGTAAAATATTAGAGCAAAGTGTAGCGACTCAGTAGAGGAAGAACAATCACCAGAGCTTGTTTTAAACTTTAATAAGACGGTTGCATCTGTATTACATTTTGCAGCTACTCTGAAGTTTAAACACTGTGTAAAACGTCTTGCCTTCAAATCTTTATGACGGCTTTAACATTACCTTTCTTTAAGCTACAATCAGTCCTTCATAGAACAGCATCAAAGTATTTGGACCCTAGTTTGAGACCTCAGTGACGCGATGAACACTGTACAGACATCATTTTCTGTTGGACGGATATCCAGTTCAGTCATTTCATTTCTTTAACCAGGTTTGAGGTATTGAGAGGTCACAGATTGCCTTTCTAAGCCAGGCCTGTCCAACATAGCAGCAGCATGGTACAAGGTTCACAAAACAGATGAGGAAATTACGTAAAGATTTCATAAAAAACATACCTGGGAACACTCACAGTTCACCTTCCGAAGTTTCTCCAAGGATTTAAACTCAGTTTGGTAGATGCTGTTCAGATTGAAGATTCAGTATTCCCAGTCTGAAAAGGTATGGAATTTGAGTTTATTATTTATCAGGTTTGCAGAAGTATGGAAGAAGAAAAGTGTGAATAAATATTTCTGATTTTTTCTGTTCGTTCCCTCGTGTCTTTTCCTCCTTCCTTGTGTCCTAGCTCCACTTCTTCCATGTGTCCTATCCATTCTTCTTTTCTTTCCTTCTTTGTGTCCTTCATCTTTCTCTCTTCTCCTTCCTTCCTCTAATGTTCTCCAGGTTTCATATTTAAACCCTGCCAGCTACCATAACTTCATCACTTCACCATTTTGTATTTTAAAGTTTAAGGTAAAGAGCCTGGGACCTCTGGAAAGTTGCATCAAGAAAAAATCTGGATTCTTGGAGCATCAGATGTTGAAACCTCCAAGATCTTTCTATCCTAGTTCAGTTCTGACTTTTGGAACCATAATTTTCAGAATGTTCCCATTGAACAAGTTTGGAAGTAACCAGGTAAATGAGCTAAAACATCTAAAACAATTCAGGACACATTAGCTTTGCTTTGTACATACTACCTGTTGCTACATTTGTGTTTAGCGAGATCTTCAGGCCGATCATGGTTGATTATTTAGAGGAAGTAAAGTCATGAATGGGTTTCTGTGGGTAAACAGTAGAAGGATCATTGATGGTTTGGTCAGTAGATGCAACTGGAGACTCAGCTTTAGCCTCCAGTTTCCTTCATGATCAAGGTAGGTCTCCAGTGCAGCCATCTGGTCACCCTCTCTATCCTTTTCATGGGGAGTTTACCAGTGAGAACTCTGGTGGTACCTGAAGGGGTGAGCCCTCGTCACCTGGATCTCATCGTCTGATCACCCTTGCAACACTGCTGTCTCCAGCAATACAAAACGCTCAACAAGTTTCCCCCTTAATTTAGTTTGGGGGGGGGGTCAAAATGACCAAGTTGCAATAGATATCAGTAGTACCTTCCTAACTCCATTGGACCAAATTTTGTCATCTTTGGGAAGTAACTGTGCAGAGCGTTAGAAAAAGACTCAGACCACACGGTTATACACTGTATTTACATCAAATATATGAGGTTTTAGCAGCATCATAACTTAACAATCACTTTTTACATCTTGGCACCAACTTATTTTCAGCAGCTAAGATGTAGCTGCAAAGAAGAGAAAAGAGACCAATAATGAGTTTTCATAACTGAGGACAGTTTGGCCTGTTTCAATTGTAAATTGGGAAAAAGTCAGGAGTACAAGATTGCATGACCCTGTTTCCTCAGACAGTTTTCCTGGGTGCTGAACTGCTCCTAGGTCTTCTTTTGGTCAAACATCTACAAGCTGATAAACTGATTTCCAACCATTCAGATCAAAGAGAAGCACGAATATTCCTAATCTACCAATCTTTCTATTACCCTTTTGTGCAACTGTGGAAAGGCTGTTATACTTAATATCCCCACTGGCTTTTACAAAAAAAATAAGAATAAGGCTCTCTTATGTGCACATTTTAGTCCTGTTTTACTCAGCATTTAGTGTTTGCGCTTGATAAAAACACATTTCCCCAGAACCTCAGCTGTGGCCATAGTTTCTCGTTGCGAGAGGTAAAAACACCATGAATCTCACATGCCTTTCTGTCTTCTCTGCGTCTTCTCTTCACTGCAGGAAGCTGCCGCTGAAGGAAGAAAATGGCAAAGAGTCTCTCAAGCCGGATACGATTGAAATCAAGGTGCACAGTGACAACAGCCTCCACATAAAGCCAGACGACAGCAAGGCGTAAAAAGCAAAAAAAAATAAAATGTAAAGGTAAAGAAAAATGGGTCGGTCCCCCTCGCCACCAAAAGAACATTCGGATCACGAGACCAAACCCCCCAGAAAAGTGAAAACACTGGAAAATAGTGGAGTAAAATACTATATCTGTTTATATCGATGCCCGAATGAAAGGCATGTGTAAATAAAATCAAAAGAGAGCAGACAGGAAGAAAGGATCAACCTTTTTGACATCCAGAATGCATTATGTTCCCACATACACGGATTCAGTAGGAGGCTCTTGTTGATTAATGATTGTATTTTATTTTATTTTCTGCCTTTTTCTGTCTCGTTTTATCAGCTCTTTTATGAAATTCCTCAGAATATCCTTTTTATTGTGTTTTATCAAAGCCCACGTGAGGTTTAGGATGGTTAAACGGTGTTATAGCCTCCATATTGATTTGTTTTTTAAATGTTACACAGTCCTAAGTGGAGAATAAAGGTGCGGACGTAGTGTTTCCATGCTTTGGATGTTGTCACTACAAAAACCGCTTTATGCCTTTAATAGCCAAGCTGGATTTCAAGCTAATCAGATGCAAATGTAGCTTCAGTTTGTTCCATGCCGGCAGGATTTTCAGAAAAAAAAAGTCAAATAATGCACATAAAAGTTCAAATGAGGGCTTGTCAAGTATACGTTAAGGTTTTGGATCTGTATAGGAAAAGAAAGCAGTGGATATTATCACCCAAAGCATGGAGACATGTGAAGGAAACATGTTTTTCCTTATTCCTGTCCCAGATCTGCCTGACATGCGTTTATTTTGAACAAGAAAAACCCTTTTCTGTTTCTGACTCTCTCTGATGTCGTTGTGTGTTGTACATAGGTGAAAAAACGGATATTTTACAGAGCTTTTATGTAAATATATTAAAAAAGGATGTCATTTTTTCCACAATGCAAAAGGCTTGGCTTTTGTTGTTAACATCCCCCAGATGAGTAGATTTATTTCCTCCTTCCTCTTCTCTCTCCGTTGTGTTCAGGTCCAAAGTTCAGTGCTGGTGTAATATTGCTTTTCCCACTCATTTGCCCTCCCTTAAGGAAACCCCATGCCCTGAGGCTATTTCACGGCATTTCAACTGAGGCAGTAATTACGGCATTAATGTGCCTTTTCTTTATTTTTATTTTTTTCCCTCCTTGTTCCCTTTCTGTGGTGCGATGCTTTTGTACGGCTCGCTCCATGAAATCAGTTTCTGATTGTGACTTTGCTGCTTTTTGCGCCTGAGAATGTGTCGACTCTTTATTGTGATGCTGTGAAATTGGGGAACCGTGGGTTAGTCGTTGGACTGTGGATTGTAGTCGGCCACACTGGACCTGTACAGATGTATACAGATAGATGTTGGGTGGTGCTGATACTCGGATCAAACTAACAGGGTTCCTACACGTTCTGGGAAATGATGGGATTAGGTTTCAGTATTTTCCAGGTCTGGATAAACCTTGACAAAGAACATAAGAATATGAAAAAATATTTGTATTTCCAGACTTTATTTCCTATCCCATTGTTCTTCTTTCTTTGTTTCCTTCCTTAATTTTTTTCCTCATGTCATTTCTTGATTCCTTGTGTCCCACCCGTTCTTGTTTGTGTCCTTCTTTTCTTCCCTCCATTCTTCCTTGTGTGATACCACTCTTCCATCTGTCCTTCCTTCCTTACTTGTTCTTCATTGTTAATTCATTCATTCTTTTCTTTCTTGTATCCTAACACTCTTCCTTACTTGTTTCCTATCCCATCCTTTGGTCTTTTCTTACATTTCTTTCCTTCCTTCTGTCCTATATCCCTTCCTTTAATTTGTCCTTTTTTCTTGTGTCCTACCTTCCTACGTTGTGTCCTTCCTTCCTTCCTGTCTTTTGTTTTTCCAGCTTCCATGTATGAATCCTGTCCCTCTGTAGACATGTGTTCCATTGATTCCTGGTATTTTATGTTAAACGTCTGTTAACAGACTGGGAACTCTGGGAAATTGAGTGTGGTAAATTCTGAAACAGCTACTTGACAAAAGTGTAGGAACTCAAAGGTAAAGCGACTGGCTTCAGAGATCTGGCTCTAATGGAGTGAAATGCATCATCACGTGTGTGTGTGTGTGTGTGTGTGTGTGTGTGTGTGTGTGTGTGTGTGCATACATGCGTGTGTGAGTGAGTACACTTCAGGTTGCATCTATGTCTGTTGAATGTATCTGCACGTACAGTACTGTAAGTCCACCAGTGTGTGCACATTTTGGTTTTAGTAAAAATCTCCCAGTGGAACCAAATCTGAACTTAATGACCTAAAAATCAGACTGAGCTGCAGTTCCAGGATTTATTTTATTACTGTTGCTTTATTTTGTTTGTGAGAGGCATCATGCAGCTCTGCAGGTCATTTTAATGATGACCGCATACCAGGTGTGAACGCTGCGAATGATCCTCTCTTTTGTTTTATCACGGTGGGGATGGGACTGAGCTCCTATGAGTAGAACATCACTATGTAGTTCTCGACAGTGATTAATCCCCCCCGGCTGCAGCCTGTGTCTGTGAGCCCACCGCTGCTCGCCGCCTCTCAGACTGCGATGGCTTTTATCTGAAACCCGTAAAGCGCCGGCTTTGTTTTCTCACTGCAAAAACATGTACCTGCATATCTCACGTGGATGGTTCCTGCCATGGAGTGGTTCTGCTGCCTGTTAATGGTCACTGTAAATACTGGAGCACAGTGCCTGGAGGCTATACAGTTTGTTCATGTTCCTTTTGTATTTGAATATGAGTCTAAACCCACTCTCTCCTCGTTTCCTCCACCAAACCTCAATCCCTTTGATTCTGTCAGGGGTTAAACAGACGTGTTTGAGCTTAGTGTACATTATGTGTCCTCTTTGTCCCCATGCCCCCCCTCCCTTGACCCCTGGACTGTCCCTGCGGAGTGTCAATTGTGCAGAAGGTGGGAACTATAGATGTTTTTCTGTATGTACCTGTGGAACACTTGTGACTCGTATCATTTTGCCGCTGTAAATAAACATGTCCTGGTAGAAGAGAGTGATGAGTTGTCTTTTATCATTTTATTAATCTGTGTTTTGTATTATAAAGAACTGTTAAAATGTATGGATTAGGTCATTATCACCTACCATTAGGTAGAAAAAGTTGTTTTATCGCACTTAAACAACAAAATGAACCTTGTTTTACTCTTTAAACTAAAGACGTCAACAAATATATGTATTCTGAGGAAAAGGTCAGGACACCCTACCTTCTAGTAGCTCTAATAGCTTTAGTGACATGCTTGTAGCCATCTACCAGTCTCTGCCATCCATCTGGGGAAGTTGAACCCACTGCTTAATTTCAGCTGTGAAATGTCTGAACAGCAAAACATGGGGTGATTATGAACTGGTAGCTGCTGGGAAGGAAAACATCTCCTGGCAGGTGTTTTAGATCGGAAGAAGGAAGAAAGAAGCAGCAAGCTCTTTGCAGGAAAGCGTTATGGACTACTGTGATGAAGACCGCACAGTTTAGATGCAATAATTAAGGTAAGGTTTTCTATGGGCTAAAATTACCGCTTTAATCCACACGGATTATGGGCATACTAAGTGATGGGAGTAATGTTAAAATGAATACTTTATTTCGGACTAATCTTGACTGGTAAACAATGTGTTGGCATAGGGGTGCTCAAATGTCCCGAAGCAGCAAACGCACCACTTGGAAAGGTGCAGGTGCTGCCTGGAGTGACCTGATGAGCTCCACCTGTGGACACTTCAGAGAAATGCCCCGGAGAGGACACAGCCTCAGTTAAACGGGTAAAATGTTATTTTAAGAATTAAACCTTTTATTAATAAAACTGAACTGAAAACATGTTGGGCCAACCGGATAGGAGGCTGCTGCCATAAACAAGAATACACGGTGGACAGGCAGGTGAGCTGGCCTGCCAAAACCAGTTGGTTTTCCTACGTAGTTTAAAAGTTAACTGAGCAAAATCCTAATTCTGTTCCTCAGACCGTCTGGCAGAGACCTGAACGCAGCAGCATGTTGTTAGCACACCGATCTCTAACTGCGACGGGAACCGGACTTCTGGTTCTGGAGCAGAACAATTCTGTCGGTACGTTTTTTTTTTTTGTTTCTCTCCCACACGAATAATTGGAATCAAAAACAGAACATGTTATGAGCCTATATCTACCGGAACATGCCCACAACCCAGCGAGGAAACAAGCTAACATTAGCCTGCGGGTTCTTTAAACAGCTCCCCCAGCAAAGATCCTCAGCAAGCAAGATGCGCTTACTGTAACTATTTTGTGAAGCCGCGAATGCTGTTGATTGTTGTTCAGAGCAGCTTTGTAAAACCCAGTTAACCCGGTGTTGGAGCTAGAGGGTCCAGAAGCAAAGTGGGAAAACTTTTGTGAATGGTGTTTAATTTAACTTTAAATTTGAAGAGTTTTATGCGAGTTAATTGACTCTTCTTTCACAGACAACTTGTACTATTTTATTACAACATCATTTTATTGAATCTGATCCAATCAGCTCCCCGTATGTCAATATGGTCGACATCTCTTTTTAATTTTTTACCTGCTGGAAACCCCTTAATGACAAAAGCAACGGTTCTTTTTGGAAATGGGACAAAAGCATGCAACAGACCTACTTCCACACACTTCCTAAAATCCCCACGAAGAAACCGGAAGTCGTTCTTTTGCCACATCCGGTGGTAAAATGGCTAATTGCTGAAAACAATTTGGGTTATTACTGGTATATTTTTCTATAGAACTGTAGAAATGTACATAGTAACCATATGATTACATACTTTCTCCAACAAAAATGACTTTCTAACATGGAATTATGGGAAAAAGAATAAGGGGTATTTGAAAAGGGGCGTTGAAGAGACTAACATTTTTTTTTACACTGTTGGAATGATTTCATAACCGCCTCGGGGTTTCTGTAACTTTTCCCTCAGTTGTTTCAATGGTTTATCATTCTTATGATTAAAGAAATACATAAAAAATAATTTAATTAAAAAATATATAGAACTCGTTATCTTTTATCGTCAAAAACAAGAGCAATCAAAGGTGACTATTAAACAATTCCTGGCAATAAGTGTCTGTTGTTTTAAGTTGTTAGCAAACTTGATAAAGGAAAGGTTTTTTTTTCACTAGTTGTTCTGGTTCTGTGAGCTTATCTAGAAGTTAGGTTTGTGGATGTAAAGAAAACCACAGTGACCTATCATCCATCCGTCTCTTCATCTATCCATGCCTTTGTTCTTAGGTCCATACGTCCAACCATCTGTCTCTCCTTCAATCTGTGTCTTATCCATTTGTCTGTCCATTTATCCACGTGTGTCCATCAGTCTGTATGTCCATGTGTTTGCCAATCCATTGGTCCCTCTCCCAGGGTTTTTATGCAGTCTGTGAAAGATTGAATTGGGTTTCAGTATTTTGTAGGTTTAGATAAGTATTACAAATATATGAAAGTTGGGAAGAATATTTATTTCCAAACCATTTGTCTAAAGGGGGTTTAGGGATGGGAAATCGCCCTATTTTCTGATCGTAAGATCGAGGTCACTGGCTATCGCCAATAGACGATCCAATCGGCTGATGGGGCGGGCGCAATTATGTCATCAAAAAAAAAAAAATCTTGGTGCCAAAAACATGGCAGAGTCAGACAGCAATTTGGTGCCCAAAAAGAATGCTAAGTCGGTTATTTGGGCATATTTTAGGTTCTATCCAAATGCTAACGGTGAGCCTCAAGACCTAACACAGCCTATTTGCACATTATGCAAATTATGTGTGCCTGCGAAGGATAGGCAAACCACAAATTTATTTGCGCACATTCGAGTCCATCACCCCGCCGAGGCCGCAAAACTGCCTCCAACCAGCAGCGCTGCAGGTGCTTCTGGGGGACAGCCACGGGGGCAGCCCACAATATCAGCAGCTTTTGCTAAATCAACTAAATACAGGCCAAGCAGCGAAAGATGGACCAAGTGTACAACAGCTGTTGCAAGATTTCTGGCGAAGGAGTGCGTCCCATTTCAGGCGGTTGAAAGAGAAAGTTTCAAAAAAATGTTGACTACACTGGATGCGCAGAATGAACCGCCTGGGAGGAAATATTTCTCGGAGACTGCTGTGCCAAAACTGTATGAACAGCTGAGAGGGGAAATAGTTAATGAATTAAAAGAGGCCAACTTCATTGCTTTGACTACGGATATGTGGTCAAGCATTAACATGTCTCCTTATATGTCCATAACTGCGCACTATGTCTCAAAAGACTGGAGATTAAAATCCAAATGTCTCGAGACAGCTTTTACCCCAGAGAGTCACACCGCGGCGGTGCTAGCTGAAGCACTCCAGGATGGGTTGCAAGCATGGGGAATAGGAGAAGAGAAAGTCGTCTGCATTACAAGCGACAACGGAGCCAACATCGTTGCAGCTGTTCGTGATCTTAAGTGGCCATGGATCAGTTGTTTCGGGCATAATTTGAACTTAGCCATCAACAATGCCTTGAATAAAGAAAAAAACAAAACGGACCGGGCTTTCGGAGTGTGTCGCCAAATAAATGGAGCCTTTTCACACAGTTGGCAAAGGCGACAGCAACTCAGGAAAGAGCAAGAGCAACAGGGGATAAAGAAACCGCTTTCTTTAATAACTGTAAGTATTAACATATAGCCGTTATCCCACCAAGCGATAACAAACTCAGTTTCAATCATATGTTTTCTGTTAAAAATGTACAATTTCATCACTTGTTTAGTGTTGCCACTGTATTATTACCAATAATAACATAACATAGATTGGAGGATAGTTTTATCGGTGTCTGCATACAAACATACACACAGAAGATGGCGCATTTAGAAAGTAACAATACGCACATTGCTTTTACTCAGACTATAACTGCCCTTTGCCCATTATATTTTCTGTTATAAAACAGGATTGTGCAACGCGCTGGGGCAGCAAATATGCCATGACAGAGAGGATTCTCACCCTGCTGCCTCACATCAGAAAGGTTTTTGCTGATGACAGGAGTCGGCGCACACTACCAACCATTAGCTGGCAAGATGTAAGCGTGCTGGAGGCTTTCACAGAAGGCCTGAAGTCTGTATCTGAATTTACAGACATCTTGTGAAGTGAGCGTGACGTCACCATCTCATCGCTGCTGCCTCTGCTTCATTTGATTAAAGATACTCTCAAGGAAAAAGAGAGCGATGCCAAACTGACTGCAGCCATTAAACAAACGATCCTGGAGCAACTTGACAGTAGATATGACAACGACAAGATCATCCAGTTAATGCGCACAGCTGCCCTCCTTGACCCGCGGTACAAAGCTACTCACGTGGGCAGTATTGACCTGGACTACATCAGAACCCAGCTGGAGGATGAGATGTTGCTGTTCTGGAAGCAGACTACTTCCGGACCACCTGTGACTGTGCGGGACTCTACGGATGACGACGATGCACCTCCTTTCTCCCAGTCTCAGCCAAGCAAAAAGAAGAAAACACTTGGCAGTCTCCTTGGCACAATAAGACCTGCTTCTGTTGCAACTCTTGAGCAGCGAGCCCAGGCGGAAATGGCAAATTACCTCCAAGAAGAGGTAGTTGATGGAGAAACCAACGCTCTTGAATGGTGGAAAAGGAACGAAAGCCACTTACCCTTAATGGCAAAAATTGCACAGAAATATTTGTGCATTCCTGCGACCAGCACGCCATCGGAGTGCATTTTCAGTAAAGCAGGGAATGTTGTAACCCGGTACCGCAGTCTGCTAAAGCCAGATAAAGTTAACATGCTTGTTTTTTTGTCAAATAATTTGTAAAAGTGGGTCATATATTTATTTTCATTTGTTTATCATACGCAGGCTGCAATGTTCTATTGTTTAATGTTTTAAGCTTTAAGTTCAATCGAAATAATTTCTTATGAAAGGCAAACCTAAGTAGGCGTCATATTTGAAGTGATTTTATTTTGTGGTAACATTCACATTTTCTAAGAAATACTACCGTTTAAGCCGTTTTTGTTTGTACACATTATTTATTAAAGCCAGTTTATTTCACACTGTAACTCTCGATTTGTAATAAAGTTACTTGTTCAAATGTATGCCTGTCATGGTTTATTCGTTTTGTGACTATGTGTATACAGCACTATCGGCACCACTTGTGGCGCACAGAGTATAGCGCAAGAAGATGACGAGCGGAGATACGAAGAGGAGCCGCGTTGGCGCTTACTCCGAGAAAAGTGAAAGGAAAAAAGAGAAAGACGCATTTTATTCCCTCTATTGCACAGATCACGGGGATGATGATGAAAACATTTTAAATTACAGAGAAGCGCGCATATAGAATTGATTTTACATCCCCAGCACGGCATTAAATTAATTAATAAAGATCGCCCTTTGAAAAAATAAATCATGATCCAACCCTTCAATCGCCGATAGACGATCCAATCGATAATCACGCCATCCCTAAGGGGGTTAATACTTCCATCTTTCCTTGTGTCCTTTTATTATCGTGTCCTTCTTTCCTTCCTTCCATTCATCATTCCTCCTCTTCATTACTTTCTTCTAGCCATCTGTCTTTTATTTTATCCATTCATTCATTCATATATCTGTCTTTCCTGACATCAGCCTTCCATTCATACAGTCTGTCAGTTTTATACGGATTCATAGTTGGACCACTGCAGAAATATCAACCGTAACTTTAAATTTGTTTTTTTTCTTTTAAAATGAAACAAAAGTTGACATAGAAATCTGAAAAGGATGAGCTGAGGATGAGGGCCGATGGGGAACTGGGGTTTGGCCCAAGTCTTAAAACACAGATAATGGGGAAACGTTTCATTGTAATCATGTTCATTATAATGTCTTGTGCTTTATTCAGGTGCCATTGCAGGATAAATGCCGTCGTCTCTTTAATAGCATTTAATTTCTGCTCCGTTAAAGTTGACTGAGCTCAATTTGTCTAGAGGACAGAGTATTTTCATGAAGGTCATTTCTAAAGTTTCATCACGTCTGCTGTAAACTGTAACTCTGGCATCTATGTCTGACCTCTCCTCCTTAATAACGGAGCAGCTTAGCTTAAAGGAGGAACTAAAACATTTTTAACTAGCACGGAGAAGCTGGAGCGTTCCTTGACAAAGCCTCCCCCTGTTCAGCGCTCATTTGAAGTCAGCAGATAACGTTCCTCAGACGTGCAGGGAGGGAGGGAAGCAGGCTGTTGGATTCTGGCTGCCAGGGCCTCTGTTAACGAGGGGAACAAACTCCTACTTCATCTCCCAAAGAGACTTGAAGGAAGTCTGCACATCAAACACAGAGTCTCATATTGATGAAGAGGAGCGATGCTGGATGCTTTGGGAAGGTGGGGGAGGAGTTAAACAATCAGACGGAGGAGAAAAGTGACACTGCTGCCTGTTAGTCTATGATTAACGTTTTAATTTCCCTCACAGAAAGCAAACTCAAGTGATGGACCACACAAAAACACACTGTCCTGAAGATACCTAGGAAGTTCACGCTATGAGAGAAGATATCTCTGCGAGCCTTCAGCTGATATTTCCTTCCTAATCTTTCCTTCTTCAGAGAATCCCATGATACCAACAGGCACATTAATCCCACCTGTTAGAGAAGTTTGGGAAGTCCAGGACTAAATCCCTCCATCATTGTTAAAAGTTTACAAAGTGTGACGAGCTTGCATGCTCTTTAAAGACTTCTCTGCTGGCTAATTTCTGAAACTTTGCCCACGTGTGAGGAAGTGGAGCTTCTTCTGCCTGTGAGCCGTGCAGAAAATCCAGGAGAGATTTCTTCTTGGCATAAACAAGCCTCCACTTCTTTAATCTCCTTTATTTCAGACTGTCCCATCACACGCACGCCATTTGTTGGTTTGACAGGAGAAGAGACGGGAACAGGAAGGGAATGTGTGTGAGGATGACGGGAGGTATTAATCTCTTTGAAGAATTGTGATGCGATAAATCTCTAAAGGCCGGAAAGATTCAACTTTTTTAAATGTTCATGGTTTATCTTTTACACCAATACGTTTTATAATATCGGACGCTATGCAGTGAATCAGTCGTTTGAAACTGTCTTGCCAACAAGGAATACAGCCTGGAACCATCCAGGAATTTTATTTAAGTATTTTCCAAGTCTCTAAAATTGTGTCCGTCATCCGTCTATCCATCTTTTTGTTTGTCCATACAGCAATTATTTCTCTGTCCATCATTCTTCTAGTTGTCCGTTTTATTTTCCAGTTTCCATTTCTGAAGGCTGATATCTATAAACCTACGTATATTAATTGTGAACGTTTGTATTTATGTAATAATCGATTAGTCTGGAGAGGTATAATATGAAAAGTAATGCAGGAATGGAGACTTTATCATCCTAACAGTAATTCAATCCCTAACTTTGTGGATTTTCAACTTAACATCCAAGCAGAATAATTATCAACCTCTCTGTCGAGGCTCTCCTCATCTTTAGACTATATAGAATATGTGTACTAAAAATAAAGAATAGAGGCTTCTTAGATAAAACAGCAGCAGCAGCTATGCAACATACATGTATAAACATAAAAGGGCTTTGAACTGTCTTTACGATGCTAAATAGAAGTGTCTGGTGCAGAACAATAGGATTCTATTTATGTGTGTGTCATAAAAGTGTTGGATAAGGACTGGGGATGCAAGCAACTGCATTTCTTCTCCACTAATGTTGGCACATTTCTTTGAACCCCATCAGAAATACTTGCTTTCCAATCTAAACAGGTAGAAAATAGACTCCACTTCCAATCAGATTTTCTTTTTTTTTTTACGTTTTTGTTTTCTACAATTTGTTGTCTTATATCTCCATCCATTTGTAGATAACTAAGTCACCGTTTGGTCATTTAATTTCGATGTGCCTTCAGTTCTTTCCCTGCATCTTTATGCCTTTTTGTTTGAGTAAACGTGCCTCTGCGGTCCTCTTAAGTTTCTTTGCGTTATTTTTCTGCAACTCTTTTCACTCATTTTGTGTCTGATTGGAGTTCGAATCTCCCTACGGTCATTTTAATTGGCTGCAACTAGTCTTGTGTACAAATTCCTGAACCTCAGCCCTGTAGTTCCAGTTAATAATCCTTCCTTGGCTTATTTCATGCAGCTTAAAGGACAAACGTGACCAGCATGAATTTGCACAAGAGGAAAGGTCTAAGGCTACAACACACAGTGCTGTGAAAATGTGTTTCTCCACTGGTTATTTGCCCTTATTTATGATAACGTTTCAGACCATGAGGCAGATTTCAATGTCAAAGATAACTGGAGCAAAAAAAACAAAAAACAGCTATTCATATCAACATGGTTCTATGTGAGAGTTTAACTCCCCCCTCCTTATGATTCTTGAAATAACTGACATTTTGTTTTGGTTTTTTTTAAATTTACTAGCCACAGCAATATCTGAATACAGCCTGATATGTGAAATCAAGAAAATGCTTAAAGAGGACCTGTCTGACAACATGAAGTAGGGAAATAATCTAAAAAAGCAACATGATTATGCACCTAAAGAAATTGAAGACCAGATAGGAAACGAGGTCAAAAATATTTATCTGTCTGATAGGGTTACAAAGCCTTTTCTAAAGCTTTGGGACTCAGGCAAACCACAGTAAGACAACCATTATCCACTGATGGAGAAAACGTGGAGAAGTGGCTGACCTACCAGAATTACTCCAAGAGCGCATCGACAACTCATCCAGGATGTCACAGAAGAACCCAGAGCAACAGCTAAAACACTGCATGCCTCACCGTCTCATTTAAGGTTAGAGAGACTGGATCAAAAATGGCCTCCATGGAAGACATCTAAAGGCTGCTCACATTTGTTGTTTGAAAATATATCTTTGGGTGGAAGAGAACAAAGGGGACATTTTCAACAGTCTGCCCCCTTACTTTGATGTAAAAGTAACAGCATTTCAGGCAAAAAACATACAGTTACACATGGAGGTGGTAGTGTGGTGATCTGGGGCCGCTTCAGGACCTGGATGATCTGCTGTAATAGATGGAACCATTATTTCTGCTGTCTGACATCATTTTGTGACATTAGGCTTAAACACACTTGGTTTACAGGAGGACACAAACAAGTTTACCTTTGAATGATTCAAAGAGAACTGGTTTTCCAGTGGCCTAGTCTGGACTTTAAATCTTTTGGTGATGCCGCGGCATGGCCTTGAAACAAGTGAAAACCACTGGACCAAAGATCTCCAGCGACGTATAAGACTCGTTGCCAGTTATTACAGTGCTTGATAGCACAGCCACTTATTAGTTTTAAAGGTCAGTTTTATTAAACACACCTGGTTGGTTTGGATAGCTTTTTTTCTCCTTAATAAATAAAATCATCATTTAAAAACTGTTTTGTATTTACTCGTCTTATCTTTGGCTGATAATTTATTTGATCTAAAAAATTTTCTCTTCACGGACAGTGAATGATGCCTCCTTTGTCTTTATAAACCCTGAGCAGATGAGTCAAACTTTAAAGTATGACTAAAATCTTTAGGCAGCAAAGTGGTGTTTAGCATAAATATTACAAGGTATTTTACAAAAATAAGGATTGTTTTAACATCCTGTATTTTGAACACAGGTACACTAGTAGAACACGGGAAGGATACAGATATTTAAAACCTACGCTATGGAGGAAACGAACTCCATTTGAAGAGGTGAAGAAACTTGGAGGTACAGCTCGTTTCTGTGCCCAGAAGATGTGTTTCAGCAGAAGTCCCTGTGCTGGGATTGAGAGACTCGGCTCCATCCGACTGCAGTGATTCCTCTATTTCGGAAACATAATCCCGAGCTTCTCTGAGAGTCATATGCCATATGTCATCCATTTAGAGCGGCGAACTTCCTCTACGTTCACACCTGTTGGACCCATTATAACTTCATTAACCGGAGCAAACAGGCTGCCCGTTTTTAACATCATGAAGTAGCTGATTTAGGCGGCATACATTCAAAATGAGCTCAGTCAGGTGTTTAAAATGTGAAGCGCTCACTGCACACTGATAAAAAGTGGAAACTTAAATTTCTGGGGAATGAAATGCGTTGTCTTTAAATGAACAGCAACTAAACCTGAAGCTATAAAACAGCTTCATGTTCTCTCTTTCTTTGTTCCAACTTGCCAACTCTGGAGGGAACTGAGACACAATCCAGATGACAAATAGGAGCTTTATGCCTCTGCGGTTCGGACTCGCTGCTCAAGGACACACTGGAAGGATTTTCCAGAGGAATAGGTCTAAATTACTTCGGCCTGTAGCTCCTTCCAAGTGATGCAGAAACACATGTGTTGTTGAACTCGGGCAAGAGAATTATTTTGAAATATGGCACAGATGCAGTCAAATGCAGCAGGATGGAAATCTTGAAGTCACAGAGACTGGTCGCACTTTGTGTCGAGCTTTTTATTTTAATCTCAAGGCTATGGGGGACATAACTGAGTCTGCACAGATTTCTATGAGGAACGTTGAAGGAAACGCTCTTATAGCTGCACGACTCAACCATCCTCTTACAATAACAACTTTCAGTCCAGCGCCTGACATAAATGTCTTTGCAGGGAAGAATCCAATCAGTGAAGTGACTAAAATCAAATGCAATTGGCAAAACTGCTGAGGCAGTCAAAGCCAAGAGGGGTGCAAGAAAAAAAAAACTATGCGAAACCATATTTAAGACCATTGTTGTTATCACAATGATGTATTTTACTGTAGCAGTTTACTGCCAAGCTACAACTACAGGTCCTTCTCAAAAAATTAGCATATTGTGATAAAGTTCATTATTTTCCATAATTATTTTCCATTCAAATATTTTAGATTCATTGCACACTAACTGAAATATTTCAGGTCTTTTATTGTCTTAAAACGGATGATTTTGGCATACAGCTCATGAAAACCCAAAATTCCTATCTCACAAAATTAGCATATTTCATCCGACCAATAAAAGAAAAGTGTTTTTAATACAAAAAACGTCAACCTTCAAATAATCATGTACAGTTATGCACTCAATACTTGGTCGGGAATCCTTTTGCAGAAATGACTGCTTCAATGCGGCGTGGCATGGAGGCAATCAGCCTGTGGCACTGCTGAGGTCTTATGGAGGCCCAGGATGCTTCGATAGCGGCCTTTAGCTCATCCAGAGTGTTGGGTCTTGAGTCTCTTCACAATATCCCACAGAATCTCTATGGGGTTCAGGTCAGGAGAGTTGGCAGGCCAATTGAGCACAGTGATACCATGGTCAGTAAACCATTTACCAGTGGTTTTGGCACTGTGAGCAGGTGCCAGGTCGTGCTGAAAAATGAAATATTCATCTCCATAAAACTTTTCAGCAGATGGAAGCATGAAGTGCTCCAAAATCTCCTGATAGCTAGCTGCATTGACCCTGCCCTTGATAAAACACAGTGGACCAACACCAGCAGCTGACACGGCACCCCAGACCATCACTGACTGTGGGTACTTGACACTGGACTTCTGGCATTTTGGCATTTCCTTCTCCCCAGTCTTCCTCCAGATTCTGGCACCTTGATTTCCGAATGACATGCAGAATTTGCTTTCATCCGAAAAAAGTACTTTGGACCACTGAGCAACAGTCCAGTGCTGCTTCTCTGTAGCCCAGGTCAGGCGCTTCTGCCGCTGTTTCTGGTTCAAAAGTGGCTTGACCTGGGGAATGCGGCACCTGTAGCCCATTTCCTGCACACGCCTGTGCACGGTGGCTCTGGATGTTTCTACTCCAGACTCAGTCCACTGCTTCCGCAGGTCCCCCAAGGTCTGGAATCGGCCCTTCTCCACAATCTTCCTCAGGGTCCGGTCACCTCTTCTCGTTGTGCAGCGTTTTCTGCCACACTTTTTCCTTCCCACAGACTTCCCACTGAGGTGCCTTGATACAGCACTCTGGGAACAGCCTATTCGTTCAGAAATGTCTTTCTGTGTCTTACCCTCTTGCTTGAGGGTGTCAATAGTGGCCTTCTGGACAGCAGTCAGGTCGGCAGTCTTACCCATGATTGGGGTTTTGAGTGATGAACCAGGCTGGAAGTTTTAAAGGCCTCAGGAATCTTTTGCAGGTGTTTAGAGTTAACTCGTTGATTCAGATGATTAGGTTCATAGCTCGTTTAGAGACCCTTTTAATGATATGCTAATTTTGTGAGATAGGAATTTTGGGTTTTCATGAACTGTATGCCAAAATCATCCGTATTAAAACAATAAAAGACCTGAAATATTTCTGTTAGTGTACAATGAATCTAAAATATATGAATGTAAAATTTTCATCATGACATTATGGAAAATAATGAACTTTATCACAATATGCTAATATTTTGAGAAGGACCTGTATATCCTTTGCTAGCTTTCATTATAAAAGAGAAATCAAAATCCTGCCATTTTCACAATATAAATAGAATAAAAACTAAAGTAATTATTAAATGAAAATTGATACAAAATTTAAATGATTCAGACTTGAAAAGCCCTGCAGTAACACCTGGTGATGAAGTAATGATTGGACCGCTAACCTTTCCGGGTGGGTTTTCAGGTGGCGGATGACGTTAGATGTGCACCTAGCATCCTGTATTTTTATGCCACAGACACTGCAGTTAGCTGCTCTTTTGTTTTCTCATTGTGTGAAGTTTTTGTAGCCAAAAGTTATTACGAATGTTGCGACAGAAACAGGTGTGGTCACCGGCGCCACCATGATTGTGATGGTTTGCACATGCGCCCGCATTTGGTCACGTAGCTTTATGTCACCGCTACTTGTAAGGAAAATGATAACACAAGCCGGCAGGCGATCGGACAAAGAATTTATCGTCACACAAAACACAAGAAAACAATAAAAAATAAAAGAAATTCTTCACAAGTCTCAAATTCTGAATCCACTTAAGTCGCACTGTATGTGCGACTTAAGTGCGACTCGAGTACGAGTCCCAAACTTCAGTCCCCATCTCTGGTTTGTGATGTTTAATAGCCCTTCTGGGGTTGAAGGGTCTGATATAACTTCATCTTATGGTTGTGTTAGTGTTGCATCCTCTCTGAGAGTCCCTCTGTAGTCTAATTAGCTTTGTGTACTGTCCCCATTTTGTTTCTTCTGTATCCTGCCCGCACACAAAATGATCTTTACAGGAAATATGAACCCTGTAATAATCCTACTCAATAAGATATGATCATTTATTAAATCTCTGTGTGCTATTTTGCTATAAAATGTTGTAATTCCAGTCTGTCAGTGACTGACTGATGTTGTAATTACGTTGCATTTGCAGAAATGGCTGCACTGGAAGCTATATAGCTTTTATCTACACTTGGTGATAAAATTAACAGAACAGATGGTTCATGCATGAAATTGATCCAGGGGAGTTTAATAACGGCTGTTTGGAACAGACTAGGTGCATTTTAAGGTGACTTTTATTATCAGGTATAACTAATACATAACGTATATCTAATCAACACTTTATCCTAAGAATGGCTGTTAAAAGTAGACGTCGTAGTGGGCAGTTCTGCTTTGTTTTATCAGCTAATGAGGCCCCATAGTAGAAGGTTGCAAGTTCTTTATGGGTTTAGAAGCAGATGGTCCATACAGCAGCTCTTAAAAGTGTGCTTACCTCTGTTAAAATGCCTGGTTTGTGGGACATAAAAAGGGTCATTATTAAAAATCATTTTAGAGCTTTTTATTCCAACTTTTAATGGGACATATGTCCTACAATTCGGCTGAAAAACAAAAATTACAGAAAACGATAAAAACACCTGGTAGCAAAGGTGTGCAAATCCTTAAAGTTATACTTTGTTGAAGCACCTTTTGATTCAATAACATCAAATCAAATTATCAAATTGTGATGACATCTCTTATCCACAGCCCTTTTCAGACCCCCACATAGATTGTATAGTCCAGGTTTATTCCTGGACCTGCCTAGGTGTTCCAAAACGTTGCTGTTGTTCAGGTGAAGCATTTCTTTGGTTGCTTAAAACGAAGGTCTGGACTCGCCAGCCACTGAAAGCTGAAACCTGATGGTGCCACAACCTTGGTTTATTGTGGGTATGGTGTCCCCCCCAAGTGTGATTGTGTTCACATCTACACAAACGAAATTAACCAGAGTTTGTTTTAACGGGTTTAGAACCTCAGGTGTGAAAACGCCTTTAGACATATGGAGAACACGGGTAACTCGCGCATAGAACAGAACCAGAGCTTGGTGGATTTTCCTGCAGCTCCTTCAGTGGTGCCATCAGACTCCTTCACCAGTTTCTCTCTTCTTTAGATAAATTTAAGTTTGCGTAATGTCGCTGTTATCCCACATTTTCTCTAATGACTTACTGCAATGCAATATATTTTTTTATGTATGTTTCTCCTGACTGATACCTTTGTACAATGAGATCCTGTTGATCCTTTGCAACCTCTCTGCAAACTGAGTTTAGTTGAACAAGACAAATGTAGGTCAGTTAAATTCACTATACATAATGCCAAAAGTGAACCCAAGAAGGCTAAATGTTTTAAATTGAAGCAAAACACAGCATTATTTTTAGGGTGCGCTCACTCATGCAACCATTATTACATTACATTATTAGAACCAGTATTGCAGCTTTTTAATTTTTCTATAATTTTCTTCTATCAAATGTCCTTTTTTTCTTTAAGTTGTACATAAAAACTTAGCAGTTCACTCTTTGTGTGGCTGCTGGTTTTGTGGGTCCGTTGTTAATGGAGACGCTGATATCAGTTCGCTCTGCATAAAAAAATTAAAGAGGTTCTAAAGAGTCTCCTTAAATTAGTTCAGGGGTGTTTTGAAAGGAAATTCTATGCGAAGCTCATTTAAAAACTGCTAATATCGGTTAATTTCTAATACAAAGCCATAGGAATATTGTGCCTGCACATTGCATGAGTGAAAAAGTTTGGCAATTAAAAAGAAAAACATTGAAGGAAAGTTAAGTATTTTTTTCATTTCCAGGAGAAACACTTGCAGAGAAGAAACCAAACCTTAGATCCTCTCCTCTCCGTGCAGTCTGGATCTTCCAAGTCTGACTACACACACTACGCTATAGTATGGTGCCACAGCTGGGGCCTTTTGTCAAGTCTGCTTTCCGCCTTATGTTTTACAGCAAATTAACATAGTCACACCAATCTTTGGCTAATTTAAAGTAATTAACACAAATTTAACGGCTTCCCTCCTGTTGGGATGATTCTGTTATTAGTTCATTGCAAACTTTCTGCCACTAGCTTGGTTTGTGTGAGGTTAGGTGAAGACATCCAGGCTTGAGCTGGAAATTAGCTGCAGATATCCATGTTATCAAAAGCATGGCTGGATAATGACTTCAGCGTTTCCGAGGTTTTCTCATTGGCGCCACCATCGGTGTAACGTTTGTGGTTTTGAGAAAATACTGTGACAGCTAGACAGATTGCACTGCTGTAGTATTTCTTCCAGACACTCTGGTTATTCAGGTTCCCCCAATGATGTATTGTGATTGCTGTAAAAGGTAATTGCCATCATCATCACGTCCAATTTCCCCAATATTTTGGTTTATGACCTGCAAAATGGCATTCCCATCCGTCTCAGCAAAACTCATTTTTCCAAGAGCAGCAACTGAAATGACTGAAACTGACCTGAAATTAAAAGTCGGCGCGGACTGGTGATGCTGGATGCATTTCATCCCCCCTCCAAAAAACATTCATTACTGGTAACTTTATTAGATATGTAGATTTAGATGAAACAGATCATCAGAATGCATTTCTGTAATCTGGTTAAGATTAAATAAACCGATCTGGAACATAAGTTTGTGCTCTATTTTAACACTGTCTTGTAATGATAAGTCCCTACTCTAGCACCCAGAAGATATTTGGTGATGATAAATATTTAAGAAGCAATTTTTTGTTTTGTTTCCACAAATCAAAGCTGTGCAAGACTGACCAATCTATCCTCTGTAGTCTTTGGTCTCAATATACGGTGGACCTGATGCTGAAAAAAACATAAAAAATTTAGCTTCTTTTCCTCCAATAAATGGATAGATTTGTAAAGGCAGCAAGTCATTTTCAGCTGCTCCTTAAGTCAGGGGTCACCACAGTAAGTCATTACAACTTACACACAGACAGAATTTGACATAATTTTTACACTGGATTCCCTTCGTGACGCAACTGGGATATGAGCCCAGGTCCCTAGTGCCAAAGACACAGGCTTATCTTGCTACACCACCACAGAGGGGCCCAGTCCAGCTTCGTAATTTTGAGCTGCTTCCCCGCACAGTGGGTAATGTCACTCAAGATTGCCACTGTGCTGCAGCTGTGCTAATGGTATGGGCAGGTCATAGTCAAGGTAAAGCATTTCTCAGAACTCCCTACTGCAGCTTTAACTGCTGACTGAGGATTTGAATATAGTGTATGTATCCATTTTAAAAGTTAATATTTCCAAGAAACTTTTATTAAATGCCTTTTTTGGGATCTAAGGACAGAATGTATGCTTCTTCAGTTTCAGAAAGATGGCTGCTAAATTTAACTGTAGCAAATTGCCATATTGGGGGAAAAGCAAAGTGCAAAGAAGTGTAATTCAATTTATGCTGCTTCATCAGAACTCCTAGAAGTGGCTTCATATTTTGATCTGGAACCCTTTACACTCAGTGTTGGAATATTTGACATGTATATTATTAAAAATAATATTTCTCATAAAGCCAACTAATCCAAAAGTACAAACATGGGTCACACATCTACATGGCATTTGTTGCTGGTTCCCTTTAAGCCTTTGTTTTTAATATTTGCTATAACTACAGTGCATAACTGAGCAGAGCCTTGGGATAAAATTGTCATCCAATAATATTGGAGTGCATAGCAGTTAAATGTCAAACAATTTGCAAACCACTTCCTTAAGTTGTGGTGTTATTCCCTATTAGCCTAATGTGCCAGAGTTGCTCCTCTCGGCTTTGTGTAAATATATATTGGATTTTTATTAAAACTCAAACCAACGGTAATAGATGTGCCTCTGGGGTGGCTTTAAAAAATCAATTTGCTAAACAGCACAAAATTACCCCATGATTGTCTCCTTGGACCCTATTACCCATGGAAGGTGATTCTCACTCCAAACTTTGCCTCAGCGACTGAGGCAGACCCTCTCTTCTGACTCCTGAGCCATGTGTTCGCTCATTACGGCAACAACCCAAACAAGCTGATTTCTGCGCTCGCTGCTGACAGGAATCTCAGAATTCAGATCCTGCCTGTCAGATGGCCCTGCGGCGTTTCCCGCTGCTAATGAAGTGAAATATTCTGGCATCTGAGTCTGAAATAGAGCTGTATATTTGGACCCATGAATATGAATACAATCAGCTAGACTTGAGTCGTTAATGAGGCAGAGAGAGAAACCAGCAGACAGGATTAATTAATTACAGAGTGACATTTATGGATAATAACCTTCTGGTGGAGATCACGATTAATGAATATGCAGGAGACTATCAAAGGGGAAGCATCCTGCTAAGATGGGATATCTGTATTCAAATCTACAATATAGGTACTTCCTTGAGTGAATCTCCTGCTTGTTGTGGTTTCCACCATTTTTCCTGTCAGGGTTTAGGGTTGGGAGAGTATCTCTGGGATGATTAATGGATTATATTTGTGGTACAGCAACAGAGCTGAGTTTCTCAAGTGAATATCCTGCTGCTGGGTGTGAAGGTCTTGGTTGGGCTGTAGACGAAGTAGCTAAAGCTATGTCAACATTGTCACAAATCTCTGCCGCGGCCTTTAAGGAATCAAACGTATGCACACAGTCTTGAATTTGTAAATAAACTCACATTCCTGTTATTATCCTCTTAGCATCTCAATTTGAGGTGTAGTTTTTCCTCCCATATCCTAAAAATATGTCCTTGGGCTGTTACGTTGAACCATATTTTTCATAAGGTTAAGAAGCTGCTCTGCTGCCTAACTCCTTACCAAATAATAAAAGTAATTGTTCAGATTGAGGGTCCATGCTTTAACCATCACAACTGAATTTTTGGACAGAGATGTCCCTTCAGGGCAGGTGCAGCATGCACCCTGCAGCAATGTACTCCAAGAACATGATGTTCAGATGTTTTGTTTCTAGGCTCTCATGCAGGTAAAGGTTACCCAGATAACCTTTACCTGCATTTAAGTTGGTGGCATTTTCATCAGCTGATGTTGAGCCTAAATAAAAGATTTTACTGAACCAGAGCATCGAGCGCCTCGTGCTGTGAAAGTGACCATGATCTAAAACAGTGTTAATGGTCCACTTTTCATTATTTCAATTTCTTTCTAATAACAGGAGCAAAATATGTGAATGAGACCAACTTCATCGTAAATCTGGTTGTGTTAAAACACACATGTTGAAACCGAATGGGGGAAAAGTAAATAAACTGGCAGAGAATAGACTGGTCATTCTAGTAAACTATTGTAATTAATTATTCAGTTTAAATTAGTTGGAACTGACCTTAAAACAAAATTTCTGACATATGCTCTTCACCACTACCTGCTACTGTGTAATTAGGGCTGAAGCAATTAATCAGATTAATCGATTATTGTCATAATAGTCAACTAATTTAGTAATCGAATGATCATTAACTGGAGCACACAAACTCTAAAACGCGCCATTTGCTGAAAGAACAACCCAGAGCAGTAATTAGGCCAAAATTGTATGAAAAATATATACATTTTGTATTAAAGTTGAAAAACTTTCAATGTCGGTAAATATCCAGAATTCCTCAACTGGAATAACTTTAGCTTCACCTGTTTGAACTTCTGTAAACAATCTGCTATTAAAATCCTTTCACTATGCGATTATTAATCCAGTAATTGAAAATATAATCGACAGATTAATCGATAAGCAAAATAAAAGTTAGTTGCAGCCCTATGGTGAGTATGTACTTGTTTCCTTAGTAAGATGTGGATTCAGGTAGGTAAAATAAATATATAATAAACAAAAAATGCTGTAATTACATAAATGTTGTTTCTTTTAGAAAAAACACAGTCTGATGTGACCTGCTTGATTCTTATAATATTTAAAATAGATGTAAATTACCACTTTAAGTAAATTAAATAACATTAAATGCATAACATTTCCTCTTGGATGTACTAATCTTTGTATCAAAAGATAGAATAGGCTGTGAGAGCTAGACATCTTTACGGCAGTAAATCTATACTCATGTCAACACAGTGGAATAACAAAAAGGTGAGATGTGTAAAGAGATATTCTATTTTTATGCTTTTACTCTGTTTAAAATCTTTAAAGGATTCCTCATTCATTTCAGTGTACCAGATATAATAAACCGTCACAAAGAGACAACAGTATCAGTGCAGCAGATGGTAGATAAGACCATGAATACAGTCATTAGGAGGAAAAGACGTGTGAGACAATTATCTTACTAATGGGTACTACTGAAGTTTTTTCTACCTCAAAATTAATTTGATTCTCCTGTGTGAAGCTAATTTGGTACAAAACGTACAGGATTAAATAAAGCAACATGCATGTTATACATTCAGCAGTCTTGTATGCAAATAGTTGTCCTGCTGAAGGACGAAGATCTGTAGCCATGATGGCCAAATAAATGTAAAGCTGAGATGGTAAAACCGACTGGTTTCAGTGTCCAGTCCAACGACCTGGAGCAAATGATGATTGATTCTGTTCCATTTATCTCTTCTTCTCCTTCATCTGCTAAATCAATCACTTACAGAGATTAACATAAAATGATGTTCTTTTGGTTTGATGGAGCTACAACAGAGGAATATGCATTAAAAACCCATGGAGACACACAGAGATATGGTGCCAGGTTAAGAGAAATACATGTTAAGCTTTACTGAACTGATTGAATTGATGTTAGCAGAATAACAGGATTTTCTAATGTTCTGTAATTCAAAACAGGCACAGTAAGTTTCTGTTGAGAGTTCACAATATATTGTAGGCACCTTTACTACAAATATGCATTCATACAGTTTTAGTTACCATCCATCCATTCTTCCCTCCCTCTCCTCCAGTTCTTTCTGTGGAATCCACAGCTGAGGATCAGAACATAGATGAACCAGCAAATCAAGAGGTTTTCTTTTCTTTCTTTTGACTCTTTGCTTTTTTAGGTACTGATTCACAATAATAACCGTAGGACCTGGTTTAATCATTAGCAAATATTGGTCTCTAAAGATGCTTAGTAATAATTAAAATTAGTTTTTCAGAGCACCATCTAGAGATCAGGAACTAATGACCAACAATAATTGGGTCTCCGTTGCCTTACTTTTCTCAGTTAAGGTCAGAGTTCAGGATTCAATGATAAGGAGAGACTTGGCCAAAATGTAAAATGTTGAGAACCGCTTCTCATTTAAAAACATGACCTGTTGGCTACGGGCTACAATTACCCAAGACCTCCAGCTATTAAAATGACCTGTTGAAGCCACTGAATGTTTTGCACAGATTTGTGAAATAAATTATGTTCACAAAGGGGGGAAACAATCTGTCTTTTTCATTTGTGCAAACATGTGGTGCAATGCTGCCTAAAGGCAACAAAACCAAAACACATTATAAAATTAAATGTGAAACATTTCTCCTGGTTATGTTTATTTAGTCCATTTTAAGGCAGATATATTTTTTGTAACAAGTATTATAATGTGTTCCATGTAAACATATGTCAAAAGCAGATTAACTCATCATTTTGCAGTTGATATTTTTGCTGTAGTTTAACACACCAATTTGCCCTTTATTATTATCCAATCATGCCCTGTCCATCTGAACACCAACCTAGCCCATGAAGCAGACGTGTCATTAGCATATTTACTCATTTTTAGGTGATTTAATTTTGCACTCGGATTCATCCACAGACTCCAAGCAAACGGTTTCAACCTGTTTGCGTGGAAGACGGATGAAGCCCGTCGCCTTTTAGCGTGCACGGCAAAGGTGAAATGACATTTGAGAGCTGTGCAAAATGTGAGAGCGCTCTCCACTCGTGCTGCTGTCAGGAGTGATCACTGTTATTTCAGCTGCCTGTCCAAATAGGCTTCCTACGGCTTACCCTTCTCGCTGCCTTTCGGTAGTTGAGATAGGAGCCCTGCATTTGGCGCTGGCGCTGGGCAAATCAGATTAGAGAGGCTGTAATGGCAGGTTGTGTCAGAAAAAAGCAATATAGAGTATTAGGAGAGGACAAAGCAAACACAGCAGCCATTACTTTGTGCCACCCTTCCTTTCTACTCCATCAAAACAACATGAAAGTGTATTATAGAATATCAGGCTGTCACCTTGGGAGGTGATGAGGAAATAGAATGGACTACTCTGCAGACAACTAAATTAACTTTAATTTTACTCCCAGAGATCCAGGACAGAATTACATTAAATGCATTCTGTTTAAATGGGATGCGTCCACTCCCTGAAAAGGTGACAGATGCTATTTAAAAATAATCGCTGATGCTTTGCACAAACAGAATAGCTTTAAATCTTTTTAATTTACATGAATCTGTCGGGTGCAGCCAGTTCGGTACAGCTGTGGAGACTAACCCCACCCCCCCATATGTCTGTCAGGTTTACAAAGCAACTTAACATTTTCATTTTATGTTTAAATCCTAATGAAACCGCTTCTTTAACATATTTAAATATCATACAGCAACAAGTCAGTCCATGCAAATGAAGTTTATTTTTTAAACTTATACTGCTTTAGTCAGAGTAGTGGCTCAAAGAGAGCAAATTAAGCAAGGTCAGACTATTATAGTGACAAACTAAACTGCACTGAAGGGTCTTCTGCTGTGTGGAACATCTGTCACACTTTTCCCACTTTTAAGAGATTCACTGGATAATGGCACAAGTAGTATTTCAGACACTGAGTTTCCAGTGGTAGAGAAGGCTGAGATAATCTCTGAGGCTTCTTCTCAACTGCAAAACTGTAAAAACAGGCATGATGCTCTATAGGGAACCAAGGCATTGTATCAGACACGTTGATGCAACCAGAAGAAATGTCAACTAAATGAAACTAATGCTAAAATATTCCAGAAATAAGTGTAAAATAAAGAATTTAGATGTAAATCTGAAAACATCTCAATTATGAAAACCCTCCCGTTTATTGGCTCAGATGTTTGAAGAATCAGTATCTGTGATAGTACGGAGATAGTTTCATGCACAGCAGCTTCCTAGCTTGTAAACCTCCGGCACATCATAAAATATAAAATATCCCCAAGGTGGCCTCTGTCTGAACTCGTACGTTAAATGAGTGTAAAAATGTTTTAGGCTCAAAACTTAAGCTACTAAGTGATTCTCATCCCTGTTAAAATGGCAGGTTTCGAGGTGTGAAACAAGAACGCATGATAAATCATTCAGAAATGTTTTACACATAATGTGACATTCGGTCTGGGCAGTTCAGCTGAAAGACAAATGTTTGAAGGATAAAAATGGGTACGATGAGCTGGTTGTGGAAGTGTTAACACCGGTAAACCAATACGTTCTGGAAACTTCTTTAGGAGAAGTCGATCAGCATCACACATCTTGAATGTCTTTCAATTCAGTTTAAATTCAAAAATACTTTATTAATCCCAAAGGAAATAAAATGTTGTTGTAGCTCTTATTCTCCAGGTTTCTTCAAAGAGCCGTTGTAGATGCTGATGGCTGTGGGCAGGAAGGATTCTTCATAAAATGTTCATTTTATGAAGAATCCTTCTTTGCACAATGATCTCCAGAGGTTCCAGAGGAGTCCCCAGATTAGAGCCAGCCTTCTTTATCAGCTTGTTGAGCTTGTTGTACTCCATATGACAGAAAAAGCTGGAACGACATTACCGAAGCTGTCACCATTTGTTTGGCAAAAGACATGATGCCAATCCAACGGTGGAGAGGGAAGGCTTCATGTAGCTTTTTAAGAAGGCCCATGATACAACGTTCTGAAAAGGAAAGATTTTTCCAAGGCTGCACTCCTGGACATGTATGAAGAATACTGTGGAAAGCTACAAGCATCACTGTCATCTGCGAATTACTTTGCATCAACCATGGATTTATGGTCAAGGAAAACACCAGGCCAAGTTTCAGACATCTTGGCCCTGGGATATCTTCATTCTAGCTCTGACAAGGTTGTAATGTTTCATCTGAATCCTTTTGTTGAACCCTGCATCCCATGTGTGAACAAGTCACCAAATCTGTTCGTAACATCTGCCTCAGTTGGATGAGGTGAACACATGCTTCCATCTCCCCTCTTCTACTTTATGTCCAGTAGTGTCCTCTTGCAGAGTGTGTCCTCTTCGGCTCATTTCCCACCCTGATCTCCATACTGACTGCTCCTCAGCTCTCTTTTTGTTCTGCCGTGCCTCCCTGGGGTCACACAGGTTCACGGTTAATGTGACAAAGCCAGCTGCTTGCTGCTGTCCAGCCAGCCTCTCACCAGCTGTGATTAGATGTAAGGGGGTCTCCCATCTGATTGGTGAAGGTGCCAGGGCAAATCATCCCTGTCCTCTACACAGATAACTGACCTGAACCATGTGGCTGGTGTTGAAGCTGCCAGTGTCCGAAAATAACTGATCAGAAGCTTATTGTGATAGCCTGTTGCAGAGCAGGGTCTGTGGCACAAAAGATGTGAGGAGTCAACTGACAACGCAATATTTATCAATCGTCTAGCCTTGGTAAGCTTTTCTAATATGCAGCCCTATCTATCTGTACTTGTACATTATAAGCATTATTGACTCAGTAAAAACCAGACAATTTAACAGGGAAGTTACAGTATATCTTTTACATTTACAGAATAAACATTTTATTTCAATTTGTAGGATAAACCAACATTTGGGTTTTGCACTAATAAAGACATTGAACTCTCCTGCCCACTTCAGATGGATTTGTAATTTAGCTTAAATTAAAATCAAAATAATAAACTGGTTAGAAGCATTAGAACATCTTTTGAAATGTAAGGTTTGAACTTTACATTTTTGAAACCTTGGTATACCTTGGTCCAAGCTAATTCAGCATCCACAAAAGGGTTATCACCACACTTTACCTAAAATCCAACTTGAAATTTTGTGAAGTTCATTCTTTGCATTCCCTGATTTTGAAGTATATTATAAATGTAGTATTGTACAAAAGGTTTTAGCGATTGGGAAACCAATCTGAATGTGAAAATATAATTGATATTCCAAACGTTTCATTGAAAAAGCTTCAAAACAAGAAAACTACTCAGACAATGAATTCATAAAGTTAGAGATAATAGTGTATAAATCAGTTTTTAAGTTCTTTTTAATTGGTGGGATTTTTTTAAGGAAAACATCAAGCCCTACTAATTATTGTAGTGAAGTTTCCCCTCAGACAGTGACAACCAGACAACAGAGACACAAGCAACCTGAGCTGCCAGGGATGTATGCTCAAAACAATCAGCCACAACAATAGCAGAAGAAAGGCCCCGCACCAGCTCTAATTGTTAATAAGAGGTTTTGGCATAATAGATGTTCCCATCACTCAGTCCCCAATTTGCTCCTGTGGAGATGGCGTTTGCATCCTGCAGGCCTAATCTAACGTTTCTTTTTGATCCCAGAAACGTTGCTACTGCAGCAAACAGGAAGCAATTCAACTTCGCTTTCAAGCCACGATAAACCAGATACATTTAATTTGGAAACGTCAGGGAGCCTCTGAGACTTCGGTCATCACAGGGATGTAAACGGCGACTGCATTGAAGTCTTAGGAAGAGTCAGCATGGGTTCAGCTGTCATTATGTACTCACTATTTCAAATTTAAGTCATACAACAGGTAGTCGCATAAAAATTAGGTTGCGATCAGTTAGCAACAGTGTCAGATATCAGCCCCCTGAGGTTGTTTCCACTGTTACACACATATTATGCATGTCAAGGGTTTTTATCAGCTGCTAGTTTTAACATGTATGCTAATATTGTGCAGTGGGAAATTGCAGTTTTGCATTTATGATCCGCTACAAACAAAGTCTGTAAAAACAGTAAAAGAATCATATTTAGCGATGCATTCAGAGCAGCAGTTTACAAACTTTTTACCAAATGGGTTGAAAGCACCAAAAAATATTCCTTTTTTTTTAAATGCAAAAATAATTTGATATATGTTTTTTTCTTTTTGACTGCAACAATAACTAAACAGTGTTAGGATTATGATTATTGATTAATATTTATCAAGAATTATAATTTAAAATTAAATTTTGAGAAAAATTAATTCCTTAACCAAAAATCCTTATTTATTAATTGAAACCAGAGATGTCCTTTGGTGTTGTAATTTGTGGCTCAAACCCCTTGATAATTACAACTGTTAAATTCTCAGTAATAATTGATAACTATTACTAGATGTTACTATTTAATCAACTGTTTCACTGCAGTTGGAGGATCTTCAACCTTATTTTGACAGACAAATCACTCTTGCTCAAAATAAACACAAACACTCTATCTAGGTGAATATTTATTAAATCAACAGCCCTAATACACCACGCTCTTCCGATTCAATAATCTTCACCTAATGAAAATGCAAAGTTCTACACAAAAGGGTAAAATATCTAACTAAACAGAATAAAACAAAACAAAAAAACATTGAGTGTATGAAAATCCAACCAGCAGTTATGGCAACAAGTGATAATATGGTGCTGAGCGGAGCTTTGGGAGCAGCCCCACCGACATATATCTCAGTGTAACACACCCCACAGGGTCATAAAACTTCCCCCCGAAGTTGGAAGCTTAGCAAACAACAAAGGATCATAAAACCTTTGGCGGCAACCAGTAGCAGGGTGCAGACAAAGAAAATGGTAGAGTTTCACCATGAGGTTATAGCAGTCCAACTTTAAAATGTACCCTGAGCTTGCTCTTAGGTGTTAAAACAACACAGCAAAACACACATAGCTTGAAAAGCACAGCGGCTTTCAGATGTCCAACAGCAATCAAAGTTTCAATGAAATATTGCATGCATATACAATTTAGAACACATTGGACTATAAGTGGCGATTCTAAATCGCCCTAAAATCCTCCTCTATCCTGCCTAAACTATTTCTAAAAAAGAAAAAGAAAAGAAAATGGTAGTACTTGATGTTGTCTCCTCTGAGCAGAGGGAGAGAGAAGGAGGGGGAAAAGTTTCCACGCGTCCGTGGATAACTCAGGAGAGCGGTCAGTTTCGTCCTCTGGCCTCCTTGGCGAAAAGGAACAATATGACGGACCGTCAGCAGTCAACTGGAACAAAAACAAGGGTGGCAATTTCGTCTCCTTGAACCCTCCGTGGGGTTTTTCTTCTGTTACGTGTTAAACTCACGTCTTCGATTGGTAAAGTGACGTTTCTGGCCTTCTTATTCCAGAAACTTCTTTCATGAATTTCTTCTCGTTGGCCAACGGGGAGAATGAATGAAAGTCCACGTGGGATTTCTTCTCCAGAGTACTCCCCCAGATGCTGGTCCAGTATCCAACTTGGAAGCCAAGCTGAAAGGTCTGAGTATGTTATATCGCCCACTGTCACATTAGAGCTGCGACGCCCCCGTCCTATCAGCTGCGGTGACCGCTGCGATTTGTAGTAGCAGACTATCCTGCGGTACAAAATGGCCGATGACGCTGAACAGCATAGTGGCATCCAGCAGCGTACAAATGGTCCAATATTCAGCAAACAAATGGTCCAACAACAGGAAGGGTGTAAAGATACACAAAATTCCTGGTTCAGTATGGACCTCGGTCGGTACCTTTTCAGTATGATCAAGGTTATAATACTTTAGGATTTTTCATTATAGTTTAGTTTCATTTCGTTGTGACTTTTTCTTCTCTAATTCAGTTTAATAAGTTTTTATAGTGTTTTTGCTAGTTTCTATTAGTTATTTTTTAAATAATGCTTAGTTTTGTTGAGTTTTTATTAGTTTTAGTACTAGTTTCCGTTTATTCATATTTATTCAAGACACATGCTTTTGTCTGTCTGGCAGTCATACTTGAAGAAATCCCAAATAGGACTCTTTCTCCTGTCATCATTTTGGTGACTAGCATGGTGAGCAAAAATGTAATTTATAAAGAGATGCAAGGAGCTATGGGATGCCGCACAGTGCCGAAGGACTTTGTCTATAATTTCAGCATGCTTTAGTTGGTTTTATAAAGACACATTACAGTTAAAGTTAAAGTTTTTCCCTTTTAATTACAGTTTTTATTTATTTCAGTTAATGAAAATGTTTTCTGTATTTCAGTTTTTGTTTGGTAAACTATATTAACCCTGGGTATGATTTGATCAAGAGAAACACATTTTTTGTTTTTTAACCATCAATGAACATTGATTAAAAGAAAATTATTGTGTTTTAGAACTATGAGTGGCTAGTAAAGAACTGGTGGGAGATTTGGTTTAATTATTTTCACTTAATTAAGATAATCCAGTATAGCAAAGCCTGAATATATAACATAAAACAATAAAACCACCTGAAAATGGTCAAGGGTTTTTATTTAGGAATGTTTGAATAAGACTGCTCTGATGTTTGAGGATCTTTGTTTCTTTCTTTCTTCCTTCCTTCTCCATTGTTGCTGTAGCTGAGTAAGAAACCATAACTTTCCTTAAAGTTGCACAACAGACCATAGCTCTTTGCAGTTTTGCATCCTCTTAGCTTCAGTATTCATTTGATACATGTTCCTGCCGAACCGAAGAGGCTGTACTGAAAATCTCCGGTACCTATTTGCGTACCGTTACACTTCTACTAAACCAGCAGTATTTTATCAAAACAAAGTAGTCAGATCTTTGTACAAAAGGCATCTATAAATGATTAGACATTTCAAACATAAAATGGAAAAATTATGTTAAGGCTACAGTACTCAACGCAGCTGTCGGCGGTTCAATTCCCGGCCCTGGACCTGTGCTGACAAATTTACCATTCTTGAATTGGGATCGGCGGCCACAAAAAACCGTTCCAAGGGCTGAAAATGCCCCCTGGGCCGCATTTTGCATATTTAGAGCCCCGAAAAACAAAACAAAATCATCTCTCTGTGACTTTTCTCATAACAATAGGACTTGAACCTTTCACATCGGCTAATAAAATTCAATGCTGATTTTTCCAGTTTTATTATATACTTAAATTTGTCTTTGAGGATAAACGGAAAGGAGCAACACTGATGCGTATCATGGGAGCCAGATGCATCTTTTTGCCTATTCTGTTTGGTTTCACCTTAATAGATAAGCCTCTGCAACTTATCTAAGGGCTGCCAAAACACAAACCAGCTCAGATCTACTGTAGTGTCTGGGTTTGCTTGGGTTGTTGGAAAAATTACCTCCCCAATGATTTCAGCCATATTTACCCCTCTTAGACCATCGCTCAAATGCAAATGAAAATATTTTTAAATAATACACTCTGTGTAAAAAAAGAGATTGCAGAATTTAATATAAAACATAAAATTGCATATTTTTAAAGCGGCAGGAGGCCAGTGGCCTTTAAAGTGCTTTTATTTCAGTCTTTAGAAATGCTACCTGCAGGAAGCAGAGCCCTGTGGTGAAGGAGCACTGAAGTGCAATGTGAGCCTTTGAAGTATATCATTAACCTTGAGATAAATCAGACTTCTGCAGCTACCTTTGATGCACTTGAGCAGCGTTAATCATTGGAGTTTTTCGTCTCAATCATTACCTCCAATTACAATAAAGCCCGATTACTATTGCAATTATCGTACAATCGGATAATTTATTCAGGTCATGAGACAAATAACACTGTTCTTATGTTTATATATTAAAAGAACGCTTTCTACTGCTGGAGCATTTTCTTGGCTCCCATATGTCCATTATAACCCCATTATGGATGTTATATCATTTGGGACATTAGGACACGCGAATGACTGAAGTGGCCCACTGATTTACCGGATGTTGAAGAAGTTAATGGTGGTGGTACAATAGTTTAGGAAAGGTTAAGCAGTACCTTGAATCCTGTGTTTTGCCAAAACTGAAGACTCCATCACTGAGGTTTACTCTAGAGTGTTGGAAAGGAGGCTCCAAGCGATTGTCGTACCTTAGACTCAGGAGGAGCATACTGGCCATACAGTGGAACAGATCTTTACCCTAACTGGTTGTACTCCACTAGTCCCTGGTCACCAATATGGTTTGTGTTGTTCACGGACAGAATCTGAATAAATTGTTGAGACCAGGGCATCTGGATTGGGCACCTGAGAGTCTAATCTTTGTTTTTTGCTGATAATGTGGTTCTGTTAGTCATCTTCAAGTCATAAAGTTCACTGTGCACTGTAACGTCTTGGAGCAGGGTATGAACTGGCCAATTTGAGAGTCAGTTCCTTAAAATCTGAGGTAATGGTCCTCGACGGAAAAAAAGGTGGATTGGCCTCCCTGGTTCTGGGGTCAGCCTCTTCCTGACGCAGAAGACTTGTTGTCTTGTTCAGGATTGATGACCGCATACACCAAGAGATGGATAGGATTGGGGTCTCTTCTATAGTAATGTGAGCACCTCTTTGGTCTGTGGTGAGGAAGAAGAAGCTCAGCCAAAAGGAAAGTTTGTTTCGGGCCTCTCCTGTGGTCATGAGGTATTGATCAGGACCAAGAGAATGAGATCCAGGATTTGAGCAGCTGAAATGATCTTGCTCCATAGGTTGGTTGATCCAACGACCTTATTAACAGAACAACACCTTTCAGCTTGTGGCCCTCATCAGGGTCCCGGTGCGGCCACAAACCAAAATGTCTTAAATAAAGTCGATGCCTATAGTATTTCAAGTGCTGCTGTCCATGCACCTTAGAAGTAGGTTAGGTTTTGCTAGAAACCTTTGAAATGCTGCAAGATGTTTTGAAGGACCTCGCCTCGTTAAAAATCTTCATATTTAAAGCACCTCTACCCGTGGGTCAAATTTGTACCATGTTCAAATTGCAGTTTTGTGCTGCACAGAATCATTCTAAGGGTCAGAAATGGCACGGGACCAACACTTTGGACACCCCTGCCATGAATGAATCATTTGTTTCCCACGTATCAGAAAATTGCTTATCAGTTTATTTCTCTTAGTAATAAACTATTGAAATTTAAATACTGTTTAAAACAAAACTTAAATCTCGTGCATAATTTAATTTGGTCATGAAATCAATAGTCACATTTTCTCCTGTTGCTGGACCTCTTCCGGTGAGGTGCAGATCAATTCTCTATCATTTTTATAAACAGCCAATATTAAAAATGAATGACTAACCCTAAAACAGAGCAGGATCGACCTCCCTCCCTTCCTACCTCTGGAGATGTGAGACAAACATTAAACAGATGTATTCTTCCCACGCTGATCTCCAGGGAGCTCATTATTCACTCACACCCTGTAAAATAGAAGGTCAACACCCAGTTTTTGGTACATGGAGCTGACTGTTTGCACAATTTGCCAAAGCTGATATCCTACTTGCTTCTCTCAATCTGTTTTTTTTAGAGAAAGAAAGTCTCATGTGGCAAAAAATGTGAGCCTGTAGTTTTTTTATATTTCTATTCCATAATAAATTTAGGGGATTCATAAATAAACTACATAATTAAATGAGGAACATTTTAATTTGTGAATAATATGGACAGCAAAGCAGCCTTGGACACTTATGTAAATAAAGCAACAATTTTAATTATCAACTTCTGTCTTTCCTCAAGGGATCATCATAACATATGCACTGAATACATGACTGGAGGTTGTTTCCTTAACCTTTATCAATTTACCAAACATTGGCATATTAGTCCTTTTCAGCACTGAGGAAACATTACTTGTTCGGGCTCCAGTCTAACTGCACTCATGTTTTCCCCTTCAAGTACAGGCACTTCTATATCTCTGAACGTGCATCATCGCTTTGCAAATTAGCTAATATTGCAACATTAAATTATTTGTGCTGTTGTACGAACAAAGCCAGCCAAAGCCCTGGTATGGCAGTCAATTCACTCCTCATTACGGCTAAGATGGGGATCTTTAGGTCTTAGAAGCACTGCCCAGTTTTGAAGCCATGATAAACACTGTGTCTTTACTCTAAAGGCAACCAAGTCTGCTTTTCTTCTGAACAAACACATTGAGCTGGATATATGTTTTTTTTCTCTCTTTGTTGTTAGCTTGCTTGTGGTCTGGGGCACTAAAGAAGACCTGCGCCAGGTCTTAGCCTTTCTGTGTCTTATTAGAGAAAATGGACGATCCCATTACACTGCTGGTAATCTCACCCAGGTCAGACAGGGCAGCAGGAATATCCTTCCCACCTCTCAATTTCCTTCAGCCACAATGTGCCAGCAATGCTCGCTGACCTTCTAAAGTCCATTTCCTAACAGCGGATTCACTGTTGTAATCATTTCTTTGAGTTGCCAAGAAACACTGCAGACCACAGAGCCTACAGTGTTACGAAAAGGTTTTTCTGTTTTTGCAGTTTTGTCATCAAGCAAATGTTAAAATCAGACTGTTAGGTATTATTTAGTCAACTCAGAGGTAAGAACGATACAGTCATAGTTACTTGTGACAAGGGTAGCCCACTTTGCAGTGAAACTACAAAGTTTTGACACCCTATCTCTTTATTTATATACACAGTTCAACAGACAGTTCAGACAGGGTGTATGTGTGTGAGACGGAAAGGAGGCTGGTTCACACAGAGATAACAATGATCTCACACACACAGGGAGGAAGGCATAGTGCAGGTGCCTTGCAACCCAAGGTTTTTACATGAGTGATAACAAGTCCTCACACCCATCCAACACAGACAAATAAAACAAGAGTACGGATAATTAAAACTACATTTTTAAAGTGATAATTTCATTTATTGAGGGAATAAAGCTATACAAAACAACCTGGGTGAAAAAGTTATCTTTCCCCCTTGTTAAATCAGAAATTAACTGTGATTAACACATTTATTCCGTTTGACTACCCACACCTAGGACTAATGGATACCAGGTCTTTACTATCAAGAAATTACTTAAATAGTACCTGTCTGGCAACATGAAGTAGGCAACAAGATCTCAAGAAATCACATCATTGTGCCCCAATCTAAAGAAATTAAAAAGCAGATTGTATATGATGAGATTCAATAAAGATGGCAATTTAAATGTGATGCATAAACAAAGCAGAGATGGATAGTAATCACAGTGAACTCTTTTCAGATAGTTTAATGGACATATGACATTTTTAAAACAAAAACTGCTTTCACAAGACAGATTTTATTTGAGAGTTTCTTAAATTATTTATATCTTATTATATTTTATGTAGAGAGTTGCTTTTTTAGGAAGGAAACAGGCTCCTTTATTTTAACACATTAAAGAAGTGGTGTATTCCTAAAAACCACCAAGAAACAACCCAGATTTAAGTGAACTCTACCGATTCTGCCAAAAAGAAAAGAAAATCCAGCCAGAAATACATGAGATGCCTGCTGATGGCGGCACAAAGCGTGTCCTTGAGGTGCAGCTTGCTAAGGCACATATGATCAAATATTATTGACAGTATTTGTATGTAATGTTGGCCCTGTGTCAATAAAGAATTTAAACTCCTTTAATTTTAGGTTTGATAAGCTTTGAATCTGTTAGCTGTCAAAAGTAGGAATTTAAAAATAAGACAAAATAATAACGCATTTTAACTTCTTTTTTCGGAATGTATTTTGAAAGCCCAAAAAAGTAGTTATTCCAGAAATTAACACAGAATTTTAAACATTTCAAACAGACAATGTTGGTTCCTGTTCTTCAGCTGCCATCTTGTTCTTGTCTTGTTCTGTTTTAAGCAACCCAGTTAGAGTTTTATTTACAATCTTTAAAGTATTTCATTTAAATGAGAAATTAGCTGCATCTGTTATTGTCTATACCAAGATGGACTGTTCTCTGTAACGTATGTTTGCTTAGTAAGAAAATATTCTAGTTTATCTGTCTAAACAGACATTGCCTGCATAACCTGTAGCTTTATTTTTCATCCCTAAATTCATGTGATTTTCACAGTGATTTATCCGTATGTTATTTTAGAGAGTGATAATTATCACTTTCGCCACTAAGCCAGTAATAGTACCTTGTATTTTGAAGTGAGCATCGGTGCAAAGTTTTTTCCCAATTTGTCTGATCTGCATTTGGCACCAGATGGTATGTAAAATGTCTCGTGCAGCAGAAAGGTAAATTCCATTGGTAAATATTTTTACATTTTGACAGTTTCAGCACATGAGCCAGAGCTCAAATTTTATCCTGCATTAGTTGGATTTAGCTCTGTTAAAACAGTTTTTTTTTACCTTGCTGTGACTGGATACCAATCAAGGAGAAAATATCATTTTTTTAATCATTTTGTGTTCAGCTCTTGGATTTGATTCAATTTGAGATTTATTTAGCTGCTGAGGAGCCATCCTTGCACTGTGGAAAGAAGAGGCTTAGAAAACCATTTATCAATGCAATAACCATTAAATTATTCACAAAGTATACACAAGGTGTTTACTACTATATTTCACTTTTCTTTATCAGTTTAGCCTCTGGTTTCTTAGCAGCACGTTTGGTTTAAAACATTTAGTTCAGTCAGTTGGATTATTTCTATATAGCCTCACCCTCACTCTGTAATTATGTGGTGTTTTTAGGTCTGTGGCAAAGTCAAATATCCCATTATTAGGGCCAGAATTCAGCAGCTCATTCAAATCTTTATAAACTAACTTTACATTTTTTGTAAACAAACAAGCATCAGTTGAGAAAACAGTGTGTAGTTGGTCAAAGCCTGAGATATAGTCAGTGTTTAGCAATGTCCTCTGGGATTGGGTTTTAAAGATTATGAGATGCTCGTCATCACCAACAAAAGCAGTTCAGCACCTAGACAGAGTGGTCCGATTTGGACATGATCTGGTACCCATGAAGACCAGTCATGGGTGTGTAAATGGTTTGTTTTGCAAGGAGTCGGCCTGTATAGAACGGATACCAGTGGGCATAAGCGGTGGTGTTTATTAAAAACAGTTGCCACAGCTTTTGATGGTCACTCAAAACTAGGGATGTCCTGATCTCAGTACTTATAATTCATAGATGTCAGGAGTTTATAACTAAACCCTGGATACTTGTTATGGTGCACTCCCAGCAGGCAATCTGTGGTTTGCTGGGCCAGTATTAAATAACATCAACGGCTCTTTTTATTTGCACAACCTGCAAGTCAGCTATATGCTACTTTGTTCTTGTAAATCTAGTGTACCTATTTTTCTTAAATATTTATGTACAGTTTTCTTAAATATTTTGATGTTCACAGCAAACTAGAACCATGCAGTTACGTTACAAGCGGAAATGTCAACAAGTCATATCAAAACACAGGAAATGTGACAGCAGCAGCGAGACGTGAGTTAATTGAACACTGTAGAGTCAGATATGTTTAGAAACAAATTATTAATCTATCCACATTTCATGTCCCTCTTTGTTACATTGCTTTTGCAGGTTTTTTTTAACTGAGGTAACTCCTGCTGTAGAAAGTCCTCCTGGGATAAATCACCTGTTGCTGGAAAAAAATTACAGATTCAGCAGCAATTAATACTGATGAAAAGTAGCATTATTTTACTGCTCTTTGAAAATACTGAGTTTTCTGGTGCACATACACATAGCATTGAGTATATTGAGCATTAAAGTATGGGACTAGCACTATGTATTCATAAATACCTGTTCTTTAATGACTGGGATCTGCATATGAAACTAAAACGTCCTGATCACCGAATTCTTTGTCCAAACTCTTAATGAAGGTCACCAGTTACAGAACCTGCCCTATAGATGCATTAGATTGTATAATTAATACTTTAATAAGTTTAATAAGGTCATGTTTTGGGTTTGCATGAGGATCAGTGATAGCATTGGGCAGTAGCCTGGAATATGGAGCATCCAGATGTCCCAGTGGCCCATTGTTGGAACCAGTGCAATTACCCACCCACACGACCTCATCCTGCACCATGTTGTAGAGAGTGTGCTCCACATGATAGGTTGTCACACTTCATCAACAACCTCTTCTTCCTGTTAACAGGGAGTTGTTATTTTCCACTGTCACCACATGCTTGCTCATTATAAGGGATTGCTGCAAAGTAAACAAATGGTTGCGGTTATCTGTCAAAGATTTGCCACTTACTTGCTGAAGAGGGATTGATGCAAAGCTAATGGATCAATGCAACTATCTGGGCTTTTATTCACAGCTGGTTGTTTTACCAACTGTCTTTATAAACTGAATTAGACGTCTTGTTTTACATCAGATTGGACTGTGTCACTGACTCTAATCTACTTATATGATTTAATAGAATTGGTATGAATCTTCATATAAATAAACTGAACTGAACTGAATTGAATTGAATTGAACTGCAGGTCATATAGTCTAATAGGCCGATGAGGCATGATCTGCTTCTGAGTGTCATTTTTCTCACTGACTATGGGAGGCTTAGGAACCTCTCTGATGCTATCGCTTTACTACTGATGCCAACTCTGAACATGTCAGCTCCTCTCAAAATTATCAGTGACTGATGGTCTTTATTATACAGAGTACAAAACATGCTTTAGGAAAATGTTGAGTCATTCTTTTAATTACCTTCCACATTCACTTATGCCTTATTCACACTGAGGTGTCTGCCAACCCAAAGCTTGTCATTCTGAAAGCATCCTGTCATCGGAGTCCGGAAGGCTAGAGAAAAGTGTAATAATTTGTACTGCTGATATACATGACAGTATTTTCCAGCCAGACGGGCTGGTGTCTGCCAAAGAGACTGAATCAGAAGCTCAGTGTTTGGCCTCCCTCATGTAAGTCATATTATTAGCCAGTTCAATGGGCTGGTTAATGACATTGAGGTCTTTACGCTCATGTCTGTAAACTGACGCAACATGTTGCTGCTGCATGAAAGCTGCCCATCACAAAGTTTTCTTAAAGAAATGTTTTTTTTTTTTCCATTTGCAGAAATAACAGTCACAAGGATGAAAAACAAAAACTTTTTCTGTAAACATACATAAACTTTACACATTGGGTTTAGACATACAGTTTTATATCAGTTTTATTCAAAAAAGGCATTCCAAGCTTTATTTACTGTTACATAAATATGTATTGCACAAATTATTTTGTTTAATGTAAGTCAGCTGAATGAATGATTCAAGCATCTTAATCATTTTGTTTTATATTAATTTGAGAGATGAGCATCTGGTGCTCTAGAGACATTGAAGAGATTCACCAAACCTCCATCGTACCTTAGGAAATAAGCATTTATATCAATTCTGTTGTGGTGGGTGAATGCTTTTTTTCTTAATACGTTTGTAAGAAAACAGTTCAGACATTCGAGACATTACTTTCATTTCATTTGTGTCAGGATGTGATGTTTTGGACTTTGTTTGTGGTTTTGTGTTTTTGTTTATCTTTTAGCTAGACGTTTCTTACTTGTGTTTTGTATTCATGTTAGTTGTGGTTTTCTGTTTTGGGTTATCTTCTGCCCCCCAGTTTGCTCTCCTAGTTCCCTTGGCATTGCTTTCCTGTTTATTTTCTTAGAATGGTTTCCTTATGATTATTATTATAGTTATTTCTCTTAGTTCTCTGGTTCCCTTGCACTCTCATTTATTAGTTTCCTTTCTGTTACTCCTCTCGTCATTTGTTTTCCCCTTTTAGTTATTACTCAGTTTAAGTTCCCTTTATTCTCCAGTTCTTCTTAGCTTTGTTCCTCTAGTTCATCTTTGTTTTCCACCCTCTCCTTTATAGGTTAGCTTTAGTTATTGTTTACTTAGGTTTCTTTACTTTTGTAGTCAGGGTTTCCTTATGGTTTCTGTTTTGCTAAGTGCTTAGGTTGTTGTGTTCCCTTCAGTTTCTCAGTTTCCTTCAGTTCATGTTTATCCTTGATTTTTATGCTTTATTCTTATCTTGGTTTATAGTTTCATTTAGGTCTGCTTACTGTCTTGTCTTTAGTCCCTTTCCTCATGCTTTGGTTTTATTAGGTTCACCTGCTCCCTCTGCCTCCCAGCCTCCTTGTCTCACCTGTTCTTAGTTCCTTTGATTACCTGCCTTTGTTCTCCCTCTGTATATTAGTTGGTTTTGTTTCATTGTTCCCTGCTGGTTCCTCTGTTCGTTTACACTCTGTTTTGCCTGCTCTTTGCGCAACTCGGGTCTACCCCGCTACTGCCATGTTTACCATGTTCCTGCAGATGTAGGTTTTTGGATCTCTGGTTTACCTGCAGTGATTTTGTTACGCTTGAACCCTGGAATAAAGCTGAAGATTATTCAGATTATGCTGCTGCCAAGCTGTTGTCTGCGCTTTGGTCCAACACAAAACCACACTTTGACAATTTGTAGTTTTGTTGGATCAAAAGGTTAAAAATATACTTTTTAATGCGAAGTTAAACCGAAGTTGAAGACTTTTGTTGGCCATATCATTTCATCTTGTTTTTTGCTGAGGTTTTGCTGGCATGAACATTAGCAGTTTTTGATATTAGCTATATTGGCAGTTGCCCAGAGTGCCAATAGATAGGGGTCGCACAAGTGGCAGCTAAAAAATAAAACTTGTCACTCGTGCCTTGAGCTAGTTTTTCATTGCTTTTATGCATGTGCAGTTAATGTCCAGAATTGAAAGGGGTTTCCTGCATTTCGATTGGCTGGGGGTTGTCAGAAGGAGGGGCTTGCCCAGTGTGCCAATATTGCAAGAGCTGCCACTTGTCTTTGGGTCTACAGTTTTAAAATCCAACAACAGGAGAAACAGATGCCCCGGTTTTAATTATGCCAAGTTTCCCAGAGAATTCAATCCAAATGGGGGTTTTTGTTTCATTTTTCCCTCAGTTTGTTGATTGAGTTTGTGGACTGTCCTTTATGGAAGTAATTTAGGCCCCAATGTCTACATGCAAAATACCTGAATTTGAATGACATCAAAACTTATTAAAGGGAAATAGTTTGACTTGTTTCAGAATCATACACAAGCAGCCAACTGTTATGTTTTAACAAACAGGCATAAAATCCACCTGGGACTTCTAAGTTCTGCATTCATATTTCCATCTGTTATTTCATGAAACAACTCAGCTTTAGTTGAGCAAAGAAACTTTCCTAGTTTTATAATAATTTGATGCAAGTGTATAATGAGTATTTGTCCGCCTTTTAATATTTAAGAGTTAACGTTCCCAGACGCAGAATTGAACTCTTTTGAAATGCCTTGCTTTCTTTTTGTCCCTTCCACAAAGCATCTTTTAAAAGCAGTTTTCCTGGAAATTCAGTGGAACATCTTACCACAGGGCACTTGAGTCTAAATGTCTTTGCAAAGACTATTATCATGCTGATGCTGCTTTATTAGACGGCTCACAGTAAAAACAGATTGAAAGTGCAAAAGTAACGAGCGGTAAAGGTCTTGGCCACTTTTAAACCTGAAAAGTGAATTTACATGCTCGTTCAAGAACAACAGGGCTGTCCAAAAAGAAGTCCTACATAATAATAGCCTTGAGTAAAACCGTATAACTCAAGTTGATACGTTTTGGAGTTGACCTCGCCCTAAAACCTACATAACATAAAACTTTTCTCAGCTGCTCAATTTACAGTAAATTTTATTTTGGTTTTCTTGCCATTTACAATTTGTTGAGCCATTTTAAAAACGGTATCCTTCACGATGGAGGTGATTTATCATGTCAGCCTCATTTTTAATCCCAGGTGACTGAAGCATCTGTCAGGATGAATGAATGTCAATAGAGCAGTACAGCAGCAGGGAGAGGAGGAGGAGGAGGAAGAAGAGGAGGTGTTGGGGATCCAGCGATGACTGGGAGACGGCCAGAGTGGCGTTTATGTATGATAAACATTGCTCAGCGTTGAGGTTTGTGTGTGTAGAAAACAGGAGGACATTAAAATTGCATATAGTGCATAATAAGGGACTTCTACCTTGGCAACCGTTATTGTGCATTTCTTAATTGTCTCAAAAACTAAACAAGAAGTTGGAATGAATGTTAACAAAAACTAAATCCACCATAAGACAAAATTAAATGCGTTGGACTCCCCTTTGCTTTTAGAACTGCTTTTAATTCTTGGGGGATTGGATTCCAAAAGATGTCGGACACATTCTTCAGAGATCTTAGTCTGTTTCAACATTTTAGCATTACGGTGCTCCCGTTCCACCACACTCCAAAGGTGCTGGGGTCAGAAGATTCTCTTCACAAATTAAACTAAAAAAAAAAACATAGTAAAAATATAGTTTTGCGATAAAAGTTGCTCTAAAGTTTTGATCAGCTGGTGAAGAGCCTTGCTTCACCGTTAACATCTGTTCAAGTTGGCCTCGTATGCTGTTCTAGCAGGCTTTGAGGCTGGTATATAATGAACACACACCTGTGTGGCCTACACTCCTTAAACTGGCTAATGTAAATGTCACGGAACCTGTTTGGTTTTGTCTAAATTAACAAAAAACAGAGAAAGAGGAAAAAGATTCAAATTACACAGCCTGACTTCACCTTTACTATACCTCCAAGTGTTTGCATAATTGATAATTTTGTGTAATAGATAATACATAATGAATAATAATGGTAATGTCATAATTAGCTTTCAGTTTCTTAAGTGGTTTCTGTCATTTCACTGCTGGATTTTACACCACTTGGTTTGTCATTTTAAAGGGGCAAAGTGACACTTCAAAGGTCCAGGTGGTTCAGAGTTTCCATTGATACCGGTCCACTGAATAATTAGAGCAAATTCAACCATTTAAGCCTAATATATATTTAAATAAGTAAGTCTGTTTGAAGATATTTATTTAAGTTGTACAAAAATGAATAAATTTGCAACATAAAGTTTGTGTCTGGACAAAACTGTATGAAGTGTTTTTTAAAATATAAGGACTGTGGTGTTGAAATCTGGGTTAAACTATCAAAACAATAATACATCAGATCCATTCTAACAACTGATTCACAAAGCAAATAACACTTATTAATTGGCAGTGCAAGCACGCCCGAAAAGTTCAACGGTTGTAAGCAATTGATACTCGTTTTGTGTCACCTATCTTCTGATCCTTCATAACGATCAAAACATGACTCACAAACACAGCAGTCACAAAAACGATGAAAAGTTTTCTGATTAGGTCAAATGATAATTACTTGACCACTTGTGGGAAATCCTTCAATTGTCAGGTGATCCTTTAAGTAAACAAAAACATTTGTTGATATTGCCATGGAAAAAGTAACCTACCCTGTCCTGAAGCAGCAGGACTCTGTGAATTTGACACCCTTGATGCACTATTCATAAAGGGAGAGCATCAAAAGCAACACACATATTTAAAAAACCTGACAGGATTTAATATTCCACAAAATCTATTTCCTCAAGTTTAGACCTGCTTAACGAGCATGTTTCAATATACCAGCATACATGGCAGGATGGGAAACAGCAGATTTAGCAACCCAAACTAAATTCTGTAAATTCTATAAACCCTGTTAACGGTTGATAAAAAATGCCACCTGGATGCTTAAAAAGCCAACCTGGAGAGCCACCTGCATCTATTTCTGTCTTCTCCTGCCTAATTAAGATACAGATGTCGGTTAATGAGAAAGGACACTAATGAATGATGCTAATCCCGGCAGGTCACAGTTGGCAGATCCACATGTGCTGCTTTTGATCACATTGGCCACAATCCCCATGCCTCTGGAATTCCCCCCGTTGTTACACTGTTTCATTGTTTGTCTGGTCTTATTTTCCTTGGTGTTGGTGGTTTTCAGGCAGTTTATGCCCATGAATCATAGCCATTCGCTATTTCCGGAGTTCAAGATGATTTTAAAGTCATTATTTTTCCCCACGAACTCCTCTGCTTGCACACTCAGATGAGCAGCTTCATATGACAGGACAGAAAAACTAATTTCACCTCTCACATTCAGCTGAATTAATGACTTTTCCCTTTTTAAAGCTTCTTTCCCAGCTTCGTTCATCACCTGTCCTACTTTTCTTTAATGGAAAACTGTGAAGTTGATGCAAATATTACATTAAATTGCCTGTAAATAGATGTTTACATTTATGAAGCTGGGACACATGCTGTTGCATAGTTGGGTAGATGAGGAATGCATTTAAAATGGAAGCAAAAACTGGCCATTTACGTGGATTTTTGGATTCTTTTTTCCATTCAAGCCTTCCTCAACTAAAAGTGTAACATCAAATCTTGTAAAGCACACACACACACACACACACACACATACAAGCAGCTCCCTCTGTGCCGGAGAGTTCTGGCTAATCCAAGACCTTCATAAAGCATGTGTTGGGCCTTAGCGACACATCTGTCATTCTGACGTCTGCTAGCATGGTTCGGACTGTCGGTTTCTAATCCATCTGTGTTCTGCAGAGGCACTCCGCTGCCAACTGGATCTTGGCTAAGCCTTCGGAGAAGCCGGCTGCCAACTTCCAGAAAGTTTTTATTCTTATCTCACAGTTTATTTCACTGCTCCCTCCCAGTTTCCTTGTTTTTAAGGACTCACCTTGTTAAGCAAGTGTGTTGAAAAATCACTTTCTCTGATAAAGCTGATGCTTGTGCTCTCTGCTTTGATGTTGGCATGTGATCAGGAGCCCATGCAAAGAGGGGAACTTTAATCCCAAGCACCGAAGGCAGAATAAGGCCAATGACTTTGATCTCCCTCATTCAAAAAAACTGTAAATTTTCACTGCAGTGCAACCAGGCTAGTAACATTGGATTACAAATTCCCTCTTTTCTTCAGCGGTCCACTCATGTATGGCCTTAGGTGTGGACGAGGTCCGTCAGGGGGTCTTCTGCAACTGCACAATAGAGATAAAGGGTTAGAGAGGAAAAGGCTAGCAGTTTTGACACGTCTTTCTCAGTCAAGCGGTGAGGCAATTCAAAGCATCAGAGAAAAAAAACCATGAGGAAAAACGAACTGGACAGCTCGAGTGTAGACGGTCTCTTTTAAACTCGACCTGTATTTATGCATTAAACCAACTGGTGTGTTTACAGATAAATACTGTAATCACAAACCAGATACAAAGGATTTATGTTTACCAGTTCCCTACGGCAATCTGCAGAATATTCGATATGGGGTTTGTAAAGGCGAGTGCAAAGCGGAGGTTAGTCTACAAGCTCATCAGTTCTGCTTAAATGTAGATTTGTCTACTTTTTTTCTTTTTGGTGTGGGGTTGTTGTAACATTTGGTAGTAGAAGAATGAATGGAGAAATGTACCTGGTGTTGTTAAGAACCAATTATCCAAAACTAAGGCAAGAAAACTTCATAAACTTTTTGGGCTAAAGGTCAAAGTGCATAAAAGAGGCACCCAGAACCTTCCAGACCTTTTTTGTGGAAGAATGGGTCAAAATCGCACCTGAACAAAGTGTGCCACTAGTTTGTACATTTACTTTTTTTGGTAAAGTTATTCCAAAAAAAGTTATTTCTGGTATAGATTGCTGAATAGATTTGGTTAATCATGCGGGAGGCACCAACCCTCCAAGACGTACTTAATGCATGATACTAAAAAATTAAGAAATCCAGGTAATGTTTGGTTTTTTTATGCCTTTTAATGCATTCAAATTAAAGGTTTTTTTTTTTTTAAGTTTAATTTTCTGGCAGTTTTCTCTTATATTATGATTAATGATTGCAGCTTCTCCTTAATTTAGATATATGTGACCATAAATTAAACAAACGCAAATGGGAAATGAGGTGGGAATCTGTTTGGAGTTTAGAATGTATTTTTTATTGTCTTTAAAGGGCAATATAAATTTCCACTAACTGTTTAAGGTGTAAATCACACCACACTGAAGTCATCCAATAATTTAATTCATAAATCAGATTTCATAGCTTTTGTTTGTTGTTGCCTGTTTTTAAATCTTTACACTTTTTAACATATTTGTGTGAGTTTCTTCATTTAATTAAGGCTTTCATCGGTCTTTCAGTTCCAAAGAACCTGTCAGATTTAGATCTTGAGGACAAATTTTAGTAAAAGACCTTCAAAATGAGAAGGGGAAAATGGTTATCTAAACATCCATGAAACACACATTTCAGCAGGGACAGATGGAGACCTAGCAGCAACATTTAGGTACTTTGGCACACATTTTTTGGGCCACGGACTGACTTGCTGTGTGATCTGCTGAAATTGGATGAGGAAATCAAACCATGTAAGGTACAATGCTGTGAAAAAGTACAGATTTCTGTTGGGGTTTTTTTTTTTTTGTCACACTTCAATCTTTTAGATGAAAGAAATTTTAATATTAAAGATAATCTGAGAATGCAATTATCAAATGATTTTCATTGAGAGCAGGAGGGCTACGTATAAAAACCTGGGCCTATGTAAGAAATAATTGCCCCCTTTTGGGGGGAATTTACTGCACATCAAGAGCACATATTTTCAATTTTAGAGCAGGATTTCATTCTGGTTGTACTCAAACTTAGTTATGCTTGCACTCAAAACTTCTGCTTACTGTTCTCTCTCAAATCTTTGTTTCTGAGCTCTGATCTACAGGTCCTTCTCAAAATATTAGCATATTGTGATAAAGTTCATTATTTTCCATAATGTCATGATGAAAATTTAACATTCATATATTTTAGATTCATTGCACACTAACTGAAATATTTCAAGTCTTTTATTGTCTTAATACAGATGATTTTGGCATACAGCTCATGAAAACCCAAAATTCCTATCTCACAAAATTAGCATATTTCATCCGACCAATAAAAGAAAAGTGTTTTTAATACAAAAAACGTCGACCTTCAAATAATCATGTACAGTTGAGAGTTGGCAGGCCAATTGAGCACAGTGATACCATGGTCAGTAAACCATTTACCAGTGGTTTTGGCACTGTGAGCAGGTGCCAGGTTGTGCTGAAAAATGAAATCTTCATCTCCATAAAGCTTTTCAGCAGATGGAAGCATGAAGTGCTCCAAAATCTCCTGATAGCTAGCTGCATTGACCCTGCCCTTGATAAAACACAGTGGACCAACACCAGCAGCTGACACGGCACCCCAGACCATCACTGACTGTGGGTACTTGACACTGGACTTCTGGCATTTTGGCATTTCCTTCTCCCCAGTCTTCCTCCAGACTCTGGCACCTTGATTTTCGAATGACATGCAGAATTTGCTTTCATCCGAAAAAAGTACTTTGGACCACTGAGCAACAGTCCAGTGCTGCTTCTCTGTAGCCCAGGTCAGGCGCTTCTGCCGCTGTTTCTGGTTCAAAAGTGGCTTGACCTGGGGAATGCGGCACCTGTAGCCTATTTCCTGCACACGCCTGTGCACGGTGGCTCTGGATGTTTCTACTCCAGACTCAGTCCACTGCTTCCGCAGGTCCCCCAAGGTCTGGAATCGGCCCTTCTCCACAATCTTCCTCAGGGTCCGGTCACCTCTTTTCGTTGTGCAGCGTTTTCTGCCACACTTTTTCCTTCCCACTGAGGTGCCTTGATACAGCACTCTGGGAACAGCCTATTCGTTCTTTCTGTGTCTTACCCTCTTGCTTGAGGGTGTCAATAGTGGCCTTCTGGACAGCAGTCAGGTCGGCAGTCTTACCCATGATTGGGGTTTTGAGTGATGAACCAGGCTGGGAGTTTTAAAGGCCTCAGGAATCTTTTGCAGGTGTTTAGAGTTAACTCGTTGATTCAGATGATTAGGTTCATTGCTCTCTGCTCAGATCAAAACTGCACTCTCAAGTTTCTTCCCTGCTCACAAATTCTTTTTGCTCTCTAAGATTAAAGTTGTATCATCTCCTAGCAATCGTATTAGCCAATAGAATGACAGTGTGCAAATGCTTGGTCACAGGCTTAGTTGGGGTGCGCTTGTTTCCTTCTACTGAGCGTACCTGTGTTTTGAGTGCAAGTAATACTTGTACTGAGTACAAGCAGAATGAAATACTGCTCTCAAATTGAAAATATGTGCTTGATTTTTGGCTGTAAATTTCCCCCATACCCCCTGAGCCTACTGTAAGAACTGGTTGTGTCACCCTTGGTAGCAACAGCTGCCATCCAACATTTGCCATACTTGCCATCGCTGTGGAGGAATTTTGGCCCACTCTTCTTTGCATATTTGTTTTAATTCAGCCACATTGGTGCATTTCCAGCATTAACAGTCTGTTTAAGGTCACGCCACAGCATCTCAATTGGATTTTAATTCTAGACTCTGAGTAGATCTCTCCACAGCCCTAATTATTTTCCTTTGATAGCCAATCATAGCAATAAACACATGCCTAAAGTCTAAACAGTAGTAAAATGAGAACAAGCAAATGCGATCAGATGGAGAAAAATACTAATGCCAGTGTAGAACCATAGGTAAATGCCTGAGTAAATTGATGGGCAAATAACTGTATGATCAATGCAATTTGTTTTACCCCATCTTTCTTATTTAATCATGAACATTGAACCTAACTGAGGCATGTGAAGTCTGCTTCAGATGTTTTTCTGGGTTCTTCTGTTACCTCCTGGATGAATCATTTATGTGCTTTTTGAGTCATTCTGGTAGGTTGGCTACTCATGAGAAGATTCATCCCTGTTCCAAGTATTCTTCATTTAGGAATGGCTTTGTCACAGCTTCAAGAGAGATGTTATGAGACGCAATGTTATGACGTTGCGTCTCATCTGTTCTTCATTTTCTTTTAGGGACTCGCACAGAAAATGGCAATGATTGCATTTCATGGCAGAAGAGCGTGAGAGCTCTAACCTTTGACACCAGGAGATGTACAGAGAGTACAATAATCTGTTTCAGACTGAGTAGTTTTTCTTTGAATAAGAAGTACTTAAAGTGAAGAAGGAATGAGTTGCTGAAAAGAAAGTGAGGACATATACCTTGAGGAGTAACAGAAGGGTAGCGAGACTGGCACAGTTTGAGTCACACATGTAAGATTGCTACTAAAAAGGAGATCAAAGAGTTAAAGTGTGCATTAGCAAACTGGTTGACCTCATTCACAGCTCAGTGCGTCATCACATTTGTTTATGGAGGCCCTGTGGGAGTAATTACTGAAAGTAAAAAGTAATTAATGTGAAAATGCTTTGTTAAACAGTTCCCATGTAGGGGTTATTTCAGTAAGTTATAAGACAGCATCATATAATTAACAGCTTCATTTGAGAATCTGGGTTGTAACCTCATTGAGAAAATATTGTTTTCAGGTGCCTTTTTCCTTATTTCAAATTAGAAAATATGTTTTTAATCCTTTTGTGCATGGGTCCGAGTTATATATCTGAATATGCCGCCACCTAGTGGCAGTCTAATAATGTACTCTAGGACAAGGGTATACTGTTTGATAATACAAAAGTTATCGGATGGTGAAGCAAAAAAGGATTTTTTTTTTTTTTTTTGACACATCTTAAAACCTGAATGTAAAGGAGCATCCTTAAAATCATCTGGTGGGATTTTGACATAATGGTGAAAATATTTCATTTTGTTTTTTAAGGAGCAACCCGACCCGCATTTCTTACTGCTCGCTCAGCAAAATGTTTTAAAAATCTCTGTAGCCTTGAGGTACATCCATCAGAGGAGGCACTGCTTGAGTTACTACCATATACCTCCTGAAGTGCTGCTCATCCTTGTTATTCAAGCTGAAACACCACACTGACTAAAATAATGGGATGTGCTCAAGCTGGAGATGGACTTAATCACTGAGACTGTGTGGCTTAGTCTATTAATTTCTATGAGTGTGCATTGTCTCATGTATACAGCTAGAAATACCCTTCTGACAACAACTAGGACATTGTTTATCTCACTGTCTGAAAATGTAGACCAGTTCTGTTTTGTGCCCTGTGGTGATAAAAACTTTTTTAACCAACAGATTAATTTAATATTTGGAAGTACTTGTTAATATTAGTTTTGTGTCTGGACTAGCATAATTGTTTAGCTAACCTATATGATAGATGAAATATGCACAGATGGGTATTGGAAGTCAATTTTTGAATAGCCTCTTTTGTTTCCTGATAAGAACTTTCTATGTTTTAACAAAGCAGTTATTACTTGGTAATAAGGTTTCTTTTTAACCATGTAGCATGGGTTTTGCTAATAGCTGTAGCTGGTACAGATTCAGGACACAATTTATGCTAGTTAACAATAGTTACAAAATGACGAGATCTTTGTTTCCTTTCTGTTTTCACACAAGTTTTTATATGTGACAAAAATTGCTAAACAATGTCCAGCTGTTTTCGTGTTAAGCATAGAATTAGCTTAGCTAACATAGCTAATGCTGTAACTTAAAGATGGAAATGTACCAGATCAATTATGTAGACGTTATCTTTGGTTCAAGCAAAAGGTTTTAGTTTTTAATTTTCCCACGCTTAGTTGGGAACTGAAATCACTCAGCAACGTCAAAGTGTTTCTAAATATGGCATTAAATTAGCTTAGCTAATGTAGCTCATGCTGCTACTCATGGTTGTATGTTAACTCTGGCTTCAGTAATATTTCTGGATTTTCATTCTATTTTAACACAAATTTTAAAACATTTAACAGATATTACCAGCAATGTCAGTTTTTCCATATTACGCATGAAATTATCTTAGCTAACATGACGAATGCTATAACGCATAGGTGGCTAAATATTTTCAAACTGAACTAGATTTTTGTGAAATGTCCTGGTTTTTGGAATTGTTTGACTCAAATCTGTTTATTTGTAACATGAATTATTCTGCAATGTTAAGTGTTAGTGTCTTGGCATTTTATCTTTAGTTCCAACAGCAGGACGTTTTAAAAACATTTTAACACACAAATTAATTGATGTGAATCAGAAATTATTGGGGAATATCAATGCATTTAATCCTGGTTATAGCTGATGGCTAGAAATTTGATAACGTTGAACTTGCTTTCAGAGGCAATAGCTTGGTTACTTGTATGTTTTGCTCCACTTATCTATCATTACTTACAGGTCCTTCTCAAAATATTAGCATATTGTGATAAAGTTCATTATTTTCCATAATGTAATGATGAAAATTTAACATTCATATATTTTAGATTCATTACACACTAACTGAAATATTTCAGGTCTTTTATTGTCTTAATACGGATGATTTTGGCATACAGCTCATGAAAACCCAAAATTCCTATCTCACAAAATTAGCATATCATTAAAAGGGTCTCTAAACAAGCTATGAACCTAATCATCTGAATCAACGAGTTAACTCTAAACACCTGCAAAAGATTCCTGAGGCCTTTAAAACTCCCAGCCTGGTTCATCACTCAAAACCCCAATCATGGGTAAGACTGCCGACCTGACTGCTGTCCAGAAGGCCACTATTGACACCCTCAAGCAAGAGGGTAAGACACAGAAAGAAATTTCTGAACGAATAGGCTGTTTCCAGAGTGCTGTATCAAGGCACCTCAGTGGGAAGTCTGTGTGAAGGAAAAAGTGTGGCAGAAAACGCTGCACAACGAGAAGAGGTGACCGGACCCTGAGGAAGATTGTGGAGAAAGGCCGATTCCAGACCTTGGGGGACCTGCGGAAGCAGTGGACTGAGTCTGGAGTAGAAACATCCAGAGCCACCGTGCACAGGCGTGTGCAGGAAATGGGCTACAGGTGCCGCATTCCCCAGACCTGGGCTACAGAGAAGCAGCACTGGACTGTTGCTCAGTGGTCCAAAGTACTTTTTTCTGATGAAAGCAAATTCTGCATGTCATTCGGAAATCAAGGTGCCAGAGTCTGGAGGAAGACTGGGGAGAAGGAAATGCCAAAATGCCAGAAGTCCAGTGTCAAGTACCCACAGTCAGTGATGGTCTGGGGTGCCGTGTCAGCTGCTGGTGTTGGTCCACTGTGTTTTATCAAGGGCAGGGTCAATGCAGCTAGCTATCAGGAGATTTTGGAGCACTTCATGCTTCCATCTGCTGAAAAGCTTTATGGAGATGAAGATTTCATTTTTCAGCACGACCTGGCACCTGCTCACAGTGCCAAAACCACTGGTAAATGGTTTACTGACCATGGTATCACTGTGCTCAATTGGCCTGCCAACTCTCCTGACCTGAACCCCATAGAGAATCTGTGGGATATTGTGAAGAGAACGTTGAGAGACTCAAGACCCAACACTCTGGATGAGCTAAAGGCTGCTATCGAAGCATCCTGAGCCTCCATAAGACCTCAGCAGTGCCACAGGCTGATTGCCTCCATGCCACGCCGCATTGAAGCAGTCATTTCTGCAAAAGGATTCCCGACCAAGTATTGAGTGCATAACTGTACATGATTATTTGAAGGTTGACGTTTTTTGTATTAAAAACACTTTTCTTTTATTGGTCGGATGAAATATGCTAATTTTGTGAGATAGGAATTTTGGGTTTTCATGAGCTGTATGCCACAATCATTTGTATTAAGACAATAAAAGACCTGAAATATTTCAGTTAGTGTGCAATGAATCTAAAATATATGAATGTTAAATTTTCATCATTACATTATAGAAAATAATGAACTTTATCACAATATGCTAATATTTTGAGAAGGACCTGTAGCTATATTAATTTGCATTTATGACGAGAATTAGGCCTACTCTAACTTAGCTAATTTAGCCAAATTTGTAATTGAACTACGGGGTCAGGTTATGGTTTGTATTTAAAACTTTAAAGCTAGTTAGCTCGTGCTACAGTGACAAAAATTATTTCTGCTCCATTAGGAGGAAAATGGTAAATACAAAGTCTATGCTACTGGCATTCCTCGGTGAGCTATTGCAATATTTTGAAAATCCTCTGAATTCTTTATCTTTTGTTAACATAGATTTGCGATTATCAATATCTTTGCTTTCTAAAACAGCATTTAAAAAACATTGATGTTACAAGTACTAACATTTACAGTTTGTGAATAACTCAAATACTGTTTAATTAAGTCACTTTTTCTGCTCTGTATGACTCATGCACTCTCCGCTGAGAGGCAAAACATTCAATATTGCACAACCCTTAGATGTATGATCCAGGGCACAAACATTGCATCATAAATTAAAGGGTGTTGGTCTTGACACACACATACACACACACACACACACACATATATATATATATATATATATATATATACACACACACAGTGGAGAGAACAGGTATTTGATACACTTCTGATTTTGCAGGTCTACCGACTAGCAAAGCATGTAGAAGTCTTTAATTTTTATCATAGGTATTCTTCAACTGTGACGGTATCTATAACAAAAGTCCAGAAAATCACATTGTGTGATTTTTAAGTAATTAATTAGCATTTTATTGCATGAAGTATTTAAAACATCAGAAAAACAAAACTTAATATTTGGTACAGAAACCTTTGTTTGCAATTCCAGATATCAGAATGTTTCCTGTAGTTCTCGACGAGGTTTGCACACACTGCAGCAGGGATTTTGGACCACTCCTCCATTTCGGGGCTGTTGCTTTTCGAATGGGTTCAGGTCTGGAGACTGGCTAGGCCACTCCAGAACCAGAAGATGCTTCTTACGGAGCCTCTCCTTAGTTGCCTCGGCTGTGTGCTTTGGGTCGTTGACATGCTGAAAGACCCAGCCATGACCCATCTTCATTGCCCTTACTGAGGGAAGGAGGTTGTTGGCTAAGATCTCCCGATACATGTCCCCATCCATCCTCTCCTCAAAATGGCGCAGTCATCCTGTCCTCTTTGCTGAAAAGCATCTCCAAAGAATATTTCCACCTCTGTGCTTCCTGGCAGGGATGGTGTTCTAGGGGTTGTTCTCATCCTTCTTCTTCATCCAAATGCGGTGATTGGAGTTTAGACCAAAAAACTCTATTTTTGTCTCATCAGACCACATGACCTTCTCCAATCCCACCTCTGGATCATCCAGATGGTCAATGGCAAACTTCAGACAGGCCTGGAAAAACTGCAAAATTAGCAGTGTATCAAATATTTACCCACTATGGATGTATGTATGGATGGATGGATGGATGGATGGATGGATGGATGGATGGTTTTTGAGCACAATATATCAGTGCATTTTAAGAACAAAGGACACTTGTTTGAAGACAGCAATGTGCACATTTTAAATGGGTAACACAGGTGATTTGAGAGAGGAGTGAAAGAAGCCATCTATGTTAAACATGAAAAACCAACACAATATAGGAGGTGGCCTCAGATTTCATCTTTCTAACATTGACTTTTGCAGCCCTGACTCGTCTCCCCAGGTGTTTTTTCAACAATTCACACCTTGGGACATGTGACCATATAAACTTACTTGACATCGTTAGAGACATGCTTGGATTGTCGAGCAAACATTGAGCTACAGAGGGTAAAGCCAGTGATTCAGATGTCCTTATTGCCTCATTAGGAACATTAATGACCCTATTCATGTTATTGGTTTAACTACATGTTATAAGTCTGTTACTTCCAACCTTGTTCAGAACTATAGAAGCCTTTTGGATTAGAGGTGAAAAGACTTCAAAAAACAGGAGAAGTCAAATTGCCTTCTACTGAAGCACTTAGGATCCACAAAATCAATACATTTTTGCTCAGGAGGACATTCTGGTTTTAAACAGACAGACTAGGGGGGTCATCGTTAGTCAGGGATTTTTATGCCACTCTGTATAAAGATATAGTTGATAACATCATGGTCATATCTCCAGTGCTTCTTTACCATATCCTACTACATGTACATGGCAGATCTACCATTACAACCATACCAAGAACTTAAAAACACTAATGCTTAATTAGAAAATTAAACTGCCCCTTAACTCATGTAGATTTAAAAATGAATGATTTTTTTGCTTTTTAAAAGCACCACCTATGTGTAAATCAGTGGGACTTTCCAAGCTTCTTTTTTCTTTTTCTTTTTTTTGCAGTGTTACAAAATGCACCTGTTTAGAGAATTAACTTGCTAGTACTTGCCCTTATTTCCACGTCCAAGTTTTTCTTAATAAAAGAAAATGGAGGAAATTGGTGGATTGTTTGTCCACTTGACTCCATTAAACTAGTAAAAGCAGCAACATTTTTATCTTGGGAAGCCCTGCATGTGTAAATGACAAACATTTTAAGAAGAAAACAATTGCATAAGACATATAGTTCAAGCAATGCCAAACTGGCTTGAAGGCAGGTCTGTCTTGTATCAGGCAAGTTCATCTGGCTCTCTAAACTATTCTGATGATGGGTTACAAGATCTTTCTGTAGGACTTTTGTTTCAACAGTCAATCCATCTGTTGTTTTTCTCCTGAAGGGTAGAGTTTCTGTCTCCTCAAACATCTCTGCCACCATTAATCACAGTGGACAGTTCTGTCCAGATCTTAACTTTAAGATGGATGAATTCACTTTCCTTGGATCTTTTGAGATTTGTTACATTTCATACCACATGTAATAAAGCTATTACTGTCCACACTTCAATGAATCTGTATGGATCTTTGCAGCCATGTGCATCGTAAGGAAAAAAATCCTGGTTGTGTTTTGAGCAGTGTCTTGACGTATTAACTTGGCTGCCTTTCTTCCTTACAGAAGCCGGATTGGCAGTGACGAGAGGCAATTTGTCGGGGGGCAGCAGGTGGTTGGGTTAATTGCCCGCAATGCTGGTTGGAAGAAAAGTGTCTCACTGAGAGTGGAGTGCCTTCTGCACTGGTGGAGCTCGAGGCCGGATAAAGAACAGCAGTAAGCATATTGTCATCTCCCACCTCGCCCTCCCTAATCAGTACTGCTATGCACTCCCATTGTTCAGCCAAACTGGCTCTCTTCCCGTTGGAATTATCCCCTTCTCTCAATGTTTCTTCTCTTTTCCTCCAGTGCCACCCACCATGCACACATCCCCTTCTTTTTTCCGCCTTTTATCTCCAAATTTTCTTCCTTCTTCTGCTTCTCTGCTGCTAATTCCACTCAATCGCCTTCCCTCCTTCATCTTCAGCATCAAACTCCCGGAGGATCAATCCTCCCCATCTGTCTTTCAGCTTTTTGCCTCTCCACATTCATCCTATCTTGCCATGAACCCCTTCTTCACTTCCTGTCATCCCTATCCTATCAAAAGAAGCTCTTTCTTCTGCTTCTCCCCCCATTCTATCCTTTCTCCCTGCCCTTTCCTTTTTGTTTCATCCCTTAGAAGCAGTATCGATGTAAACACACACAGAGCTCTGAGTGGTTCTTAAGCTTCTCTGGCCGACCCACTGGCTTCCTTCAATTGTCCCAGTAAGTGTAGGAAGAGAGTTGGTTTTCAATACACCCATATCCAACCAGTCTTCCCAGCACCATGTTCATATAGAGTTGGTGTGGGGTTCAATGCGTTACCGTGTTGGAGCTTAAACTCTGACAGCCAGACTTTAAAAACAAAGATGTGGGCGATGGGTGAGATTCAGAGCTGTAATTAGGTATTTGAGACCATGCTGGCAAAAACAGACGTGAAAGTAAATGTTTGTTTCTGGGATTGGATGCGGAAGCACACAGGGAATTGGGCTAAATTAAGGCAATCTTCAAAAGCTGATGTGAATTATTGATTAAAAAAATGAGATGACAGCAGCCTTTAGTTATAAAAGGTTTTGTGATGGCATTACAAATTGAATGCAATGTTTAAAAATACCATAAACTTTAAAACCGTACCAGATTTCCAAGGCACTCTGCATTTGAAGCCCCCAGGGCAGGTGCATTAACCACAGGAAATCCTGCTGCCACCATTTTACATAAAAAGCTGTTTTAATAATACCAGATTTAATTCTTGAATTTTTTGCCAGTTCTTCATATTCATTGGCACTGTGTTTAACACCCATCTGAATCATTTAATTAATTCACAAACTAAATGTTAAAAGGCCACAAAAAGAGCAAATTCAAACCAACAGTGGGAGTTACATAAATAGACAAATTCATGCCTAATTATGGACCAGTATTAGATTCTCCCAACATAACCTTGACTAACAGTACCACCATATCATCATATTTACACTGTAATTTAAATCAAATATATATTATAATCTATTTGCATTTATTTAAATCTAAAAAACAGTTATTCCTTCTACTGCTACAGTTCCCTGAACAAGTATTCACTTCTTTACAAATTTCTTCTGTTTTTGCAACACTAAAAGCAGTTTTTAAATGGTCATTTAATTTATTAAGAGGAATAAAATTTAGCCTACCAACTTGGCTCTATGTGGAAAAGATAATTTCCTTCTAAACCTAATTGGTTGGGTCAAAAGCAACAACTGCCATTGACTACTGGCAATGAGTGTTTTACATCACTATGGAGCAAGTTTAGCCCATCATCTTTGCAGAATTGTTTCAATTTAGCCGCATTGGGAGATTTTTCAGCATGAACATGCTGTTTAAGGTCTAGTCACAACATTGCAACCCGACCTCAACAAGGCCACTCCAAAACCTTCATTTTATTTTTGTTGAGCTAATCAGAGGTTTCATAGTTTCAGAACGTTGTCCTGCAGCATTACCCATAACCCAAGTGTGCTTTAGCTTAAGGTTACGAACCAATGGCTGGACATTCTCCTTCAAGATTTTTGGTTGAAGAGCAGAATTCATGGTTCCATAAATTAGAGCACATCGTCCAGGTCCTGAAGCAGCAAAGCAGTCCCAGACCATCACTCTACCACTACCATGTTTGACTGTGTAGCACAGTGTATAATAACAACTCTCATCTCCTTGTTGCTCATCTGTTTTTTAATTTCTTTACATTTAGACCTCTTTCAGAATTATCTTTAAAAGCAAATATACTGAATATTTTCTAGAGTGATACCAGTGCTTCACTTTAAAAAGCTAAAATTTAGATGGATTCATTTGCAAATCAGACACATTTAGCAAATCTCTATAATCTTTCAGTAAATCTATAAATATACACCTACAGTATGTGTTGTACTGCTGTTTTGACCACACAGACACTTCTACATGAAAGGTAAGCACCTAGTATCTTCAGAACTTCTCAATCTAAGGATGTTTACTTTTTATCAAAGGGACCACACTCTACCTCAGAGTCTAGGAATATTTCAGCACATCTGCACAGTGACATTTCTCCTTACAGGAGATGGGGTCTGTAGCTGCACTTTTTCACCGGCACGTCGGCTGCACATTTTTCTCCCTAACCTTTTCCTCTTCAAAGTGGCATGAAAGGCAGCCATCACAGCTGGCGATCAAAGAGCAGCAACCATAGTGGCGTCTCTCTGTTGTGCTGCTGTCATTTTCGCTCTTTTAAACAACAAAACGAGAAAGCGCTTCAGAAACTCCCGGCCACTGTTGATGAACACACGGAAACTTTACGTGGCTGTCCTGGGAAATTTTCGGCCTTGTCTCTGTGTTGGCTTTTACTCCTGTGTTTTGGTACAAACATGTCAGAGTCTGAGCCAATATCCTGTAGCAAAGATCAGAATCATTTTGCTGCAAAATATATAAAATCATGCAGGTTGCTTACTGATAATGCTGTTGGAAAGTTGAGTCTCTTACTGCTTTCATTTTTAATCCAATGTGGGGGTTTACATGCAGCAGAAATCCCATTAGAACTAGTCTTAAATTTAATGTATACCTGAATTATGAAAACTTATGAAAAAGCTTTCTAACATGTTTTTTTTTTTTTCCACTGCTGTTTCCTCTTATTTTCAAAAGAAAGTGGAAACGTGAATCTACTGCTTTTGGACAATGCATGCGTTTAATCGAAACAAGTTTATTTTACTCTGCAATAGATTAAAAAAATTGTTTTTCTTTGAAAAGGCAATAAATATACAGGCACATGCAATACATGAAATCCTCTGTACGGTGGCCCTCAGGTGTCAAAAAACAAAAGCTTATCAATTAGGCCCCTTATCAACTCCCGTCTGTATTTTGTACCGAAACGTTGCCGTTTCATCCCTCTGAGCTACCACTTCTTCCTGTGACATATTAGTTTATTTTTTGGTATTGTATAGATAATCCTCTCATATATTAAATTTAATTGCTTATTAGGTTCTGAAAACTTTGCTTTAAAGCCTATTTCTGTTTTGGTTCTGGTGCCCGTTTTGACCTTTGATCTAATGTTACTTTTTGTTGAAATGAAATTTTCGTCCTAATTTTTGACAACCATCTCTTCTGGACAAAAACTAAATAAAACTCACAATAAGTAGAGCAATGATAATTTTTTGTGACTAGTTTTGTGGAATGGTGAAACATGTTTGAAAAATAACTGCTGAGACATGATTTTAAAAGAAAAAAATGAATCAACTATATTTTACAAAATACTATTTGTTTTGTCAGAGAAAACCATTTTTAAGAAAGTATTAAGAAATCATTTTCGTTAAGTGTTCCCTAAAAACATAGGACTAATCTACTACGATTTAGTTGATTATAACTAGACTTAAGCTTTTTGTTTAACCCAATTTTAATTATATTTAAAAAGACAGTAGAACTGAATTAAAATGTGTCCTGTCAAAATGACCTCTATCTCGAATAAATAAAAATAAAAGACCCCCATCTAGTAGATATTATCTACTGGAGTCAAATGACTGCATATACATCTAGTTCACTTTGTATAGACTATAAAAATTACTTTAAGTCATTGGTTGTTAAAGCTGGAAGGAAACTGAGGTGGGGTTGGTATGAAAATGCAGATGGCTGACCAAGAAAGTCTGGTCAGAAGCAAAATAAAGGACTGAGGGGGTGAAATAACCAGCCCCTGATAAAATACATATTTTGTATTTCTGTAAAATGTTGTGTTCTGGTAAAGTTTCAGGTTGCATTGGGTTTTTTTTTTTTGTTTGGTTTTTTTGGACGTGGTCATATTTATGGTGTTTTTTTTTGCTTTTTTATGCTGTAGCTGTAGTAGATTTGTTGTCAAAGATTTTTTGTTTTGTGACTTTTTTGCAATTCACTGCTTTGCTTCCTAGATACTGTTTTCTGAAGTATTTTAAACACATGACCGCATCATGCAGTTTAGTTGCACATCTGTGATCTATGATGGGAATCTCCAGAGCCTCCAGTGCCGCCACATCCCAAAGGGGCTCCATCTGGTGACTTTGGAGCCCATTATACAGTAAACTCCTGCTTTCTGTCCTCACAAATGCAGCTCACTGAATTTTTTCTCTTTTTTTGGACCATTCAGTGAAAACCCATGATAAGATTATGAGTGAAAATCAAAATTGATCAGTATGGCGAGTGAAAAGCAACATTCCTGAGCCTAAACTGACAAAGACTAAGCAGCCTCACTGGCGGTCATCAGAGACAACTGGTGAATTTTTGGACGATATTAAAATCGACCGGTGATCAAAGACTTGCAGGGAAGTAGCGGCAGCATCGGAGAACGAGCGCCTTCTAGTGGTAACGTAGTGGCGATGTAATTTAATTTCAGCATCATTTATAGGTTAAAGAGTTTCGTATGACAATTTTGCAGTCATGCCTTTTTTTTCTTTGTGGTCAATATTCATGTTTTCACAAACATTCATCTGACAAAGATGCACTTCTCTAAGACCTTCGGCGTACACGTTCCAAGTCCCCAGTCTTGTGCACTTGAACGGCATTTGGGACAGGTGCGTCCTGTTAAACGTAGACAGGAGACAAAGGTCTCCGTAGACCGCTACTCCCTGTTGTTTAATACTTGTCTTAGATCAGCAGTTGTTTTTGATTTCTCTGATTTTTTTTATGTTTTACTCTAAATGCTCTGCATTTGTTATGTCATTGCCATATTTCAGCCTTTGTGTTTGGCACCTTAGGGCCTCCGTACCCCATGTCAGCTATGTTTCAACCTCGTTCCGATATTGCTGCTCGTTACAGATTATGGGTTTGGTGGAATCAGCACCGTCTGTCGGTGTCACCAAGGATGTGGAGTTTTGCGGGGGTGAACATGAATCGTCCTTACAGCGAGGAGCCATTCTGTCAGAGTCGCATCAGGGAGGGATTGTGTAGCTCTGACGGGAGCACAGAGATAGAGACATGCTTGAAAGGTTGAGGTATTGAATTTTACTTCCTGACAGCTTAGTGACCTTTCTGCTCTTGTGGGGGGACAAGACAGAGATGGATTTTGTAGTCGTCTGCTTTGCTCTTCGCTGCTCCTCCCACAGGGTTAAGAATTAATGCTTCTTTCTGCCTCTCTGCTTTGCAAAGGAGACTCTGCTGAACTGATCCCAAGGCTCTCCAGTGCAGTTTGGCGGTACACAAAGAAAAAGGTTATTCTCGTGTGAACTTTTCCAGCATTTAATAGAATATCACAGGAAGTAACTCAGCAAGCGAGTATGTGGTCGTGTTAGTTGGCACGAGGTTGAACCTGGCAGCATCTGGACAGCAGCACACCCACGCAGTAATCTGCACCCTGCTTTCACTGATGCCCTCGCCTCCTCTTCACACCTCTGCTGTTCATAAATAAATGCAGCATGAATGGGTAGGCTAATGTACTGAATTCCAATAAGAACCGCCTTGACTTGTCGGCTGCGAGGCATTTCTCCTCTCCGTTGATGCCTCTGGGCAGAATTCACTCTCACATCCTCTTTCTCTGTGTCTTTAAGGTGAAAGTAACAAATCATAGTTTCATCTGACGACCTCTCCAACCCTCTACAGGATCACCTAGTGTCTGCAGTGAGATACGAGATGAGAATGCATATCAGTGAGCTGGCTTGTTTTATCCCATCTTTTCTTTAAATGGACAGAATGAGCTCCAAGCTGTATTTTCCCTCTTAAGGTTCACTGACTCTTGAATTCACTGGTGCTGCTTTGTTCCCTCAGAGTGTGCATTGATGGCACAAAGCTGCTTAGCCGCTGAAGTCACCTCCCTGTAGTTTTCTTGGCAAAGTGACCGAGGGCTGAAGATGATAGAGCTGAAATGATGGCGAGGAATTTCATTCCTCATCTATCTTTTGGGGGCCACCACACGTGGCCAGCGATGGCACAGCAGCTCTCTGTGCTCCATTACTCCAACTGGCCGATGAACCATCTACATGAAGAGCCTCATTGATCCCTCTCTACCCGTGCTTTGTGAAAATATAGAGTCGAGTGAGGTTAAATGCAGATCCATCAAGAGGCGCTCTGCTGGACAAGGACAAAAAAACTGCCACTGGAGCGTCTGCAGACAATCTCAAATCACGTGTTTACACATATTCATGGGGGATTTAATTGGCAGTTCACTGAGTACAGTGATAAAGATTCTCCATCTTGCTTAAGGACACTTCAGCAAGACTAAACCCTGCCAGCAGAAGAGACTGAGCCCAGATCATCCAGCTAAAAAGGACAGTCTCTGCTCCCGCTGTGGCCTGGCGTTGCTGCAGTATTTACTATTCACTGCATTCATAACCATCCCTGTAAATTTTTCAAGAGCATGTCATAATATTGTAATGAAATAGCACCTCTTTGTATCATATCTTTATATCTCCTTGAAAGCTCCTGTCAGCTAAAATACCTTGATTGTATAAAAATCTGATTTTCTCACCACTCTGAGAGAAAACCGAGAAAAACCTGTCTCATTAATACAGTAGGGCAGTTTGACATATTTTCTTCTAGTTTTTCTGAGGAATTTAGTTCTGACTAAGTCAGAGTTCACCAAAAGAAGTACAAATACACCAAAAGATGTAGTGAATGGAATAAAGCACACAAGGAAGGCAAATTTATGGTTTTCATTATCTGTAAGCCATAATGTGGTGGTAAGTTCTCTGTGCTCAGACTTGTCAAGTGTTTTTCATGTTTGTATACTTCTTTGCATTTAGCTTTCTAGTTTATTCTTGTGTTGTTTGTACTTTCTGTTAGATTATTCCCAGTATTCATCTTCAATCGTGTTTATTTGGTTCCACTCAGTCACAGCTACTTGATAATCAGCTTCATTCAGTTCACCTGCTTCATCAGTTTCCTTGTTTGTACCTGTGTCCTCCACTATATATACTCTTCTGTTTGTTTTCTCCTCACTGGAGAATACTGCTTGTTTCATGCCATGTCTGCTCATGTTTATGCCAGTTTTTTGCCATTGCTCCCTGCTTCGTCCACCTCATGGATTGCCATACAAGTTTTTGTCGCTTTATTAAATCCTTTAAATCACCGAACTGCTCCTGTCTGCTATTGGGTCCTATTCCTTTTTCACAACATTCAAATTTTTCAAGATGTACCTGTACATATTATGTGAATGTTTTTTATATATTCAGACTCGTATTTTAAAATGAATAACGGATATATAATGAATAAAGGAATAATAAAGATGTTCTACTTTATTGAGATGGACCTGTAAGTAAATATGGAGTAAATATAATGTAGAGAGCTCGATTTTAAAATAATAAATCATTCAGATTTGTGAGAATCAAGCCGACTGAATATTTAGGTTTGAGCAGTTCCAAGTTTTCCCACTTATTTCTAGTTAATCATTTTAATCATATTAAAACAATTATGCAGAGAAAAAAAGCTTGACATCAAAGGCAAAATAGGCCTTTTTGTTTATCCCATTGCACTGTATTGATTAGTGCAGAAACCTCTGATACGGGTCTCCTTGGAAACTGCACACCTCTACAGAAATATTTACTGCGGTGGGATTTATTTGACAGAGCGAAAATAAAACACTGTACTGTGTGTTTGTTGGTGTTAATGGGAAAAAATCCATTCATTACGCTGGTGTCAGTCACTGATGTGTCTTTAATTATTTTCTGTACAGCAGTGCGCCTCATAGCCCAGAGGGATGAAATACATTAGGTCTTAGTCAAACATGCACAGATAAATTCTGTGTTGATTTTAGCTTGTTCACAGCATTTATCACCATCACTATTATTCAGAATGTTGACTAATTATTTTTGCTGTCAGGAAAACCACACAGAAATTAACATGTTAAGGACAAAGCCACCTTAAAAGCCTGGACAAAAAAACATTGTGGATAAATTAAAACAATTCTTCAAAGAGGAGTGGTTCAAAATTCCTCCACACTGATGCCAGTTATCACAAACACTTGATGGCAGTTGTTGCTACCAAGAGTGCTACAACCAGTTGTTTGATTTAGGGGGTGATTACTTTTGACAATGATTTAAACTGAATGTTTCCTGGTCAGCAATGGTAACAAAACTAAGAGGAAGAGGGTTTAATTTTTTTTACAGATTTTAAAGACTAAACTTTAATAATTTGTTGCTTTTGAGGTCTTTTGGCCTACTTCATGTCATCAGAGAAGTTCTGTTTAAGATATTTATTGGTTCTACAGGTTGTGAGAGTAATTACGATTGGATGTGGCTAGTGAAAGTGAACCAAACAAATGTGGTCCAGCATGTAATTCATGATTTTAAAAGGGGGGGGGGGCAATACTTTTTCAACTAGTTTTTTTCTGTTAATGACCTAAATAATTTGAAAACCATTCTGAAACATTCAATGTAGAGAAAAAAATCAAAAATAGAAGAAATGCATGAGGAAGCAAAACGTTTGTTACAGCACTGTAAGTATAGTTTTTAATTATACTGTATTACATACAGTAAAAGGTCACGTTTAGTGGAAGAGATCAACATGATCGTCAATGTTTTTGGAAACTTTTCAATGATTATCTGAAACTAAACTCTTTAAGGTAATCACCAATGCTTTTGTTGTGAGTGATACACAGCTTTAAGAGAAATCTGTTTATGTAAAACTCCTCTGATTTAATTTTCTTTCACTGTCTTCTCACATGACGAATGGCGCTGTCCTTTTCTCCTGAACTCTCCTTTGTGACAAGTTTTCTTTTCTCCCTGGAGCCATGAAACATCCGTAATTACATTTCCCCCATCTGTCTGCTCACACAATCGGCCATACATCACCATCACAACAATTCCATTAACTCCCAGCGCGTTAAATAAAGACGAAGAAGAAAGAGGAAAAGTGGGGTGCACTCATAAACAAAAGGAAAAGATGATCCCTTTCAATCGCTTTGTGGAAACGCTTGATGATAATAATCCCTCAAAGCCATTTGTTGGGGAAGTTTTGAATGAGATGCTATCACGAGAAGAATCAACCTCTGCTCTCTCCACCACCTCCTCTTCCTCCTGCCTCTGTCTTCATCTCTATGCCCTTGGCAATGGTGAAATTCCCCCACAAGATGGTGATGTGTGCAGCTGGAACCACATGGGATGTAATTACAGGGAGTTTAGAAGCACGGAAGTGTTCAAATGAGGGGGAAGAAATAAGCTGATTGTACGACAGAACTAATAATGGCCACGTTGCTCCTGACGCTGATGGGGAATCTCTTGACAAATTACCGTCGGGTCCAATGAGCAGGAAGAATTCCTCGCTCATAAATATTCATTGAAGGTAAACAGCTGGACCAGACCAGAGGAGCTTCTTTAGTTTGTAGATGTAATTGTGACATCAGAACAACTTTTGCCAGGTTTTATGGATGTTCTGTTTACAAAATATCATTTGAAAACTGGAAGCAGGAAGTACTGCTGGTCCCGACACCCATTATCTATATCAGCATGCATCACATAAAAAAACTTTATTTAGTGTTTTTATCTTTAAAGGAAATGCCCTAGACAGCAAACTGGTTCCTGGTTGCCAAAGGACAACCAAGCAACTAAAAATAGAGGTTCATGTGTTTCAAATTGTATTTTATGTGATAGACCAAAAATAGCTCAGACTCAGTCAAATTAGATGGAGAGAATCTGTGGACATCAATGTTTAAGTTTGGTTATTGATTTTTAGATGTGGCCTTGACTAGGCCGTTTTAAAACATGAATATTCTTTGAGTTAAACCATTCCTTTTTAGTAATGACTGTAGATTTAGGACTGTTGTCCTGATGGAAACCATGCAAGAACATTTACATCATTATCTGTATATGACTGTAGATCAAAGATGGAAAAACTTACATTTCAACACTAGAAAAACATTTTAGACCAGTTTAAAGTTCCTGACAACAATAATTCAATGAATTTTACCTACAAGCATTAGAAAAATGTATTTTTTTTTTTTTTTTTTTTATCTAATGCAATGCTTATAAACCCTGCAGCTGGACATATAGGTACCCTGGGCCAGTTTAGATGCAAATATTGTACTCTAGAATCATCCATAACCTGCATGCTAACTCCTTTGGCACAGAAAGATTTCTTAGAAACTCTCCTGTCTAATTGTTCCCCGACTTCTTTATTACCAACAGTGTGTCTGCACACATCTGCCGCTCTGACAAGCAGTCTAATTAAACCCAAAGAATGAAATCATCTGACATGTGCCACCTAATTAATTATCAAGTGACTAATTCAGTATTTATAATCACTGGACAGACATTTATTGTAATAGATCTGTGTAAAAATTGCCTGATTACTACCTGATAGAAAATGAAAGGGAAGGTAGGTCCTAATACTGTGAAAAATTACAGATTCTTGTTGCTCTTTTGTCAGATCATTAAGCAAATCATGTCATAAATAAAAAAACAGTTTTTATGTGATTTTATTTTATTAGGGCTGCATTGTAAAGCTATCCAAACCAGTCAGTCAGTCATTTTCTACCGCTTATTCCATAGTGGGTTGCGGGGGAGCTGGTGCCTATCTCCAGCAGTCTATGGGCGAGAGGCAGGGTACACCCTGGACAGATCGCCAGTCCATCGCAGGGCAACACACAAACAACCATGCACACACTCATTCATACACCTAAGGTCAATTTAGAGAGACCAATTAACCTAACAGGCATGTCTTTGGACTGTGGGAGGAAGCCGGAGTACCCGGTGAGAACCCACGCATGCACGGGGAGAACATGCAAACTCCATGCAGAAAGACCCCAGGCCAGGAATCGAATCCAGGACCTTCTTGCTGCAAGGCAACAGTGCCTTGCAGCAAGATAGCTGCCACCATGCAGCTATCCAAACCAGTCATGCCATAATGTGTGAAAGCAATGGCCCTCTAAACTGAGTACTTAATCACCCTGGTAGTCATCTCTGTGGAGGAAGTTTGGCCAACTTTTCCTTGCAGAATTGTTTAAATTCAGCTACATTGGATCTTGCCACAACATCTCAGTTGGATTAAAGACTGGAGTTTCACTATGACACCTAAACAGATTCTTCAGAGGTGTACTTGCAAGTGTGCTTTAGAGCATTGTTCTGCTGTAAAACCCAAGTGTGCTTGAGCTAAATTTATAGTTTTGTCAACAATAGCATGTTGTCAGGTCCCGAGGCAGCGGAGCAGGCCTAGACATCACACTAAAACCCCCATGTTTGACTTCTAGGTATGATTAATATTTCCGAAAGGTTGTCTTAGCTTTATGTCGGCTGTAACGGGATGCACCTTTGTCATGACAGTCCTCAAAATACTTTCCCAGAAGTCTTGGGGATCATCAAAATTTTTTTTTAGAAAACATGAGACCAGTCTTTGTGTTCCTTTTGGTCAGCATTGGTTGTGGTCTTGGATCTCTCCCATTGAGGTTATGTTTGCTCCGAGTCTTGCTGACCGTTGAGTCATTTACAGAGCCAAGTCAGGCCTGCAGAGCTTTAGATGTTATTCTGGGTTCTTGTGAGACCTCCTGGATGAGTAATCAATGAACTGGTGTAATTTTGGGAATCCAGTCACTCCAGAGAATGTCCACCACTCTTCCACGTTTCTCTATTGGTGGACAAGGTTTGTCACTTTGGTTCAATGGTGTCCCAAAGGCTTAAAATGGTTTTATTATCCTTTCCTAGATGATAGATGTCAGTGACTTTGTGTCTCATCTGTTTTTGGTTTTCTTCAGTTTGGGACGTGATGTTTGCTATTTTGTTTATCTTTTAGCCTACTTCAAGTTGTTAGGCAGGTTCTGTTTAAGCAGTGTTATGATTCTACCGATTGAAATTGAACCAAAAACATTTGTTTAATTATAGTTGATTTGTGACATCTTTCAGGATGCACAGGCAATAGGTTGAACCTCTTCAGGTAAGGTAAATCTCCCTTAAGGTAAGTATAAGGGAGATTTAAACAGAGCCTACCTTGTTTGGTGCTTTTATCCTCAGAAGCACAACATTTAAGTTTAAATTTATCAAAACATTTATATGACTAAAGAGGCCAAAGATAAAACATTTCTGACCTTCACCACTGCTGCTGCTTACAAAATAAAACACTTTCTCTTTACTTTCTTAACAGATTGTGTTGGTGTTCTGACAAAATGTATAAAAATGAGTAAAAAGAGTGGAAATATAGGTGGATACAAGCACTCCATGATTATTTTTTCTTGAGCGATTATTTTGAATCCTTGAACAGTCCTTGAGTCCTGTGGAGAAGAATGAATGTTAAATCCAATGCCAACCCCAAGTCATAAGCCATTTCTACCTTAAATGTGCAAAGTTTTATTAGAGGTTTTTCTTTGCCAATGGAAAAAATAAAGGTTCAAATACACTGGATGAAAAATAATGTATTGTTTTCACTGAGCCACCCACACATCCACATCTACAGACTATGAAGCCTAAAGATGGATAGTTGACTTAATATAGTGTGCTTTAGACAAGGACGGATGGAGTTCAAATTGTAGACGGATGTACAGTCTGAGCCAAAATCAATAATAAAGGCTTTCATTTTCAAATAAGATGAGGCGCCTGCAATTGATGTATAGACCTGGAGGTGATGTACAGTTTTGGACCCTAAACGTCCATCAGAAAGATGGGGAACCTGACCTGCCAACAACAGATGACGAATGGCTGGCAAGGCCAGTGCTACACTGAGACCATTCTGCTAATCAGATCACAGCCAAGGGAGAGCAGGAGTAAACAAATAGTCTGTAGCAGACATGCATTTTGATGGTTTTCTGTAGTAGATGCTTATACAGTTGCTTAAATAAAAGCTCATCCATACTTTCATTACGTAATTCCTGCTTGTACAATCTGTGTAGATGTCACTTGTGAGGCATAGACCTCACAGTTGGAGCTTGTATCTAATCATAGTTCACCGCTGCCTGCGATCCTGTTAGGAAATAAAGGTCCTTCCTCATACAAGGCACGAGACCACAGAACATACATTGTGGACCCATGAAACAACCATTTAGTAGCCATGTACATAGCCTGTAGAAATAAACTGATACACAGTGATTAAGTGTTGTTGATTATATATACAGATAGTCAAAGAACTGCTGAAACCTTGCATGATTTTTTTATTTAATTTGAGACTTTTATCTGCGCATAATATTTCCAGTGACCGTGGCAATGACCCGTTTTTGTGCGTCATCCTCTGAGTCGTGACATTTGAGCTGTGATTGAAGAAAAATTATTGAGCAACCTCATATTTCCTTATTGTAGACTTAGTAGAGAGATGAGTAGAAAAGTAGAGGTTTTAAAAAAGCTAAAAGAAAGGTGAAATAAACTATAAATGATTGCTATAGAAAAAAACTAAACCTCCCTTGGCAGATTGGTTTGTACCATGGCTACAAATGATTAGTTTAGACACTAAAACTATATATTTTACAAACTATTTAACTAGGGTTTGGGATGTAAAATGGTCCCACCTAGCAGCGGGCTAAATGAGGAAAAGAGTACAACATTTTAAATTTTTCTAGATAAAGGTAACTAATTCATTGGATGCTCATTTGAAAAGGTGTAAAATGAGCTTATATCCTGTCTAAACAATGCATATTTAATGTACCTTTATGTTTAGAAAGAAAACAACTTTAAGAGCATTTTTTCAGCATTTCAATATGCATACCCAGGTTCTGATGCACAATTAATCACATCTATTTTGATTTTTAGCCCGTTTAGATGTGCCTTTTAGATGCTTTCTTCACCATTCTAGCGTACTGAAGCTGACCTGTGGATGAAATTGGGTTGGAGAAAAACAAAATAAAGGTTCTTAGGTGGCCTAGTCAAAGTCAAGACTTAAATCCAATTAAGATGCTGTGGTGTGACCTTATACAGGCAGAATTACAGCAATTCTGCAAAAAAGTTTTACATTGATGTAAAAAAGTCATAACCAGTTATCACACTGCAATTTGTACTTACATTTATCTTTGATATAAATTAGTTTGATACGAAATATTAAAGTGTGACACAAACTGAAGAAATCTGTAAGAGGTTAAATAGTTTTTCCAATATACTGGGGCCTTGTTTTGATTATTAGACAAATCAGTGTGCCAGGAGTAATGAAAATAGGTGCTTAAATTCAAGCAGAAGGAGCCTTTGCCCAGCGTTAATAAGGAAGGATACACCGCTTGTAGTAGCATGAGCCTCACCCACCTGTTTAGACATTAGAGCTCTTAAAATACCTTTCTATGGTCTACATAAAAGAAAAAACCTCTTGTATTCTTTTGAATTGCTTTTGAGTTTTCTCTTTGCATTCATGTTTTTAACAGTTCATGGTCAGACAAGGAGAGACTCATCATAGCCTTACATTGTCCCAGTTAACTGTAAGAAAGAAACCATTTTGCGTTTACCTAAGACTCAACCTTCATCTCAGTCGCTTCCCCAGCTGAGGGATTTGTGGCTCACAGACTCAGCTTGTCTGTGAAGGCTGTCTGTCTATGAAACTGGAAGGAAAAGTAACAATTGCAATGAAAATTTTGGAGATGATGATCCAAGTGGACATGAGGATAAATTTGGTTTTTGAGTGAATTTCAGTAACAAGTGAAATGTTTAGTGGGTTTTTTGGGCTGTTGTTTTTCTAACCGTTCCCTCTTTGTCTCAATACAAACACCTGGTGCATGATTGTTGGATCCCTGCCTTTGACCTGGATGGTAAACTTGTTTTTGCATATAATTTATTTGGAGAACATTTGGTATTTTCTTAAATATAAATGTAGATATTGGAAACATTCCATACAAATAGCTTGGTCCTGTGATTTTTAAATAATGTGAAGCCTTAGTTGTGAGCTCTAAGCTTAAAAACATTGGGTGTGTGTGGTTGGGATGTGACCTGCTGTATCTACTACATACTAAGTGGTTCATATGTTAAAGTTGCAAGTGCGGCTTCACTTAGAGCATTAAAAAACTGTTTCTATATGACCGATTGTTGTTCACATGAGTGTTTTTTAAAGGTTTTTGGGGGGGTGGCATAATTTTATATTTGGCCATTTCTCAACATGAGTCATTTGAAAGTCAATATTTCCTTTATGTTAAGATCGTAAGTAAATGGTAACTAGTTACTACCCATCTCTGTTCACATTTCAGTTAAACTGTTCATTTGTGTTGTCTTGCTAGTTTGCAGTGTATTAGCTGACCTTGGGTAGAATCGAATGTCATCATCGGACCCTATGAATTGTTTTAATCCAAATATAGATTGAATTTTAAGTTCCTCGCTCTCTTTCTTTAAAGCCTCTATTTCTTCTTTCAACTTACAGTTTTTTATTTACAGTCATGTTGAGGCCAGCGGGTTCTGGGAGAGAGAAATAGTCATGGTCCAAAGTAGGAATGCAGTCCGCAGGCTGCTCTTCTGCTGAGTTATCTGGCTCAGGTCTCCTCACTCGGTCCCAGACACTCGGTCTTGGAGGCTGTATAGAGTAATCATGCCATTTAAACAAAAACGGGACAGCTCCTTTATTTACCGTCCTTCTCCCCCCAGAGGTTTTAGGCTAGATGATCTGTTCTGTAGGGAAGTGCAGACGGCAGACCTTGCTGTGTGGTGTTACACTGAACCTGTTGCGAGAAATTCCCATTAACCACCATCTTCTTAATTCAGCATTGCCGTGGAAACTTAAAAGTCCATTAAATGTTTAAGATGCCGTGCACACAGCAGTGTTCATGATATTGTTTAACTTGCTTCTGAAACCAGAGTTTGTCTTTCCTTGCAGTCATAGCTCCTCAAAGCGGAAGAAACTTTCTCATTGCAGGAGGCTATACCCATTCTAAAGCCTCTCTGATGCTAATGCCAGCCTATCTGTACTAATGTACAGCAGAGGAAGTAGGCAATCCAGTAGGTGACCAGCCTCTCCAAAGCTAACGCAAGTGACATCTCTCCTTCTTATTTGACAGCGCTGGCTGTTCAGTTACTGGTGCAGATCAGTAGATGGCTTCGGAATGGATATAGCCTCATGCAACAAGGAAGTAGCCACTGCCAGATGTGCATAGCCTAAATTATTAGTTAATATTTAGCTGTTTTGCGCTCTAGGCGTCGCCTAGCTAGCAGTTCTCTTGCTCACCCTCCATCTCCACATTACGTGCATCCTCACTTGATCAGCTGGCTGCTGGTTAAAAACACAAAACCTGTCATACCTCAAAGAACTTTTTTTTTATAAATCCTCATGATATTCTGGAATACTGCTAATATAGATCGGTAAGTTAGATTATCATCAAATTTTGGTCATATTTCAAAGAACCAAACTGATTCATACAAAGATTCATTTCAAGGCGATAGTGTTTGTGTTCATTTTTATAATTGTCTTTCACTCTATAAAACCAAAAATTTCATTCACAGAAATGTATATTACATAAGACCAATAAAAAAATTAACTTTTTAATACAAATAAAATGTAATAAAACAATCATGGGATAGACCAACTTGCTAGATGTCCAACACAGAGTCACTTACCCCCTCATTAATGAGTTTTGGGACCCAGCCATGGGTTACAACATTAAAGGCCAGTAGGGACTTTTCTGGAACTTTCAAAATAAATCACATTAACCTACTTCCAGCACAGCCAGGAACAGGAACAAGAAGGGAGTAACAGCGGACTTCCCGTGACGTCATTGTTTGAATGATAACCCTGCGTTCCAACAAACGGACCTCTTCCACACAGGTCCCCAGCGGTGTTGAAAGGAGAGACACAGCACGCTAATGTCTCTTTGTTGGCAAGCAGACATAACTCTTCAAATCCAAGTGTCATACAATCACGCAATCATATGCAACAAAGTTAAGTAATGATCTGCTGTTCGAGTGTCCGGCATTCATATAAAAGGTTTAATGAGACAAGCGTGACTTGACTTTTCTTCTGAGGCCTCCAGAAGCAGCCCTAATCAAAGCGGATTTCCCCACAGCCTGAATAAGAAGGCCGGGACCGCATCGCACGCCTTCCTGTGTGCCTTTGTTGTATGGTTCGGCTGAGCCAGCTAAAAGCCCTTCCCCACAGCTACAGAGGTTAGCTGCAAGCTAACCCTTTGTTTACCCACACGTGGATGTTTACCTCAACACCCAGGAGAACTTCTCCTCAGTGCGGTTCATGTAAGTACTGTTTGGGCAGAGAAGATTAGTTTAGAGTTAAACAATCTAAATAATGTTCGTTTAATGACGTTTGTTTTGGTTTGTGTTGAGAAACTCAGCTAAGGATGTGTTCTGTGTTGTTTTTAAAGTTAAGACAAACTTCATTTAAAGGTGGTTTTTAAATACAGAAGATAGGCCATAAAGTGCCGTCCACACTTATGCATTTCAACCTTTTTATTAGTGGTATTTTAAAGGTCTGTCTTTGATTCTGATAAGAAGCTATAAGCGTCTTTTGTTAGCTCCAACCGCTAACGGCTAAGAACACGTGCTTACCCGCTTTGAGTCCGCTGAAGGTCATTTACCCAGAAAGGGTTTCCAATTTAGGAAATAATATTTCCCTAAATATTATTTTACTAAACATGATAACTAATTAAACACCATTAAGACCCATTTATCCAAAAGGTAAATGTTTGGTTCTTATTCAAAATAATATTTCCATAAATATTATTACTTTAATAAATAATAATAATAAAAATAATTAAACACCATTGAGAATTAGTCATCCAGAAGGTTGGTTTTATTCAGCAAATCATTTTTAAAATTTAGTTTTATTAAAATAATGTTTTATCTGATCTTGCATTGTGAATGGATGTTTGAAGATCCACCAATTGTTGCCTAATTTATTTCCAAGACTAACTTAACTTCATTTCCAGATTCTTCAAGATAATCCTTGGTTCTTAAACATAAATAACATTGCATGGTAATGTAGCATCACTCTTTCGGTCATGGTTTTCAACTATCTTTGATTCACTTGTTCATATTGTACATAGCCCATTAGTCTTCCTTATGCTTTCATTTTGCTTGGTAATTTAGTTGGATTGTTTTAGCATAGTAAAGAGTTTGTTGATTGAAATACGTTTGTCTTTGAGTTGACATATTTTTGTTTAAAAATTCTTGTATTTTAAGAAATTGTGTGAATTCATTCCATGTTTGTGCAGAGTTTTGCTGTTCAATAATGTCAGAGCTTGGCTCATCCCTTTCAATTTTGTCCTAATACCATCGCCTTATTGGGCTGGTATTCACAGGACAACTCTTAACAGACCGAAATATTACTAAATAAAATATTAAAGTATTAATATTAAATAATATATTCATAATCATAACATTGGGGTAAGTCACAAAATGCCATTTATACTTGTGATTCACAGAGGGCTGTGTCCTAGCATATTAATGGAAAGTTCAGTGAAAGAAAAAAAATGTGGTCAAAAATGTTGCATTACATTTGGAAATCTGGGAATCGCGAGGTAACACAATCCATGTTTCTTGAGGTCCAGTGTGAAGTTTCTACAGTCAATGATGATTTATAAAGTCATATCTGCTGATGTCGGTCCACTGTGTCTTTAGTATAAAGTCAGCTTACAGCCAGCAGTCTAGCTTTAAGGAGATCCTAATTTCATTTTCTAGCACTTGTCCACACTCCCAAAAGTGGGAATATCTGCTTTAATGACCATGATATCACTTTGGTTTATTGGCCAGAAAACTGGCCTGACTTGAACCAAATAAAGAATCAATGAAGTATTGTCAAGAGGTAAGCAATAGACACCTCAGCTAATGCAGACAAATTACAGGCTGATATTAAAGCAGTATGGCATTAAATGTTGCCTTGTTGCATTAATGAAGTAATTCATGTAAAAGCAACTCTACCAACGTGGAGTGTTTATTCTGTACAGTACATGGAAATACCTTCCAGCTGGTACACATTTCTATATTAAGAAGGCTTTGTATTTCTTGGTCTGATGTAATGTAATTATTAAACTAAAATTTGTTTTTTTAACAAAAATAAATTAAGTTAATTAGATAAATGTTAAGTTGTGATTTTTCAATCGAATCGGCTGTTGGCAACTTTTGGTTTTTGTTTGCTGATCTTTGTAATAGTTTTATTTTTTTTATTCTTTTTCTTAAACTACATCAGTGCAATAACTGTTCAGCAACTGTTATAATCACATTTTATGATCAAAATATCTCATATTGTGCAGGGGTGCATAGAGGTGGGATTTGAGCTAGATCATTTGATGTTGAGCCATTATTTTTACCACTGCGCTCCCAAGATCCAGACGAACCCTAGAACTAACAATTCTCGCATAAAGTATTCAAGAGCAACCCTATAAAGTACCCCTTATCTCTGTCACGTATTCAGTTCCCCTTTATCTAGTTCCGAAAAGTATTAAAAAGTACTACTCCTTCATCAAAGACTTGCCTCTCCTGGGTACTTTTTGAACAGCAATGTTTTTGGGAGAAATTATCATCGTCTGTTTGAGCAAAAAATCTTGTAAACAGTCTGTTTGTCTCAGGGGAAAGTTTCTGCAGAGGAATTACATCCTGGATTACATCTGCTGGATGAAGCTGTCACTGCCATAAGGCTTAACTAGACTCTGATGTGAAGTCAGAGGTTTGTTTGATTGAACTCTGACCGTGCAGCCTGGCAGAAAATTGGTGCGATGAACAGTATCGACATGTTTTGCTGGTGTACAACTCTAAAATATAGGATGTCTGAGTTCCATAATGTAAACATTTCCAATCAATACATTATTTTCTGTCCAACATGCTGGCTGAGACCCTCTTCATCATCTGCCTCCTCAGCCACCAATCATATGTTCTTCTGTTATTGACAAGGCGCAGAAGATGGACGGCCTTTATTCACTGCAACTGTTTATGTTTGACACTAAGTAGTATGATGGGTTTTATTGTAATTTATAATAAACACTACAATCCTAATGTACAGTGCTGTGGAAAATTATTTCCTCCCCTAGTCTTTTCCTGATTTTCCTTTTTTGTCCCACTTAAATGTTGCAGATTATCAAACATATTTGAATGTTAAACAAAGATGATCTGACTAAAACCAAAAAGCAGTTTGCAAATGATGATTTTTTTTTTTTGAAGGGAAAAATGTGTCCAAAGTTTTGTATGTGACATAAAAATGCTAAATCATGCATTGTCAATAATTACATTTTATACTAGTAGTATTAAGAAATTATTTAATATCCTGTCTGATGACATAAACTAGGCTAAAAATGCCCCGATCTAAAGAATCTCAAGAACAGATGACAAATGAAGTGACTGACATCTGTCAGTCTGGAAAGGGTAACAAAGCCATTTTGAGGTTTTGGGATTCCAGTGAATCTCATTGAGAACCTTCATCTACAACTAGACAAAACATGGAACAGTGGCAAGCCTTCCCAGGAGTGACCTACCTACCAAAATCACTCCAAGAGCAAATCAGCCACCCATCCAGGAGGTCACAGAAGGACCCAGAACAACATCTTGAGTACTACAGGCCTAATTTGCCTCAGTTAAGGTCAGAGTTAATGATTTAACAATAAGAGAGAGAGAGACTGGGCACAAATGACCTCCATGGGAGAGTGCCAAGGCCAAAAACAACGGTGACCAAACAGAACACGAAGGCCTGTTTAATATTTCGGACAAAATTTCTTGATGATCCATAAGACTTCTGCGTAAATATTTTTTAGACTGATGGGAGGAAAGACCTTTTTTGAAAGGTGTTCCTCCATTTTATATCTGCCGTAAAATCAACACAGTCTTTCAGGAAAAGATAATACTGACAGTCAAGCACGATAGTAGGGTGATGGTCTGGAGCTGTTTCGTTGCTTCACGATCTAGAAAACATGTTGTAGTTGATGTAGTTGGATTCATGAAAGCTGCAGCCTATGGGTTTTCATTGGTCTAATTAAAGTACGGACCTTAAACAAGCTATTTATGCTTGTAGTAGCATTTACATCATTATGGAGGCCGAATTCCCCCACAGCGCTGTGAAAGACTTGCATCAAGTTATTTCCTATGCTTGATGGCAGTTGTTGCAGCCAGGGGTTAGTTTAGGGGGCAGTTACCTACGCCACATTAGGCCAGGATGCTTTAGGGAGCATTTTCTATTAATAAATAAAAAAACATTTAATAACAGCATTTTTCCTCAGGTGATCTGTTTAAGAACACAGCAAAAACAGAAAAAATCCGTAAAGGAGGCAACTACATTTTCACAGCACTGTATATATTTGGTAAAAGATGCATGAGAGTGAAATTCAAACATTTTTCCCAGTAACTGCAGAACCACAACGGCTTTTGTCCACTGTTAATACAGATTAATGAGATGATGTCGGATGCTGGGAAAACGTAATGAATATACAAAGCTCTGACCTCAGTATCTGCAACCTCTACCATCCCTAGCCACACCGGGCCCTTGAATTATATTTTAAAGCCTCTTTTAATTTTCTGCACGGGAAATTGGACGCCAGTCCATGCATACATTCATACAAATTCAGCTATGACCTGCGACCTCAATTGTTTGCACACAGTTTGTTTAATAACCTCTTTGTTCATTTTTTTATGCAACCTATGGTGATTTTACCGTCTGGCTTTGTTGGTCTTTGCATTTTAAACATGTTGAGGTTAAACGATAAACACATTTTATAATAAAAATAGGAAACTGCTGCATCAGTCTGTTTGCAGATCAGATTATCAAGGTGCACATACCTTTTTATTTTTTTTATCAAAGACGAAACGATGTGTTCTACCTTTATTAAAAAGTTTATTCATATATTTTCTGATTTTTCTCAATTTGTTCTATTTTAATATGTTTTATGGTGAGATGAGAGGCTTACATGTTCCTTTAAAAGGTCTCTTCAGGAAAACATTTTGCTTTCACCAAAGAGACAACCTTCCTCAGTCTGATCCAGCCAGGGGATTAATTTAAGCAGCTTTTATTTCAGAAAGCATTTTAATAACATTAATTTCTCAATGAGTCCTTGTGGTTTCACAGCTTCTATGTTGTGGAAATGTTAGACTGATAATATGCAGAAGGACAAAAACAGGAAGATGGAGGTATTGGCAACAAAAAATTGATGTTTTGAAGCTGCTCGGCTGGTTGCTTTGAGATAAAGCAACAGAAACTTTACAAAACAACAATTTTGTGTAAAAATGATGAGCACTGCAGTGTAGTAGATAATCGCTGCTATGAGTGCTGAAAATCTCTGTAGAACAAGACTGGTTGAAGGGTTCGGTGCAATATTTGGTGGGCTATTATATTTCATGTTTTTCATGCTCTGCATCCAAATATTAAGGTCATCTGAAAAAGAAAAGACACCCTAACACAGCCTGTTTGTGTCTCTATGCCTCTTACTTACAGACATATGGAAATTTAATATCAATTTTTAAAATAATACAAACAAAAAAATCAAGTAATACAAATAAGCAAAAACTGAAGGAAATAACTTTAAAAAGCTTTTGTAAAGTGGAATTTAAAAACTAAATGTCTAAAGTGACGGTGTATCACACTAGGGGAACATGACTGGAGCATCATTAACGAGCATTTTAAAGGAGATTTGCCCTGTTTAAATTCAATTCATTTCAGTTTTATCTCACATCTACTTTGGTGCTCCTGCCTGTTGAAGTAAGAGTGAACAACATGGTGAGATCCAAAGAGTTGCCAGGAGGTCATTAAAATAATTTGAAATCAGCCATCCCACTATATAGAAAATATTCAGCAAATGGAGGAGATTCAGACCAACTGACAGCATGTCCAGGTTTGGTCGTCCAAGCATGTATGCCCTGAAAGCGGATCACATCATGCTAAAAGAAGTCTCCAAAGGGCATCTTGGCACCTACAGCAGGTTCTTGCTACTATTATGAATGTCCATGTCTGTATAATCACAAAGAGACTGCACAAGTTTAACGTTCATATTCAAGAGCAGGTTTCCCTTTGCACACCTAAGAAAAACATAAAGGTCTTACTGAAGTTTTCATGAAAGAACAAAGAAGACGGAGGATCTAGACCAATGTTAATTGCCTGGATGGTTCCAAAATCACATTATTTGAACACCAGAACAGAGGAAGTGTTTGGCATAAACCAAATTACTGGTCAAGAACCCTATACCAACTGTAAAGCATGGAGGTGGAAGTGTCATAGTTTAGGGTTGCTTTTCCTGCAGCAGGACCATCATAGAAACCATTCTACCATGCATCAGAGGTTGCTTAAGGAATATGTGAGACCACCTAGTCAAAGTTCAGATCTTGATCTTCGTTAGGTGGTTTGAAATGGGCCGAATATCAAAGAAACCCCTCAAATACCTCAGAGCTGAAAAGTGAGGAGTGGGACAAACATTCCTCAGACTGATACTGGCAACAAGAAGCATCTAACTGATGCTAGCTGAAAATGGGAGAGGGTGTCCTAACTTTTTTCCCACTTAGAAAACTTTTTTAGTTTGTTTAATAAGTAAAACAAGGTTAATTTTAGTTCTTCAAAGGCAATTAAATCTTATTTTCCATGCATTAATAAATACCGTATTTTCCGCACTATAAGGCGCACCGGATTATAAGGCGCATAGAATAGAAGCTACTGCAGTCAAACGTTTGACTGGGGTTGCGTTGTGCATCCACTAGATGGAGCTGTGCTAAAGAGAATGTCAACAAAACAGTCAGATAAGTCAGTCAAACTTTATTAATACACTACAAACCAGCGTTCTGATAACTCCATTCACTCTCATGGTAAGGTCTCCTCTACATAGAATTCTATTGAATAGAGCCAACCGCACGTTAGGAATGCATTGGAGTCTATGAAGTTGAAGTTGAAATCAAACGTTAGTTAAAACGTCAAAGGGAACTTTTCCCTGATTCAGTAAACACGTAAAAGAAACAGTTTGATGCACTAAATCAAACGTTAGTACTGTTAACCTTTCCTGTTTCTGTCCCCTGACCGTAGTCTGATGACACAGGGGAGACGCTTTCTCCAGGGCCGAAGTTACTAGTTTCCTCGGGGTTAACTCCTTCACTCATACGTTGCTGAGTTGAGCATGAAGAAACAGCATCAAAACACTGAGTTGTTGACGAGATTCGGGGTTCTTTTTAATGACTTTGCAGCACGTAAAAACACAGGGCTTACAGACTCATACACCGCTGCTCCGGTCGCCGTCTCTACCCACCCCACACACACAATAATACCGACGTCACTCCTTCACTCTTGATTCTCAGCTACGGCAGCACACAGCGCCACCTCTGTCCGGAGGAGTAATGTCAACATCTTCCATACACACACACGAAACATACACCCCACACACTGAGCTTCTAATCACATATAGTTCAGGCAATTCCTGCAACAGTACATTCAAACGTTATACACACACAAGTAGTGTTGGACTAGGAGTAAGCACAGTACAGGTGTTTACCGCTATTACTTTTGACGACACCCCTGACTACGGTAGCCGTAATGCTGCAAGCGGTGCGGCTTTGTAGTTTACCAGTCGTACTGAAACATTTTGACAGAGCGCCGTGTACAACCAGTATGGATCAACCAATTAACCAATTGATCCATATATAAGGCGCTCCGGATTACAAGGCGCACTGTCATTTTTTGAGAAAATTTATGGTTTTTAAGTGCGCCTTATAGTGCGGAAAATACGGTAAGTAAACTTATATATATTGAACCTGTGGTATCAAGTTTGTTATACTGAAAGGTTTTTACACTTGAAATGTGCATCAATTTTCAGCATTTCTAAAGTTTGCTTTGAATAATTGACATTGATACCAAAGGCAGTTTATTCCAATATTTTATTCTTATGTATTTTTTGCCAATAAACATATCTTAAATCGAGAAATAGCTTCTTTTTTTTTAATGTACGCTGCTCAAAAAAATAAAGGGAACACTTAAACAACACAATATAACTCCAAGTAAATCAAACTTCTGTGAAATCAAACTGTCCACTTAGGAAGCAACACTGATTGACAATCAATTTCACATGATGTTGTTCAAATGGAAAAGACAACAGGGGGAAATCTTTGGTGATTAGCAAGACACTCAATAAAGGAGTGGTTCTGCAGGTGGGGACCACAGACCACTTCTCTGTACCTATGCTTTCTGGCTGATGTTTTGGTCACTTTTGAATGTTGGTGGTGCTTTCACACTCGTGGTAGCATGAGACGGACTCTACAACCCACACAAGTGGCTCAGGTAGTGCAGCTCATCCAGGATGGCACATCAATATGAGCTGTGACAAGAAGGTTTGCTGTGTCTGTCAGCGTAGTGTCCAGAGCCTGGAGGCGCTACCAGGAGACAGACCAGTACACCAGGAGACGTGAAGGAGGCCGTAGGAGGGCAACAACCCAGCAGCAGGACCGCTACCTCCACCTTTGTGCAAGGAGGAACAGGAGGAGCACTACCAGAGCCCTGCAAAATGACCTCCAGCAGGCCACAAATGTGCATGTGTCTGCACAAACTGTTAGAAACAGACTCCATGAGGATGGTATGAGGACCCGACGTCCACAAATGGGGGTCGTGCTCACATCCCAACACCGTGCAGGACGCTTGGCATTTGCCAGAGAACACCAGGATTGGCAAAGTCACCACTGGCGCCCTGTGCTCTTCACAGATGAAAGCAGGTTCACACTGAGCACATGTGACAGACGTGACAGAGTCTGGAGACACCGTGGAGAGCGATCTGCTGCCTGCAACATCCTTCAACATGACTGGTTTGGCAGTGGGTCAGTAATGGTGTGGGGTGGCATTTCTTTGGAGAGCCGCAGACTGTCCAGGAGTTGGTGGATGCTTTAGTCCTGGTCTGGGAGGAGATTCCTCAGGAGATCATCCACCATCTCATCAGGAGCATGTCCAGGTGTTGTAGGGAGGTCATACAGACACATGGAGGCCACACACAATACTGAGCCTCATTTTGACTTGTTTTAAGGACATTACATCAAAGTTGGATCAGCCTGTAGTGTGTTTTTCCACTTTAATTTTGTGTGTGATACCAAATCCAGGCCTCCATTGGTTAATAAATTTGATTTCCATTGATGATATTTGTGTGATTTTGTTGTCAGCACATTTAACTTTGTACAGAACAAAGTATTCAAAGAGAATATTTCATTCGTTCAGATCTAGGATGTTTTATTTGAGTGCTCCCTTTATTTTTTTTGAGCAGTGTATTATCAAAGCATCTCATTACCCTAGGAAATCTAAATTGTTTTAAGGACTAGAAAGCTTTAAAACCTCTCCACTTCTGAGGGTTGATATAAGGATAACTATAGTGATTAATGCCACTGTGATAAATTCCCCTTCTCATGTCATGTTTGTAAGTATGCAAGACAGTAAATAGTTGAAAACCTTTAAACATACAACAGTGTAAAGCTGTGGTGTCATGGAGCCAAAAATGGCAAAATGTTTATTAATTTATTTAAAGTAAAATTGCAAAAACAATATTTTTACTTGCTCAACAATAAACTTAAACAAGTAATATCTTAATGAAACAAGCAAAGTAGTTTGATTTCTGCAGAAAAGGGATCTGTAATTCACTGGAGATCCAAAACCTAAATGGTGTCTCACAGTTTGTCTGATTAAATTTGAAATGAAGATAAAAAACAGCATACCAGGTCCCAAATCTTTCTGGTTTAATGTCATTGTCTAGATGGGGTGTGTGTGTATTTTTTCCGTCAACAATGTTATGATTATGAATCTGAGAATATTATTTAATATTTAACATTAATATTTTATCAAATAATATTTCGGTCTGTTAAGGATTGTCCTGTGAATACCAGCCCAGTAAGGTGATGGTATTAGGACAAAATAGAAAGGTGTGAGATGAGCTCTGACATTATTGAACAGCATAAACTCTGCACATATATGGAATGAATTCACACAATTTCTTAAAATACAAGAATTTTTTACCAAAAATAAGTCAACTCAAAGTCAAACATACTTCAATCAACAAACTCTTTCCTATGCTAAAACAATCCAACTAAACTAACAAGCAGAATTAAAGAATAATGAAGACTAATGGGCTATGTACAATATAAACAAGTTGATTAAAGATGATTGAGAACAATGACTGAAAGACTGATGCAACATTACCATGCAATGTTTATGTTTGATAACGAAGGATTATCTTGAAGAATCTTAAAATGAAGTTAAGTTAGTCTTGGAACCAACTCAAGCAATAATCAGCAGACGTTTAGACCACCCTTCACAATGCAAGATCAGATAAAATATTTTAACAAAAGAATGTTTTAAATAATGATCTGCTGAATAAAATCAACCTTCTGGATGATCAATTCTCAACGGTGTCTCATTAGCTGCCTTTATTTATTAAAATAATATTTAAAGAAATATTAAGGGAGTATTTTGGAAAAGAGCCAAATCTTTCTGGAGAAATGGGGCTTAATGGTGTTTACTTAGTTATCAAATCTATTAAATGATGTTTAGGGACTATTATTCACTAGCTTGAAAACTAACAACCTTTCTGTTAAATACTCTTTAGTAGCAAGCACATGTTCTTACCGGTTAGCAGTTGAGCTAACAAAAGAAGCTAATAGCTTAGCACCAGAATCAACACATACCTTTAAAATACCGTTAATAAAAGGGTTAAAATGCATAAGCTCAGACGGCGCGTTATGATGAACCTTCTGTTTAAAATCACCCTTTAAATAAAGTTTGTCTTAACTTTAAAAACACACAAACAAAGAACACAAAACTGAACGCGTGTGCTGCAGATATTCTGCTGGCACCAAGATAGCTGAGTTCAACACAAACAAAACTAAACTTTATAAAATGAAAAACGTTTAGATCATTTCAATCTAAATCTCTTCTCTATTATTCTGCCCAAACACTTAACCTCATGAACTGTGGTGAGGAACGTTGTTCAGGGCGGAGAAGTTTGAAGAAACGTCCACAGTCTTTAAACGGTTAGCTACAGCTAACCTGTGTAGCTGTGGATGAAAGACGGCTCGTTGTGTCCGCCAACCACACGGCACGTTAACTCGGTGATGTGGTCTCTGCTGTCTTCCTTCCAGACTGGGAGACCGCGTCTCTGCAGGGGCTTCTCTGGAACACCGTTTGCTTCTGCAGGCCTCAGAGAGAGAGTCAGGCAATGCTTATACCTTCATTTCCCCTTTTTATGAATGAATACTGGGTACACAAACAGTTATTCACTCGTACGTAACTTGGGCATATGATCGCGTGATCTTATGACACTCTTGGATCCAGATGAAGAGTTATGTCTTTTTGCCAGTAAAGAGACATCAACATCAGCGCGCTTTGTCCTCTCCGGCCAGCCTCTCAGCAGAGTCCCGGGTGGTAGAGGTGGGCTTGTTGGAAAGGGGGTGCTTTTATTTGGCCAGTGATGTCACAGGACGTCCGCAGTTACCCTGTTTCCTGGCTGTGCCGGAAGTAGGTTAATGCAATTTATTTTGAAAGTTCCAGGAAAATTTGTACTGGCCTTTCACGTTGTAACTCATGGCTGTGGTCCCAACAACAAGAGCAATATATGGCTCACTTGATGTTTGTGGTCCTATTTACTATCAAATTTAATTAAAGCAAAAACATTGGTTAATAAAAGATGAATTCTTGGAGTTGCACTGTACATTTAGCATTTTAAGAAGGTTTTAATTTGTCTGGATCTGTTTTGAAAGGCTTTGCATCAGTAAAAATTGTAGCCTTATTTGTTTTTAAACGTGAATCTGGATCAACCACTGGAGCCGGCAATCCAAATTGATTCTGTTCTTTAATTTTCATTCGAGGGTCGCACCTTGGACACCCCTGGTGTAAAGTAACCATACCTAAGGAAAAGCTGATTTGTGTCTGATCAAAAAATGGCAACATGTTGGTGGTTCCTGATTTATGGCGGCCCACCTTCAGTGAACCATCTTCCTGCACACATTCAGTTCTGTAGTGGGCTTGAATCCCTGCAGAGAAAATAAAATAATTTTTTATGTTTTGTAAGTCGTTTACAGTGTTGTGCATTTTGAAAAATGACTCGAGTCAGAACTGGTTCAGCAGCATTCTACGGTGAAGAGAAATGGCGCCTAGAAGATGTTCCTCTCTAATTGCAAACACTTTTTGCCTGCAGTTGGGTTAAGTGTTGCCAGCTGCATTTAACTACCTATGATCATAGCAAATAGCTTCTTCAGGATGCTTCAGACTTTTACATGAATTACATGTTTTGTGTTAAAGTGGTCCTTAAATGTAGAAATGGAAAAAAAGTGTAAACATTATTTGCAGCAAAACTGAAGCATGATTACGCTTATGATGTCAAAACAACATTTTAGCTGTAGTATTAAATGCAGGTACATCTCAAATATTTAAGTAATTTCATTCCATTAGTGAAACATATAAATTCATTTATTATACACAGAGTCAGTCATTTTAATAATCAAGGTTTACAGCTAATGAAACCCTAAAATGTGTTGTCTGAAAATTTGAATATTACTTCAGACAAATGAAAACGGATAAATGTGTGGTACTGATAACTATGTCCATGCACTGTACATGATAAGCACTCTGTACTTGCTAGGGACTAAATTTGCATGAATAACTGCATTAGTGCAGTGTGTGAAGTGTTCAAGAAGCCCACTTTGCTTTAATTGTGGCCTTCTGATTGTCTGTTTTGTTGGTTTTGATCTCTTTCATTTCATTCCTGACAGTTTCTCCATAGATTCTCTATGGAGTTTAGGATATAAAAGCAGGTATTGACAATTTTGACAGGGTGGATAGGGGCCAGGTCCTGCTTGAAAATCAAATCCGCATCTCCCTAAAGCTTGTGAGCAGAGAGAAGCATGAAGTGATCTAAATTCCCATTTTCTGCAATACTTTTTCCGTCCTCCTAACTTTCTGTGAATATGCTTGCATGCGTGAACAGCCAGCATCTTTAGCCGTGACCTTTAGCGACTTAATCCTTAATGAAGGTGTGAGTGTTGTCCTGCTGGACAACTGTCAAGTCAGCAGATTTTCCCAGGATGGTGTAGGTCATAACATCAAATTTCTGTATTAAAAAAAACATTTGTATCGCTCTTATGCAATATTTGATCTGTGAAATAGAATTTTGGGTTTTCATTGCCTATAAGAGATAATCAGGCATAAAGAGAACTTCGAGAAGGACAACCGTCTCTGCAGCAATCCTCCAATCGGGCATGTATCAGTTGGTGGCCAAACAGAAGCCAGTCTTTAGTAAGTCACATGGCAGCCCACCTAGAGTTTGCCAAAAGACACCTGAAGGACTCTCAGACTCTGATTGACAAAATTCTCTGGCATGAATCTCAGGCCTCATATTCAGAGGAAACCAGGCAGCTTTCATCACATAGCCAACATCATCAATATAGTGATGCATAGTGGTGGCAGGATCATGCTGTGGGGATGATTTTCAGTGGCAGGAACCTGAAGACTAGTCAGGATAGAAGGAAATAGGAATGCAGCAAAATACAGAGACATCCTGAATTAAAAACCTGCTCCAGAGCGCTCTTGACCTCAGACTCCTTCAGCGGGTAATGGACCACAGTTGAGATTTTAAAGGAGTGGCTTCAGGACAACTCTGAATGTTCTTGATGGACCCAAACCGAGTCCAGACTTGAATCCGTTTGAACATCTCTGTATAGATCTAAAAATGTCCGTGCACTAACAGATTCCATCCAACCTAAAGGAGCTTTTGAGGTTCAGTAAAGAGGAAAGAGTCAAACTGCCCAAACATAGTTGTGCAAAGCACAACCATGCACACACGCACACATATATATACATATATATATATATATATATATATATATATATATATATATGTTTTCAAAAATCTAGGTTTTTCACGTTGTCATTATGCAATTTTGTGTGTAGAGTTTTAAGAAGAAAAATAATTTATCCATTTTGGGACAAGATTGTAACATAATGACAAGTGGAAAAAGTGAAACGCTGTAAATACTTTCCGGGGGGAATCTATACAGAGCCTCCATCGGTTCCATAATGCTCCCTAACACTTTAGGTCTCTCTTCCTTATTCAAAAGCAGCTTCTCTTTGCCTCATTCCCATTTCAATCTGCCCTCACTGTAATAGAGTTCACCATCGCCTTCTCCCAGTGGGCCAACTTTGCTTCCCAACAAATCTCTTTAGCTGCATGTTTCCACGCTGTCCCCTCATGGCGAGTCATGGGTCAATGATAAAACTGGGAGTATAACACAATCCCTCTCCTCTGTGCACTTCACTGGTACTTTGACACCCGCCGTTTCTCAGAGCAGTGGCTGCCCATGTTAGGATTTTTGGAGCGCTGCCGTGTATGCAACCCCTGCATGCCTCATCCAGGGGTGAGTAACCAGGGCATCCTGGCTCAGATGTGTTTGACTTAGAGGCCTACGGCGGTACTGTGGTACTTCACCTGAAGTGCATCCTATAATGATAGAGCTGCTGTGCTGTAAACAAGGGACCTGCAGTAGGGGGCATACATCAAAATTTTTCAATAAAGGATGGGTCATCATTATTGGGACCATATACATTTATAAAGTTTATTTTTCATAATAGAATATTGGCTTGAACAATATTATACCTTCTATGTGGTTTTGGGATTTAAATGTGTATTGATTTGTGAACAAATCTTCTGGCCTGGCTGGTAAGGGAAGCATCTAGTACCTCTAGTACAGTCTTTTAGCCAGCAACTGTGTATCTGATGCAGTCAAGTGTGATTCTTTTATGAAGAAAATTAAAAATTTTAAATACTTCCTGTGTAATATTTGTTTCCCCCTGACTAGATATTTCATACCTCTGACATTCTAGCACGTAAAGGTACTTTAAAAAAAATTAGAATATTTCCTAGTGCAATATTTTTTGCCAGTCATTTCAGAAAGTGAAATGGTTATTTTATAGAGATCCATTCCACATAGAGTTCTTTAGCTGTAAAGAAAACCCAAAATTCAGTGTCTCAGAAAATTAGAATATCACATTAGACTGATCAAAAAGGATGTTTTAAGCGCAAATGTCAGTTTTCTAAAAAGTATGCACATTTCTATGGGCCTTCTTTTGCATGAATTACTGCATCAATGTGGCACAGATTGCTTCAATAGCTGCCTTCAGGTCACCTGCCTTGGTGGGTCTGGTGTCTCCCATCTTCCTCTTGACAACAGCCCATAGATACTCTATGGGGTTCAGGTCAGGCCAGTTTTCTGGTCAGTCAAGAACAGGAAAACCGTAATCATTAAACCAGCTTTTCGTACCTTTGGCAATATAGACAAGTCCTGCTGGAAAATAAAATCAGGTACATCTCAGAATTTACTTTCATCTGAAAACAGGTCTTTGGACCACTGAGCTATATTCCAGTTCCTTTTTTTCCTTATTCCAGGGGAGACTGTTCTGACATTATTTGTGGTTGAGGAGTAGTTTGACACGAGGAATGCAACATTTGTTGCCCATGTCTAGTATTTGTCTGTTTCAGAGGTTTGTGATGCACCGACTACAGCCTCACTCCATTCTTTGCGAAGCTCCCCCAAATTCTTGAATGGATTTCGCTTGACAATCCTATCAAGGCTGCAATCCATGTTGCTGGTGCACCTTTTCCTACAATACTTCTTCCTTCCACAAAATTTTCTCTTAATATGCTTGGATACAGATCTCTGTGAGCAACCAGCTTCTTCAGCAATGAGCTTTTGTGGTTTACCGTCTTTGTGAAGGGTATATATGAGTGTCTTCTGGACATCTGTGAAGTCAGCAGTCTTCCCCATGATTGTGTAGCCTATGATCTATGGTAAAAGACCGTTTTAAGCCTCAGAAAACCTTTGCAGGTGTTTTGTGTTAATTAGCTGATTAGGATGGGACACGATGAGGTTCCATTAATGAACTTTTTCACAGTATTCTAATGTTCCGAGACACTGAATTTTGGGTTTTCTTTATCTGTAAGCCATAATCATCGGAATTACAAGAAGCAAAAGCTTGAAATATATCGCTTTATGTGTAATGATTCTCTATAATCATTATTATGAAGGAGAAAACTTTAGGTTTTTGAGAGAACTGATATAGCAAACATTATAGTAAAGACGCGAGTTTACACACACCTTCAAACATCCACACAAAATAACAACCCCTCACTGAATATTAACATTTTCCTTAGAAGAATGACTCCCAACTAACTGTCAAAAAGATTTAGTTGAACCATAGACACTCTTAGAACCACATATTATGTAGAAAGTGTTAAACATTTTAACTATAGTCTTGAATACTTTGGACATGTCACATGTTCGCTGTGACGATGCAGTCCTGTAAACTGACCTTATTTCTGTCTCAGGTGTGTACTGGAGCATGACTCTTTTGCCTCACTTATCACTGCCCCCTGCTGCTGATTGAGGAGGGTTCTTTTTAAATTCTCTAGCTTCCTGAGGCATTGCGAAGGGATGTATTTTTGACATCATGTAGGATCCTAAGCCTGCAGGGGTTATGTAGGAATCCACGAAATAGTCTGAGAAGTCTTGTGCAAATGTGATTTTTGCTTCATCATGTGACAAACTACAGATAGACCAACTTTTTTTCTTGCATTCTCAAAAGGCTGACCAGCACCGTTTTGTTTTGATTTGGTTGATACAGTCTTCAACTCTATTTCAGCTTTCTGGAGTGTATCTTCTGTTTCACTGATGCAAGCTTGGACTTCGCTGATTTGTGCTGCGTTGGTCATCAGGTCTCATTACATCTTGCTCACTTTACCTTCCAGAATAGTTAGAGCGTTGGCCATTCTGGTCATTCTTGTACCGATATCGTCCAACTTTGCTGCAAAATCTCCAAAGTCAAACGGTGATCTTGGCTCGTGCGGCACTTACACTATGTTAGTCATGTTAGTGGGCTCAGCGGAGTTGTTTTAATGCACTGTTTTAACAGTTAATGGCTTTGACATGCCAACATAGCGTCCTTAAAGGGGGTATTATCAAATTTATAAAGGATTTTGTTTAGAAAAAGTAATGCGTGGTGTCAAAGCTCCACTTTTAAGATACTATGTTGTTCATGTTGCCCCTCCTCCTGCTTCTTTTTCAATGCATTTTTTAGTACAATATGCTATTTGATTTGTTGACCTGCTGAAAATGATTTTGGACAATAAAGTTAACATTGATCAATGCAACCGACAAAATGATTGGCAAATCTCAGGGCAAAAATGGAGGTTGTGAAGTGTGCCCTTGGGTCCGTCTACTGTCGACCTCTTTCATCCAAGATGTTCATGACGCCACTGACTGTGTGCACAAACATGGGATGTGCTATGATGAAAGCACATAAAAGACAAACCAGATTGTGATGCATGAGCAGTGGAAGAAAATCTTCGTTTTGAGAAAACTTTGTGTGAGGACTGGTTCATACTGGGGATGTTCAGATTATCCAGTTCATACAAAATGGTGCAACCTTAAAGTAGTTGTAATAGATGATTCTCGAAGAATCTGTTTTTAAAATATTGTATCAGTAAAATGGGATTTGCTCAGATGGAGAGAGAAGTTTTGTTTCCTAATAAACTCAAGTATCTTTCTTCTTCTGTTGCTCTTCTTGCTCTAGAGCAGTATTATTTCTCAGTAGGAACCCCTACTGTTTGTCACCAGAAGTGCAACAAGTGTGACAATAATTAATAAAATGTATTTATTCTCTCCACAGCTAAGCATTATTTTTTGCATCATATTAAATGACGTGCTGTTAAACCAAAACATTACATTTGAGAAATGTTGTTTGAAAAATGAATCAAATTGTATCAAGCTAACTAATCATGTATCTGTAATGTAATGCATATATGGCAGTGTAATGACTTAAGTATAGGCAATTAATAGTCTAAGCTAAACAGATGTTAGCCTGTGAATAATAAGGATTTTTCCTGCAATAAAACAGTATTTTATTTAAATCTCCTATAAATTAACATTTTAGTTAGTGCGTGCCTGTATGTTGACTGTACGAGTTGTTACCATGACAACTCCCTGATAGAAGTAGAAAAATTCACGGCCTGATTCAGTGTTTAAAAAGTACAAAAAAGATCCATTTCCAGGGCTAAAAGAGCATTTTCATCTTATGTCAAATTTGGCTTAAATTTATTTGTGAATTTCTTATTTTTATCTCTCAAACAATTTCCACCTTTAAAAATAAAATGCAAAGCTGATTGGTGTGTTACCAGGAGGTGTGCTGGCGGAAAGGCAGCCGTGCGTGGTGATTGAAGCGATTTTGTTGTTGTTTGGCGAGGCGCGCTGATCAAAAACCAACGGTCCTGCTGTGACTCATTAATCAAACCCTGCGGGTGTAGAGGCATGTCACTGATCAAAGAGAGACTGATAGGTGGGTTCAAATTGTCAGAACCTAAAACAAATAGAGTCATTAGGAATAACTGCAGCTCTGATTTAACAGTGCTTTTATCAAGCACTTTGATCTAAATTTGTCATATTTTCTGCAGCATTGGTGTTGCTGGTTAGTGAACAAAGACTTTCTTATAAGCTAAATATTAACAGGGTCCTTCTCATGTTGTGAGCATTGAATTACTCTAGCATGGTGACAGTATGTTTATAGATTAACCTAATGTACCAAGTTCTGTTTATTTGAACTTTGATTACTTTTTATCTTTGTCCAGCCGTTGATCATAACAGCTAATTGTTAAGGGTGTGATTAAAAGATGAGGATAGTGGAGGACAAAAGACGATTTGGGCTTTATAACTATCTCGACCAGATGAACAGTATCTGAAAGTCTCCCACTAAAGGTGTTCTCCAGTTGTGCAGCAGCTTCATGCATGAGGTGGGAGACACTGTCCAACAGTGATAGAGTCCTTCTGTCTTCCACCACCTGCACCACCTCCTAGGACATAGCTGGCCTTCCTGATCAGCTTATCTAATCCCTTCCTTTCAGCTGTAGATAAGCTGCTGCACCAACATACTACACCATAGAAGATGGCTGACGTCACCACAGTTGAAAACAACATGAATGTAACCCCAGGTTTAAAAGCAGAGACAAAAATTGAAGTCATGGCAATAAAATTATTTAAATAAACAAATTAAAAGCACAATCCGTAAAATATTAATGTACTGGTAAATAAGATTTGCAAACAAACATCAGGAATTATATGTAAACGCTTTAAAACACTGGCTATGCTGGGACCTATAACAGTAGGAAATACCTTATATTTAGGAGCCTTTTATGCTTGAATGATTTAAAGACCAAAGTTGGATGCTAGTCATCTCACTTTTGCCACCATTTTGTACTTTGTTGACCTTTCAAACGGACTGTGGGTCAATTCCTACCTAAATGGGGACCTTTTAGACAGCCTCTTGATTTCTACACAACTGAAGTCCCTTTCAAACTGAAGGTGTGTTAATTCCTACCTGACTTGATGCTTCAAACCAATGATGTGTTCATTTCTTGCCATCTCAAAGATGTTTGGTCTTAAGAATGTTTCATCCTAACCACGTGATTTCTTCTTCGACTTGATTTCTTAATTTGTATCTTCCTTTAGGGTGTTTAACACGACTTATATCACCACATATTTATCTTTAGGTTTTATTACCGACTATGTGTCAGTAGATACCTTCCTTAAGATGTTTTGCTGCAAACATATATCAACACATACTCTTCAGGATGTTTTTACCAACCATTTTCTAGAGACCATGCATAAATTTAATTTGAGCATTCTTATGATCATCTCTATAATTTATCTAACATCAGAAAATTATTAGTGAAATGAAACTATTCCATTTTACACAAATAATGTATAATGTATACTTGCTGTGTTTTGAAGATTTCTCCTTCAACTTATTCAGAATGTTTTTGTGCAAAGGTGAAATTTCATACATTTTCTCCTAGAACTTGGTACAAGAGCTCTGTTTGGAACAAGTTCCTCCAAATACTCTTCCCTGTGTTTCTTTATCTCACTGCTCTTGGCAAATAAAGCCATTTATCATTCTCTGTCCCACAAAGCCTCTCCTCTTATGAAGTAGCAGTCTCTTGGCAGCTTGCACATTATTCTGTTCTATTTGAGGCTTTGGTTGTAATAATTACAGTGTTTAATGTGAAACATGACTAGTGTCAAAGCTGGTTTCTACTTTGTCCTAGTGTGCATTTTATTTTTGTTTTTGGTTTGTTTTCATACTACCTAAATGGTTGAGATCAAACTAATTTTAATTAAGGTGCTTAAGGTCATGCTACAGGATCTGTCAGATTGAAGACCAAGCTTTGACTAGGCCATTCTATAACTTTCATTTTGTTTAATTTAGCCATTCAAAACAGAACTTGCTGGTGTCCTTTCGCTCACTGTTCTGCCACACCGCCCCTTACATTCCAACATTTTCTGTTAGAGTAAATATATTCTTCCATCATCAATCATTCAGGTCCTGAATCATCAAGGCAGCCCCAAACCATCATAATACCACCATGTTTGTCAGTTATACATCCTATAAGCAGGTTTTACGCCCTTCTTCTCGTTCTGTGTCTTGCTCCCATTCACATCGGCATGAGTCTTAGGAGTCTGGCAGAGGCAAATGAATGTCTGATTCCTCACTGAAAACTTGGCTTACAGCTACAGCAGCTGCACTCTACAGGCTGCAGCCGCAAGGTTTTTACTCACACGTGTACACAGCCCGGAGCGCGGCTCTCGCTGAGCACAACATGGAGAATTGGGGCGTTCAGGATGAAGGGCTGTGTTTGCTGCAAAAAAATCTCTATACTGTAGAATAACTCCTGAAGTTATTGGCTTACTGACGTTGTGTCCCTGTGTTGTTGTTGTTTTTTTTTTTGGCATTTTGAAGAAGTTTAAACACCAAAGACAGAGCATCAAAAGTGGGTCATTTGATGAAACATTGACCGGTTACATTTTGATGAAAAATATCAGACGGCTTATGAGTACTTTGATCAAATTAGGTAGAATACATTCAAGCATGTAAAGGAGAGCTTTTTTGAGCTCTCTATGATAATGTAGGATGTACATGTTGGCTTTAATATTCGCTGGAGCTTCTTCAGCTACAGTGAAACTATAACCATCTGTGCAGGTCACAGCTTTAAATGTGTTTTCATTTTATGACTTGGGCTGTCAGTCAGAGCTGGTGGAGCTTTGGAGATGATAAACAGCTTCTGATAAATACATCCAATGCTCTTGTGGTACAACCTGTGGCTCGTGCCATACATGAAGGTCTCTCATCCCACTGGTACACCTGACCACTTCAGTTCTTGCTTCAACGCTATTATTCAGAACAGAATATACATTTGCTTTTATTGATTGTGTTCTGAGCAGCAAAAGATCACTGGTTAAAGCATTATGCATAGCTATCCACCTCATTATTGGAGCGTGAGAAGTAGAAACCCTTCATTTATGGCAAACCCAACGGTCACAAATCATGTATGGCAAGCTTAACAGTTAGACAAACAGGTCAGCTTGTTCCGTGCTCATAAAATCCAGTAAGGCAAGTTTATTGTCACATAATAGGAGTGGCAAGCCCAGTGGTCACATACTCATGGGATGGCTTAGCCATTACACCACTGAATGGCAAGTCAAATAGTTACAAAGTCACTATATAAACATATATATTAATTTCAATGGTTATATAATATATACAGCAAGCTAAATTGTCATGTAACTCGGATGACGCATTTCCTGTATGATACTCCTGATAAATATATGGCTAGCCCAACTGTCACAGAATCATGTGTGCTCCCTCAACGGTCATAAAATCTAGTATGGCCAGTCCAACAGTTATAAATTCAGGTTCGGTAGCTCAATGGGTATGTTGAATGGGTGTATGTCAAGTCTAATGTGGGGGAAGCCTGGTGATCATAAAACACCTATAGCTCCTGATGGTCATGTAAGCCATTTTCAAAGCCTAATGTCTTAAAATCCTGTATGGCAAACTCAATACTAATATCATCCTGAATTGCAAGTATGGCAAGCTGAATTGTAGTTTTGGGTATGGCAACACCTAAAGTCATATAATCCGTTTTTGGAGCTGACCCAACGGTTATTAATAAACCATGGTAACACCCCAAGGGTCATATAATCAGTATAGTATAAGTATGGCAAACCCTTCATCATTTTAGCAGAAAAATTATTATATATTTTTAGCCTCAGATCATAATTGCCTTAGTCATATTTTGACAAATATGGGAGACGTTTATATCTCAGGCAATTATGATCTGAGGCTAATGATATGTTAAATTAGTGGATATATTATAAGTAATGTGAGCCTATTGGTAGTGAATTAGTTTTCCTTGTAATAACTGATATAGTTCAATAAATGCCATTAAATATGCCACTAAGCACCATCAGACATTAAAGAAGTTCTACAAGAACTTAAAGCACCACCCAAAGGTTAAATATTGTCACAATAAACATTTTAAGTGGCATGAAGATTTGTGAAAAATTGTCATAGTGAGTTTACCAATACACAAATCTCATCTTGATGTACAGTACATCACGGTGTTTATTTCTGGTTCTGCAAGGGATTCTGATCACAATGTATAGAAATTTGCATACTATTTGCCCATTGTTTCATGAAAAACAAATCGTAAAAATACTTCCGTATATTACGCTTTAGGTCATTTTACACAGATTATCTTTTGAACATTTTGTCAGTTCGGTGTAGATAAATATTGGGAAAGACCTGGATTGCCCTGCTCTAATGAGTAGAAAACCTGAGTGTGTATTTGCATGGGGTAGCTGTGCTTATGGTGCAGATGTTGTGTCTCTAAATCATGACTTTGGACCATGAGGCCGCCTTGCTATTACCGATCCCACTCCTACTGGGACGGTACTCAATTGTACTCTTACCCTGTGTTAAAATAAAAAGGAATTAATAATTCAAAAGCACTTTACTAAGGGTCTTTTGACACACCTTGGTGATAATAAATGCTGAGAGTTACTTAAAGAAAAACTTCAATGATAAATAAGCCGATTTGCGGCGCTGTACTGTCTTGTTGAATACACCTTTTAAAATTAAAGATGAGGAGAATTTAACCTACAGCTTTTGTTTTTTTTATTGATTGTAGCAACGTTGACGTCAAAGGATTTGAAACATTAAATATGAACTTCATGTCAGCATCTGAAAGCTTTGGTGCGTTACAAATTCATAATTTAATTTAAAGCTGCAGAGACGGGAGAAGAAAACACAATGAAAGAAGAAGCTAAAAGTTGTCAGTCTCAGCAGTTTGGATCAAGTGAGATGGTGAGAGTGACAGGATTCCTACACAGTCCTGAAAAGCATAGAAATTGATTCAGTATATCCAGGTCTGGACAATGTGGAAAAAGAAGATTAAGAAAAATATTTTTCAGACTTTATTCCCAATCCCACTGTCTAAAAGTTGTCTTTGCTTCTATCCTACATTCTGTCCTTCCTTCCATCTTTCTCTCCCCATTTCTTTCCCCATCTTCCTTTCTTCCTTGTGTCCTTAATTTGCACCCATACTTACTTAATTCCTTGGTCGCCCCGTCCTTTAGTCTCCTTGTGTCTTTCCCTCTTATCTGTCGTTCCTTCCTTATTTATATCCCTCCTATTTTAGTCTTTTTGTGTCCTCACTTAGTCCTTAGTCTCCTTGTATCTTTACTTTCTTGTGTTCTCCCTTCTGTGCGTCCTTCCTTCGTTTCCATCTTGGTCTTCCTTAGCTTCCTTGTGTCCTCCCTTGCTTGTGTTCTCCTTTTTCCCTTTCTGACTTCCTTTCTTCCTTGTCCTTGTTTCAGTCTCTTGATTCTTCCTTCCTTATTTACTTCCTACCCTAGTCTCCTTGTGTCCTTCCTTTCATCTTTAGTCTCATTTTGTCCTTTTTTCATTCCTTCATTACTCTCAGTGTCCTTCCTCCCTTCCACAGGACTAAGCTCTGCAAATTTTAAGAAAGAACGAGAAATGCGTAGGAACCTGGACTGGGTGCAGTTCTTTAAGAAGATAAACCTGTCAAGCTGTCGTTTTTATTATTAAAAATCCTTAGGTAGTTTTTGTCATTTAATCATCAGTGTGGAAGAGGACAATGCTTTCAAATTAAAATGAGCTGATCTTGCAGGACACTTTCCAGATTTAAAGCAGCTCGACTGCTGTGTAGCTTAAGGAATCTTGTGAGAACCTCTTCATGTTTAGCTCTTCTGGATGAGAACTACATGGTTAAAAAATATCCCGTTTCAAACTTCATTACCTTCCAGGGTTCATTATCTCTCTAAATCGAGGCTTGTAAAAGTTACTACTAATGAGATTCTGAGTTAAAAGCCTTCATACATGTTGGTCCTGGGGTAAAGTTGAGGTGGGTAATTCTGGAAATTCTTCTCCTACCTGGTTCCAGCCGCTGTAATGAGACACCCAGCGAGGGGAGAAAAGGGAAATGCACGGAGCAATTTTCCTCTGAGCCGCAGATTTCTGATTTCTGATGCTCATTAGTCCCGAGAAAGAAATGAGGTTAACTGGGTGGTTCAGAAACGACCATCAGCCGAACGCGGTGATTCTGATCTGCAGATTGAGGGAAACTCAAGTTATTCTCAATCTGACAGGCGAGATGTGAGCAGAATAGAGAGGTTTTAAAACCTGCTACAGTTTTCTTTTGGATGACTGACAGATGCAGGTTAAATGATGTCAAGGTCACAGTATGCGACACAGGCATCCCTTCTACAGGTGGTGGTGCTATTTTATTGGACCTTCTAACCTAACTTTAACCCTCAAGGTTCTCTTTCTTTGTCCACCTTGGACATACAAAAATGCTCTTTTAAAGGAAAGAAAAATATAGAAATATCCTTTATTGTCCCTCAGTGGGAACATCAGCAGCAAAATAAAAGGCAAATGGAAGCACATAAAGGTAACAATAGGGGACAATTAACAACATAAGAAAATAATAGTGTATAGTTATTAAAAATAGCAGAATGAGATTAAAAGAAATGTGCAACTGAGAAGGACAATTCAAAAAATTACCATAAATGCCATTTCTAACTTCTGTCTTCATCATACATAACAAATATTCATGAATTTTCTGAATTTCTACCCCTTTTAAAATATCAGTTTTAGCAATCAAAGTTTATTTTATAGATAATTCACAAAACCTTTTTTTGGATGGGCGGAGGTTGTTATTCTTAACCTGGGGTGTCAGATTATCAGCAAACTTAATTAGATCAATTTCTGTTTCTGCAAATTTGTTTGCAAATAAACAACTCTTCTAGGTCTGTTCTAGGTCATCTAGGTCTCTTCAACACAAACTAGGCAGTCTTAAGGGAAGCAATATGAATAGAAACAGTTTGTATCAACTTAAATGGTTTGATTATTAAATAGCTTCATTATACATCAATAATATTCATGTATTTTCAGAAATTCTTTCCCCTAAAAACACCAGTTTAGGAAATTAAAATCTTTTTTATTTTCATTTATTTCTTTTTCTTTAAAATAAATCTAAATTTCCCCCACATCTACACTGATTATCATTTCTAGATCTTTGTGTGCAATGTTGTTTTTTCCCAGATCGAAATTGAAAATTAGATTTACAGTATATACAAAAATCATGTCCACCAGGTGGAAAACAGCACAACATTAAACTCTGAAGAGATTCCAGCAACATATAATTAAATAAATAGTCAAATCAAATAATAACAAATTAAATTACTACATAAAAGTAGTTTATTTTTTTTTTTTTAGGAATAAGTTTTACTTTATGACAATGAATTGGTTTTATCAGTATAGAACTGATTAGATATTTGCTTTGATTTTGTCAATAAACATCAAAACCACTTGAAAATCATCTGTGTTGTTTAGCGATTTTTTTAATAAGACTGTCAACATTTTATTTTCAGTGTTTACAATACTTTGGAGTTGTTTTGATATATAAACAATCCAATGTACAAGTTGTACTTGAATGCACCATAGAAGTAAATCTGTTAGAAAACACCGATGACTAGTGAATGCTTGTTTGTCTACTGCTACAAAGACTATTCTTGCATGCCACCAACAGCTGAGATTGGATTTAGGCCTATTTGTCTCCACACCAGTGCTGGTTACATTTACCTGGATGTCGTTAAAATCATTTAAGTTCAGTGTGAAGTGAGCGAGGAGCACATTGCTGATGAAAAGCACTGACCTAAAACTCTGGTTCAGGCCACCTTTCTTTCTCCACTGTCACTGTTGCTGAAGAGATGTTAGTTTCAGACATTCATACGATAGAGTCAGTTAGTAGTTAAGTAGTTAAATAGTTAAATAATTAAATACATTTTCAGTTAGAGGAATTAGCGCTGTTTAATGCAGAGGGGACACAACCTGGACTGCTTCATCAACGCAGCCAAAGTTATGTAAACAAAATTAAAAAAAGACACTGTAACTCTCCCAGGACCCGGAGGGTTAAGGCTCTTATCTCCTAAAACGATAAACCTCATAATTAAAAGACGCTGTAAATACTTTGCTCCATGACAGCATGTGTAGTTTGTTAAACGTGTCACCAAATCTCCTCCTCTCGCCTATAATGGTCTGAGTAAATCCAATCTGCTTGTTATGAGCAGCTCAGGATTTCTGAGTAAAATTCATGTTTGAAGTGTCTGAGCACGTTTCACGTTTTAATGCTCTAATGCTTCTGGTTTGTTAGTTTTTTTGTCACAATGCATGGCAATAAATGAAATTTATGTTCATCCAGTCGTGTCCCCGACACGACACAGATTCATTACTGCAGTAATTTACCTTCTATCCTTGTTAGAGTTCAGTCAGTGCAGCCAAACTAAAGGGCAGCTTGTAGCGTTCAGATCAAGGTTACAGCTTATGATGACAAATCTCAATGACGCTGTTATGTTGCATGTTTTTAAACATAAAGCTTTGAGGAGCTTCTTTAATGGTTGTGGGTTCAATACTACACATTAATCTACTAACTTTACATCCTTTAGCAACATTTTAATTAGCATTGATTACAAAACATGAACTTTATTTCCTTTATTACCAACGTCTTCTGGGAATTACACGTGTACTTTGGTTATTTGGTGCCGCAGCTTACTTTCACATTGACCATAATACTATGACCACAATGTTCACACTTGTGGATTCATTCTCAGACTCTTGGACCCTATCAGAATTAATTGATGCCATCATATTCTGGCAGAGGGTTAGATCAAGCCCAGACCATCATACTACCACCAGGATGTTTGGTTGGTTAGTTAGGAGTATGTTCTCCAATTTTAAAAACGAACAGAACATGCAATTGTCATCCTGTTCCATGATACCACCAACGCTTTGTTTCACACTTGATTTGGTTTATTTCTGTATTTATTTATACTTGTGTGTACTGTGTTGAACCTAAAACTGATGCTAGCCCGTTCTGTTGTATAAAGAGCTATTCAGGCCCAGTCCATAATACAGCCACCACCAGGTTTCACAGATGTGATTTCATTAATTTATTATTTGCTTTTACATCTCAGAACTTATCACACCTGAAATGAAGCCATAGTTTTCTTGTGACAGTCTTTCCTATGTACTTATTGTACTTCTTTCCTTCCTCTCTTGTGTCCTCCTTTCCTTCATCCTTAGTATCCTTCCTCATGTCCTTCATCATTGTCCTACCTATCCTTTCCATTCTTCCTCTGTTGCATCTTTTTTCTCTTTTGTTCTTTAATTCCTTGTCCTTTATCTCTGATCACTGTAGAAACATCTGTTGGACGTTTAAAGTGAACTCTGTAGTTCTTTATATTCATTTTAAATTCTAATATAGTAAAGTTGAGGCTGGTAAAAGTTTGAAATGTTAATATTTTAAATGTATGTTTAGGAACCCTAAAATTTTTTTTCTATCCATTCCGCTCGGGTTTTAGGCCACATGTTAATGAGAAAGATTTTATCTGATTGTTACTTTTCAGTCTCAGCCTTAATAAACTTTTCTGTTTTTCTCCAACAGTAAAAAATTCTCTCTAAGCAGCCAAGTTAGCAAGAATCAGCTCAAGAATAAAATATATATCCACCATTAAACATACAATTTTAAAACTGCTGCACAAACATTCAGCTGCACATATTTCCTCACAGTAAATGTGTCCTTGTAAACACTTGAGAGCACTTTAAAGAGCTATTTTATTGGCTGTTTGGAGCAATCATCATTACAGTGTATTAAAACAGGAGCATTTAAACATAATATGGCAACAGATTATGTAGTTGAGATGTAGATGACGTTGTTAGACATTAATAATGGATCTTGCTTTTTTTAGTGAAATCAAGCCCTGGATGGGGGGGTTGCACATAGGAAAATGTTCAAGGGCCACTCAGAAGTTTCCATCAGGCTGAAAGTGGCCCCAGAGCGAGACTTTGAGTGCAGCTGATCTACAGCTCCATGTTTCCCAGAGCCTGTCTGAGCATATAATTAGCTGGAGATGTTCATCTTGGTTCCTCGCCTTGATGGCACGAGTGTAAAGCTTCTCTTTGGTGCATGTTTGCATTTAGATAAGCAGCGTTTTTCATCGAAGGTGTGGTGCGTTTCTCCCCACAGAGGACGTGGGGGGTTTCGGCTTTTTTCGGGATGCAAGGTCGCTGCTGTTTATGCTGCCTTTGATGTTTGATACCTTCCAAAAACACATCAGTGAAATTAGATGACACCACACTTCTTTGCAGCCTAACAATGCTGCCTCCATCAACGAGCGGAGATGGACGTCTCTTTCTTTCTGCTAACCTCTTTTCTCTGCCACTTTCATGGCAGAGAGGGGCCAGCTCTTCTGCATTGGTTCCCTTTAACGGCTTTATTCTGTTATAATACAGAGCGGTTTTAAGGTCAACAGCCATTAACAGCAGTGGTGATCTTGTTTTTGTGCCTCTGCCCTTTGATGAAACACGCCACCCGGCTGCTGCAGAGAAACACGGCACTCAGCAGATGGTGATGTCTCCCGCCTGAGTGATGCTTTTGGGGTTTGATGCATTGGCTGAGAAACATGAGCACCCAGCTTTCTGGCCCATTGGGTAAGAGGAACATTTCCCCGCAGTCTTGTGATTAGTTTGCCGGCCTCCCCCACGATTCTCCCTCCCTGTAGCTGTTTGTCACAGCCGCGTTAAAGTATTGCCCTCCAGCCTCGCGATGCGGCGCTAAAATGCATCACACTCACCGTGTGATGCATTTGTCAGGTCAGGAAATATGAGCCGGGCTCGCACGGCGTCAGCACCACCTTAAACCAACCCCGTCTGCACAAGGCGAACAATGGAAGCCTAGTCCAAATCAAGTTGTAGCATTTGCATAGAAATTGGTTGGAGATCAGGAGATGGTGTCTGTCTCCCTCTCCTTCCTCTTTCTGCACCACACACACACCCACACACACAGAGAGTTTTAAACTTTCCTCTGAGGCCCAATCACTTCAGACAATGAGCCCTCCTCAGTGAAGTCTGAGAGAAAAACTTGATGAGAGCAGATCTGAGGCAACGCTCAGTGTTTATTGAAAGAAGGATATGAACCCCCCTCTGCCATTGTTTAAATATATTGTTAATCTACCTGCTTGTAGTCCCCCAAACTTCAGCTTCATATTCACACATCCGCTCTTCAAAGGGGCCTTTATGCTACATTTGATTTGAATCAAAAGTTATAATAGAAAAAAAAATGACCAGAAAAAAATCACCCACAACATATTCTTTGTGCAAATTTCTGACATAAACAGTGGGAGGATTCTAAGACACGAGCCATTTGGATCAATGTTTGACACTTTTCATTTAAAACTGAATGTTCGGAATATATTGTGATGCCTTACAAAACTTTTTATAATTTCAAAAAGTTTTTTCACAAATAATTTTGCAAATATCAGTAACTTTCCAGTAAAAAAAATGCATTTATTAGAGTGTTTAAATCAGTTTTCAATGATAGTTTAATTTATTACAGGAAAAAAGGTGTTCCAAACCAAGCTGAAAAAGTAATAACACCCCTGGTTGAATCCTGAATGACCTGATTGACCAAATGTTTTGGTTCAAATTAACTGTCCACACCCACATCTGATTATGCCAGAAAATCTTTTCAATAGGACATGTCTGGCAACATGAAGTAGGCCAAAACATCTCCAAAAGCAGCACACCGTGTCCTTATTTAGAAGATTTTTAAGAACAGAAGAGACAACAATTTTCAGTCCATTTCTTAAAAAAAGCAAAAACAGAAGAAAATTGTAAGGAGGACAATAGTTTTTCTCAGTTCTGTAACGTATTTGCAAATATTCATTTTGAAATAAGTCCAGATGAGTTTCACTCTGAGCTCTAACCGAAGAGGAAATTCTGCTCTGCTCTCTTCCTGCTAAAGAGCAGATGGTCCTACATAAAGCTGCCTAAAGCCTCTCAGATTATCTGGTTGTCAAATGGGGTTTTTGAGTCCAGTTATGGTGAGAATGCTGATAAATGTCAGAGGTTTTGGCCGAGCGGCAAAATAAATTCAGAAGTTGTATTTGCAGAGGCTCTCTGGTGACAGCTGCCACAACAGGCATCATGATCTAATGCCAGACTGTCTTGTGAAACAAAAGAGCACCTCTCAGTCAATCTCCCTTGTAGCAGCATGTGAGAATAGCCGCTCGGCTACATCAGGATGCAGGTAAACAGATGGAAAGTTTTCTCGTCGCTCTGTGAATGTCATGTGCATGATTGGGAATGTCAGCAGAGCTATTTAGCGCCGACAGCTTCAGAAAAGAACTCATCACCTTAACACCGTGATGTACGAGCACGGAGTGGAAATTATCCCTGTGTCGGAGACGCCTGACAAATGTCTCGCGGGGAGGAAAATCAGCAGGCTGCAGGAACTTGACGGAGCATTATCTGCCAAGGACGGTTTGTTTTTTGCCGTTAGCTGCTGATGTAGAGCATTTGTTTTCCTCAGACGGCGCTGGATCTGATGCTGGTTAGACATGATAATAGGATATAAACCGCCTTTTTTTGCCACGTTGCAGACAAACAGTATCAGGCATTCACAAAGAGCGTCTGTTTTTGTTCCTGCACCGTACAGAGAGACCTGATGTTCTGATGAAACATGTCACATCTGCGTGGCGAGTTGTTCTCCAGAAGAATTTCTCCCAGATTTAATTGGGAGTGGCATGCAGTTTTTGATTTGTATTCCTGAACGAGGCGTGCAGCTGTTGCGGGGCTCCTGGCAAGCTGTCACTGTTGTTGTTTCTTCAGAGTTCATGCTAAGTGTGGCTGACTGGACAACAATTGTGTCTGCAGGAATAGCCACCTCATTAGGACGATCAGCTAAAAACAAATCAGCAGGGTTTAGTTGGACAGGGTGAAGTGAATGTGAGGCTTTCATCACCTCTAAATATGCAGAAAAATTGATGTACCATTACCAAACTTTTGTCACATTACAACCCTAATTTTTATGCGTAGTCTCACACAAACTAGGACTTAACTATCAAATGGAAAAAAAAAAAAAAATCTTGATCAGGAATGAAGCTGTGGAGAAGTTAAAAGCAGGATCAATATTCCAATATTACTTTGAACATCTCACCGGCCACCGCACAATCCATCATCTAGAAATGGAAGAAACATTAAACCTACTAAGACATGGCCCTTCACCTAAACATGGAGATCATTAATCAGAGAAGCACCCTTGAGTCCCATGGTAACTCTGGATGAGCTGCAGAGATCTACAGCTCAGGTGGGAATCTTTCAATAGGTGGCATATTAGCCATGCACTCCACAAATCTGGCCTTTATGGAAATGGTGTCAAGAAATTCAGAAGAAGTCCTGTTTGCAGTTTGCCACAAGCCATGTTGTGGGAAGATCAACCATGTCTAAGAAGGTACTGTGGTTCCAGGAGATCACCCTGAACACACTATCCGTACAATGAAACATGGTGGTGGCAGCATTATGGTGTGGAGATCTTCGCTGGGACGGTTGTTCACCTTCCAGTAGGAGAACAACTCTACACATACAGCTAGAGATGCAATGGAAGGTTTAGATCACAGCAGAGTCATGTGTTATAACGGCCTAGTCAAAGTCAACACCTAAGTCTAATTCAGATTCTGTCGAGACTTGGAAAATTGATGTTTAGAGATGCTCTCCATATAACCTGACAAAGCTTTAGCTTTTTTTTTTTTTTTTGCATAGAATTGGCTAAAATATAATTATCATGATGACCAAAGCTTGTTAAAAGATTTGCTGCAGTGAAAGTAGGTTGTACAAAGTTTAAGGGGTTTGAAGACTTTAGCAAGTTGACTTCAAGTGCTTCATCTAGTTATAGATAGTGTCCTGGATTCCTGCAGACGGAAGGACCAATCCATGCTTTCCAGTTTACAGTCAAGTGAAGCATTAAAGGAAAAAAAATCACAGGTTTTTGACTTCACTCCATCATTTTAATTACCTGCAAATCAGGATTTATGTGACTGGAGTAAAACCCCATGGAGCTGCCACTTAAGTGTTTCCTGGAGTGCATAATCCAGCTCATGTCTGACAGGAGACAAAAGCTCTGTCCTCACAGAGACTCAATGTTCTGTCTTATTATTTATGCACCTGCCTTTTGGATTTCAGAAGACTTTTACTGCAGGAAGGGAGTAAAAGCTGGACTGGTTTTCAGCTTTAATGGCCTATATAAAAGGAAGTTAGAAGTGGGGAATGTTTTACAGTCGCTTGAAATGGAGAATGCAAGTCGGCTTTGTGTGGACCTTTAAATTTTACTGCATATGAGGAGGAGTCTTCAGGTGAATCATCTGCAGAATTCGTGCTCTTCTGCAAACGATCCGGCATCTATTGACATTACAGACGCTGCTGCTCATGCTGGTCCCTCCGGCACCATTCGCCGTTTGTCTCCGTGACCCAGAACTACCTCCTGACAAAGTGCTACCTCATTTCAATGCTAATGCGCTGTTATGGGTGTTTTCAAAAGCGTTGCTGCTGTATTATAATGATTCAGCTTACCTTAGAGGCGCCGGTTAATCCTGCAGATCCCCGAGGAGCCGCTGTGCACCGAGAGGTCATGCAGATAGTGTTTAAATAGACTCCTGTATTATCCCAACGGGACGAGCAGGGGGCCTGTAAACAGCTGACAGGTTCATGAATTTCCCCAGCGCTTCTATATGCAGCGAGGCTAGGATTAACTAAGAATGCTGCTGCTCTGATTGTTGCGTCTTTATGAACTCTTCACCTCGGGCGCACATTTAGCTATCTGCAGCAATGACCCTTTCTGGGTGTAAATAGATGGAAAACGTGGATCCAGCAGGAGAAACAATCTTGAAGAGCCTCCAGGTGTTTGCTTTAATGCTCACAGAGCTTCTGGATAATGTTTGCAGCATGTTCATGTATGTTTAGAGTCTCTGGTCTCCTTTAGAGGTCTGTTTGTTGTTGTGCATCCTATAAAATCTACAAAGGAGAAACTTCTGGAACAACAAGGAGATGTTTCACTGCAGGACATGGGAATTTAAGTAACTGCTGGACGCAAACAGGATAACCTTCTGCTCTACTCTGTTTCCTGTATTTGTGACTCTGTTGTCTCTAGAACTTCATTTCAAGTCAGAGATTTACATATACTTCCTGATTTGGTAGAATTTCTCGGGTCCAACATATAATTAGCAAGAGTTTTGGTCCATTCCTTCTGACAGACCTGGTGTAACTGGGTCAGGTTTGTAGGCCACCTTGTTCACACACACATTTCCAGCTCTGTCCAATAATATCTATGGGCCTGAGATCAGGGCTTTGTGATGGAGACTCTAAGGCTATGTTCCCGCTGCAGGTCTTAATGCTCAAATCCAATTTTTTCTGGAATCTGTTTTTTTTTTGTGTGGTCGTTCACATCACTTTGAAAATGTTGCGGCTCCAAACTGACCCGCATGCGCATAGGAACAATACGAGCGTCGTCAAGCGCAGCACTGCAGTAAACACGGGGACATAGGTGTTATGGTTTAAGTGCACAACAGAAGCCATTTATTGTGACAGCGAGTGCTGTGTAGGAAACGCACGAGTAAAAGCAGAGTGAAACTCTTTATTGTTCCGTTTTAGGGAGATCTGACTGCCAATTGAGCACAACAAACTGTTTGGATGTGGAGACACAGCCAGCAATGGGGGGCAGGGATGTTGACATTTTTACAGAAACCGAGTTTATTCAGAACTTTATCATGTCGAGGGCAACTTTTAATCATATATGTCAGCGCCTCTCCTCTCATCTCCACAGGCAGAAGACTTGATGCAATCCGGTGTATCGGACTGCAGCAGGCGCAGATCATCACATGCTCGGAACCTCGATAGCATTTTAAAGTCCTCTGTTTGTATACAAATTTTACAATACAAGCTACGTCCAACCTCAGACAGTTCCTTTGAGCCTTTCAATTTGGCTTGAATAAAATTTTATCTCTGTTTATTAATGAGCTCTAAAGAGCTCCCCTGTTTGTTTTGCTAACTGCTACCGTTTCCTGCTGGGCGGCGCAAAATTGTGACGAATGCGACGAAAAGTGATGTCAAAGTCACATTTAATGCTCCTCGGTCATTCCCACTGGAGTCACATTCCAAGAGATCAGATACGAGTCGGATTCAGGACCACATATGAATGTGGCTCAAATGTGACTTGAAAAAGTCAGATACGGGCCAGATATGAGCGTTCACACTTGTTCTAAAAAGGCTGACCTGGTCACTAGACCTCAAAAAATCTGTTTGGATTATCAAAAAAAAAAAATTTATTTGAATGATGCCAGAATAATGAGAGAGATGATGGTTAGTATTAATTTAAATTATTTAAGTATCGGAAAAGGGTGGCTTGTCCTCTTCAGGTTGGAGCGGAGTTCCTGCCTCAAGTGGAGGAGTTCAAGTAGGGTTCAGTCATGAACAAGTAGTGTCTTGTTCATGAGTGAGAGAAGAATGGAGCGGGAGATCGACAGACGGATCGGTGCGGCTGCCGCAGTAATGGGGGCACTGTGCCGGTCCATTGTGGTGAAGAGAGAGCTGAGCCGAAAAGCGAAGCTCTCAATTTACCGGTTGGTCTACGTTCCTACCCTCACCTATGGTCATGAACTTTGGGTCATGACTGAAAGAAAGAGATCCCGGATACAAGCGGCTGAAATGAGCTTCCTCCGTAGGGTGGCCGGACACTCCCTTAGAGATAGGGTGAGGGGCTCGGAGTAGAGCCACTGCTCCTCCACATCGAGAGGAGCCAGTTGAGGTGGCTCGGGCATCTATACCGGATGCCTCCTGGACGCCTTCCTCTGGAGGTGTTCCAGGCACGTCCCACCTGGAGGAGGCCCAGGGGACGGCCCAGGACACGCTGGAGGGACTATGTCTCTCGGCTGGCCTGGGAACACCTTGGGCTCCCCCTGAAGGAGCTGGAGGAGGTGTCTGGAGAGAGGGACGTCTGGGCGTCTCTGCTGAGTCTGCTGCCCCCGCGACCCGGTCCCGGATAAAGCGGAAGACTACGAGTACGAGTATTTAAGTATCTGGTAAAGCTTCTGATTGGGTAATCCACAAAATCTGAGTTAATTAGAAGCAGATTCGTTTGAATAATTACAGTATATGCAAGTATAAACAGCATGAGAAGGTCTAACCATCATACAGTTCAGGAAGGAGACGGGTTCTGTGACCCAGAGTCCTGTACTGAGATGGACTGAAAGGTCATTCAGACAGGAAGACGTCATTGCTCCAAAAGCCATATAAAGTCAGATTACAGTTCGCAGATGCATGCAGGGACAACACCATCATTTTCAGAGACATGTCTTTTGGTCTGATGAAACTAAAGTTGTAGTGCTTGGTCATAAAAAAACATTTTTAGATTTACAGGAAAAAGTTTAAATCTTGCGAGCCTGAGAACATCATCCTGACTGTGAAATACGAGGGTGGCAGCATTGTGTTGTGAGGGTGTTTTGCTGCAGGAGGTACTGGTGCACTTTGCAAATTAATGAAATCATGAAGGAAATATTGATGCAGCATCTCAAGACATGAGTCAGGAAGTCAAAGCTTGAGGTCAGAGGAGTCTTTCAAATTAACAATGATTCTAATTATATCGTCTAGTTAGTTACAAACTAGTTTAAAGGAAATAAAGTCCATGTGATCATCACAAAATGATGATTTCAGTCCCATATCTCATAGTTTAAAGGTGATTCTACCACACACTATGGAAATTAGAAAATAGAAACAATTATGGTAATCCTAAGTCCCTTTAAACAGGTGAGGTTTAGTCTGATTTAATTTCAAACATTGTTTACAGTGTAAATATTTTCTACACTTGTGTTATCAGTGTTTCCAGCTTTAAAAGCAGCCTGTCATAAATCGGGCTTTATCTCTGCTTAAGTGAAATACCATTGATGTTTTTCAAGAAATTATGTAACAATTATCACTCAATCAGTTCTTTGTTTTAATGCAGATTAAAACAATGTGTATCAGTGATTATATTACAACTTAATTACAAATTGTAGATCATGGTTAATGACTTGAAAAACCACTTTTTTTCACTTTCTGTAAAAACCAGCCTGTGTGCAGCTATACTGATTGTTGCCGAGTTAGTTAGATCAAAGCCAAGCTGATAACTACTTATCGCATCTCAAGCAGCCATTAAGATCAAATTATTTATAAAATGAGCACATAGTCTGGTTTTCTTGCTGCTAATCCCTGAAACTCCTCCACATCTGCAGATGGTGAAAGGTGAACCTGAGGTGAAGGCTGTTCCTCTGTTTCCATCTTTCATTCCAGACACGTGAAGGTTTCCCCTCTCCTCCTCACTCATCCCTTCTGCTGGCTTGCTTTATATCAGCTGTGGGATCACGCTCTCGGAGCTCAGTCAGGTTTAATCACCCTCTGCTCAGGCTCAGCACTGTAACTGAGGGGAAAACGCAGGAGGAGGTGGAGGTGAGAGGAATACCAACCAGGATGCTGGATCAGCGATGATCACGTTACAGTAGTGAGGGATCAAACTGACAGTATTAAGTTCACTTGGTGTCCTTATTGCCAGCAGATGGCATCAAGGAACTCATCCAGGAATCTTATGTGGCTCGTGGTTTTCCAGGAAGAGTTACTTGTTTGCACAATTTACCTCCAAAATAATTAGGAGGAAACGGCTGTCTTATTTTAACGATTCATAGTTTTTAGTTCCAAGTTCTGCATCAATCTAGACTGGGTTGAATGTATTAAGAGTCAGTGTTGCAAATGCTTTTTTAATCACAGGAAATATCTACTAAATATTTGGAGTTTACAATTAGAGAGGAAAACCAAAGCAAAGCTGCTGCTGAGGAGGACCTAAAACTTCAGGTCTGAAAGGAGGTGCTCCACATCAGAGTATCTTCTGAGCTCATCATGGAGCTACACTGACATCTGCTGGACTTAAAGGGAAATGCATCAAGACTCTTCATGGAAAGTGTGCACACACCTGTTGAAAAGTGAAAAACAAAGGAGGATGGGAGGTTGCCTTTAAGTGTGCAAACTATTGAAACCTGATATTCTTCAGCATTCAATCTTCCTGAGTTTATTCCTGCTGTCAGCAATAAAAGTTCAACTGCATGAGTAAGATTTTACAAGAATTTACTTTTTCGATTCGATTTTGTCAATGAAAGATGTCCTTACAGTCTTAGATTTAGAGAACTTTTGCTTGGCAGATTGGGATAATATTTTCAAGTAAAGATCTATCATCCTGGGAGACTCCAAAAGAAAACTGAATACTAAAATTGGAACAAAAAGAGCTTCAACAAAGTGTGAAGTGGAAAAGCATGCCCACGGATGAGCACGGCAAAGCATCTGGGATGCTATGGGTTTGTTTCTGCTTCACAAGCACTAGGAACCTGGAAAGATTTCATGGCATCAATGTGGTGGACTCTACCAGAAAGGTCCAAATGGGTTTTCATCTGGTGTTTGAGCAGAATATTGAGCCAAAACATGACCATATCAACACAGATTTCTCAAATTATTTTAATGTGAAATTATGCTGCAGCAAAAAAAATCAAATACATTCATGGGTGCCAACAGGTGTGGAGGGACCTTCATTAGATATCTAAATCAGGTTGCAAATACGTTTTTGATTTATTGTGAGAGTCACCAAATACTATAAAAAATGCAATTAGAGCAAATCTAACTCAAAGTAAATTAATCAGCGTATTTAAATTATGGAAAAATGAAACATATTGTTTATGCATATAGAAAATTCTTTCAGTAAGGCTGCAGTTGGGATTCATGACCAGTAGGGGCGCTAGTTCCCGCGTTGTTTCTCTATCCTAGATAAGAAGCAGCGAACATGTTACAGTGTGTGCTGTGCGCATGCTCACTGTGCCTTGTTTCAGTCAGCTGGTGGTTGTCGGTCTTGGAGAACATGCAAGAAAATATCAGATAATCTGCTGCTGAAACGGAGCAGCGGCAAACCGACTGAAACATTTAAAATAAACGACAGTAGGTGTCGCTGTAGCCACCTTATAATGGATGGTGGAGTTGAAATTAGTGCTTTCGTGCTCTGTAATGTTGTTACACTGATCCCTGTGCAGGTGAAGCTCAGATGGAGGCAGACCAGGAGGAGGAGGAGGAGGAGGCTTCTGCAGCAATGCTGTGGTCCATCCAGGAGGCACTAGAGAGGCAGACCCTGCAGATTGGAGCATCAGCCTGCGGGGCCACATCAGTGGTGGATGTCCTGAAGGCCCTTGGCCTTGATGTGGCCCCAGAAGAAGCTGACCGCTGCGTCCAAACCCGGCTGAGGAAGAACGAGTCTCCGCTGCCTGACTACCTGCTGTCCCGCAGTGAAGCTGGTGAGATCTTGGTCCCTGCAGAAGGCCTTTAAACTGCTGCCAACATGTCATATTTTATGTTATGGGTTGTGTTTGCATGAAGTATGGCTTTACTCTTTTACTGCAGGCCGTCACCATACAGAGCTATGCGAAAGTATGAACATTTTATGGTTTTGGGATTTTTTTGATTCTCCAACACAATGCAATGCATTATTGTGTTTCCTAACATTTTTGAAGGCTACAAAGTGTGCTGTGCATTGGAGTTGAGACTAGAAGGTCTCTGCTCTGGTCTCATCTGAGCAGAGTACCTTCTTACATGTTTACTTTGTACTCTACTTGGCTTTTGGCAAACTACTACTAGTGGTCTTGTCAACAGATTGTGGCACCTGAGCTGCAGATCTCTGCCGCTCCTCCAGAGTTACCATGGTGCTCTTAGCTGCTTCTCTGATTAAATCCTCTCCTTCCCAACTAGTCGTGCAGTTGAGCCATGGTCTTTCCTTTTTAAGATGATGGAACTGTGAGATGTTCAAACTTGGTTGGAGTGGATTTAATTACTAAACGATGTAAATACTTCACAACCAAGCACCATTTTGTGTTGGTCTAAAAAATAAAAATCCCAATAAAATGCATTAAAGTTTGTGGTTGTACTGGGATAAAAATGCAAAGACGTTCAAGCGGTTGGGATAGTTTTGCAAGGAGCCATTTGTCACAACGTGTAAAACAGAACATCTGTTCTAACATCTAACATTTCTAACATCTAAAAGGCGCGACTCACGCTCAGCTTATCCAAGGCGCTCTGGAGGCCAGCAACGGGAAGGCGGTTGGCAGGTTCTTCCACCTTTATCCCCGTCGCCGCTTCAGGTTGGTCCGCTGGCTCGCACACTGGATCAGAAAGGGCGCTGTCCCCGTGGCGACCATGAACATGCAGCTGGCTGTGCCCGAGGGCGAGGAGGTGCCCGACGCTTGGCACCATCAGCTCATATTTGGAGTCGCACCCAATGCCGTTTTTATGACCAACCCTTTGGATGTGGGTGAGTCCAACCAGACGGATGTTACTGGAGTCTTTTGATAATTAATATAATTAATTTATTTAGATCCAATTATCAGTAACTGTTACCACAAGACATCTTAAAGAACCAACAGATCCCATTTATATACAGAAATGCTGCATAGAGTCATTTATCCGATCGTAGTTAAGAAACAATGCAGTCAAATTCAGTTTATTATTTCAAATGATTGAAGATGTTTCTGTGTAAGGAAAGCCAGCCAATTGCATTGAGTCATTGACTTTGCAGCAATCCCTCATACTGAGCAAGCATGTAGAGACAGCAGAAAGGAAAACTTCCCTTTAATGGGAAGATGGGAAGAAACATCCAACAGAACCAGAACCAGGCTCAGTGTGAGCGGCCATCTGCCATGACTGACTGGGGGTTTGAGAGAACAGAGCAGAGACACAGAAAGAACACAGAAGCACTGATCCAGGAGTACTTTCTATGTTGAAGAGAGAATGACAGCATAAGCTCTTTTTTTGCACATAAGTTCTGAGGTAGTAGTGAAATCTATGGGATGGAAGATGCCAACAGCTCCTTTAAAGGCTTTAAGTTGGAAAGAGACGGGATTAAACCTAGAAGACAGAGTGAGATGCATCACCTATAGAAAGGGAACATGAAGCTTGCTGTCTAAATATTGCCCTTGCTTCTTCCTTTTTCCTCCCTCATGTCCGTCTGTACTTTTTTATTTCTTTATTCCACTCTTGGTTCGTTTCATTCCTTTGTTTATTTCTCTCTTATTATTCCAAGCTCTCTTCCTGTCTTTGCTTCCATGTCATGTTTTCTAATATGCTTTTGTCCATTTATTTCTACCTCCCTTTCCCTTCTTTTTGTCATTTTTCTTGCTTTATTCATACCTTCATTCCTTACTTGTGTCCTCCATTCCTTGTCTTTTCAACCTTTCTTTCTTTTCTTCCTTGTATTTTATCCCATCTTTCCCTTATTATTTTACTTTCTTCTGCCCTTCCTTTGTTTCCTACCTTAATTGTATCCTATTTCCTTTAATTTGTTGGATCGGGCATCCTTCTTTCTATGTCTTTTGTTGAATCATTCTTTCCTTGTGGCTGTCTTTGTTTTGCTTCCATATATTTTTTTCTTGCTTGTTTCTATTACTTGCACATGTCTTCCTTCCTTCCTTTGTCCATTCTTTTCTTCCTCTTTCTGTTTTTTCCAGGCTCCATATTTAAAGCCAGTCAGATGTAGAAAATATCTGCCGTACATTTTTTTTAATTTAAACTGAGCACAAGGGTCTGAGAACTCTGGGAAGTCTGGTCTTTCTCACTTGAAGCATGTGTAGTAACGCTGTCCTGTGTTTCGTTCAGTAAGTGAGGACGAGGTGCATCAGAGACTCTGCAGCCAGTCAGTGCTGCTGGTTCGTCGAGAAGACGTCCTGCAGAGATTAATGCCTGATTGCTCGCTGTCCGGCCTCTCAGAGAACCCGTCCGGCCCGCGCTGGCAGGAGCTGGATGTCGAAGGTGAAGCAGCTGCCTTTGATGCACCTTCTACAAATCTTTAAACCACCATGTTTGATGCCGTCTTTCTTTCTTATCATCAGGTCAAGTGAGAAACATGATCTTAGAGGAGGAGCTGGAAGAAGATAAACCCAAGATGACTCATATTACCATCCCAGCAGCTTATAGTTCAGGGATCACGCTGTTCGCACTAAGAGACACGGAGCTGGCACAAGAGCTCCTCAAGGCTCCTGAGGTTCCTTTGTTGTGACATCTGGCATGTCACTCCAGGACTAAGACAACCTATTGTAGAAATACTTCTCAATCCTTGCTTCCTGCAGCTTTGAGGCAGCTGAATAAAGCTGGAATAGAAAGAAGCTCCTTTTATCCAGTCAACTGTAGAGCTGAGTTTCTATGTTTATTGATTTTTTTCAGAAGCAGTAAATGCCTCGGCTCCATCTTAGATATCTGAGTTTTCAAAACGGTGTTAAAGATGATGGAGTTACTGAGCATCGGTCTGCGCCACGGCCATTCATGAGGTTTGGTTCATTTTTCTGCTCCACTTTCAGCTCGAAGCTGCATTTCACCCACCTGAGATCTAGAAAAGCTGCATTCTTAGCTGTATTTCCATATTTCACACATGTTTAAACATATAGCAGAATAATTCTGTTTGTTCCGGTATGTTTACGTGGATCTTCTATTTTTCTTTTTAAAAATAAACTTATTCTCTCCTATTTTATTGATTTCACTCACTTCAGTGTTCAAAGATGAATGTGTTATCACATAAATGCAAAACTAATTACCATAAAAATGACAATTATACAATATGTAAACTAAGGGTGACTCTATGTACTTTCATATCCCTGTTTTTGTTCAATATCAGAGGTTTAAGTGCAACATAGTGTGCAGATGCTGGCTGAAGATGGTGAGAATGTCTCATCCATGAGTTCTCTACCGACATTTGCTGAAAGACCCGTTGGAGAGCAAGAAGCGAGCATAAAAAGCCCGGTTATAGCTTGCAAATGCACTGCGGCACCAAAACTTTCATCTTTGGAGACCAGATGAAACCAATATTGAAGGTTTTGACCATAATGAGGATTTGGAGGAAAAAAGTAGAGCACAGGGGAGACGGCCTCATGTTATGTGGAGGCTTTACTGAAGAGCTGGTGCACTTCGCATCGGTAGATGCTTCTCTCCTGGATATTATGTGGAAATATTTATGCAGCACCTCTCATCAGCCAGGAAGATGAAACATGCTCCCTAAATGTTTTTTAGAGGTTTATTTCAAAGCGTGAGAGTGTTGCATTATAGAAACGATGCTCCCTAATGGTTCCCTAAACGTTAACTACAACTGTCACATTATGGCAGGGATGTAGGGGGAATGTTCTCTGAATGCTTCCTGGAGATGGCAGTGTGATATATTAGAAACACTGAATGTTCTTTAATGGTTTCTTTGAGGTTTACCACAAATGTGGCAATGAAACTTATAGAGAACCTTCTGGGATTTATCCCAAAAGCTTTTACTCTATAACCTCTGGAGAAGATCCCATTAAGATTATTAGAACGTTCTCCAACGGTCCCCTAAATGTTAACGACACCTGCTGCAATGTAACCTTTAAGCTATGTTTTGTAAAGATTAAAAAAATTTTAGTTTCAAAGTTCATACTGTGAACTTCCAGGAACTATCAGGAAATTTTCTCTGAAGTTACTCAAAAGTTTCTACAATTTTTTCCAGGAACAATCCAAAAAGGTTCCTGAAGGCTAGTTGCATTTCTTACAACTACAGTCAATTTTAGGGTACAATCCTGACTGTCTGGAAACGTTCCCTAAAGAGTCCCAGGCAGTAATTTTCAAAGCCGACAGTCTGACCTTCGAGGGACCATCGGGGAACGTTCCCTCAAGGTCCTCCACATCTCCCTCAATGAATCGTCACTTTTGAACACAGGCTGTTAGAATAGCACTATTAGATAGTTTTACTGAAGCAGAAGTAAAAAGAAGTGATTCAAAAAATGTAAGTATTCAGTAAAAAGACTACTTGGTGTTTGAGTAGTACAGTTAAGGCTTATTTGATTTGTGAAAATGATGTGATTATACAAAGATTTAAAATGATGTACAGATTCTGGTACTTAAAAAATAAGTTGCACCATTATAAAATTAACCAGAATGACAGCCAGAGTACATTTCATACCAGTGTTTAATTAATTAATGTTAATTTATTGCGAGTAAAGCATATTTACAAGGAGTAAAAAAAACGAAGAATAATTTTGTTAATTAGCGTTTTTAGCTAGCAGTTTGTTGCAGCGAAGAAACTACATCTCCCATGATGCTTTGCGCGTCCACTCCCAAAGGAAGTTGAGGATCCAAAAAGTTTGTCCCCCATTCATTTTGCTTCGCAGTGAAGGTAAGAAGCGACACACGTGTTTGTTTTTGTCCGTGTTTCGGGCTGTTTTTGCTAACTTTGTGTAGCTTTTGGTCTGCGTGCATTGCTGTGTCACTCTGGGTCCACGTAGTGTGTGTTCATGTTGTGTGTTGCGTGATATTTTCCCCTGCAGCCCCCACGAAGGGTCAGTCCACCCGCAGAGAGCAGAGGCTACACATCAGGTGAACTTGGCTCCGACTAATTCCTGCTTCACATTATCAGGTCAGTCTCTCTTGCTGCTTTTTGACTTATTGTTGCCAAAATCAGTTTAAAGTCAACATGAAGCATTAATGCTCAGAGTTTAAATTTACTGGATAAATGAGTGGGTTATTTCTATTAAAATAGAATGAATGCATGCATGTCATTACAGTGGTTTATAACTGAAAATCTCTGATTACAGCTAATATTTTTGCATTTCTACCACTGTTAGTTTTCCTAAAAGCTTCAAGTTTGTCATGCATTTTTTTTTTTTTTTTGTCTGATCTGTGGCATGGGGTCACATGAGCAGAATGACTCCAATCAAAGTTACTGGTTTGGCTAATAGTTAAACACTGAGCTCTTTGTTTAGCATCTTATCCCACTGATTAGTCAGGTCGTCTTTTATTTAGACAGTGCTTCTGCAGTAATCTGGCCTTGACTGCACACAGCTGCACAAAGTGAGGGGCTGCAGATTGGGTTCACTGATTAAAGGTCCAGTGTCTGTCCACATCTAATAGCTGACCTGTGTTTTAGTTCCAGCTGATTGCATCCTTGTTTGCTAGATTTTATGAGATATTATAGTACTCCATCCCCCTGAAAAGGTCACTGCTTTGGTACAGCTCCGTGCCTACTCCTCTCATAGCCGTATAGGTCAGCGTTTGCATGCAATTACATGGTGACTTCACAAATGAAGTGAAAATCTGCCTTTAAAATGGATCTGTTTGCTGAGTTTGAGTTATTCTGCCTCAGTTGTGATGGCAGAGCGAGTGCTGGTGGTTGGAGGTGGTGGACGGGAACACGCGCTGGCATGGAAGTTGGCCCAGTCGTCCCAGGTTCAGCAAGTTCTGGTGGTTCCGGGTAACGCAGGAACGGCCAACTGTGGCAAGATCAGCAACTCTGGTAAATATGGACTTGGAGCTGTGCTTTCTTTTAGTTATTGAAAGGAATAATCATCTTATCAGTAGCTTTTGAAGCTTCTTAAGTATTAACACCTCTCTTCTGTACTTTGGACTGATTAACCCGCTGTGGTACCAAACCAGTTTTTGTCTGTCACATCCCTTTGAAATATGTAATATGTCAACAAAGAGGCAAGACCATAAGGGACCAATAGCAGTGCTTTCATTTATCACATGAGTTTCAGGAAGCTATTCAAAACTGTTTTGCAGACTTTTCCAAAGATGGCCGCTTTGTCATTTTGTTCCTCAAAAACAGTCTGTAAGTATTGTTTCCCAAAATATTTACCCTAATCAACGAGTAAAACAATTTATTTGCTAATGAAATAATGGAAACTTCTCCCACGTGCAACGTTGTAGTATCACCGTGGCAACATGTGTGTTTAGGTAAATGTAAGACACTTTTCATTGTAAGTTATGGCACCATGATATTACCCAAACACGTATTTACAATACTTTTGCTATATAAATTACGATTAATGCACATTTTCCTGACTTATCCATTTTTATCCCACTACTCTTCAAGCCTTAGCATCTTGACCAAATGCATGCAGCGTTTGCATGCATGGTATTTAAAATACACTGCCTAAAAATAACACTCAAATAACACATCCTAGATCTGAATAAATGAAATATTCTCATTGAATACTTTGTTCTGTACAAAGTTGAATGTGCTGACAACAAAATCACACAAAAATTATCAATGGAAATCAAATTTATTAACCAATTGAGGCCTGGATTTGGAGTCACACACAAAATTAAAGTGGAAAAACACACTAGAGGCTGATCCAACTTTGATGTAATGTCCTTAAAACAAGTCAAAGTGAGGCTCAGTATTGTGTGTGACCTCCACGTGTCTGTATGACCTCCCTACAACGCCTGGGCATGCTCCTGATGAGACGGATGATCTCCTGAGGGATCTCCTCCCAGACCTGGATTAAAGCATCCTCCAACTCCTAGACAGTCTGTGGTGCAACGTGACGTTGGTGGATGGAGCGAGACATGATGTCCAGATGTGCTCAATCAGATTCAGGTCTGGGGAACGGGCGGGCCAGTCCATAGCTTCAATGTCTTCATCTTGCAGGAACTGCTGACACACTGCAGCCACGTGAGGTCTAGCATTGTCCTGCATTAGGAGGAACCCAGGACCAACCACACCAGAATATGGTCTCACAAGGGGTCTGAGGATCTCATCTCGGTACCTAATGGCAGTCAGGCTACCTCTGGCGAGTACATGGAGGGCCATGCAGCCCTCCAAAGAAAAGCCACCCTAAACCATTACTGACCCAATGCCAAACCAGTCATGCTGAAGGATGTTGCAGGCAGCAGATCGCTCTCCATGGTGTCTCCAGACTCTGTCACGTCTGTCACATGTGCTCAGTGGGTTGTAGAGTCCGTCTCATGCTACCACCAGTGTGAAAGCACCACCAACATTCAAAAGTGACCAAAACATCAGCCAGAAAGCAAAGGTACTGAGAAGTGGTCTGTGGTCCCCACCTGCTGAACCACTCCTTTATTGAGTGTGTCTTGATAATCACCAAAGATTTCCCCCTGTTGTCTTTTCCATTTGTGAAATTGATTGTCAATCAGTGTTGCTTCCTAAGTGGACAGTTTGATTTCACAGAAGTTTGATTCACTTGGAGTTATATTGTGTTGTTTAAGTGTTTGCTTTATTTTTTTGAGCAGTGTATGATCCTTTCAAATATTGGGTCCGAGCAAAGGTTTGGTTTTCATGTTTCCAATTTAACAAAGATAAATTTGGTTGCAGTGATTTAAAGTAAAGGCTGCAGCTATTCTCTGGAAGCCAAACATTACCCTCACAGCAAGCTCTGTGTTATTTACTTATAACTTCAACAGATTTTCTTCCATTCACAGAAGGAATTCAGCTTCATAATGCTCCATTTTGTGAAGGATGAAGCTGAATAAAAGCAGAAAAACATTTTTTCCACTTATTGCACAATGTTTCCTTAAGGTAATGAACTTCAGGTAGAGTAAATCTATAAAATGTCTTTGGATGATGATAAAAACACTGCTGACTTGTTTTGCACATATTAAAATAACACTTAGATGGTTAAAAGGAACAATTAAACTTTAACTGGATCATTTAACCTGACTGCCTATAGGAGCCCCTCCACCCATCCTGAACAGAGTTGTCTCCTGGCCAACCGTCTGAATGGCTTCTACTGCAGACATGACAAGAAGCCATTCACACCTCAAATCATCTCCTCCACATCCCATTCAGGAACAAATTCGTCCCATAAAGCAACCAACCCCCCACCATCAGATCCTCCACCTGCACTAAAGATCTCCGAGGAAGATGTAAACAGGCTCTTTCAGTGCATGAAAACAAAGAAAGCTGGAGGACCTGATAACGTCTCCCCATCATGCCTGAAAGCCTGCGCACATCAACTCCCTCCGATCTTCACAAGGATCTTCAACAAGTCACTGGAGACGTGTGAGGTCCCCTCCTGCCTCAAACGATCCACCATCATCCCGGTTCCCAAGAAACCCACCATCGTAGGATTAAATGACTACAGGCCTGTAGCCCTGACGTCTGTGGTCATGAAATCCTTTGAGCAGCTGGTGTTGAAGCACCTGAAAGACATCACAGGCCCCCTGCTGGACCCCCTGCAATTTGCTTACTGAGCAAACAGGTCAGCAGATGATGCTGTTAACTTAGGTCTACACTTCATCCTGCAACACCTCGACCACCCAGGGACGTACGCCAGGATCCTGTTTGTAGACTTCAGCTCGGCCTTCAACACCATCATACCAGACATCCTCCACCAGAAGCTCACCCAGCTCAACGTCCCAGCCTCCACCTGTCAGTGGATCAGCAGCTTCCTGATGGACCGACAGCAGCAGGTGAGATTGAGGAGCATCTTCTCCCGATCCAGATCAATAAGTACTGGTGCCCCCCAGGGGTGTGTTCTATCCCCACTCCTCTTCTCTCTGTACACAAATGACTGCACCTCATCGGACTCGTCCGTGAAACTCCTTAAGTTTGCAGATGACACCACTGTCATTGGACTGATCCAGGACAGTGATGAGTCTGCATACAGACAGCAGGTGGATCGGCTGATACACTGGTGTGGTCAGAACTACCTTGAACTCAACCCACTCAAGACTGTGGAAATGGTGGTGGACTTTTGGAGAACACCTCCCCCATACACCCCCCTCACCATCCTCAACAACACTGTATCGGCCGTGGACCACGTCAGGTTCTTAGGAACCACCATCTCTGAGGACCTGAGATGGTCTTCACACATAGACACTGTTTGAAAGAAGGCCCAGCAGAGACTGTACTTCCTGAGGCAACTCAAGAAGTTCAACCTTCCACAGGAGCTGCTGGTCATCTTCTACACTGCCATCATTCAGTCTGTCCTGTCTTCATCCATCTCAGTGTGGTTTGGTTCATCCACAAAACAGGACAGGTCCAGACTGCAATGAATAATCAGGACTGCAGAGAGAATAATCAGAGCTGACCTTCCCTCCATCCAGGACTTATACAGGTCTAGGGTCAGGAAAAGAGCTGCTAAAATCTCTGCAGACCCCACACACCCTGCACATAAACTGTTTAGAGTTTTACCTTCAGGCCGCCGCTACAGAGCACTGTTCACTAAAACCAGCCGCCACAGAGACAGTTTCTTCCCCCAGGCTGTTTCTATGTTGAACATTTAATAGAGTACAAAACAACAGCATATAGATGTTGCAAATGCACCTTTTTTTATTAGTTATGTGTATATTGTACATTGTAAATTGTAAATTTGTATATTCTGTAATACAAAAACAGAACAAAAGAGCAAAGTGTACCGGAGTCAAATTCCTTGTTTGTATGTACGAACTTGGCAATAAAGCTGATTCTGATTTACTGCTTTTACTCATCTCTACATATTAGGAGTGTGTTTATGAAATAAAAAATGATAGTATCTATTATGTTGGACCTTTGCCTGCACACATTTTCACTCCATGGGCTGGCAATGTGGAAAAACCAGAGTACAAAGCATGAAATGTGCATCTTTCAGCACGTTTGCAACATGATGTGGGAGGAAATTACACAGAGCCTGCTTCTCAAAGGTGGAAACAAAGGCCTGAAATTCATCCACTCTGGTGTTTTCGCATTCAGGGAGAGAAAGAGGTTGGGAAACGCGACCTTAGAGGGTTAACATCCAGAAGTGATCAGATAATGATTCTTGGAGTTCTGATGCCAAATTTCCAATTTTGTTTGATTAATATTAGGACCAAAACACATAAGAGAAAAAAAATGCAACAGGTGCTTTGAAATCCAACAAAAAATAAAGGAATTACAAGATTATCCCCATTTATGCAAAAAGTCCTTAATGTTTTATTTAACCTAAAGTGCCTGAAACACCTGCTGCCTATTTATCTGTTAACACTGAAAATTACGGAGGTTTTAACCTCTGATGCATGTAATGAATGAGGAGAAAATCACAAACCAGATTTTGAGTTAAAAACATTTTATTTGTAAAGTGACCTGAGATAAATAAGAAAATATTCAGAAACTTGGTATAAAGTCTGACTAAAAATCCTAATTGAACCCCTGATGGAACCATGTTCTTCATCCTGCTTATATGAATGAGATCTGTTCAGCTGAAGCTTTTAACTCTGGATGTCTCCATGCAGAGGTCTCCGTGAGTAACCACACCATTCTGGCTCAGTTCTGTAAGGACCACCATGTTGGGTTGGTTGTAGTTGGACCAGAAGCTCCACTGGCAGCAGGTCAGTCCATCTTCACATCAGCTTTTCTCTCTCTGGACTCAAAACTCTGTGGTCCTGACATGTAGTGTCTCTTCAGGTATGGTGGACGACTTGATGGCTGCAGGGGTGCCATGTTTCGGACCCTCTGCCAAAGCTGCTCAGCTGGAGGCCAGTAAGAGCTTTGCTAAGGCCTTCATGGAGCGTCACGGCATCCCGACGGCTCGTTACGGCTCCTTTACGGACCCACAGGAGGCCTGCAGCTACATCCGCAGGTCAGTTGTTACCTACGGGTCATGTTCTCAAAGCACAGGGCTAAAAGTCTGGTTTTGAATCTGGTTTCATTGGCCCTCCAGTGCCGATTTTCCAGCTCTGGTGGTGAAGGCCAGCGGTCTGGCAGCGGGGAAGGGAGTCATCGTAGCTCGGGACCAGGATGAAGCCTGCCAGGCTGTCATGGACATCATGAAGGTAGGAGCCGATTAAACTCGGCTGGTGTTGTGAAAACCACGCTGTGAAGTTTTCTTTGTGTATCTGGGCATGAATTATTACCATACTGTCAATATGCAGCAAACTTTGGTGCTGCAACAGAAAGTGGGTAGATTAAGTTACCATGTAAAGCACTCCACGCCGAACTAATGTAACAACAGCAGGTAACAATGAGACTGAACCTGTTAAGCAGTTCAGATTATTACGTTTCCATTAAGGCATCAATGGAGAACATATTTAAACCTCCTACAACACAAGGATCTGAGTCACACCTTTTGCCTTGCACTAAAAAATGCTCCAATAGCTTGCCGTAGAAATATAGTATTATGTTATTCCAATTTTTACATGAATACTGTGAGTTGCCACCATACATCGGAATAATTTCAGAAATTGTGCCCCTAAAATGCCACTTTTCTTGATTCCAACTTGATCTGAAAATGAGAAAAAATAAAAATAAGATCCTAAAAAATCTAAATACAATTTTTGGCTGGTCCCAAAAAGCTAAAATCCTTGACTTTCATACTTCACATGGTTTGAATTTAATTGAACAATCAAATTACACAGGAGTCAAAAATGTTGAAGGTGTGACTTTTATAAAAATTTTAAACTTCAGCCCAAATTGTTAACAAAAACTATCAAAAAATGCCACAATTTCATCTACTAGTTTGCACCTTGCATTGTGCAATGCCACCTAATAGGCGCCACCTAGTGTTCAAAAGGTTTCACACCAGGTGAGTTGGTATTACTTCATGTTCAGCTCTGTACTACCTTTTATTTTTGCATGAAGTTAAGACAAAATGCATGTAAGAAAATTTCAAATGTGTTTATTTTTACAAGAACGATGCCTGTCAGTTTTTTAAATGTTTTTATTCTACATATAATTATTAAGCTAGATACAAAAACAGAACCTGCCTTCTGCTCCTGATGAGTTATCTTCTGTGCAAAGGAACCAAAAACCAAGCAGGGATTTGTGTAACTGCAGCGCTGCGATGTGTTTATTTAGTTTGGCTGACTGATCACCGTTCTTTATTTAAGAATTTATTTGAGGTGATTTATATCTCCCTCTTAACAGAATTCTGTGCCGTTTTGCATTGCAGGACAGAGCCTTTGGATCAGCAGGAGAAACGGTGGTGGTTGAGGAGCTTCTGGAGGGAGAGGAGGTGTCAGTAAGTCCACATTTCCTGCTTCATCGCCTTCAAACCCGATCTGCTCTGAAATCAAATGATGCCGACTGTTCCTGCCGTGGTTCTTGCAGTGTTTGTGCTTCAGCGATGGGACCTCTGTGTCACCGATGCCTCCGGCTCAGGATCATAAGCGTCTTCAGGATGGAGACCTGGGACCAAACACAGGTGGAATGGGAGCCTACTGTCCCACACCGCAGGTAGGAGATGGTTACTGTGAACAGTTTGCTCCTTTTGCTTCTCTGTAGTTAAGAGCTGTTGGTTTATCCCACACAGGTGAGTCAGGAGCTGCTGCAACAAGTTAGGGAGATGATCCTGCAGAGGACCGTGGATGGGTTGAGAGAGGAAGGAACTCCTTATATGGGCAAGGGTTTCTTTTTTTATCTACTATCTGCAGGAACAACGTATAATCTACGTTAATTGCTCATCTGGTTTGTTTTATTGTTTTCCAGGTGTTCTTTATGCAGGCCTGATGCTGACCAATCAGGGGCCAAAGGTCCTCGAGTTCAACTGCCGCTTTGGAGACCCTGAATGTCAGGTGGGCTTCGCCATTACTTCATATCTCTAATTGTCCTCTGTGAGATATTAAATGCTGTTTCTGTTTCAGGTTCTGCTGCCTCTGCTGCAGAGCGATCTGTATGAAGTGATCATAAACACCATGAGCAGCAAACTGGCCTCCAACGTCCCCGTGTGGCAGCAGGACAGCTCTGCGGTCACTGTGGTCATGGCAAGTTCTGGTTACCCAGGTTCCTACAAGAAAGGAGTTGAGATCACAGGTACACTCCATGCAGGATTCACATCTTAAGCTTGATGTTGAAGCTTTCTATGTTTGAAGCTGTGTTCTCTGGCGTCCTTTAGGTCTATCCCAGGTGCAGGACATGGGCCTGCAGGTGTTCCACGCAGGCACCGCCCTGAAGGACGGGAACATCGTGTCGAGTGGTGGCAGAGTCCTGACTGTGACGGCAGTGAGGTCAACCCTGGAGGCCGCTCTGCAGGCAGCCAATCAGGGAGTGGCCGCCATCGGGTTCCCGGGTGCCGTGTACAGGCGAGACATCGCCCACCGGGCCATTGCCCACCTGAACCAGCACAGGTCCGTGTTAATGTGGCTAAAAATAAACAGTTTGCATTTGTTGTTTCTTACTTTACTCTGGTCATATCTACTCGGGCTGGTATGAGAGTCTCACGGGGTGGTAAAATATTCATGGTATCAGGGTGTTTATGCAGAATGTAGAACATGTTATATTCACTCTTTAAGGCAACAGTTATTCTTACCCCTGCTGAAGGAAACAGGTATGTTTGTTTCCCTTCCTACTTCCATTGCAAACCCATTTATGTTACACATTGTTTATCATTGAATTTCTCTTTCAAATTCTGTGCATTACACCCTGTTCTCATTTAGTTTACTCTGTTGGGTCGGATGAAATATGAGGGATTACAAAACCTGATAAAAGCAGAAAAACTAGTCAAACGGCAGCATTCTGTGTCCCAAATAATGATATAACGGGTATGATGACTAGGTGCAAATAATTTTTCATATAAACTACAGCAACATTCAAGGGTCTTATTGCACAGAAAGTACAGAAATAGACGTTTTATTTCCCTTTAGCTGTTTAATAAAGTAACAATGGAAGTGTAACAGTAAAATTCACTGATCTTAGGGTTCCTACACTCCCTGGAATCGTTTCCAGGTCTGGAAAAGTCTGAAAAAAAGATGTTACACGAGATGTTAAAAATATTTGTAGTTCTGGACTTTCCTGATGTCATCATTCCTTCCACCCGTCCCACCTTTCTTCCTTGTCTTTCCATCCTTGGGTCCTAACCTCCTTCTTCTTGAACTTCATTCATCATACAAGGAAGGAGGAAAGGAATGAACAGAGGACACTCAAGTAAGGAAAAAGGTAGTACACAAGGGAAGGAACAATTGAGCATTCAGACCAGGGGCCATTTCTGGCCCTTGGATTGGATTTGAACGGCTCCTGACTGGACTGACCAGAGAACAGCCAATGAGAACTGATCCTAAAATGTCACAAATTATAAAATATATATTTTAGATCTTGCATGAATTACAGATTCACTTCTTTCTACAAAGATCTGAATACTGTATTTCTTTGGTTAAAATATTCCATCTTTAGCTTTTTATTGAGCATGTAAAAGTAAAAAAAAAAAACAAATCATGTTTTTTATCTTAAAAAATCTCTGGTCTGCAAGTACTTTCCAGCTTTACTGTTTAGTCTCATAGCAAAAGGTGATTTAGACGAGGATGGAGAATAAATCAGGATGTACTTTCTTTCTTTTTCCTTACTTGGAAATAACTGAAATAGAAACCCAAACTTTACCAGAGTTAGGAACCAAGGCCATCTGACAGGCAGTGTGCAGCAACAGGGGATGGAAGGCGGAGCTTATGTGTTTTATGGTCTAATTTATAGCTACGTTTTGAATCTTTTCTAGATTAGTTCTAGGGTTCTCATTCCTGGTAAAGCTGGAACTTAAAGGTCAAAGCTTCTCAGCACAACGAGTGCTTATCATGTCTCCAGCAGGCGTCTCACCTACAAGGACAGTGGAGTGGACATTGCTGCTGGTAACAAGCTAGTGGAGATGATCAAGCCTCTGGCCAAGTCAACCTCCCGCCCTGGTAACTGTTCTCCTTCAACCAAAGTCTAAGAAATGTTGGGTTCCGTCCAGGTAGTCATCTTGTCCCCTTTTCTGTCTGTCAGGCTGTAAGGCAGATCTCGGAGGCTTTGCTGGTCTCTTTGATTTAAAAGCTGCAGGGTTTGTTGACCCAATCCTGGTGTCGGGGACAGACGGTGTTGGGACCAAGCTAAAGGTGGGCTCAAGCTTCATTCTTCTTTTGTTAAATGACTGTTTACTCAGATTGGCCCCTTTTCACCAGAAATACAAGCCTCATCGGTCTTTGGTAAAAGGAGGACAGGCCATAAACAGGAACGGTGGACAGAAGGGAAGCAGGAGGGTCTTGAGAGAACAAAGCAGGGCTTGCAGGTTTTATGAGGTTCTGGTTCTATGATGTTTTTCAGGTTGCTCAGGCATGTGGACAACATGGCGGTCTCGGTCAGGATTTGGTGGCCATGTGTGTAAACGACGTGTTGGCTCAGGGCGCAGAGCCGCTGTTCTTCCTCGACTACTTCTCCTGTGGCAACCTTAATGTGGAGGTGGCCGCCTCTGTGGTCGGCGGCGTCGCCAAGGCCTGTGAGATGGCTGGCTGTGCCCTGCTGGGTAAAAATATACAGAATCGTGATGATTTAGATGTTACTATATCCAAATAAAGACTTCATGACCTGTCTGGAAACACCAAACAGGTGGAGAGACAGCAGAGATGCCAGGCGTTTACGCTTCAGGAGAGTACGACCTGGCTGGTTTCTGCGTCGGCGCGGCAGAGCGGGGGTCCCTGCTTCCCCGGCTGGAAGACGTCGCTGAGGGGGACCTGCTGATCGGAGTGGCCTCTTCAGGGGTTCACAGTAACGGTTTCAGCCTGGTCCGCAAAGTCCTGGAGAGGGCCAAGCTTAGTTACAGCTCCCCTGCTCCATTTGGCAAACCGGGACACACCGTTGGTGAGTGACCTTCAACCTTCAAGTCAGACCACTTTATTCCTGCATTTAAAGACGATATCGTCTCTGGACTATATTTGATTTTATTAGTAGCCGCCCTGGGTGTGTTCTATTTTGCTAAAATCTGCATGCTTTGGATGTTCTCTCTGGGTGAAAAGTTCATTCATTATCGCCTAAATGTTGTTTTTATAAAATAAGCAGCCAGCTCAGCGATATTTCCCCTGATTTTTCTTCCAGGGGAGGTGTTGCTGACTCCTACAAAGATCTACAGTCGCCTTCTGCTGCCGATCCTGCGCAGCGGTGCTATCAAAGCCTACGCACACATCACCGGCGGGGGGCTCCTGGAAAACATCCCCCGGGTTCTCCCCCAGCAGCTGGCTGTAGAATTAGGTGAGATGAAAGCACAGATACTTGATCGCTTGTTTGCAACTTTAATGTAGAAAAAGTGTTGACATCGACAATCTGCAAAAACATTCATGATTCAGATGCATCCCGGTGGAGCATCCCTGCAGTTTTCTCCTGGCTCCACAAAGAAGGGTGTCTGAGCGATGAGGAGATGACCCGGACCTTCAACTGCGGCCTCGGGGCGGTGCTGGTGGTGGCCCCGCCCGATGCTCAGAGGGTCCTACGCCAGCTTCAGGTCCATGACGAGGCATGGATTGTGGGTTCGTTGGCTCACAAGCAGCCTGGTGAGAAAGTAAAGCATTTAACACCCTCTGATTTGTAAAGTGCAGCTTGAAATAAACCGTTGTGATCTCGCAGGGGGGTCAGCTGTGGTGGTCCATAATCTAAAGCAAAGCTTGTTGAATGCATCTGCTGGTGGGCAGCTGGAGGCCCGGAATAGTGAATGCCACGAAAACAGCATCACGCCACGCAAAAGGACGAGAGTGGGGGTCCTCATCTCCGGCACAGGTGTGTTTTATCTGATGGATCACAGTGCTGGACCTAAGGAAGTCTTCTAGAAGAGGACGATGTTCTGCACTGTGTTACAAGTGATTCTCTTGGACCTTCCAGGTACCAACCTGCAGGCCCTGATAGAGCAGGCCAAATGCTCGTCCAGCTCAGCAGAGATTGTGGTTGTCATCTCCAACAGACCTGGTGTTCAGGGTCTCAAGAGGGCATCTCTGGCTGGGATCCAAACACGGGTACGTCTGACAAGAACCTACAGTTGCAGAGTTGCAGCATCTTCACTGCAATGTATTGGTGGGATGTCATATCTGCTCTCACTCTGGCCCCAAACCAGGTGGTGGACCACAAGCTGTATGGGAGCCGAGCAGAGTTTGATGGCACCATTGACCGAGTTCTGGAGGAATTTGGTGTGGAGCTGGTCTGTTTGGCCGGATTCATGAGGATCCTCACTGGAACATTTGTCAAGAAATGGACCGGTATCAAAATGCTGTTTTATGTTCAACTGAAACCTGACATCTACACGCACTGTTTCAGTTGATTATTACCTGATAAATCTGAACCCCACAGGATTTCTACCAATGAATGTGTTGCTTTTTTCACTTCAGGTAAACTAGTGAACATCCATCCATCCCTGCTGCCCTCATTCAAGGGTGTAAATGCCCAGAAACAGGCTCTGCAGGCTGGAGTGAGAGTCACTGGATGCACCGTCCACTTCGTAGCAGTAAGTCTCCTTTTGTCACTGCAGGTTCTGCACTAAAGCTGAAAGGCCTGTTTAGGGTTTTGTAAGATAATTAATGACATTTTGGATGTAAGGATGCATTTGAGTTGTTATTTTCTTTAGGTGGGATGATATTAGAACCGCCAACAAAGAATTACTGGGTCTACAAGTTTTAAGTTGTTGTAGGCCACAATTATACATACAAGCTCAAATATACACTTTGATTAGTTGAATGTCCCACATCAAGGTGCAGAGACAACATGAACCTTTTTTAGCAACAATCAAACCTCTGGTATAATTTCTGGCTGGATATCTGACCACTCTTCCTGGCAGAATTGATTGAAATGAGTTGTTTTACTTGTAAACACCAGGATTTTAACCCATGTTCAACAGGACTGAGGTCACGGTTGTTCAAAATGCTTCATGTTAACCTGTTTTATCCACCATGCTTGACAGTTGGTGAACCTCTTTGGTTGGAAGGCTTCACCTTGACTGCTCCAAACAGCTCCATCATCTTATTTTTTCTTTCTTCAGAAAGTTCCTTATGTTGCTGCATATTTTAGTTGAACTTAAGGGCTCAGTTTTTGGAGAAGGGGCTTCTCTCTTACTCAGAGACCTTTTTGTTATTGAGGAAGGGTAAAACTGGACCTGGGTTGTTCCTGGATTGCTTCTAAACATATTAATCAAGTTTTATTGAAGCGAGGCTGAAAGTTGAGGCCACTAAATTGTGCTTAAAGCTTAGTGTGTCAGGAAACCAACCAATGTAAATGAGTTCTACCATAAGAGAATTGTCAAATATCCAGCCAGAACCAAGCTAGAACCTTGATTGTGGTTATAAAAGGTTTGTGGTTCGCTGTGGGACGTTTAAACAAATGTTAGAGGAAGTGTATGTATATATTTGAGCCTGGGTAAAGTAGAACAGTGCAATCTTTAAAATTCATTGTAACTAGTGTAATTGTTCCACCCTGACAAAACAATCAGTTCAAACACATCAATAAAATTAGATACTTAATTCTTTATTAGGCAACGTTAAAGTACTGATGTGTAGTCTTTGTTTCACCTGTTTCTGGCAAGTCCTTTAAGCATTAATTTACTCTGGGATTTTGTTAATACACTACTTCAGACCTAAACTCTCTATTGTCTCAGTCACATGTTAACGTGTATAAAATACCAAGAAGATGTGTGGCTTCTGATGGACTTTTCAGCTCTGAGATGTTTGAGGAGGTTCTTGCCTGTTCAGCATTTAAATCATGCAACATCATCTCAACGAGATCCAGATTACAGGCTTTGACTAGGCCCAGGACTTTGCATTTCTTAATTTTCAGTTAGTCCATGGTTTATTTTCTTGTATGTTTTAGTGTCCATATCTGCTTCACCTTTTATTTACTTTAATAGCACCATCAGCTGAAAGGTACATTTCAAGGTGGGTTCTGTGATGAGCTGGCCAGGTCCAGCTACAGTGAAACATCCCTAAACCATGACACTTCCACCTCCAAAATATCCTCTGAGCTGAGGGTATTTTGAAGTTCAGAAAACTAAAGCTTGGAGGTAGAAGTGTCATGGTTTGTTCGGTGCATTGTTGCAGCTGGACCTGTCCAGTTGACGATTGTAGAACCCACCATGACTTACAGCTGAAACAGAACTGAAAAATCCTGGGCCTAGTCAAAGCCCATGTTCTTGATTTCATGGAGATGATGTTGGGTGACTTGAAATGGGCTGAACAGGCAAGAAGCTCCTGAAACATCTCAGAGCTGTGAACTACCCTCAGACTCATAGATAACAAAAAAACATCTTAATGAAGTTTTTTTTAATAAGCAGGCTACTAATTACCACAAAACTGATAATCATTTAAAATTTGAACTTTGCAGGCACTTAGACATGTGACAGAAATCAATAGAGAATAAGTTTGATGGGACTTTAGTAGAGTGTACAGAAACCACTTAGAAAAACCTTTCAAATGTAAGTCAAATGAATGCTTAAAGGACTTGCCGTAAACATGTTCTTCCTTTTTCTAGGAAGAGGTGGATGCAGGAGCCATTATTGTGCAGGAGGCAGTGCCAGTGGAGGTCGGTGACTCTGAGGAGAGTCTGTCTGACCGAATCAGAGAGGCAGAACACCGAGCTTTCCCCACAGCTATGGAGTTGGTGGCCAGTGGAGCGGTACAGCTGGGGGAGGACGGACATATTGTCTGGAAGCAGCAGAGCTAAATTGTGCAGCTCCTGATTAAAGCGTTTACATAAGATGTACCAGAGTCAAATTCCTTGTTTGTTTGTATGTACGAACTTGGCAATAAAGTTGATTCTGATTGGCTTTTGGTCCTCATGGCCCACTGTCCCGCAGGTTAGGGTGTTTTCCCTGCTGCCACACAAATGAATGGCTTCTGGTATCAGAGCCGTAACTAAAACATGCAGGACAGTGAGCCTGGAGAACCACGGCTCACAAACACTGGCCTATTTCAAATACATACTAGTAACATGCAAGTAAGGTGAAGAGCCAATCAGAAGCCTTAGTGCACCCCCCTTATTTCAAACACTAGTAAAATGACTAAACAATGAACGCTACTAGTGCAGCACAAGGCTAAGACAATAGATATCAAATAAATGCTGAAAGGGCTTGCCATAGATCAAAACTGTCTACAAATGTTACATAAAACTGGATGTAAAGTATTAACAATTCTGTGTTTTGTTTACAATAATCCATGAGTCCAAGCATGGAGTCTGCATTGAAAACTACATTCCAGTTAGATTTGCGCTGCTCTGCCTTACACTGAGCCTGATTGGTTGTGTTGTACCTGTGATGGTGTCTGAGTATCTGCATGTTGGAAAACATTAAAACTAGCTAGGAAAATTGAAACCTGTCTTCTGCTGTTTTCTACAACGCACTCACCAGCCACTTTATTTGGTTTATATTGAAATATGAATCGATTCAGAGCTGCAAAACCAGGCCTGCCGTAATATCATTTATTTTCAGATTTTGTTTAGAGTAAACATGGAAATTGAACAGTAAATCTGATGAATTGCACATTAATTGAATCTCCAGTGAACTCCAGTGTTTTTGTTATAGTGAGGCTGCTAGAGTTAACAATGGTGAGATTCTGTTTGACAGAGTCTGGTAATTTAGAGCTGATTTTAAATTACTGTCACACTTTTAAAACAATGTGGTGTCACCAAATCATAAATATAATTCTTACAATAATATCCTAAGAGTTTGTGTTGAAATAATCCTCCCTTGATAAACTTTAGTTGAGGGTGTTTCTTTTTCACATTGCTGCCAACTCTCACGATGTGTCCTGAGACAGAGGTCATCTTCCATTGGTGTCATCAAGAACATGGCAGGAAGCCATTATGATGAGACATGGTCCCAGGTGAGATCCTAAAGACTCGATCCATCCAAACATCCAATCCTGTTGGTGAGAGACCTGTTCCCTCCGCCCATCGTTCAGGACAACCAGGCTGCCCGTGGAGAAGACTCCTTCAACAGATGGAGGGAAAAGGTTGGAGTGCTATCCTGGCTGCAAGCCTGAGCTCAGGTGGAGATGCTTTCATATGACCAGTCCATTAATGAAGTTCTTTATTGTTCGAATTATATTTGTGTAAATAACTGATCGTTCATTGGAAAAGAAAATTAGATTTATTATTGATTGTTTAATGAACTGTGAGACTGATTAATGTATTAATTATACAGCAGGATAACTTTCATAGCACTAGTGATAAACACTATAAACTGCACTTGATTCAACAATAACAGAGCGAGAGTTTCGTTTATTGTCGATGGGTTCGATAAAATATGGCGCTAAGGCAGCAGTGCTCATCCATTACGCTTCGCGCTACACAATTTCAGTAGAACATTTAATTGTGAGAAACCAATTAACCCTGATTATTTAAGGATTTTTGTGTCCTTAGCAACTGAAAGGTGCACCTAATAAAGTGGCCCAGTGAGTGCATCGATAATAGAATATTTTCGTGTTGCGAACAAACATTCCTACCTTTCCCAGGACTGTAGTGCTGATCATGTCTGCTGGTTTCTGTGAAAGCGCAGGACAGACAGCCTTTCATTCCCAGCTCTGGTGGACAAGCAGGATTCTCCTTCCAGGCCATTTTGGCGCAATAACCCCATGATCTCCTCTGTTGGAAGGAAAAATGACTTAATTTTTCACGCAAGGAATCTTTTATATATTGCTGCAGAGAAAAGCCAACATACCTGGATTGTTCTCAGCTATGGTGATGAGGTAACACAGGCCTTCACTGGAGAGCAGCTGAGCAACCAGAGGAAGAAATCTGTCGGTCACCTCTCTGCCTCGTTCTCCACCAGCCCAGGCAGCTTCTATACCTCTGCTGCCCACCTGGAAGGAAAAGGAAAAACATGTTGACATTCACATCTTTGGAGCAGTACAAACCCAGCTGGACAGAGCTTACCTACCTCTTCGGAAGGGGTGACCACATACGGAGGGTTAAAGAGGAGGACATCCACTTTCCCACACAGCCGAGGCAGGAGACTCTCCACCTTAAAACAGAAGTGTGAAAAAATCAGGATGATACACTAAAAATTAAGTGCTGCATCTACCAGGAGGTGGGGGTCTCACCAGGTCTGTGATGACGGGCTGCAGTGAGACACGGTTACAAGAAGCGGTTCTGGCTGTGCACTGCGCTGCAGCAGGATTCACATCGGTGCAGCTAGCAGGAAAACAGACGTGCAGAACATTAAAACACTTACACAGTTAGAGAGATCAAGGACAAGTGCAGGTTAAATCTGAGCTAGCCAGCAGCTGTCTTATCCTTTTCAGTTGCTTGTAAACATAAACAACAAATCAGCCAATCGGAACCAAAAATAAAATCAACGTGAAAAGCTTAAACTTTTCCCCTTACTCAGTTTTCATTTCTCTGTGTTCATCTAGACTTCAAAAATGGGAATATCAAATCCTGTTTTTTTTTTTTCAGGACTGCGTAGGAAACCTGAAACCTGCAGATGACCACACCGGGTGCCACTCCTGACAGCAACAATTAAAACAAGTTCACCTAAATTGGAAAAACATTGCCTTGTAGTCTTTTTCTTGGCTTGATTACACATTTTTTGTTTAATGACTGAAATGGGTTCATATTTATGTTTAACTCTGATTGAATCACTAGATTTACCAGAATACACATTGATATGTGAAGATTTCACTCCCCTAATTTTTTCCTGACTGTATATAGCACCAGTTCACAACAAATACATCAAACCACTTTACGAGAAAGACAATCAAAAAAACGCAATAAAGTCCAGATTAAATCAAATCAAGTGATTAGTATGCACCCTATAATATAAAAGAAATGTGAGCTATGCTCCCACATATGAAGCATAAAGAAGCTAAATCAAGCCCAAAGTAATAATGAGCTTTAGACGTCTGAACACACTAACAGATCAACAGGAAGGATCAGTAGATATACAGGAGAAACCTATGAAAATAGAAAATATGATAGAGGTGGTAGTTGTGATCCCAACAGAAAATTGAGCAATTACATCAATTAAATACTGGTATATTGACCAAAAACTGTAAACTTAATGAATAGGGGCAAAAATTAACATCAACCTCTAGTTTACGGTCTAATATCTAAAATTGTCACACTTGGATTCCTTCATTGACAGCTCATCTGTAAGCACTAAACGCAATGCAATCATGTACTAGAGCTGATCAGAGGTAGTTCAGATTCATTATAATCATTCAAATTGTCCTTTACTTATTTGCTGAATCATAACATCTCACTTGGGTGTTACATTCAGCTCCATAAATGGACCATGGGAGCATTTCTAGAAGATGGTTTCTCCGTGAGATCACATTACAAATAAAATAAATTAATGTAAATACAAGGAGCCAGACAAGTTCTTAGGAGTACCATCAAAAATTCAATAATTGTTACTACTTTGTATGTATTCAAGCAAGAAACTAGTATTTAAGAGCTGTGCATGGTATAAAATAACTCACAGGTAAAGAGCTGAAGGTCCAACCACTGATGCAAGAAATGCAGAGACCACTCCGGACCCACTACCCACCTCCAAACACACGCAGGGGCTGCAAACCGCGGAGACAGCCCACGTTTAGAGGAACATCATACAATGAAACATCAGACAGCGGGGTTCAAATGCAACCATGTGTCGCACCTCATGTGCAGCAACCTCTCTGCGTCTTTCTCCAGCGCATCAATCAGCAGGAACGAGTCCTCTGCAGGGTCGTACACGTCTTGGAAGCTTCCGCGTCCAGCATGGGAGTAAACCGGCGTGGGATAACAGCTGCGCATTATTGCTACATATTAAAAAAATGCTACGCAATCTCCGGAATCCTCAACATTTACACAATTATTAAAGTCAGTACCCTGCAACGATATGTAAACTCTCAGTTTCACTAAAACAGGAGGTCTGCTGTGTTCTACCAATCAACAACCGCATGTCGGTGTCGAAAGATGCTTTCGTCTATCCGTATAGAGCGCCACCTACCGTACGGGAGGATGTATTACCGGGTTAAAAGCTATATTATCAACAGGCAGCAACAATAAGTTGTAAAAATTAAAATAACCAAGAATATTGCAGTGTTGTGGAAATCAAGGCATTTAATGAATTGATTGAAACATGCCTTGTTTGTTACTTTGAGGAAATGACGTTGCTGATACAGAAATATCTCTTCATTCCTCGAATATTTCCTCCTATTATCTTAGCATAAACAAAGAGAATAGGTTCAAGCGTTCAATGCGTTCAAGCACCAACACCATTATAAAAGCAGTATGTCAAAAAAAAAAAGTATGTAATACACAACTGCATATGTAGTGAAAAAATATTTATGTAGGTTTAAAATAAATATTTAAAAAGAAATAAATGTATTTCTATTTACTGGAGCTGCTTTTAGTTCATTGCACTTTACCTCTGTTTATAAAGGTAACTTTCACTTCCTGTTTGCCAGGACTTTCACCTGAACTGGTTTGGATAAATCACATTTGTTTGATGTCTGTATCTGAATCTGTAACTGGAGCTAAAACGGTGTGCAAACAAAATATCCTAAGCGTTTTAACAGTAATTATTTGAAACTTTAACCTTTCAAGTTGAATCAATAACTAATGCTAACATGTACTTTTCATGGTAAAGGAACAGCTCTACAATAGAGGACCAACAATAATTGATTGCAATGTTTTATAGCCAACAGGAAGTTTTACCGCTAATATCTGCTAGTTTTACTGTTCCTCTCCCTTCACGACAGAATTTAGTTTAAACTAAGTTTTGTAGTTTTAACTATATTCTGTTATGTCCGAATGAAACCAATCACACTCCAAATATAATTTGTCTTCACAATATAGAATCAAAGTTTGGATGTTTGTCATTCAAAGAAACCATTGTTCTTTACAGACACACGTTAGAATATAGTAATTAATAGTAACTTGAACTATACTATACTAGTTAGTTAAGGTGGAAATATTTATTTGTCATTTTATGTCTAAATATTTAGATAGAGACGTTGCTTCTCTTCTCCCAGGAGGGAAAAGATCAATTAAATGCTGCTGACATTGAAAGGTCTCTGATTGTGTTAATATTGATTCTCCATCTCTAATAACATACATGTATAAAATATGTAGATTGTTATTTGCGGGATTAAATCAAAATAAGTGAATAATATGAAGTTTAACCCTTTTGTTTGATTATGACTGGTCACTGCCCTCTGGTGGTGATGTATTGTAACTACATTAACTAAAAATATTCCTCAGACCAATTGTTCAACCAGATGGATTGTTTATTTTTCTTTGTTATAATTTTCCCTTTAATGAAGTCCTTTTATTAAAAAAAAAGAAAATATAGAAAAATATGATGTTTTTTATTTTACAAGATTTGTGTATATTTAATATTTACTTATTTGTCTGACCTCCATTTGGTTGTGTTATTTCTATCAGCTAGATATCCATACATGTGCTCTCATTGGTTGGCAGAGTGGTTACACCTGCTGTGCTGTGAGTGCCATGATTCTGGGTTCAATCCCAGCCTATAGCAAACTTCAATCTTTCACATAAATTTTCTTCTCACACAGTTAGTATGTATAAGCTACTATCTTAAGTACTTTTTAAATAAATAAAAAATCCTAATGTCACTGTGCTATTTGTACCAGCTAGATCTCCTTGCTCACCAACTGGTTGGTTGGCCATGTGATTCCAGGCACTCTGCCATGGACCCGATAATCCTGGGTTCAAACCCTGCCACCTCCAATCCTTCACCAAGAAACACATTCAAACTCAGTGTTCCAAAGTTTGTACAGGGAAGTCAAAACTTAAGAATCTAGAGGTTTAGGAGGTATGTCTTCAATGCTACGGCAAGGGGGAGCCAGGACGATAGGTTAGGGTGGGAATTAATCATCATCCCCACCATTTTAGAGGACTTCAATCTTTCAGGGCAGCTGACCTGAAAGATTACAATCCCCAAGAATCACAACTAATAACGTGCTCTCTATGTAACCCTAAATCAATAATGTGTGAAGGGTCTAGTGGTGGACTTGTTCATGACCATAAGGCGCCAGTGGTGCAGTGTCTGGTTCAAATCCTCACTGGGCCTGGATCGCTTCTTGTATAAAGATATTATAACCGGCTTTGGAGATAAAACTGAATCAAAGACAAGGTCTAGAGTGTGTCTCTTAGTGCTGCAGATAACCAGGCTGTTAAATTAACTTATTCTTTTTGTTAACCTGCCATCCAAACATTCCTTTGTGCTCTACTTCCCTACCTACCTACCTACCTACCCTACTTAAACAAAAATTAGCCTAGTCCTTTAAGTCCCTAGTCCTTGATGTCCAAGCAACACTGTTCCCTTCCCTTCACCTTCCCCTTCCCTTCCCTTCCCTGCACCCAATCATTCTACGTTTGTTGACTAAATTATTATACAAGATTAAATAAAGAACGACAACAAGTAATATAGTTGCAGTTTCTCAGAACTGACAGTCATTGTTGGTTCTTGAACCATGTTAAACAAACATAGTATGTTAACAGTATTAATAAAGTCCACCAGTGTTACTGTTAAGCATATTAGTCAGTGGTTGTTGGATCTACCAGACATATAACCCCCACCCCCATTTACATCTCGGAAAGTCCAGGACCAGTGAGGATTTGAACCAGTCACTGCACCGCTGACAACTACCAGTCACGAACAATCCCACCATGCTACCAGGACCCTTCACACTCTAACCAATTCTCACAGCACATTTATCTTTTTATCTTTTACAACTCCGACACCAAAAGCTTCTGAGCTTCATCGGGTCCTTGAGACATCCTGCATTATACTCAAGTTCAGCTCTAATCATTTCAAAGGTGGTTGGCAATCTCACCAAAAACATTCATACTCTGACCTGCTCTTCCAGCCCTTTCAACTTCTAGATGTACCTTGAACCCAGGACCCTGTGAACTCTTAACAGCCCTCTCTAAACACTGAGCTAATCAGGCAGATACCTTACCATGTTTTCACTCTTTTGTAGACTCTCTACTTTTTAGATTTACCTTGAAAACTGTCATATTTGAGTATTGATCTGAGAAACACAACAAAGCAATGACACCTTACTTTAAATTTTTACAGTCATGGACCAACAGGTCACGCTATGAGAGCCTTGGCACTTTGACTTGTTCTCATAGTGCATTTATCTTTTCATATTCGACATCCACGATTACTTAGTAAACATGAACACGATGTGATTACTACCAGGAATTGAACGAAGAACCTTCTGAATTCTTAACAGGCTTCTCATCATTTTGAGCTATCCAGACACATACTTTCACCAACTTTCACTATTCCTTAGGCTCTTTATTTTCTTGGTTACCTGCAAAAGCTTCATCATGTTGAGGTTTTGAAACCCAGAAGATTAAAAGAGCACTCTAACAGTTTAAGCCAATCAATCTTACAAATAAAAGACATTCTTTAAAATACTTAATCTTTCCTTACAAGTTGAACACTTAAATATAATTTCCAATTTACCCTTCTCACTGTGAGTATTGAATCTCCTACCACCAGCTGACCAAACAAGCATCACAGTCTCTAAAGCCACTTGTGTGTCTATCTAACTTGCTTCCCCTCATCTTTAGACTCCTTACTTTCCCTGTTTACCTTAATAAGACATAATAATGTCAAATATTTGATCCCAGAATCCCAATGCACCACATTAAACAATTTAAGCCATTTAATCTAACAGTCTTTCCTTACAAATCAGGTGAGTCAATACTGATTTTAGAATTCAACCTTTCCAACATGCTCTTGGAGAATTGAACTCCCAACCACATGAACAACAAACAAGTTTCCCAACCACTAGGCCAGACACACTTTTACTTTTTACTTTCCATTCTGAACCTAAAAAGTTGGTAACTTCAACTGTAAAATATTATTCATCTTTTCCAAACCTCCAGATCCCCTCAAGGGATATACAGGTCCTTCTCAAAATATTAGCATATTGTGATAAAGTTCATTATTTTCCATAATGTCATGATGAAAATTTAACATTCATATATTTTAGATTCATTGCACACTAACTGAAATATTTCAGGTCTTTTATTGTCTTAATACGGATGATTTTGGCATACAGCTCATGAAAACCCAAAATTCCTATCTCACAAAATTAGCATATCATTAAAAGGGTCTCTAAACGAGCTATGAACCTAATCATCTGAATCAATGAGTTAACTCTAAACACCTGCAAAAGATTCCTGAGGCCTTTAAAACTCCCAGCCTGGTTCATCACTCAAAACCCCAATCATGGGTAAGACTGCCGACCTGACTGCTGTCCAGAAGGCCACTATTGACACCCTCAAGCAAGAGGGTAAGACACAGAAAGACATTTCTGAACAAATAGGCTGTTCCCAGAGTGCTGTATCAAGGCACCTCAGTGGGAAGTCTGTGGGAAGGAAAAAGTGTGGCAGAAAACGCTGCACAACGAGAAGAGGTGACCGGACCCTGAGGAAGATTGTGGAGAAGGGCCGATTCCAGACCTTGGGGGACCTGTGGAAGCAGTGGACTGAGTCTGGAGTAGAAACATCCAGAGCCACCGTGCACAGGCGTGTGCAGGAAATGGGCTACAGGTGCCGCATTCCCCAGGTCAAGCCACTTTTGAACCAGAAACAGCGGCAGAAGCGCCTGACCTGGGCTACAGAGAAGCAGCACTGGACTGTTGCTCAGTGGTCCAAAGTACTTTTTTCAGATGAAAGCAAATTCTGCATGTCATTCGGAAATCAAGGTGCCAGAGTCTGGAGGAAGACTGGGGAGAAGGAAATGCCAAAATGCCAGAAGTCCAGTGTCAAGTACCCACAGTCAGTGATGGTCTGGGGTGCCGTGTCAGCTGCTGGTGTTGGTCCACTGTGTTTTATCAAGGGCAGGGTCAATGCAGCTAGCTATCAGGAGATTTTGGAGCACTTTATGCTTCCATCTGCTGAAAAGCTTTATGGAGATGAAGATTTCATTTTTCAGCACGACCTGGCACCTGCTCACAGTGCCAAAACCACTGGTAAATGGTTTACTGACCATGGTATCAATGTGCTCAATTGGCCTGCCAGCTCTCCTGACCTGAACCCCATAGAGAATCTGTGGGATATTGTGAAGAGAACGTTGAGAGACTCAAGACCCAACACTCTGGATGAGCTAAAGGCTGCTATCGAAGCATCCTGGACCTCCATAAGACCTCAGCAGTGCCACAGGCTGATTGCCTCCATGCCACGCCACATTGAAGCAGTCATTTCTGCAAAGGATTCCCGATCAAGTATTGAGTGCATAACTGTACATGATTATTTGAAGGTTGACGTTTTTTGTATTAAAAACACTTTTCTTTTATTGGTCGGATGAAATATGCTAATTTTGTGAGATAGGAATTTTGGGTTTTCATGAGCTGTATGCCAAAATCATCCATATTGAGACAATAAAAGACCTGAAATACTTCAGTTAGTGTGCAATGAATCTAAAATATATGAATGTTAAATTTTCATCATAACATTATGGAAAATAATGAACTTTATCACAATATGCTAATATTTTGAGAAGGACCTGTATATATATATTTTTGCCGCACCAGTGACCTGTTCCCTTCAGTCTACAGTCTATACTAAACAGTGTTGTGATAGATTAACCATGTATACATGCGTATTTGTTGAACTTTGTCTTAATTGTATAGATCTATATTATGCTGAGCCCTGTTTTTTTGTTTTTGTGTTGTCCTGTTCAAAAAGGGCCAAAACCCACCACCTTATGATGCTGCTACCACCATAGTTGGTAGGATGTTTTTAGGTTTTAAATCCTCAAAAGGACTCCTCCAAACATATTTCTGGTCATTGTGTCCAAACTGTTTTGTCTTAGCATTAAACAGAACACTTTTGACTCATCTATGTAGGCTGCTGCACATTCAGAGCAGCATTTATTTTGGTCAGTATCCTCTGAGCTCATAGTGATGTAGAACTGGTGTCCCAGCAGTTTCCTGTGAATGGCAGTGTTGTGTTTCCGCAGTTCCTGGGTTGTTCCAGAACATCCAATTTGATGTCCTTTCATCTGGGGGCAGATTGGGATGAATTTCCTGCTGGAACACCTAATTTGCATTCCTTTTTGGTTTCAAATAATCTAGTTGACAGCCTGAACTATCTAGCCAGACATATTGTCTCTTCTCTAATTCTTCAATAGTGAAAACATTTCAATTTTCTACCTTAAATTAAGACTCTACCTAGACTTGGGTAGGAAAATGATCCAATAGTCTAAAGAAGCAGAGTATGTTATTTATCTTGTTGAGCTTTTTCAGACATTATAAATGTTGGCCAGCAGAAATCACTTAATGACAAGCTTCACCACACTGTTAACCAGTTAGTTTGGCTGTCAGATTCCTGTAAATGTTCCTATAGATGAAAATATTAAATGGGAACCATGTGGAAAGAAAAACTGTAAGACGCAAAGGAGGCTTGGACAGCATGATTGAGCAATAAACAACTTTATTTACAAATTGCAATTTTCAGGAACCTAGTTGTACATAGACAGCATATTTTTGTAAAGCACTGTGTCAGGCCTTGCTTCAAGTGGGGAAAAAAACATTCAACTGATGACAATCAAACCACATCTCTACTTCAGTCAGCCTGAATAAGCTGACTAATTTGGTTCAACCGGGAGCCAGGAAAACAGAGCTTGATGTGACACTCATGGATTTTATCCTAAGACTCATTTACTGTGGTGTCTGATCCTAGATTCTGTGTGTTGGTTGCAAAACTGGACCCTACATACTTTCTCCCCTCTTGACAGTTGAAGCGATGGTGGACAGGACAGCATTGTTACATACTGACAGTGTCACCCTCCAGTGGACTGCCATGGACATGGATTCCTGTCTTGCTCTCACATGACATCATGAGAAGGAAGAGAAACTTTCCACGGCCTGTCATGACAATAATGGTGGTGGAAACATGCTGGAATAGCACATATGAGATGCTGCAGCACCTATATGAGCAGAGATATGCTGTGGCTGGGGTCCTGCAATACTGCACAGATTTATCTCCGTCAGCGCCCACTGAATATGAAGCAACCGTTAAGTGTGTTTGAATACTTTTCCTTTTTAAGCAGCCAGAGTTGAACTTTCTCAAAACCAAAAGAGTGTCAGGCTCGAAAACACACAAAGGACTTGGCAAACAACTTGTAATAAATCTCAGCTGGGTACTTACTGAGAAAATGTCTGGAGAGAAGATCATGAGTTCTGTTTCCTTTCAACATTATGGGATTCAAGAATTAAAACTCGGCTTTTTAATATTCAGCCAGTGCTGAACCTGCTGTGCACCGCTTGAAGTAAAAAATACAACATGGATCCCATGACGCAGAACCATTATCCTCATCAACACAGCCAGAACATGCTGAAGCGTTCACAGGTAAACAGACAATCAAAGTGTCTCAGCAGCACCTGTGCAAGTGTGAACAAAAACCACTGTACCAAAAAATGTCACCCATTACCTCAGAGAATTAACCTTCAAGTAGTGACCAATTTCTCAATACGATGGTCCAAAAAGGCTCAAAGCACCATACAGGCTCGTTTGGGCCTCACTTTCTCCACATTCAGAGTGAAAATGACTGACTGTTAAAATAGTGCACCTGCCTAAATGTTCGCTCCATGTACTTCACACATCCAAACCAGTTGAGGGAAAAGGTCAGAATGATAGACAGGAAGTGAGAGGTTCCGGTTACTTTTATTGAAGGGGAAAAGTGGACTTTAACAAGAGTAGGTGGTTTTGGTAAATCCCATTAAATGTTTAGAAACCTTAATTAATGTAAAAAAAAACAATGAATGGTAGATAGAATGGTATGACTCCTTTGTATATTATTACTTTAGATTTAACATGACATTTCTCACATTCTGAGTTTGTATTGTCTTCTTGATTTTAAACAAACCAGAACATGGAATGAAATGACCATAGAACATGTGTCCAACTTTCTTTCTGCTTGACTTTCTGGATGTACTGACAAATATGTTATAAAAGGTCAAACGCTTTATTAGCATAATTGTGGGAAGACTTGCTATTTCCTTGCCGTTGAAAGTCTATGTCTGAACTTGGAAATTTGGAAACCCAGACACTCTTCTCCAGCTCTTCTGGGGGTACCTAAAAAGAAACGCATAGTTCCTCCCGTGAGTTCTATCTCTACCCTGATGCCTAATCCCAGTGGTGTGCCCTCAGCATCACAGCAGAATCCATTCCAAGCAGAGAAGCAGGGACTTTACACCTAGCCCTAATTTCTCTAAGGGTAAGTCCAGACACACTACACAGGAAAGCACATTTTTTGCTGCTTGCATCTGAGGTCTTGATCTTTGGTCCTGATCCTTTATGACTATCGGTCAGGGTCAGAACTTAGATAGACCCGTCAAGACCTTTGCTTTTTGGCCCAGCTCTTTTTTTATTATGACAAACCAGAGTAATGCCTGCATCACGGCAGACAAGGGCCCAATGAGTCCATCCCTTTCCTCCTCTTTATCCTCCCATCACTCATGAAAAAAATACCCAGATACTTGAAGTCCAAAATACTAAATCACAATATATTTCTAAAGTTCTTGGTCCATAAGATATGAGTGGACAAAAAGACCAGTGGGAGACCATCTTATTCTTTTATGATCATTTTCTGAACTTAGTTGAATTTTACTTCAAGTATCAACATCCAATACTTTTCTGTGTGATTTTCCATAATCATCTACCACAGTAGTTAAATGTCTTACTGCAGCACATGACGTGCCTCCTTTACATCCATCACTCCTAAAACCTTTGTATCAATATCATCCTGCACTGAACAATTCTGTTGTTTTTTTTTTTTTTTACAAAACACACTGAGATGAAAATGTTCGTTTTTTTCCACAGTGTGTGCTGTGGAGAACCATGAATATTTGTGGTGTTTTCAACATAATCGCACAGACTGAGATAAAGCAGGGCTTTTCTAAATGTTTGACAGCCTTGGTCCCGTGCTTAAATGACTTAGGCTTTTAAGTCATTCAGGTATAAAATCGCTACTAAACTCCAGGGATGGACCAAAGATAAGCAGGTTGACACGCAGAAAAACGAATTTTCCCTGAAAAAGGGCGATTTTCAAGGAGCTGTTAGCTGAGAGGGTGGCATATAGAAGATGATCAACTAAACGATGATGTCTACGTCAGGTCTTAGCTGGATTTAAAGTAAGAGATTTAAAGTAAGAGAAGGAAAATGTATTCCATAGTTTATCAACTAGGTACATTATAATACTATAATTATAATTAATATATTATATTATATTAATTGCTTCAATATGACAAATATATTTAAACAAATGAGAGCCCACACTGGATAACAACCTTCTACTTAAAAAACAGCAACATAAATAGATCAATAACATTGTTGCAGGCAAGCTTATTAAAATGTAATATTTCCGTCTAAGCATATAAAACTGAGTAAGTTTGGAATAATAGTTGTAAACATCTTACTTCACCTTTGTGCAAAACTTTAAATCAATATAACCTCTTCTATGCAAACAACACAGGTTACAAAAACAGAACCTGTAATACCTCTGAGATCAAATTAAAGATTCTCACCCAACAGCTAAACAGGTGTCTTAGAGATTAAAGTCTTGGACGGTAACTTCGTCTGTTGCATCATAATAAAATAGCACCTACAAACCTCTGAGGCACTAGGACAATCTGAAGTGTCTCATTAACAGTAATGATGCAACACAAGAAAAAACATCTGATCAAGATATCAACAACAAAATGCCATTCACTAATATCTGTTCAGCATTTCTATAATGAGACAGTTTAGCCCTTAACTTAAAGCCCTACAGTGGCTTGTAAAAGTATTCACACCCCTGGAACTTTTCTACATATTGTCACATTACAACCACAAACATAATATATTTTATTGGAATTTTATGTGAAAGACCAACACAAAGTAGTATAATTGTGAAGTGGAATGAAAATTATACATTATTTCTTTCTTTTCTTTTTTTTTTACAAAGTAAAAACCGAAAAGGGCATTGTGCAAAAGTATTCAGCCCCCCTGAGTCAAAACGTTGTGGAACCACCTTTTGCTGCAATTACAGCTGCAAGTCTTTTTGGGTATGTCTCGAGCAGCTTTGCACATCTTGTGATTGAAATTTTTGCCCATTCTTCTTTGCAAAACAACTCAAGCTCAGACAGATTAGACGGAGAGTGTTTGTGAACAGCAGTTTTCAGATCTTGCCATAGATTCTCAATTTTGTTAAGGTCTGGACTTTGACTAGGCCATTCTAACACATGTATATGTTTTGATTTAAACCATTCCATTGTAGCCCTGGCTCTATGTTTAGGGTCGTTGTCCTGCTGGAAGGTGAACCTCCGCCCCAGTCTCAAGTCTTTTGCAGACTCCAACAGGTTTTCTTCCAAGACTGGCCTGTATTTGGCTCCATCCATCTTCCCATCAACTCTGACCACCTTCGCTGTCCCTGCCGAAGAGAAGCAGCCCCAGAGCATGATGTTGCCACCACCATATTTGACAGTGGGGATGGTGTGTTCAGAGTGATGTGCAGTGTTAGTTCTCCTCATAGTGGTGAGCACATAGCTATGTGCGGTGAGTTTGCTGTGTCCCCAACATGGCTTCTGGCAAACTGCAAACAGGACTTCTTATGGTTTTCTTCTTGCCACTCTTCCATAAGACCACATTTGTCCAGTGCACGACTAATAGTTGTCCTGTTGACAGATTCCCACACCTGAGCTGTAGATCTCTGCAGTTCATCCAGAGTCACCATGGGCCTCTTGGCTGCATCTCTGATCAGTGCTCTCCTTGTTAGGCCTATAAGTTTAGGTGGACAGCCTCGTCTTGGTAGGTTTACAGTTGTGCCATACTCTTTCCATTTCCTGATGATGGATTGAACAGTACTCTGTGAGATGTTTATAGCTTGGGAAATATTTTTATAGCCTAAGCCTGCTTTAAACTTCTTTACAACATTATCCCTGACCTGTCTGGTGCGTTCCTTGGACTTCATGATGCTGTTAGCTCCCCAATATTCTCTTAACCAACCTCTGAGGCCATCACAGAGCAGCTGTATTCGTACTGAAATTAGATTAGACACAGGTGGACTCTATTTAGTCATTAGCAATCATCAAGTAACTCCTGAAGGCAATTGGTTGCACTCAGAGTAAAGGGGGCTAAATACTTTTGCACTTTTTGTACACCGCACTTTTCAGTTTTTTATTTGTAAAACAAAAAAAAAGAAATCATGTATAATTTTTGATCCACTTCACAATTGTATTCCACTTTGTGTTGGTCTTTCGCATAAAATTCCAATAAAATAAATGTATGTTTGTGGTTGAAGTGTAACTATATATGGGAAAGTTCAAGGGGTATGAATACTTTTACAAGCCACTGTAAATGCCTGAAAAAGCCCACTTACTTAAGTTTGAAAATCATTTGAAAAGAGGAAATGTTTAATAATTGTTTTATATATTAACTGCTTTCCACAGCAACTTGTTCAAACCAGATAATGATGTAATGCAACATAAACGTACCTAAATCTTTATCTAGGTTCCTAGAACCTTCTATAGCAAAACCTAACCTAAAATAATCTATACTTTATGAACCTTGAAGGTTATTTTCAGAACTTTGGTATTACTTGTTTCTTTATTGTATCTTTGTATGTACAATGAAAAAACACAATAACTAAAGAAGAACAAAAGAACAAACAAACATCAGAGGACATCCTTGTGTCATTGTAGCAAACAAATCCACTTTATATTTCAGTTTATAATCTATAAAGATTGCCATGCTGAGTAAAATACATTCGATATTCCCCTCAACAAATATTTCATTTTCTCCAATTGTAAATCACTCATTATATCTTTCAGTAAAGCTGTGTTGGAGGGGGGTGTTTTCTGTTTCCAATACAACAAAATCAGTCTCCGTGCCATCAAGGTCACAAAATCAACCATATTTTCCTAGGCATCCGTGAGTTGTACAGGAACTGGTCTCAGACCGAATGAAGCCCAGACTGGATCTGGCTTAAGCTGGTATTTCAAAAATGTTTGCGAGCTTTTAGAATATATTGTTCCAATATATTGTAATAAGAGGACAGTTCCAAAACATATGAGCCAGTAAGGCCGGCCGCCCTAAGGATCTGTCAACATCTTAGTTATATTTTATATTCTGGAGCTTACAGGACACTCTTAAGGACTTACTGGAAGTCACATTTTACATTCTGGAACTTACAGTTTGCTTTTTAGGACTTACAGGAAGTCATACTTTACAAACTGGAACTTAAAGGTTACTTTTAGGGATTTTTATTTTTCAAGTAACTTCCACAAGCTCGTCATTATAAGGAAAATGGCAAAAAAGATACGGCTTTGCGATGGATTTCTCCCAAGAATGCATATTCTGAAAAATCTAGTTTAAGTGAAGATATAAAGAAGGAATGCTAAGCTAATATTTTTAAGTTGTGAAAAAAGATTTACTTTGTGAACATTTTTGACATAGTAAACTCATTTTAGTGTAGAAGATAACTTATTTGTTTCTTATGGAAGGCTACACCACCTGCTCCACTGCATATGGGTCAAAACCATCAAGATGTTTTGATGCTTCAAATATATCCCAAAGCCGTCAAAAGATGCGCCACCCCCAATATGTGTTTCCCTTTAGGCATTTGCTTTAGCACTGGGTGGATTTACTTGTATGTTTTGGGTCATTGTCTTGTCGCAGGGTCCAGTTCAGCATCAGCCTAGGTTTTAGTTGTTTTTTTTACAGATTGTGTTAAATTTTATCACACACCCTCAAATGCACACTGGGATACATGGTAGATTCTATGATTCCCAAAGCATGACATTTGTACTTCTAGCCTTTACAATTATATTTTTCAAGAATGCTTTATTTGGTTTATGCCAAACATGTTCTCTGTTTTGCAGGACAAATAATTAAGTTTTAGACTCATCCGTTCAAAGAATACTCCCAAAGTCCTGCTGTTTGTCCACATTTTCTCTGGCCAACTCTAGTCTTGTCATGCAATGTTGTGATCCTCTCGGACCAACGTGCAACAACCCTCAGAAGCAGCATGGTGAGTTGAGAACTTTTTAATTATAATAATAAACTGAAAAAAGATAAAGGTAGCACAAATTGGGTAATGGATATGGAGCAGGTAGAAGTCAGAGTAGTTTACAGGAGGAACCAGTGACGAACAATAACAACCAGAGAGTATAAATGGTGAGGTGTTGAGGAGGCACAGAGTTCAGGCAGATGGCCGGGAGGTTGTCCTGAGGAGGCACAGAATTCAGGTGGCAAGAGATGTTTTGATCTTGACGGCCAGCGACAGTGGCAATGATGAGGGCTTGGAGTCTGGGAGTGATATTTAAACCTTGGAAGCCGGCGACAGTGGCAATGACAAGGAGCCTAGGAGGCCAGCGACGGCTGAGAAGGGGCCTAGGAGGACAGTGACAATTGAAAGGAGGTCTGGAGGTTGGCTGTGGTAGCGGTGCATGGTGACCCTGGAGAACCCAACCTGGCGACTGGCTGTAGCAGAGGCGAAAGGCCCTCGGAAATCGACGGCGGCTGGGAAGGTACCTTTGAGGTTCACGGCGGAGAGTTGAGGACCTTCTGGGAATCCAATCTTGAAGTCGGCCGTGGAGCGTAGAGGATCCTGTGGGAACCCGGTCTGATGGTTGACAGAGAGTAGGAGATGGAGACTTGAACCCACGGAGGAGCTCGGGAAACTTGGAACCAGGGTGGAGCTCTGGAGAATTAGAACCAGGAGAAGCCTTGGTTAAGTCCTGAAGAGGGTGCAGGAACCGCTGGAACCCTTGGAGAGGCCCTGAAGATTGACGTGGAAGCTACAGAAATAGATTTGTTTCTTCAGTTTTTGTAATTTTTTTATAATACTTGAACTTTTCAGTCTATTTTATAACACAAAGACTATCAAGAGTGTTTCTGTTGTCTTAAATGCAAAGTGTGAGTGCTGGTGGGTGTTCGGACCTATTGGAATCATGCAGATTGTTTAACCAATTAAACATTTGAACATTATTGGTGAAAACTAATAAAATCAAATGTCACAATGTTGAAGGTTTTGCAGGATACCATCCCACATAGAATGAAGCTTGGGTTGGATATACCAAAGCTGCTAAATTTAAGATCCTACCTTCGACTACAGGGCTCCAAGAATTAGAGTATCATAGAAAAGTTCAATACTTTTAATCACTCCTTTCCGAAAGTGAAACTCATACATTATATAGCTTCATTACACATAGAGTGAAATAATTCAAGCCATTATTTCTCTAATTTTAATGACTTACAAATAATAAAAAAACATAAATTCAGTGTCTCAGAAAATTTGAATACTCCAAAGGTATTATGAATCAGAAAAAGGCGGACCCAAGATTCAGCCAGACACAGTACTGAAAATTTAAAAGGTTTATTCAGCCACTCGAAAACGTCACTCAGGTAAAACTCCACACAGCTTCCGGGAATCACTGGGGCTCAATAATCCGAGGACAGAAACAGGGTCAATGATCGGAACAAGAGACGTCAGGCAAGGGGCAGGCAGAGGCATAAACCAGATGCAAGAAACAGGGTCGACAACCAGAATCCAAATAGTCCGACAGGGAGCAGGCAGAGGCATAAATCCAAAAGGCAAGGCAAGGTCAAGAACAATGATCAGACAGGAAGGAACGCTGGATATCTACTCACACAATGGCTTTCAAAAATCTGGCACCGTCTGCTTGTCAGAGTCAGTATATATCAGGGAAGACACAGGTGTATGGCATTCTACAGATTGCACTACACTGCAGCAGCCACCAGGTGCATCTAATCTGTTGACTGCAGCCAGGGAGACAGGGTAGAGCAGACGTGCAAGAATCATAACAAAAGGATCAATGAAAACAATATTTTAAACAGAAATGACAGGCTTCTGAATGGTTTGGTTCTTTTCTATGCACTCAATACATGGCTGGGGCTCCTTTTGCATAGATTCTTCAATAGGTTAAGTTCAGAAACAAGCTCAGCATCCTTCTCTTCTAATCACAGCTAAACAGACATCCCACCCTTCTTTGACGCACAGCTTTCCTGTCACACCTCAAATGTTTTATCTTTCACCTCAGCCATGGACCCTTCTGCTTCTACATTTGTCTTTGCTGTCTTCGTTGCCTATGTTTTCCTTCAACCAAATTAGAAGAGACTGACACTCCATTTGCTTCCCCCTTCCAGACTGGAATGGAGAGGCAACTGTGAAGCCGTCTACAAGAAAAGACAGAGCAGACAACTTCTTGAGGAAGCTTAGGACCTTCGGTGGTTGCAGCAAGATGCTGCATATCTTCTATAAGTGTTAGGCGTGGTACAACGAAGGACCTCGGAATTCAGACAAGCAGGCAGCATGACGGTAAGTGAAAAAAGATTTAATAACAAAAAACTCAGTCACAGGAGGAGGCAGGAACCAAAACAGACATGGGCAGGCTGGCAAGATAGGCTTGGCGTGAACAACAGGACACAGGTGACATGATCTGAAAAACAAGACGTGAGCATGATCCAGAAAATGTTTCCGCGACGAATGACAGAACAGGTGTGTATTTATGGAGCGTGAACCAGGTGAAGCAAGAAGACAGATTAGCTAGGTGCAGGTGAACTGAATAAAGTTGATTGACAGGACAAAACATGGCTTGAGCAGAACGGAAATCCAAGGATACAAACTAATAGAAATACAACTAGAAAAACATGAAACTTAAGCATAACCAGATCCAAAACCCAAACTTGACAAAACATGAACAAGACTAAAACATGACCAGAAAAATAAACAGAAACATGATTCAAAACTTCAACTGTGAAATAAGACCAACAAAATCCAAAAACACCCACAAATCATAACAATATGTCTGTTGTGGAGAGTGTGATCTCTTCTGCCATCATCTGCTGGGGTAGCAAGACCAGAGCCAGAGACTTAAAAAAGCTCAACAAGCTAATCAAGAAGGCTGGCTCTGTTCTGGGAACTCCTCTGGAACCTCTGGAGATCATTGAGCAAAGAAGGATTCCGAAAATGTAGAACATTAAGGAGAATCCTGAGCATCCTCTTCATGAGACTGTCCTACAACAACAGTGTCTTCAGTCAGAGGCTTCTTCAGATGTGCTGTAAGAAAGACTGCTACAGGAGATCCTTCTTGGCCACAGCTATCACAGCTATACAAAACACTTGCTGCAATATTTGTTAAGCGAAGTGCAAGGCCAGTGGCGGGAATACTGGTAATCTAAGGAAGCACCTGGTTAAGCAAAATATTTTTCTCAAGGCGGATGAATGCACAATTTTCGACAACCTCAGCTTTACGGCTACAACTCCTGCATTCAGCATCATTAGCACACCTGCATCCATAAGCAACTCATCATCTGCAGTCAGCAACATGGGAGAAGAAATGTTTGAAACAACTGCGATGTTACAACACAAACAGCTGGATCTTGTTTTGATATATTCATTAAAGTTTATATATTGAGTAATAAATGTGTTAAATTGAAAAGTTTAGAGATTTTATTATTAAACAAATACACATTTACTCTACAACATAAACACACACAAAAGTACTGAAAACTGATACCGTTAAGTACGATACTGATTTCCATGTACCGGGCATCGGTACCGTATTGGATCAAGTGTGAAAGGTACCCATCCCTAATTCTCTCTGAGGTTCAGGTCAGGGCAGTTTGCTGGCCAATCAAGCACAGTAACACCACAGCCATTGAAGTGTGAGCCAGTACCAAGTCCTGCTGGTTAACAAAATCAGCTTTCCTCTGCAAACCTTTGGAGGTATTTGGAGCTCATTAGGATGAGACACCATGAGGTTCCAAAATTCATCTTTTTTACATTATTCAAATTCTTTGAGACACTGAATTTTAAGTTTCCATTATCTACAAGCCATAATCATCAAAATTACAAGAAATAAAGCGTGACATATTTCATTCTGTGTAATGAATCTATACAGTTTTACTTTCTGAAATGAGGATGAAAAATATTGAACTTTTTCACAATCTTCCAATTTTTCGAGATGTAATGTAGCTATAAAACAAATCTCTGCTGATCTTCAAACACCTGTTATTGAACCTGTTTGAATGGATCTAAAGCAAGCTAAATCTAATCTCCGGCTTCCTCCCACAGTCCAAAGACATGCCTGTTAGGTTAATTGGTGATCTAAATTGCCCTTAGGTGTATGAATGAGTGTGCATGGTTGTTTGTGTGTTGCCCTGCGATGGACTGGCGACCTGTCCAGGGTGTACCCCGCTTCTCGCCCATAGACTGTTGGAGATAGGCCCCAGCTTCCCTGCGACCCATTATGGAATAAGCGGTAGAAAGTGACTGACTGACTAAATCTAATCTCAAAAAGGGTGAAATGGTGAAGAAAGGTTGCATCAGTCTTCAGGTTAGTCGTCAGACAGAAGGGCGTATTTTAAGGATGATAAATAAGGCATCTTAATGAAGGGTCATGTCTCGTCTTCACCTCCCTGATGGACGGCAGTAAGAACTCCTCTCTGTGCTTTCCTAACCATAACTCCTCCTGCAGGAGGCTGCTGCTGCCCCTCTCTGAGACCGTTCTGTTTCACACATTGCTGACTCTCATCTCCCTGCTCACTGTAATGCTCAACCTGCTCGTCATCATCTCCATCTCCCACTTCAGGCAGCTGCACAACCCAACCAACTCCCTGCTCCTGTCTCTGGCTGTGTCTGACCTGGCGGTGGGGCTGCTGGTGATGCCCATCGAGGGGCTGCGGTACTTGGAGACATGCTGGCTGCTGGGGAGGCTGATGTGTGCTCTGACTCCTTATGTCTTTTACTGTCTGATCTCTGCCTCTTTGGGCCACATGGTGCTTATATCTGTAGATCGCTATGTGGCCATCTGTGACCCACTCCTTTACCCCACGAGGATCACAATGATTAATGTGAAGATCTGTGTTTCTCTCTGTTGGGTCTGTTCGCTGCTCTACAACGGATTGATCCTGATGGAACATTTAGGCCAGCCAGATAGGTTCAGCACCTGTCACGGGGAGTGTGTTGTAATCGTAAGCCGAGTTTCAGGAACTGTTGATCTCTTTTTCACCTTCATAGCACCATGTACTGTGATGGTTTATCTTTATTTCAGAGTGCTTCTGGCTGCTCTCTCCCAGGTGCGTCTCATCCGTTCACAGACAGCGGCTACAGCTGTAAAATCAGCTCAAGCTGTTACAAGATCTGAGTGGAAGGCAGCCAGGAGCCTCGCCATTGTAATTGCTGTGTTTATAATGTGTTATTCTCCTTATTTTTATCCTTCCTTGGAGGGAAAGGACACATCCAGCAGCTTGTCCTACTTTTCTGCTCTGACTTGGATTATGTTGCTGAACTCTAGTATGAATCCTATCATTTATGTTTTGTTCTACCCCTGGTTCAGAAAAGCTATCAAACTTATCCTAACCCTAAAAATACTGCAGCCTGACTCCTGCGACATGAAGATGCTGTAGGTAGAGCTGACCACAGATCAGATGTGTGATCTTTTCTCAGTGGCAAAGACTTTAAAGATGCTCACATTTTATACTGTGTGATCAGACTTCATGTGCATTAAGTTAAACAAGCAGCAGAGGTTTCTGTAGTTGCCATGTTTTTAATGAATCTCACATGAACAAACATAACAAAAGGGGAACATTTCTAGAAGGAAAACTATTATGACACAGAGCCTTTAATCAGGCAGTTTTGACCTGTTCATGTATACTTTATAGAGTAAAAACCTGTACATGCATAATGTGATTGGCCTTAATACCATCCAAAATCATAAATCTACTAATTTAATCACAAAAGCCTTATTCCTTCTTACACAAAGTACAACAGTAAGTATAAATCTTGTCAGTGTTTTATAGAAGTGTAATATAATAACAACTCATTTGCTTTTTCTATCTAAGAAAAAACTTAGTTGGCCTTTTTGCACTATGTGAAGATTTTTAACACAGACCCACACACAAACCTATTTTATTATGATGGTTGTGGCTGTTTCTCCTCTTTGTTTTTCACACACGTTTTTTTTCTCTTAATGAAATACAAATTTGTTCCATTTTTCAATATTTGTCTGCAAAAACTGCATCACAACTTGTTATACATCTAAATAAAAGGAAAGTGAATCTATGGGCGTTAAAGGGAGCCCATTTGCTAGAACAGATTTTGCAATTTTGCTAAATTAAGACTGAAGCTGTAATCCAGGTTTTATTCAAATGCATTGTATTTATCAGTGACAATGCATTTCAACATGGCAGGCATAGTGTACGTCTGATGTAAAATGTGTACATATGTAAAACATTAAATGTGTAAAATATCACAACACACAAGAGGCATACGTATGAAAAGAAATAAAGATGCATTTTTAAGGAGAGACCAAAAATATGTCTGAATATTTTCTGTTTTGCATGAAGGCTACTCGGCCTGTTATCACAATGGCTTCAATAAAGTTTACCAGAAGTCTGAAAATGGGAAAGCTTTGCATGAAAAACTAAGTACACCCTTGTGGCATCAATAGATTTGAGAAGGAAAGTAGCAACCAGGTGTTGCTGATACAATGCTCTGGAGAACCGATCATTAGCAAGTGTGAGCACCTCTATAAAAGCAGAAGAATCTGCAGTTTGCAGGTCAGAAGGAGTTATGTGTGTATAACAAAGACAAGGTGTAAACACATAAGAAATGACCTTAGAGATGCAACTGCTGCTACAGATCAATCTGGAAAGAGTAATAAGGTAATCTCCAAAAGAATTAAAGTTCATCTTTACAGAGAGAAAGAAAATTCACAAGTGGAAAATCTGCAATTTCCCTCAAAGGTCAGACAGTGCAATACCTTATTTTCAGCTTCATCTTAGACACTACAGACTTCAATTGCTGAACTTCAGGATAGGAGAAAATTAATATGGCCGAAAAAAAAAGAGTGGTTTGTTTGGAAGGGTGGCCTGGAAAAAGCATATTCTTTCTAAAATATAAGGCAATAATACCAACAGCAGAATCTTGGCCCAAACTGGGTCAACAATTGGACAATGATCCAAAAATACAGCAACAGCTCTACAGCAAAATTACTGAAAGAGAAAAGGATCAAGGTGTTGCACTAGGTGTCCAGACCTTGACCCGACTGAAGTGCTGTTGTGAGACCCCAAGGGAGCTGAGCAGGAACATACATCCACAGACAATAAACCAATACAATACTGTAAAAAAAGAGTGAAGGGGCGCTGTTGAGCGGGAAAGGGAGCAGGACGTGGGTTTTATAGCTCCTGCCAATTTCGGTTAAAATTCTTATTCAGCTGTGATTTTCTTTGTAACCCAAGCCTTTTTTCTACACTTTTATATTCCAGACATGAGTAATGTTATGATTCTGGCCCGTCTGCCTGCTCTGCTCTCAATCAACTCATCTGCTTCACCTGTCTGCTGCTGCGTTGCTGCGCAATCACCGTCATGCCACACGTCTGTGGAGCTGCAGTTATATAGAGCCATCAGACGGTACCAGATTATTTGTGAGTAGTTATCCAGCGTTCCTTCCTGACTGATCTTGTTCTCTGACCTTGCCTTGCCTCATTGATTTTGCCTTCTTGCCGGCGCCTTGTCTGACGGATTGGATTTCGAATCTGTTTTCTGCCTCTGCCTGCACCTTGTCTGATGCCTCTAGCCCTGGAATTTGACCCTGTTTCTGTTCCTGGATTTACGCCTCAGCCTAACTACTGGTTTTTTCAGCCTGAGCCCGCCTGGCTCTCTAGTCCGCCTGGAATTATTGTCAAGAGGACAATCACAGCTCTCTGTGTTCCTGTCACAGCTTCAGCTGATTCCTCTGAGGATTTGGATCAGTCGGCAATCAGACTTCAGTCTGTTGGACCATCATTAACTGTCTGGATCACTTCCTCCTCTGGATTCTGTGCCTCATCCCCAGACTGAGAAGTGGTTCCTAGAAGCTGACTGCTGTTCTCCTGCTCTCTGATCCTGAGTTTTTGAATAAACCTTATCACTTTGTGTTTGGCTGAATTTGGGTTCTCTGTCTCTGGTCGTGATAGTAAAATCTGGCCAAAAGATGGACCCATCGCCAGCACAGCAGTGTTGATCACTCTATTGCCCGTCTAGATTCCGGCATGGAGGAAATAATTTCTATGCTGCGCTCCATGTTTCCTGCCTCCACGTCAATGCCCTCACAACCTGTTGCCCCCAGAGTTCCTGATCTTTCCGCTGTGGTAAGAGAACCTAGCCTCACGCCTCCTGAGCTGTTTAAGGGAGATCCTGACCAGTGCCATGCTTTTCTTACTCAGTGTGAGATTCATTTTGAACTTCAGCCATCTTCGTTCCATTCTGAGCGATCTAAGGTGGCGTTTGTTATTTCTCTGCTCTCTGGAAAGGCTAAGCAATGGGACACTGCTGAGTGGCAAAATGGTTCGGTCACGTGTGCTTCTTATTCTCCATTCTCCAAGGAGCTCATCAGGGTTTTTGATCCAGTTCTTCCTAGTCGTGAAGTTGCCAGAGGTTTACTCTCCATTAAACAGGGGGAGAGAAGCGTCACATCTTATATCATTGACTTTCATTTATTGGCAGCAGACAGTTTTTGGAACAAGCATGCTAAAATGGATGCTTTCATGCAAGGTCTTAATGAGAACATCAAGGATGAACTGGCTACCCAGGACTACCCTGCCTCCCTTCACCAACTTGAGGACCTGGCAACCTGCATCGATTTGCAGCTCACAGAAAGGAGGAGGGAGAGGCTTCATAGGGGGTTAAACCTTCTTCAGCTCACAGTCCCGTTCCCCACCCAGAACCCAAGGGTCTTCCACCCCCTTCTGATCACCGTTGTGACCCGGAGCCCATGCAGTTGGATCGTTCAAAGATTTCTGCGGGGGAGCGTGATCAACGAAGGAAGAATAACTTGTGTTTTTATTGTGGTGGACAGGGTCATGTTGCCTTTAAGTGTCCGTTAAAAGCCCAGGCTCAGTAAAGGTGAGAAAAACTCTACTGAGCCGAAGTCAACTGTCTGTCTCCTCATGCTCATTTCCTGCAACCATTCAAGTGTCTTCCACTTCTCATCAGGTGTCAGTGTTCATTGACTCAGGGGCGGACACAGAGTTTATGGATGAGTCGTTCGCCAGGGACCATGACAACAAGCTCCTTCCCACATCTGACACCCGTAATGTTCTGCCATTAGATGGTCATAGTATCAACAATTCACACTACAAAACAGACGTAATAAGACTCACACTGGGGGGCAATCATCAGGACGAAGTCACATTCAGGATCATCAACTCGCCTAAACTACCCATTGTTTTAGGGGCCTCCTGGTTACAAAAGCACAACCCCCACATTGACTGGCAAGCCAAAGAGATATTGGGCTGGGCTAAGTTCTGCTCGGCCACTTGTCTGTCTTCTGCCTCTACAGATATTATTCCGGAGAACGACATTGAGGAGACATACCCCGATCTGTCTAAGGTGCCGCCTGAATATCATGCGTTTAAGGAGGTTTTCAACAAGTCCAGGGCCATGGCACTTCCAAGTCATAGACCCTATGACTGCACCATTGAGCTCCTACCAGGCACCTCTCCCCCTAGGGGTCGATTGTATTCATTGTCAGGACCAGAGAACCAAGCCATGAGGATGTATGTTGATGAGTCACTAAAAGTTGGTATTATCGGACCTTCTTCTTCTCCAGCAGGGGCAGGCTTCTTCTTTGTGGGAAAGAAGGATGGTTCCTTGAGACCATGTATCGACTATAGGGGTTTAAACGACATCACCATCAAGAACCAATACCCTCTACCACTTATGAACACTGCTTTCGACCAGATTCAAGGCGCCAAGATCTTCTCTAAGTTGGATTTGAGAAACGCTTACCACCTTGTTTGTATCAAGGAGGGGGATTAATGGAAGACGGCATTTAACACTCCCACTGGTCACTATGAGTACTGTGTAATGCCTTTTGGTTTAACCAATACCCCTGCAGTTTTTCAGGCATTGGTGAATGATGTCCTGAGGGACACTGTTGGACCGTTTGTTTTTGTTTACCTTGACGACATTCTGATTTATTCCCAGGATCTGGAAACTCACAGAAGTCATGTTCGGACCGTTCTCCTCCATCTTCTTCAAAATCATCTGTTTGTCAAAGCTGAAAAGTGTGAGTTTCACACCACTACCACTTCATTCATTAGATTCATCATTTCTCCAGACTAAGTCATAGTGGAACCCTCCAAAGTCAAGGCTGTCTTGGAATGGCCTTCTCCTACCGACCGCAAACAGCTTCAAAGGTTTCTGGGGTTACAGACGATTCATCAGGAATTATGGCCTCGTAGCAGCCCCTCTTAATGCTCTCACATCGTCTAAGACAAGGTTTGTTTGGAACGAGACGGCAGAAAGAGCTTTTGTCAAGCTCAAAGGATTATTTACATCTGCTCCTGCTCTACGGTCCCCTAACCCCGATAAACAGTTAATTGTGGAGGTTGACGCCTCAAACACAGGGATTGGAGCAGTCCTAAGCCAAAGAAATTCTGATGACCGTATTCACCCATGTGCCTTCTTTTCTAGGACTTTGTCCCAAGCAGAGCGCAATTATGATGTGGGGGGCCGAGAACTGTTGGCAGTCAAGTTGGCTCTCGAGGAGTGGAGGCATTGGCTAGAGGGGGCTAAGGAACCGTTTCTTGTATGGACAGATCATGAGAACCTGGAGTACCTGAGATCAGCGAAGCGCCTTAATCCCAGGCAGGCAAGGTGGGCTTTATTTTTTGGAAGATTCAACTTCTCTCTGTCTTTCAGGCCTGGAGTCAAAAAGGGCAAACCCGATGGCCTGTCCAGAATACAGGAACCCTCCGAGTCACAGGCCTCTGGGGAGGATGAATTTATTCTCCCGGAATCAGTGAGACTCTCTGTCACCATGTTGGAGATAGAGGGAGAGGTTAGAGATGCCGCCAACGATCTCCCTATCCCAACTTCATGCCCACCTGACCGGTGTTTTGTCCTGGAGCACCTCGTACCCAAGGTACTTAATTCATGCCATAATTCACATTTGTTCCGTCATCCTGGTATCAGCAGGACGTTGCAGATGGTCCGGACTCAGTTTTGGTGGCCATCTCTTGTCAAAGATGTCACAGATTACGTCACGGCCTGTACTCATGTTCCCAAGCCAAGTCTTCTCGTCGCCCTCCTGCTGGACTCTTGCATCCCCTACCCATTCCTCCTCGTCCCTGATCACACATAGCCATGGACTACGTCACAGGTTTGCCAGTTTCTAATGGGTTCACAGTCCTGTTAATTGTCATCGACAGATTTTCAAAGATGATTCACCTAATTCCTCTCAAGAAGCTGCCTTCAGCCAAGGAAATGGGGGACATTCTGGCACGTGAGGTTTTTCGGCTTCATGGCATACCCACAGACATTGTCTCAGACAAAGGGCCCCAGTTTGTGTCACGTTTTTGGAAAGAGTTTTGTTCCTGGCTGGGGATTACTCTTAGTTTCTCTTCAGGATTTCTCCTACAGTCGGATGGACAGACTGAGACGGCCAACCAGGAGGTGGAGACCAAACTTCGCGCACTATGTGAGTCAGATGCAACTAAATGGTCTCAAAATTTACCCTGGGTTGAATATGCTGTCAACACCCTACCGGCTAGTGTCAAGGGGTTATCCCCTTTCCAAGTTGTGTTTGGTTTTCAGCCACCCTTGTTCACAGTCCAGGAGAAAGAAGCTGAGGTTCCTTCTGCTCAGGCCGCGGCCCTAAGATGTCAGCGCATCTGGAGGAAGGCAAGAAGGTCTATGATTAGAATGTCGGAGGTGCAGGCACGCACAGAAAACCGTCGGAGAATCCCTGCTCCAAGCTACCAGGTGGGACAGAAGGTTTGGCTGTCCACCAAGGACCTCCCGCTTCTGATTGACTCCCGTAAGCTGGCACCTCGTTTTGTGGGACCCTTTCCCATATCCAAGATCATCAATCCTGTGGCTGTTCATTTACGTCTGCCTCGTGCCATAAAAGTTCACCCTACCTTCCACGTGTCCCGGATCAAGCCCTACGTGGTGTCCCGTCTCGTTTGCACCACATTGTAATGTCAGGAAAGGGAAAATCTTGCACTATCCAGACGCAGCTGAAGCCGTGCTCTCAGGCCTCGGCTTCTGTGCCGCAAGCTAAAGGTGTCGAACCCGCCCCAACTCAGATGAATCCGGACGCCGACTCCCTAAAACTCGAGCTACTGTCTTCCTTGAAAGAAGACATCGCCGGAATTATTAAGAAGGAATTGCAAAAGGTTCTTGGAGATGCCCTGTCATCCATTAAAGCTGACTTACAAGCCGTGAAAACGCAGCTAGTAAGTGACTATGCTGCTACCGAAGCTAAACTGGGTAAGCTAACAGCTACTGTGGGGGATGTGGAGGAGGCGCTTACAGGCTGTACTGATGACGTCCCAGGTATGAGAACAACTCTCGAGCAGCTTACTGCCAAGTTCACCATGCTGGAAGACAAGTGTGAGGACTGTAGGATTGTAGGTGTGGAGGAGGGGCCTGGTTCCTGCTCCCCTACCGCTGTGGCCGCTCTGCTGAAGGAGGCGCTCGGGCTGGAGAAGGAACCACTGGTGGACAGGTTTCATCGCTCTCTTCAACCCAAACCTAAACATTATTTTATTTTCATGTACCTGAATGGCTAACACCACTGTAGAACCTGTTGTGGCAGGACCAGGCACATCTCTTAGTTTCATTAGCTGGAATATCAAGGGCAATGGTCACCCGGTCAAAAGATCAAACGTTTTTTCCCATCTAAAATGGTTAAAAGCGTCTGTAGTGTTCTTACAGGATACTCATCTTCAGATTAAGGATCACAGCAGATTACAATGCCCTTGGATGAGTCAAGTTTTTTATTCTGATTTTAATTCCAAATCAAGGGGGGTTAGTAAAACAGTACAATTTTTGCCCACTGGTGAGGAAGCTGATAAAAATGGTAGATATGTGATAGCTGCTGGTATATTAATGCAGAAAAAGGTTCTATTGGTAAACATATATGCTCCAAACATTGATGATGCTGAGTTTGCAAATAGATTATTGAGCAGCCTTCTGTTTTTGGATTTTCATTTGCTAATTTTGGGGGGTGACTTAAATTGTGTCATTGACCCAGCATTAGATCGATCCAATCCCCATAACTTAACTTTGATGGCTCAAGCGTTTTCTGATTTCATGATGCGGAGTGGCCTTGTTGACCCATGGAGATCCCGAAACCCAACAGGTAAAAAAATTTCTTTTTTTTCTAAGGTGCACCATTTCTACTCCAGAATGATTTTTTTTTTTTTATCGACCAGACTCTCACTGCACCTCTGATTATTTGAGTATAATGATATCAGACCACGCACCATTGTTATTAGATATTCAGTGGTTTAATTCTCTTTTATTAGCAGATGAAGAATTTTGCAACTTTATTTCTAATGCAATTGATGAGTTTTTGCTGTTTAATAAGAATGACTTTACTTCTCATTCATTGCTATGGGAGACACTTAAGTACTATCTCAGAGGACAAATAATTTATTACACATCTCTTTCCCATACACCCCCCTCACCATCCTCAACAACACTGTATCGGCCGTGGACCACTTCAGGTTCTTAGGAACCACCATCTCTGAGGACCTGAGATGGTCTTCACACATAGACACTGTTCGAAAGAAGGCCCAGCAGAGACTGTACTTCCTGAGGCAACTAAAGAAGTTCAACCTTCCACAGGAGCTGCTGGTCATCTTCTACACTGCCATCATTCAGTCTGTCCTGTCTTCATCCATCTCAGTGTGGTTTGGCTCATCCACAAAACAGGACAGGTCCAGACTGCAACGAATAATCAGGAATGCAGAGAGAATAATCAGAGCTGACCTTCCCTCCATCCAGGACTTATACAGGTCTAGGGTCAAGAAAAGAGAGAAAAGAGCTGCCAAAATCTCTGCCGACCCCACACACCCTGCACATAAACTGTTTAGAGTTTTACCTTCAGGCCGCCGCTACAGAGCACTGTTTACTAAAACCAGCTGCCACAGAGACAGTTTCTTCCCCCAGGCTGTTTCTCTGATGAACATTCAATAGAGTACAGAACAACAGCATACAGATGTTGCAAATGCACCTTGTTTTTTATACATGTGTATATTGTACATTGTAAATTTGTATATTCTGTAATGCAGAAGATTGCATTGTACATTGTATATTGTACATTGTAAATTTGTATATTCTGTAATGCAAAGACAGAACAAAAGAGCAAAGTGTACCGGAGGCAAATTCCTTGTTTGTATGTACGAACTTGGCAATAAAGCTGATTCTGGTTCTGAAATGTTTCCCAAATTTCCCTTCTGTTCCCCCTGAACAGCCCTGGGAAAAAATTAAAGCATATAATCCGCTTCAGAAAGGCCTGATTACAAAGATTTATAATTTTATTCTAACTCTAAGGGTTGATTCTAGTGTTAAAATTAACATTGCATGGGATAAAGAGTGGGGACTCCAGCTGTGTGAAGAGCTCTGGGATAACGCCATTGACAGAATTCAATCTACTTCCTCTTGTGCTCGTCTTAGTCTGATTTAATTTAAAGTGGTACATAGAGTTCATTTCTCAAAATCTAGGCTTTCTGAGATTTACCCAGATGTTATGGATACATGCGATAAATGCAAAGGCTCTCCATGTCGTCTTGGCCACATGTTCTTTTTCTGTCCTAAATTATATCATTTTTGGTCTAGTTGCTTTTCAATTATTTCTTAATTTCTTAAAGTGAATTTGCAACCTTGTCCATTTGTTGCCATATTAGGTATCCTCAACTCTACTCTAGCACTAAATTCTGCTCAAAAGGATAGTATTGCTTTTTCGTCTTTAATCGCTAGGCGTTCTATATTGTTACACTGGAAGTCTGATTAATGTCCCTCAATATCCCTGCGGGTTAAAGATATGGCGTTTTCTTTAAAGCTTAAGAAAATTGAATACACTTTACGTGGATCTACACAAAAGTTTTACAAAAAATGGCAATGTTTCTTTCCTATTTTTCAAACTTGGAGGTTTTGCCTAACAGAAGGATCAGTGTGATTTTTTGCTTTTGGTTATGAATATGGGTGTACATATCTGATTAACATTTTTTTTGGGGTTGATTTTGGTGAGCTGCGATGGCAAGCGGGGGTCGGGGGGTGGGTGGGTGTTGGATTTTACTCTGTAGTCTCATTTTTTAATTTATGTTTTTTTGTTGTTTTTTTTTCCTTTAGTTGAAAAAGCAAAAAAAAAGTGGCTGAAGATGGTGCACTGTAATCTTTTTACTTTATTTTTGTTAAATTACCTTCTTGTAATGCACTGTCTTGTCAGTATTATATTGTTGAGTGTATCAATAGATGTATACGTATAATAATTGTATACTGTAATTTGTTCGAGTTGCTCTAATGAAAATAATTTTTTTTAAAGTAAAAATAAAGTTGAAAAATCCTTACACAATGAAGGACAGACTGATAAACTCATAACAACTACAGCTGATAAACATGGCTCCACAAGCTGCTGAATCACTGGCCATTTTTAAAAAGTCACAAATAATGGGTAGATGTTAATCAGGTGTTTGCATAGGAATGTATCTGTCATGGTCCTGGTGTCTGGGAGTGAGTGTGTCTCCCTCATAGAAGAAGTCGTCTCTGGTCCCATTCTTCATCTCCTTTCTGTTCTCTGCATGCCCCCTCTCCAACACTCTCCTCCTGGAATCCAAAAGATGTTCTTCAGCCCAGCTCCATCCATATACACTGGAGACCACTTACTGTCGCCGTTAGGATCCACCTCCTCCTTGAAGCTTCATCTTCTCACCTGACCACAGTAAGCTCTCCATTAGAGAAACCAACAGTTTGGACACAATCACGCTGTTGCTCTTCTTGCTCCAACTAAACTGTACTCTCGAGATCCAGTAGAACCCGACTGCCGAAGGTCCACAACACATTCCTCCAGCGCCTCCACCATCACCATCTCAGTTTCGAGAGGCAGTCTCCCCAACTCCAGAACAGTTTTCGGGTTAAATAGGTAAATATGGGGGTTTTCTCTTTCGGTGTACTCTAGTTTTTTGATGATCCCCCCAATCATTCCAAACCGAAGCCTTCCAAATATGATTTACAAGGTAAAGCTCTAAAATGGTAGAAAGCTAAATATGATTACCAAACAATACCAAACAATACCTCCTATGACAATTTTGTATCAAGCTAAGTTGACTTTTAGCTATACAGAAAACAAAGGAGACTTTGGAGTTTAAAACAAGGCCAGAAATCTGTGGCGGAGTTTGTGATAGATTTTACAACTCTAGCAGCCTCTGGATCCCACAGGCCCTCAAGGAGCTTTTGTGCATGTCCTCAGCAAACAGTTAACAGATGAATTACCCTGCTGTGACAAACCCTGAAACCTGGAGGATCTGATTTCCCTCGCAATCCACATATACAATCGCCTATGAAAAAGAAATAGAGAAAAGAGCTAGAGAGCTCCAGTCCGCCTTCTCATTCCTTTCTCCAACAAAACAGTAGCTCCGGCGGTCCCAGTAAGGCAGACCTCTAACATCAGACGAGAGGCAGCACCATCTAGCAGTGAACAAATGTCTGTCCTGTGGAAAACCAGGCAACTACATCTCCACCTGTCCGGTTTCATTTATTTATTTCTGTATTTATTCTTAATTATGGCAGGAGTGGTCCTCCATACAGCAGAGGGGATAGTATCCTAAAAAATGTAGTCAGAATACAGACGAGGTAGAGGTGCGGGAGTCAGGAGGATGTTCATGGATGCATGTTAAAATATAAAAAGTTGGAGCAAAAGCTCATTCATATGCCGATGACAAATTTTTTAAAAGATGAACAACACATTGGACTGGGGTTTGAAACCTTGTTCTACTTTTGAGGGATATAAAATAGAGATGCTGAGGCCCCCCAAGATACTGAAACTTGTCGATAATGTGGACAGCAACAGGGGGGCGTTTCAAGCAGCAGTTTGAGCTGTACATGTCGTGGGACCGGACTCAAAATCTGGCACCAGGAAAATAGTGTTGTTTCTCATGGTAGCTGGTCCCTCAGCTATTGAGGTCCTCATAACATTTGCAACATTGCACGCCACAAAAAATATTGTATACCTGAGATTGGATGAGACTTTTAATAGCTTTGTAGCTTAAAGATTTTAAGCTAAAAGCACAGTTGTGTGATCGGAAATATGGCAAGAGATCCTCAAAATGTAATGGAAAAAACTATTTTGCAAAGCAATGTCAATCCAAAACCAAGCCCAAATCAGTACGGCTGGTGGAGGAAACAGAGCTGAGTGAAACGTTCTTTGTGGGCATGGTGTCATGTAACAATGAGGAAGAGTACAGAAAAAAAGGAAAAAGAAGTACAATAAAGACACATGGACTGCAACACTACAAATAAATTGAGCACTAGTGACACAAAGAATTGACACGGACACACAAGCAAACATGATAAGCATGACTGAGACCACAGCAATGAAGGTAAAACCTGAATGGAAAAGACATCAAAAGCACAGGTCAGTGCAGACTGCAAGTGGCTGTAAAGAAGACTACAATGTACAGTTTTCTTTTGTACCTCAGGGTCGTGAATCACTACTTGGCGGTGATGCCTCATAGAAATTAAAATTGGTCAGGAGAAAAAAACAAAACAAAAGGCTGAGAATATGCATGAACTCTGTTTCTTTAAACTAGAACATAAAACTTGAGTATTACCAGATACCAAAGCGTGGGAAGATTGCGAGTGACATGACAGGGGCCATATATTTCTCAAAACTGGATGCAGGTTAGGGATTCTGGCAAATAAAGTTGTATGATAAGAGCCCACGGTACTGCATTTTCAAATGGACTAAAGCTAAACCGAGAAAAACGCCAAATTTGGAGTACAGGAGAAAATTTCCTTGGGAAACTAACTGTCCACTCGAGGTATTGAGCAAAATGAGAAAAACGTGACAGCTATTTTTTTAATGCAAAGCCCAGAGGATCTTTCGGGTTCAGTCGAGCATATGGGAGCCCTTGGAGGGCACGACCAGTCACTCCTTCCCTGCCAGGCCCCCATACCTCTTACAGAAGTTTACCCCCCCCTTGTTCACCCACTTAGCACCTAGGACGTTGGTGGAGGGTGCGTCACGATTGTCACTTCCCCATCTGCAGGTCGGTCTTGATTGGAGAACGCACCCCGATCAAGAACTTTGCCTAATAACTCATAAATGCTTTGGTCGATTGGGTCTAAACCTGTCACACGACACCTTCTGTAAATACCTACAGGTCTGCCAAAGCACAGCTCTCTAGGTCCTGTCTAGGGCTACTTACCGATAGCAATAACCCAATTATTAGCCGCAAACTGCTTTTTGTTAAGGACGTCCGGGAGATGCTACTCTTTGGTACAAATTCTTCTCTGGATAGTACCTTAAAAAGGAATGAAATCTCAAAGGTCACAAAAGGTCACGGCCTCACTGAATCTGGGTCAAAAAAAAGTCAACACTTGAACAATATGTGTGTGTAGTACTATTTTCCACAGGTTAGTGGCGCTAGACGGGTCATATGTGGGGGGTCTTGGGGGTCCCTGCAAGGTCTGGGGTCAAATCTTTTAGTTAAGTTAAGGGGAGTCCTATTTACTGCGTGCCTGCTAAATTGACCCTGTGACCATCCGCACAGTCGCCAATCCTCCGACACAACGGAGAAGAAGGGTGATTTTGAGGTATCGGCCACCTTGTGCTAGTGCCGGGCCAACAGTTATTAGAAATCCAATGCAAAAATATTGTCCGTGCCCCTGAGTACAACGGCATGCCTATTATAGCAGAATAAAGTGGTAGTAGCGGGCACGGTCAATACTTGTTGGAACAAACACAGAGGTTTTGCCCGTGCCCCTTGGTACCACTGAATGCCCATTATAGGAGAATTAAGTGGTAGTGTCCACACTTGTTGGAAAATCATTACAGAGGTGCCCCTCAGTACCAAGTTTAATACCTCATAACTCTAAAGCTCTTTGGCCGATCAAGCCCAAGATTGTCATGTGACATTCCCGCTAAAGTCCCTACCTGTGTGCCAAAGCACAGCTCTCTAACTCCATCCAATGGTTATTTCCACTTAGCAACGTCGGAGGCGTCTGCCGCTAACGACATGGTGCCAAAGATGACGGGAGATGCTACTATGCAAGTTTGGTCCAAATTCTCCACCAGGATGTACCTAAGAAGGGCGAAAAACTCTAAAGGTCATGAAAAGGATATGGGGGAATTGCCTCGCTGAATCTGGGCATAAAAACCAACATTTGGGTAAAAAGTGCCGTAGAATCTTTTTCGACATGTTGGTGGCACTATAGAGATTGAAAGGGTCATATCTGGGAGGGGGTGGGGGGGTGGGTCCGTTGAACTACAATTGGACATTCATATCGGGGGAACTCCAAGCGTGCCTATACCTGTCAGAATCCATTTTCAACCTTCCAATACCTCTTAAAAACCCAAAAAGTCCATTGCAAAGGCACTCAGCCCAATCCAGAGGATTTCTGATGTCAAAGCAGATGGGTACCAGGTGGGAGGTCACATCTGATGATTTTTTCCTGATCTCGGACTCTCAAAATGCTATGAGCCCTGTACCATGTCCATCGTTGCGAAGAGCAGGTCGCCAGCCCATTGCAGGGCAACACAGAAACACAGGACAAACAACCATCCATACATACATTCATAACGAAGGTCCATATAGAGAGACCACTTAACCTAATAGTCATGATTTTGGACTGTGGGAGGAAGCAGGAGTACCTAGAGAACCGATGCATGCAAACTCAATGCAAAAAGACACCCGGCCAAGGGTCGAACCCAGGACCTTCTTCCTGTAAGGCACCAGTGCTACCAACTGTGCCACCATGCAGCCCCCATGCTTTACAATTGGTACAATTTTACTTTCCAAGAATGCTTTATTTGGTTAATGTCAAACGTGTCCTCGGTTTAAAGAACGATATTCCAGAAGTCCTGTTCTTTGTCCACCCTCCCTCTGGCCAGCTCTAGTCTGAACCTTTTTTTTTTTTTTTAGAGAACAAACGTTTCCTCATTGCACACCAAACATGAAAGATTAAAAATTATTCTTCAACAAAAGTGTCATTTATAATATTTGACAGAAATTTAAAAAGCTATTTTCTTTAGTTTTTACAATTTCTTCATATTACTTGAATTTTATTTAACACAAAAAAACTCTCAGACATTTTCTAATGTCCTAAATGCACAGTTCAAGTGCTGGTGTGTGTTGTGAAAGACATTGAAACTAATATTATACAGATTTGTAAGGATTATGATTATTGATGAATTAATATTTATCAAAAATTATTATTAAAAATCATAATTCCGGAAAATACTTTCTTAACCAAAATCATCACTTACAAATAGAAATCAAAGATGTCCTCTGGTATTGTAATTGTGGGCTCTAAGCTCTTACAAATTAAATTAATTATTTATTCATAAATAACTGATAATGTCACTGTTTATTTAACCGCTTCACCGAAGGTGGGTGATCTTCGACCTTGTTTTGACAGATAAATCACTCTTGCATGAAATAAACACAATCGTTTCTCTTAATTATATATATGAAGATTTATTGAAGCCATTAAATTCTGATATACCACCATTCTGGTCCAAAAGCCATCGCCTAACTAACAAGCATTATTCTGCACAAAGGGACAAATATGACTACCTAACAAAATGTGCAATTTGGGTTAACTTTGGGTTAACTGTGGTGAACAAATCTCGAACAAAGGGTCATAAAACTTTGAGGCAGGAACTCATTGGAAAACTCCAGTAATAAAACTGGAACAAAGGAATGGTCAGGCAAGGCCCAGACAGAAGTTGCTTTGAACGGAAAAACTTTAAAAGTTCAACTCCTAACTCCCGGCTGATTTGGAATCAGCCGGACAAAAACAAATCAAAACACAGCTCAGAATAAAACACTTCAGACAGTATTGCATTCAACAAGTTATTACCTCTGATTAATCGATGGTAAATCAAAATCACTTTAACTATGCCTCATCCTGCCCAGACTTCTAAATGCATCTATCTGATTTAATATAAACGAAATTACTTTGATGTTGATTTCTTCTCTCCACCAGTTGAGGATGGGTCAAGTCTGAAGAAAAACGAGGGGGGGGGGGATCACGTGTCCGTTATCAACTCAAGAAAAAGAAAACAGGAAACTTCTCATCCGTCCAAGAGGGGAAAATATGAAGAACCGTTAAATAGACTGAATCACAGGGAGGAAGCTCATCTACTTTTAAACAAAACCTTTATGGGATTTTCACCTGTGCCAGCATGGCCTTCGATCGGTATATGAATCTTCTGACCTTCTTGTTACAGACAGATTTCCAGCTTTCAAGCTCTTCTGGGACAGGACTTGTGGAGAAAAAGTTCGCCTGCGAGCTTTTGTCTCCAGATATGTGCTTCTGTTGTGTCGCCCCGTGAGACACGCTGGAAATGGCATCGAAAGTTTTCCTCGGATTTTATAATCCTGAGTGATGCCAGAGCTGCGATGTCTGTTGAGCTGCGCATGTTCAACTGTGCAACGAAAATGGATGACTCCAACAGATTAATTACACAGAGTGAAATATTTCAACTCTTTATTCTTTTCGTTTGGATGATTATGGCTGACAGATAAGGAAAACCATTAATTCAGTGTCTCAGAAAATTAGAATATTACATAAGATCAATAAAAAGAATATTTTAAACAGAAATGTCAGGCTTCTGAAACATTTTGTTCATCTCTATGCACTCAATCATTGTGTTAGGATCCTTTTGCGTGAATTACTGCATCAATGCAATGTGGGATGGAGGAAATCAGCTGTTGGTTCTGCTGAGATGTAATGGAAGCCCAGGTTGCTTTGATAGTAGCCTTCAGGTCATCTGCATTATTGGGTCTGGTGTCTGTCATCCTCCTCTTGACAATCCTCCATAGATTCTCTATGGGGTTCAGGTCAGGCCACTTTGCTGTCCAATCAAGCACAGTAGCACCATGGTCATTGGACCAGCTTTTGGTACCATTGGCAGTGTGGGCCAGTACAAGCTCCAGCTGGAAAACGAGATCAGCATCTCCTTAAAGCGTGTAAGAAGAAGAAAGAAGCATGCAGTGGTCTAAAATGTCTTGGTAGATGGCTGCGTTGACTGTGTACTTCAGAAAACCCAGCACTAGCGGATGGCTTGGCACCACAAATGAAATGCAAACTGTACTTGTATCTGAAAAGAGAACTTGAACCACTGATCATCAGTCCAGTTTTTTTTGTCTTTAGCCCAGACGCTTGTAGCCCATGTGAAGGAATCGTCTGTAGTGGCTATGGATGAGCTGACTCCAGCCTCAGTCCTTGTAACTTCTACTTTGCTTGACAGTCCTCTCAAAGCTGTACTTATCCCTGTTTCTCATGCAGCTTTTTCCTATCACACTTCTTCCTTCCACTCAATGTTGAATGAATATGTTCGGATACAGCAGTCTGTAAGCAACTACTTTAGCAATGACTTATGTGGCTCACCCTTCTTGTGGAGGCAATGACTGTCTTCTGGACATCTGTCCAATCAGCAGAGTTCCCTACTGACTCACACTAAGAGACCATTTAGAGGCTCAAGAGACCTTTGAAGATGTTCAGAGTTAATTAATTGGTTAGAGTGGGACACTAGGAGCTTCCAATATTTTTACATTGACTTTTTTACACTATTCAAACTTTATGGGACTCTTAATGTTAGGATTTTATAATCTGTAATTTATATTCATCAAAATTGAAAAAAATAAAGGCTTGAAATATTTCACTACGTGTAATGAATATTGCTATTACTTTCTGAAAAGGGGAACAGAAAACATTTTACTTTTTCACTTTTTCTTACAATGTATTGAGATGTAGCTATAAAACAAACCCATGATTGAACACGAGTGGCACTAAAGCAAACTGAACCAATTTCAAACAGGGTGAAATGGTGAAGAAAAGTTGCATCAGTCTTCAGGTTAGTCGTCAGACAGAAGGGCGTATTTTAAGGAAGATAAATAAGGCGTCTTAATGAAGGGTCATGTCATCCTCACCTCCCTGATGGACGGCAGTAAGAACTCCTCTCTGTGCTTTCCTAACCATAACTTCTCCTGCAGGAAGCTGCTGCTGCCCCTCTCTGAGACTGGTCTGTTCCACACATTGCTGACTCTCATCTCCCTGCTCACTGTAATGCTCAACCTGCTCGTCATCATCTCCATCTCCCACTTCAGGCAGCTGCACAACCCAACCAACTCCCTGCTCCTGTCCCTGGCTGTGTCTGACCTGGCGGTGGGGCTGCTGGTGATGCCCATCGAGGGGCTGCGGTACTTGGAGACATGCTGGCTGCTGGGGAGACTGATGTGTGCTCTGACTCCTTATGTCTTTTACTGTCTGATCTCTGCCTCTTTGGGCCACATGGTGCTTATATCTGTAGATCGCTATGTGGCCATCTGTGACCCACTCCTTTACCCCACTAGGATCACAATGATTAATGTGAAGATCTGTGTTTCTCTCTGTTGGGTCTGTTCGCTGCTCTACAACGGATTGATCCTGATGGGACACTTAGGCCAGCCAGATAGGTTCAGCACCTGTCACGGGGAGTGTGTTGTAGTTATCAGCCGAATTTCAGGAACTGTTGATCTCTTCATCTCCTTCATAGCACCATTTACTGTCATGGTTGTTCTTTATTTCAGAGTGCTTCTGGCTGCTCTCTCACAGGTGCGTCTCATCCGTTCACAGACAGCGGCTACAGCTGTAAAATCAGCTCAAGCTGTAACAAGATCTGAGTGGAAGGCAGCCAGGAGCCTCGCCATTGTAATTGTTGTGTTTATAATGTGTTATTGTCCTTATTTTTATCCTTCTTTTGATGGCACGGACACATCCAACAGCTTGTCCTACTTCGCTGCTCTGTCTTGGATCTTGATGCTGAACTCTTGCATGAATCCTATCATTTATGTTTTGTTCTACCCCTGGTTCAGAAAAGCTATCAAACTTATCCTAACCCTAAAAATACTGCAGCCTGACTCCTGCGACATGAAGATGATGTAGGTAGAGCTGACCACAGATCAGATGTGTGATTGTTTTTCAGTGATAAAGATTTTAAAGATGCTCACATTTTATACTGTGTGATCAGACTTCATGTGCATTAAGTTAAACAAGCAGCAGAGGTTTCTATAGCTGCCATGTTTTTAATGAATCTCACATGAACAAAGACGACCAAATAGGAACATTTCTAGAAGGAAAACTATTATGACACAGAGCCTTTAACTGTGCGGTTTTGACCTGTTCATGTATACTTTATAGAGTAAAAACCTGTAATGCATGATGTGATTGGCCTTAATACCATCCAAAATCATAAATCCATTAACTAAGCGGGTTATTTTCACAACAAAAGCCTTATTCCTTCTTACACAAAGTACAACAAAAAGTATATATCTTATTAGTGTTTTTATAAAAGCGTAAAGTAATAACTAAACAGCTTTTTTCTATTTAAGAAATAGTTTAGTTGGCCTTTTTTGCACTACTATGTTAAGATTATTATTACATACCAAGAAACCTGTTTTTTGTCTGTATTATTATGATGGTTGTGGCGCTTTCTTCTCTTCTTTTTGCACATCTTTTTTTCTCTCGATAAAAACACATTTGTTACAATTTTCAATATTTTCCTGCAAAAACTGCATCACAGCTTGTTATAAGTCTAAGTAAAAGAAAAGTGAATTTATGGTGTTAAAAGGAGCCTATTTGCTAGAACAGACTATGGACCTTTGCTAAATTAAGACTGAAGCTTTAATCCAGGTTTTATTTTTATGCATTTTATTTATCATGGACAATGTATTTAAACATGGCAGACATAGGGAACATCTGATGTAAAATGTGTAAATATGTCAAATGTTAAATGTGTAAAATATCACAACACACAAGAGGTTGAAATATGAAAAGAAAAAGAGATGCATTTTAAATAAAAGACCAAAAATACGTTTGTAAATATTTTCTGTTTTGCATAAAAGCAACGGAGCTGTTATCAGAATGGCTTCAATCAGGTTTACCAGAAGAATCCCGTATGGGGAATAGGAATCTGCCTCCGATATTGAGTTATTAATTAGGATCATGTGATCTGAGATGTTGTGAAGCTGAAGAAGCTGCTCAGATGAAGTAGCTAAAGAAAGGCCGGTTGTTTTCCTTTGCTACTTTAGGGCAGAACTTTAAAAGAGGACAGTGTTATTTTTTAGAACCATTATGGAGTCATGGTAAAAGGAACATACACTCTGTTTCAGTTTAAGAGCTATACGTATCATGATACGGCATGATAACAGTGATCTGATCTTTATGACGTTTTGTAATTGTTTAGGTCTAACCTCATGTGTGCGATAGCACACGACAGGAAAAGATGAAGTAAATGAGAAAACTTTGCATGAAAAACTAAGTACATCAATCTGGAAAGAGTAATAAGGTAATCTCCAAAAACCTTGAAATCCATCTTTACAGAGAAGAAGAAAACACAATTAAATTAAGACAGTAGCCAATCTGCAATTTCACACAAAGGTCAGACAGTGCAATACCTCATCTTCGGCTTCATCTACAGCTATAGACCTCAAATGCTGAACTTCAGGACACGAGAAAATTTAAAAAGTCTAAAAAAAAGAGTGGTTTCTTTGGCAGGGTTGCCTGGAAAAATCATCTTCTTTCTAAAATATAAGGCAATATGTCCAACAGCAGAACCTTGGCCCAAACTGGGTCAACAACTGGACAATGACCACAAGTGCTGCCACACCTCCTCCAGGAACCTCCATCATCACCCTCACCATTTCACTTCTGACAGGCAGTCACCCCAACTCCAGAACAATTTTCGGGGGAAAAAGGTAAACTATGGAGATTTCTCCTTCAGTGTACTCTAGTTTTTTGTCAATCCCCCAATCATTCCAAACTGACGGATTCACATGTGATTGATTGTTGACCTTCTACGGGGTAAAACTCAAAGATCGGCAGAACATAAATATGATTAACAAACAATACTCTGCAGCTCCTACGAAGGTTTTGTTTCAGACATGAGGTTGACTTTTGGCTATACAGAAACAGAATAGAATCCCGGGGCACTCACTGTTTGTCTACATGCCTACAGTCTGGTAAAGGTTTATTCCAGTTGCTTCTATAACCTGTCTAAACCAGAAGGGAATTACATAAAAAAAATATACAAATGCGTTGTCTGCAGGCTTAATTAGTCATTCCTCTAGACACTAGACACCTTCATGATAAATGATATAAATACTTTGTTCTGGGGATGATTTCAAAACTTTTTATGGAAAATAATGGTTTAACAAATCTAACTTTGGGTACTAGTTAACGGACAATAAAGTAGCAACTAACTGGGTTACAATATAAATATGATTTTGGGTTAAAGGTGAGAAGATGACTCTGTTATATTATCTAAATATAAGATTTTCATGAAAACAGGCATTTGAGCATTTCCTGTTCCCAACAAACCCTAAAGGAAACTGTTATTGATTTTATGGGTGCTGACAACAGAGTGAAAGGATGTAGAGATGTGCTTGACACTTTCACCAGGTTGGCTGAGAGAGCTAATCACACAATCAAAAAACAATTGGCTAAAGTTTGTGCTGATACAAAAATGAAATGGCTGAATGCGCTGCCCTTGGTGATGTTTTACATAAGATCATCACCCACTGAGCTCATGGGTTTAACTCCCCATCAGCTGCTGACAGGAAGAACCATGCCCTGACCTTTCACCTCCTCTTTTCAGTCGGGTTGTGCATCCAGTAAGGATTCACAGAGAGAGAAACTCACATGTTCACAGATTTTAATCTGCTGTGACGTTTTTGTCTCATAACACACAGGAGGCTCTAACCAAAGAACCAACAGGAGAAACAAATGGAACTCTGGATGAGGGCAAAACTAAGGTAAGCAGATTATATTGCAGGAAGGGAGAGACGTCCTCCGAAGGAAACCTCAGAGAAATCAGAAAGCACCTGAGGAAGAACATAAGAATAGGTTCAATTGGATATCTTTTGACTTAACATTTCATTTCCAGCTAACACATCAAAAATGTGCTTGTGGAATTAAATTAATTTATTCCAGTAACCATAACGTCAAACAGTAAGATTAACTCATCTTTTTGCTTTCAACTAACAAAATATTGGGTTAATGTGGGGTTAAAGCCTGAAGGAGTATGTCCTGGTAAATTTGAAATAAGGACACAAAATCAAAAATCACAGAGGGGAGAAGGATTTCTAAAGTAAAACTGTGTGAATAATCGACAAACAAATGTTTATTTCTGTGAATGTGGAAATTGTGGAATAATTTGCATGAAGGGTTAAATGACTGTTCAACTATTTAATCAATTTGAAAAACTTCATGAATAGAAATTATAACTTCCTATTTGCTTCTGAGTTATTTATTTATAGATGATGTTGTTTGCAACTTAGATTGTAAATTAACTTGATACAAGGCCTTGAACTTTACTTGCTGCTGAACAGAAATTATTTATGGGGAATAATTGTTTTATTAATTAATAATAATTGCTATTGACTGGACAGGAAAGATGTACCCTGGTTTCCCTTTCCATCCAGGATGCCCTGACACCGATTGGCCTACTTCGTCAGGGGAAACCTTTCACAAAATGTGTTTTTGAATTTGATATGTCTACTAGAATACAGTCCTCTCTCTCTTTGTACCGTTCCCTCATGGTTCCCCCTGCAGGTGGTGGGCCCAATGGGGGATGGTCTCGCGTCTCTCGTTCGAGCTTGGCCCGGCCGGGTCCCCCAAGGAGCAACCCAGCCACCAGGCGCTCTCCAACGAGTCCAGACCCAAGGCCTGGCTCCAGGGTGGGACATCACGTTCCTTGATTTACTAGTCGTCATGAGGGGTTCTTGGACCGCTCTTTGTCTGACCCGTCACCTAGAGCCTGTTTGCCATGGGAGACCCTACCAGGGGCATTTAAGCCCCAGACAACATAGCCTCTACGATCATTCGAGCACTCAAACCCCTCCACCACGTTAAGGTGGCGGTTCAAGGAGGGGTGCAAAGAGGATTGGGCGGCGGACGAAGGTGGAAACCTCGGCGGTCCGATCCCCGGATGCTTAGGTTGGCTCTAGAGAATGTCACCTCGCTGGGGGGGAAGGACCCTGAGCTTGTGCAGGAGGTCGAGAGACATCGACTAGGGGACTCCATTATTCTGCTGGGGGACTTCAACGCCCACGTGGGAAACGACAGTGACAACTGGAGAGGCGTGATCGGGAGGAATGGCCTCCCCAATCTGAATCCAAGTGGTGTTTTGTTATTGGACTTCTGTGCTAGTCACGGATTGTCTATAATGAACACCATGTTCAAACATAAGGGTGTCCATCGGTGCACTTGGCACCAGGTCACCCTAGGCAGGAGGTCAATGATTGACTTTGTTGTCGTATCATCAGACATTCGGCCGCATGTTTTGGACACTCGGGTGAAGAGAGGGGCTGAGCTGTCCACTGATCACCACCTGGTGGTGAGTTGGATCTGCTGGAGGAGGAGAAAGCCGGACAGACTTGGCAGGCCAAAGCGCATAGTGAGGGTCTACTGGGAACGTCTGGCGGAGCCCTTGGCCAGGGATGTATTCAACTCTCACCTCCGGGAGAGATTTGACCAGATGTTGGAGACATAGAGTCTGAGTGGACCATGTTCTCCACATCTATTGTCGATGCCGCTGCCCGTAGCTGCGGCCATAAGGTCTGCGGTGCCTGTCGTGGCAGCAATCCCCGAACCCGGTGGTGGACAACGGCAGTAAGGGACGCTGTCAAGCTGAAGAAGGAGTCCTATCGGCTGTGGTTGGCTTGTGGGACTCCTGAGGTGGCTGACGGGTACCGTGAGACCAAGCGTGCCGTGGCCCGGGCGGTGGCAGAGGAAAAAACTCGGGCCTGGGAGGAGTTCAGTGAGGCCATGGAGAAGGACTACCGGTTGGCCTCGAAACGATTCTGGCAAACCATTCGGCGCCTCAGGAAGGGGAAGCAGTGCTTCGCCAACACTGTTTACAGTGGGGGTGGGAGGCTGCTGACCTCGACTGGGGACATTATCGGGCGGTGGAAGGAGTACTTCGAGGATCTCCTCAATCCCGTCATCACGCCTTTCCTGGTGGTAACAGAGGCTGGGGACTCGGGGTTGGCGTCTTTCATCACCCAGGCTGAAGTCACAGAGGTGGTTAAAAAGCTCTGCGGTGGCAGGGCTTCGGGGGAGGATGAGATCCGCCCTGAGTACCTCAAGTCTCTGGATGTTGTAGGGCTGTCATGGTTGACTCGCCATTTCAACATTGCGTGGCGGTCGGGGACAGTGCCTCTGGACTGGCGGACTGGGTGGTGGTCCCCCTTCATAAGAATGGTGACCGGAAGGTGTGCTCCAACTACAAGGGGATCACACTCCTCAGCCTCCCTGGTATTGGAGAGGAGAGTCCGGCCGAGAGTCACGGCTTCAGGAGGAGCAGTGTGGTTTTGATACCGGCCGTGGAACACTGGACCAGCTCTATAGCCTCGAGGGTTCATGGGAGTTTGGCCAACCGGTCAACATGTGTTTTGTGGACCTGGAGAAAGCATTCGACTGTGTCCCTTGTGATGCCCTGTGGGGGGTGCTCAAGGAGTATGGAGTCGGGGGCCCTTTACTAGGGGCCATCCAGTCTCTGTACAAGCAAAGCAGGCGTTTGGTTCGCATTGCCGGCACTAAGTCGTACCTGTTCCCGGTGCATGTTGGACTCCGGCAGGGCTGCCTTTGTCACCAGTCCTGTTCATTACTTTTATGGACAGGATTTCTAGGTGCAGCCAAGGGCCGGAGGGGGTCTGGTTTGGGGACCAGAGGATTTCATCTATTCTTTTTGCAGATTACGTGGTCCCGCTGGCCATCTCTAGCCAAGACCTACAGCATGCGCCGGGTTGGTTCGCAGACAAGTGTGAAGCGGCTGGGATGAGGATCAGCTCCTCCAAGTCCGAGGCCATGGTTCTCGACCGGAAAAGGGTGGCCTGTCCTCTTCAGGTTGGAGGGGAGTTCCTGCCTCAAGTGGATGAGTTTAAGTATCTCGGGGTCTTGTTCATGAGTAGGGGAAGAATGGAGAGGGAGATTGACAGACGGATCAGTGCGGCTGCCGCAGTAATGGGGGTGCTGTGCCGGTCCGTTGTGGTGAAGAGAGAGCTGAGCCAAAAAGCGAAGCTCTCGATTTACCTATGGCCATGAACTTTGGGTCATGACCAAAAGAACGAGATCCCGGATACAAGCGGTTGAAATGAGCTTCCTCCGTAGGGTGGCCGGGCACTCCCTTAGAGATAGGGTGAGGAGCTCGGCCATCCAGGAGGGGCTCGGAGTAGAGCCGCTGCTCCTCCACATCGAGAGGAGCCAGTTGAGGTGGCTCGGGCATCTATACCGGATGCCTCCTTGACGCCTTCGTCGGGAGGTGTTCCAGGCACGTTCCACCGGGAGGAGGCCCTGTCTCTCGGCTGGCCTGGAAACGCCTTGGGCTCCCCCCGGAGGAGCTGGAGGAGGTGTCTGGGGAGAGGGACGTCTGGGCGTCTCTTCTGAGTCTACTGCCCCCGCGACCAGGTCCCGGATAAAGCGGAAGACGACGAGTACGAGTACTAGAATACAAACTGCTTTTAGAACCGATTCTAATCTTTTAAATGACACCATGGCAAAACAGGAGAGACAGCTGAAGGCTGTGTAAACCAAATGTTGAAATTATTTCTTGTCAAATTAGAATAGCTTTGGGTATGATCCTTACAAAAAAAAAAAAAAAAAAGAAAGAAAGAAAAATGGTTGTGTGGTGTTTTTGGAGAAGTTTGTTGTTCTTTTATCCCCAACAATTACAGCACCTGATGGATCTCTAATGAAGGCCCTAAATGAATCGCAATCACTATACATTGAATTAAAATCGCACTCAGGAATCGATGAACAATTCACAAAAATGTTTGAGACGTGGTTTGTAAAATGGGGAAACCTACTGGTGAGTATATTCACTTCATTGACTTTTGTGGTGATCACAGGTTGTGTATGCTGTTGTGCAACGTGTATTCGAGCTCTCATCCTCAGGTGTATTGATCGTGCGATTGGTTCCAGTGATACCAGAGGTTTGAGATTACCAGAATATCAAATGGATGTGGTGCCAGAGCACACACTGATGTTGTCCACTGAATATTTAAGCACAAGTGATGATGTGGATCCCATGGAACCACACCAAAGTGCTGGAGAAATTATGATACTGTGTTAGGAGTAGAAGGACCGGACCAAACGACTGCAATAGATAATTGAACAGGGTCTACGATTCAAGGTCTACAATATACTGATACATATTGTGCTGCTCATTTCCGCTGTGCTTCTAGCTTTTTATTATTTTTGTTGTTTTAAATTTTTCAATGGGGTCTTATTTTCTATTTGCGATTTTTTTAATCATTTAAATTTCAGACACACATCACAGGTCTGTTCTATGGGAAACAGAGGGGGTGCACACACTGAGGGCTGCGGGCAGTTGACGGAGAAATGGCACTCCGTTTGGGGGACCGGAGTTACGCGACGGCCGGAAGGAACTGCCTGCAATATTCTAGCTTAGGTCCATATGCACCAGACACATTGATTGATGTGAGGTGGGTTTTTCCCAACTCAACAGGGGGATTGTTATGGATGTATGATTCTGTGGCCTTTTCTAATCATCTCTTTGCTGCCTTAATTAAATATATCTGACCTTGTTGCTTATCTGCCGCACCACTCACTGCTACAGCTTACACACCATAACTGTTGATATCACATAAGATGCAACACATAGTCAAAGATAAACTGATACAAGAGGATGACACCCTTTAGGCTCTCATCCTTAGGGGCATGACTACAACCATGGGCTTCATGGACTCAGGGGGACTGAGAGTGCCAACCGCCTGTCAGATGCCAATAGTTAACGGGTCGGGCCCCTCAAAACAAGGGTGTAAGAAAGAGGGGGCCGTGATCAGGCTCACAGGATTGACAGAGGATAACCCATAAGTGAAAAGGATAGCCGCCGTCTGACCCAATCAGAATCAGAATCAGAAAAGCTTTATTGCCAAGTACGTTTTTGGACATACAAGGAATTTGTTTTGGCGTAGTCGGTGCAATACAGCACAAATCAAACAGTATAAACATATCTACAATATAATATAAATATACGTGCACAGTCTTAAGTGAGTGAGAGTAAATGTAGAGCAGTATAAGATGCAAGAGCAATACAACAGTGCAGGTGATCATTGTGCAAGTATGGCAGTGCAAGTAAAGCAGGAGTCCATGCTGAGCGTTAATGTAACGCATAGAGTTACAGGTTACAGGTGTCCTGTCAGCAAAAAAAAAAAAAAAAAAGGGGGGGGGGGGGGGGGGGGAGTGTCAGGGTGGTTTCCGGGCTTTGTTAACAAGGCTGGTGGCAGATGGGAAAAAACTGTTCTTGTGGCGTGAGGTTTTGGTCCGGATGGACCGCAGCCTCCTGCCAGAGGGGAGAGTCTCAAAGAGTCTGTGACCAGGGTGGGAGGGATCAGCCAGAATCTTCCCTGCCCGCTTCAGGGTCCTGGAGGTGTACAGTTCCTGGAGCGACAGTAGACTGCAGCCAATCACCTTCTCAGCAGACCGAATGACACGCTGCAGCCTGCCCTTATCCTTGGTTGTAGCAGCGGCGTACCAGATGGTGATGGAGGAGGTGAGGATGGACTCAATGATGGCTGTGTAGAAGTGCACCATCATAGTCTTTGGCAGGTTGAATTTCTTCAGCTGCCGCAGGAAGAACATCTTCTGCTGGGCTTTCTTGATGAGGGAGCTGATGTTTGGCTCCCACTTGAGATCCTGGGAGATGATGGTTCCCAGGAAGCGGAAAGATTCCACAGTGTCAATTGTGGAGTCACAGAGGGTGATGGGGGCAGGTGGGGCTGGGTTCTGCCTGAAGTCCACAACCATCTCTACTGTCTTTAGAGCGTTGAGCTCAAGGTTGTTCTGGCTGCACCAGTCCAACAGATGGTCCACCTTCCATCTGTACGCAGACTCGTCACCATCAGAGACGATATCCTTTACAGTGATTTCTGTGTGTTAGGGTTTGAAAACTTGAAAACTTTTGTATTGTTTATCACTCATGTCTGCTCTAAGTGCCGTTCCCTCCTACATGCCACAGAAAGGGATATGGGGGAGACGAGTGAGTTATGCTTTTATCAGCAGCATCTAGGGGCTGTTCATACCAAGTCCCAACTTTCCCAGTTACTCTCCCTCTCTGTTTAAAATCAAGACACATGAACCCTAACCTTTCTGACCCCAAACACACACACACACACACACACACACACACACACTCTGAATGTTTGTTGAACTGTGTGTGAACCAGCATGTATAAATAAAGAGAGGGGTGTCAACACTTTGTAGGCTGCACTGCAAAGTGAGCTACCCTTGCTGCAAGTAAAACTGACTCTGTATCGTTCTTGCCTCTGAGTTGACTAATCAATATCTAACACTGTGACTTAATGAATAATGTTGATATTAAAGGAATCAGATTATTTGATTTAATGGTATGAATGCTGTACAGATAACAGATAAGTTATTGACAGATTGATTAAATGAAATTAGTTAAGCACATGTCATGAATGAAAGTATTAATAGGACCTCGCAGGTTATTTTTAGTTATGTGTTCACCTCTCCATAGGTTGATTTTTAGGACATGTGTTAAGTAATAAATGGAGGCTGCTTTAAAGTGAAAAGGTTTCTAATTGTGCTAAACAGGTACATTGTTTCTGATTATGATGAAATATTTTTGACATGGATCCATTTGATTAAGCCACTATGTGGCCTGCTTTAATGATAATGATAATAGTAGTTGATAATTACCTACAATTGAGCATAATTTGCTCGGTATGAACATATGATTTTATATTCCATTTTAAGACTAACCTTTTCAGGTAGCTGAACCTGCCAAAAGACGCTTGGGGATGGATGTCGCTCAGGGGGCAGAGAAGATGGACGAAGACAATCAACACTTAGGGTCTACATTAACTGATTCACATGATGTTAGACAGGATTTTCTGCTGTGCTTCAGGCTGTTGTCCTTTCTCTCTTTTCTCTAAATCATACACATACAGGTTCGATGGGGTTAGAGTTGTCTCCACTAGGTGTATCAACTGTTACTTAGACACAACCAGGGGTCTAACCAGGGGGAACCACGTGACAGTTGAGGAGATTCCCTGGTGATATATAGGTTTAACACACACATACAGGGTTGAATGATTGTTTTGGGGGGTGGGTACCCAGTTGCAGGTGGTCCACTATCCAGTGCCTAGGAGGTTAACAGATCTAAATTAGTGAGGTACCTTTAAATGACACCTCATCAGGGGGTTGTTAGTAATAACCTTTATTAATATGCTCATAGCTGTTTTTCCCATTTATACTTTAGTGAAATAAAATATAAGTTCTAATGTTTCCCTTTTGTTACAATAGAATACGAATGCTCATAGACATACAGTACAAGGATAAATGGCCCAAGGGTTGTCATGAATGACCTGAGGCTGGGGCACTGGGGTTGATAGTGGAGCAGCTGGTATAATTGGTTTGATTAGAAGGCCACAGCCCACTTAGATGAAGTGTGGACACCCGCTACTACACAATCTAACAGATAGACACCACAATGGTGACACATACAGGGGTTGGACAATGAAACTGAAAGACCTGTCATTTTAGTGTGGGAGGTTTCATGACTAAATTGGACCAGCCTGGTAGCCAGTCTTCATTGATTGCACATTGCACCAGTAAGAGCATGAAGAGTGTGAAGGTTCAATTAGCAGGGTAAGAGCACAGTTTTGCTCAAAATATTGAAATGCACACAACATTATGGGTGACATATCAGAGTTCAACAGAGGACAAATTGTTGGTGCACGTCTTGCTGGCGCATCTGTGACCAAGACAGCAAGTCTTTGTGATGTATCAAGAGCCACGGTATCCAGGGTAATGTCAGCATACCACCAAGAAGGACGAACCACATCCAACAGGATTAACTGTGGACGCAAGAGGAAGCTGTCTGAAAGGGATGTTCGGGTGCTAACCCGGATTGTATCCAAAAAACATAAAACCACGGCTGCCCAAATCACGGCAGAATTAAATGTGCACCTCAACTCTCCTGTTACCACCAGAACTGTCTATCCGGAGTTCCACAGGGTCAATATACACGGCCGGGCTGCTATAGCCAAACCTTTGGTCACTCATGCCAATGCCAAACGTCGGTTTCAGTGGTGCAAGGAGCGCAAATCTTGTGCTGTGGACAATGTGAAACATGTCCACAGCGCCATTCAAGATGGCGCCGACGATGGCAGCCTCGGAGCTTCGCTCTCTCTTTGTTTTTATATTTTGTGTGTTTTTATGTTTTTCGAGCCACAGTTCTGTGGTGTCGGGCCACAATCCTGTGGTCTCATTCAGTAGAGAGGAACTTCTCAACATCAGAGAGTCCTCTCTTGGGTTTTTTCACCATCTTTCATTGATCCGAGGTTCACTGAGCTCCTGGCGAGTGGAGCTGTGGCACTATATGGGATTCTGCGCCGAAAACGGCGGAGGGGAAAGCGTGCTGGCGCGCTGGTAAAGCTCCGCAAAAGAAGACTTCGCACACCACTGCCTTCAATCCACCTGGCAAATGTCCGCTCTCTAAACAACAAGATGGACGAGCTGCTTCTTCTCACCGGTAAAAACACGGACCTCCGCGGATTCTCTGCTTCACCGAGACATGGCTGAGTGAAAACATCCCGGACCGTGCACTGCTGTTGACGGACTTCCAGCTGCTCAGAGCGGATCGCAGCGCGGAGCTATCGGGGAAGAGGCGAGGAGGCGGAATCTGCTTTTATATAAATGAAAGTTGGTGCAGAGACGTAAAAGTGCTGGGAAAAACATGTAGCCCGGATCTGGAGTCATTTTCCATCATCTGTAAACCGTTTTATTCACCGAGAGAGTTTTCCTCGTTTATAATAATTGGCTCATATTTTCCACCGCATGGCTGCACTTCTGCTGCGGAAAAACATCTTGCTGAGCTGATTACAGACGTGGAGAAAAAATACACGGACTCTTTCATCATAATACTGGGAGATTTTAACAGAGCAAACCTCTCAAATGAACTCCCCAAATACAGACAGCATATTAAGTATCCCACCAGAGACAAAAACACACTGGACCATTGTTACACAGCTTTAAAGGACTCATATCATGCTGTTACCAGGACTGCTCTGGGTTTTTCGGATCATTATCTAATCCACCTCATCCCAACCTACAGACAGAAACTAAGAGCTTCCAAACCCAAGGTTCACACTGTTAAGAAGTGGACTGAGGAATCAAAGCAGATGCTACAGGCCTGCTTTGAATGCACAGACTGGACTGTTTTTGAAGCCTCAGCCACTGACTTAAACCAACTAACTGATGTGGTGACATCATACATCAGTTTCTGTGAGGACATGTGTGTGCAGACCAAGACCTTCTGCACCTTTGGGAACAATAAGCCGTGGTTTACTCCACACCTCAGGAATCTGCGCAGGGAAAAGGAAGAAGCTCACAGCAGTGGAGATTGGGCGCGGTACAGGCAGGCCAGGAACAGACTTACAAAAGAGATCAAAGCAGCTAAGAGAAGCTACAGTGAGAAGCTGAAGAACAGCCTTTCTACTGGTGACACTTCAGCTGTATGGACTGGTCTGAGAAACCTAACTGCCTACAAGAGCCCCTCCACCCATCCTGAACCGAGTTGTCTCCTGGCCAACCGTCTGAATGGCTTCTACTGCAGACATGACAAGAAGCCATTCACACCTCAAAACATCCCCTCTACATCCCATTCAGGAACAAATTCCGCCCGTAAAGCAACCAACCCACCACCATCAGATCCTCTGCCTGCACTAAAGTTCTCCGAGGACGAGGTAAACAAGCTCTTTCAGCGCATGAAAACAAAGAAAGCTGGAGGACCTGATAACGTCTCCCCATCACGTCTGAAAGCCTGTGCACATAAACGTGCTCCGATCTTCACAAGGATCTTCAACAAGTCACTGGAGACGTGTGAGGTCCCCTCCTGCCTCAAACGATCCACCATCATCCCGGTTCCCAAGAAACCCACCATCGTAGGATTAAATGACTACAGGCCTGTAGCCCTGACGTCTGTGGTCATGAAATCCTTTGAGCGGCTGGTGTTGAAGCACCTGAAAGACATCACAGGCCCCCTGCTGGACCCCCTGCAATTTGCTTACCGAGCAAACAGGTCTGCAGATGATGCTGTTAACTTAGGTCTACACTTCATCCTGCGACACCTCGACCACCCAGGGACATACGCCAGGATCCTGTTTGTAGACTTCAGCTCGGCCTTCAACACTATCATACCAGACATCCTCCACCAGAAGCTCACACAGCTCAACGTCCCAGCCTCCACCTGTCAGTGGATCAACAGCTTCCTGACAGACCGACAGCAGCAGGTGAGACTGGAGAGCATCTTCTCCTGATCCAGATCAATAAGTACTGGTGCCCCCGAGGGGTGTGTTCTATCCCCACACCTCTTCTCTCTGTACACAAATGACTGCACCTCATCGGACCCGTCCGTGAAACTCCTTAAGTTTGCAGACGACACCACTGTCATTGGACTGATCCAGGACGGTGATGAGGCTGCATACAGACAGCAGGTGGATCGGCTGGTACACTGGTGCGGTCAGAACTACCTTGAACTGAACCCACTGAAGACTGTGGAAATGGTGGTGGACTTTTGGAGAACACCTCCCCCATACACCCCCCTCACCATCCTCAACAACACTGTATCGGCCTTGGACCACTTCAGGTTCTTAGGAACCACCATCTCTGAGGACCTGAGATGGTCTTCGCACATAGACACTGTTCGAAAGAAGGCCCAGCAGAGACTGTACTTCCTGAGGCAACTCAAGAAGTTCAACCTTCCACAGGAGCTGTTGGTCATCTTCTAAACTGCCATCATTCAGTCTGTCCTGTCTTCCCATCTCAGTGTGGTTTGGTTCATCCACAAAACAGGACAGGTCCAGACTGCAACGAATAATCAGGTCTGCAGAGAGAATAATCAGAGCTGACCTTCCCTCCATCCAGGTCTAGGGTCAAGAAAAGAGCTGCCAAAATCTCTGCAGACCCCACACAACCTGCACCTAAACTGTTTAGAGTTTTACCTTCAGGCCGCCGCTACAGAGCACTGTTCACTAAAACCAGCCGCCACAAAGACAGTTTCTTCCCCCAGGCTGTTTCTCTGATGAACATTCAATAGAGTACAGAACAACAGCATACAGATGTTGCAAATGCACCTTTTCTATTAGTTATGTGTATATTGTACATTGTAAATTGTAAATTTGTATATTCTGTAATGCAGAATATTGCATTGTACATTGTATATTGTACATTGTAAATTGTAAATTTGTATATTCTGTAATGCAAAAACAGAACAAAAGAGCAAAGTGTACCGGAGTCAAATTCCTTGTTTGTATGCACAAACTTGGCAATAAAGCTGATTCTGATTCTGTATTGTTCTCTGATTACTCTACCTTTACTGTTTTCCTCACATCCAGGAGAGTTACGGTGTGGAGAAGCCCCAAAGAAGCGTACCACCCAGACTGTTGCATGCCCAGAGTGAAGCATGGGGGTGGATCAGTGATGGTTTGGGCTGCCATATTATGGCATTCCCTTGAGCCAATACTTGTGCTTGATAGGCGCGTCACTGCCAAGGACTACTGAACCATTCTTGAGGACCATGTGCATCCAATGGTTCAAACATTGTATCCTGAAGGCGGTGCCATGTATCAGGATGACAATGCACCAATACACACAGCAAGACTGGTGAAAGATTGGTTTGATGAACATGAAAGTGAAGTTGAACATCTCCCATGGCCTGCACAGTCACCAGATCTAAATATTATTGAGCCACTTTGGGGTGTTTTGGAGGAGCGAGTCAGGAAACGTTTTCCTCCACCAGTATCACGTAGTGACCTGGCCACTATCCTGCAAGAAGAATGGCTTAAAATCCCTCTGACCACTGTGCAGGACTTATATATGTCATTCCCAAGACGAATTGATGCTGTATAGGCCGCAAAAGGAGGCCCTACACCATACTAATAAATTATTGTAGTCTAAAACCAGGTGTTTCAGTTTCATTGTCCAACCCCCGTAGTCTACTGATAATCACTGAGGGAGTGCACATCCATTGCATTGGAGTGTCAGATATAAAAATTATATGTGACCTTCTATCAGGGCTCTTCGTCATCCTCTAACAACGGTCCGAAACGGGAGCCTCAGCGCTGATCTCTGAAATCATTCCTCTGCCTTAATTTAGATTAAAAGAGCTAAATGTTAGAAACAGGTTGCGAGTCGTTCCTTTAAGAGTCAGTGTCAGATAAAGTGTGTGAATGTTTCCGGGATCCAAGGACCGGAGAGGCTCCGAGGCGTCTGACCGCCAACAGGCTGCGGTAACTCGGACAGCAGTTAGCCACAAAGAATAGAGGACCCTCTGGGAACCCTGTCTGGCGGTCAGCAAGGCCCTAACAAGCACTGCGGAAACCGCCAGAACCCTCGGCAGCACCTCAGGGAGCGTTGATCCTTCGACGAGGCTCTGGAACTGGCATTGGGAGCCCAGATGATCTGCGCTGGAGCCCAGATGATCTGCATAGGAGCCCACAAGTTCTGCGTTGGGGTTGTTGTGGAGGGTCAGGAGAACGAGGCGGATCCACCTGGACGCCTTCACCAAGGAGGTTAGAAAAATGAGACGGGTCCACCTGGGCGCCTTCGTCGAGGAGGTGAGGAACAAGAGGCCGGTCCACCTGGACGCCTTCGTCGAGGAGGTCAGGATAATGAGGTGGGTCCACCTGGACACCTTCGTCGAGAAGGTCAGGAACACGAGGCGGGTCAACATGGACACCCTTGTCGTGGACGTCAGGAGCACGAGGCAGTTCCACTTGGACACCCTTGTCATGGAGGTAGGAACACTGAGAAACTGGTCAAAGATAATTGTGATGAGGATGGCTGGGCCAGGAATGTAGATGACAAGGATGAAGATGATAACAGAGTTGGAGATGAATATGGTGAATATGACAGAGACTGAACCAGGAGTGTCAATGGTGATGATGAAGACTGGGCTAGGCGTGCAGAGGATCTTGTTAATGCCAGAGGCGGGGTTGTAGATGGAAGTGGTGAAGATGATAATGGCTGGGCCAGGAGTGGAGATGGCAGTGGTGGAGATTATAAAAGCTGGGGCAGGTGTGTAGATGGCAATGATGAAGACAGCAGAGCCAGGAGTGCAGATGGTAATGCTGAGGAAGACAGAGCCAGTAGTGTAGATGGCAAAGCTGAGGAAGGAGCACCCAGTAGTGTAGATGGCAAAGCTGAGGAAGGAGCACCCAGGAGTGTAGATGGCAAAGCTGAGGAAGGTGGAGCCAGGAGTGTAGATGGCAGTGAAGGTCATGATGATGGCTGATAAGAAGAAACTAAGACGTCACAACGACCCTCAGAAGCCGGTCCTGAAGCCTCGTGATGACCTTCAGAATGGCTTGGCGTCAACCAATCAAAACGAACCGTGCCTGACGCGTGAAATAAGCCGCAGGACACATGTGTCCACCATAGGCTTTGCATGAAAACCAGATGCCCCTGACGCTCAAATCATATTTAAGGTTTTGCAGGAAGCTGTCCCTATATACAATAAAGCTTGGGTTGGATATACTGAAGCTGGTAAATTTAACCTCCGACCTTTAGCTACAGTGTTCAAAAAATGTAAGTGAAAGAAAATTAAAGATATATATTATATAGTGAAATACATAGAGTGAAATATTTCTAGTATTTATTTCTTTTCATTTGGATGATTATGGCTTACAGATAATGAAAACAATAAATTCAGTGTTTCAGAAATTTGGAATTTTACATAAGATCAATAAAACAGGATATTTTAAACTCAATCTCAGGCTTCTGAAAAGTTTTATTAATTTCTATGCACTCAATACTTGGTTGGCGCTCCTTTTACATGAAACACTGCATCAATGCGGTGTGGCATGAAGGGGATCTGCCTATGGTTCTGCTGAGTTGCGATGGAAGCCCAGGTTGCTTTGATAGTAGCCTTCATGTTATCTGCATTATTGGGTTTGGTGTCTTTTGGCTTCCTCTTTACAATACTCCACAGATTCTATAAGAGGTTCAGGTCAGGCTAGTTTGGTGGCCAATCAAGCACAGTAACACCATGGTCATTGGACCAGCTTTTGGTACCATTGGCAGTGTGGGCTGGTACAAGGCCTGATAGCAGAAGGAAGCATAAAGTGGTCAAAAATGTCATGCTTAGATAGCTGCATTGACTGTGGACCTCAAAAAACCCAGTAAACCAACACCAGCAGAAAACCTGGCAAATCATAACTGACTCAGGAAACATCGCACTGGACATCAAGCATCATGAATTCTGTGCCTCTCCACTCTTCCTCTGGACTCAGGGATCTCGACTTTTAAAATGAAATGCAAACTTTACTTTCATCTGAGAAGAGAACTTGGAAAACTGAGCATCAGTCCAGTTCTTTTTCTCCTTATGCCAGGTGAGACACTTGGAGTCAGCTAATTGAGACCCACTGCACAGACAAATCCTAGACATGGGCTACAAGTGTCTTACATGGGCTACAAGTGCCAGGTAAGACACTTGTAGCCCATGTTTAGGATTTGTCTGTGTAGTGGTTCTCAATTAGCTGACTCCAGCCTCAGTCCTCATTACTTCTATTTTGCTTGACAATCCTCTGAAGGCTGCGGGTATCCCTGTTGCTGGTGCACGTTTTTCCTAACACACTTTTTTCTTCTACTGAACGTTCTATGAATATGCTTGGACACAGCAGCCTGTGAACAACTGTTTCAGCAATGACCGGTCCTCCTGTTTCAGTTGTTCACAGGGTAAGCCATTAAAGGGTATGCCTGGGTATCTGTCAAGACATCAGTCTTCCCCATGATTGTCTATCCTACTGATCCAGACTGAGAGACCACTTAGGGGCTTTGCAACCTTTGCAGACGTTTAGAATTCATTAGTTGATTAGGGTGGGACACCATGAGCTTCCAATATTAAACTTATTTACAATATTCGGACTTCATGAGACACTGAATATGTAAGTCATAATCAACAAAATTGCAAACATAATGGCTTGAAATGTTTCACTCTACCTGTAATGAATCTATATATGGACTTTTACTTTCTGAAATGAGGGTCAAAAAATATTGAAATTTTTCATAAGAGATGTAGCTACAAAACAAACATCTGCTAATATTCAAAAACCATAATTGAACATGTGTGAATGGATCTAAAGCAAACTAAATCCAATCTCAAACAGGGTGAAAGTGTGAAGAAAGGTTGCATCAGTCTTCAGGTTACTTGTCAGACAGAAGGGCGTATTTAAGGAAGATAAATAAGGCATCTTAATGAAGGGTCATGTCTCGTCTTCACCTCCCTGATGGACGGCAGTAAGAACTCCTCTCTGTGCTTTCCTAACCATAACTTCTCCTGCAGGAGGCTGCTGCTGCCCCTCTCTGAGACCGTTCTGTTCCACACATTGCTGACTCTCATCTCCCTGCTCACTGTAATGCTCAACCTGCTCGTCATCATCTCCATCTCCCACTTCAGGCAGCTGCACAACCCAACCAACTCCCTGCTCCTGTCTCTGGCTGTGTCTGACCTGGCGGTGGGACTGCTGGTGATGCCCATCGAGGGGCTGCGGTACTTGGAGACATGCTGGCTGCTGGGGAGGCTGATGTGTGCTCTGACTCCTTATGTCTTTTACTCTTTGATCTCTGCCTCTTTGGGCCACATGGTGCTTATATCTGTAGATCGCTATGTGGCCATCTGTGACCCACTCCTTTACCCCACTAGGATCACAATGATTAATGTGAAGATCTGTGTTTCTCTCTGTTGGGTCTGTTCGCTGCTCTACAACGGATTGATCCTGATGGGACACTTAGGCCAGCCAGATAGGTTCAGCACCTGTCACGGGGAGTGTGTTGTAGTTATCAGCCGTATTTCAGGAACTGTTGATCTCTTTATCACCTTCATAGCACCATGTACTGTCATGGTTTATCTTTATTTCAGAGTGCTTCTGGCTGCTCTCTCACAGGTGCGTCTCATCCGTTCACAGACAGCGGCTACAGCTGTAAAATCAGCTCAAGCTGTTACAAGATCTGAGTGGAAGGCAGCCAGGAGCCTCGCCATTGTTATTGCTGTGTTTATAATGTGTTATTGTCCTTTTTTTTATCCTTCCTTGGAGGGAAAGGACACATCCAACAGCTTGTCCTACTTTGCTGCTGTGTCTTGGATCATGATGCTGAACTCTAGCATGAATCCTATCATTTATGTTTTGTTCTACCCCTGGTTCAGAAAAGCTATCAAACTTATCCTAACCCTAAAAATACTGCAGCCTGACTCCTGCGACATGAAGATGCTGTAGGTAGAGCTGACCACAGATCAGATGTGTGATTGTTTTTCAGTGCTAACATTTTTAAAGATGCTCACATTTTATACTGTGTGATCAGACTTCATGTGCATTAAGTTAAACAAGCAGCAGAGGTTTCTATAGCTGCCATGTTTTTAATGAATCTCACATGAACAAAGACGACCAAATAGGAACATTTCTAGAAGGAAAACTATTATGACACAGAGCCTTTAACTGTGCGGTTTTGACCTGTTCATGTACACTTTATAGAGTACAAACCTGTACATGCATGATGTGATTGGCCTTAATACCATCCAAAATCATAAATCCATTAACTAAGCGGGTTATTTTCTCCACAAAAGCCTTATTCATTCTTACACAAAGTACAACAAAAAGTCTATATCTTATCAGTGTTTTTATAAAAGTGTAAAGTAATAACTAAGTAGCTTTTTTCTATTTAAGAAATAGTTTAGTTGGCCTTTTTTGCACTACTATGTTAAGATTATTATTACATACCAAGAAACCTGTTTTTTGTCTGTATTATTATGATGGTTGTGGATCTTTCTTCTCTTCTTTTTGCACCTCTTTTTTTCTCTCGATAAAAACACATTTGTTACAATTTTCAATATTTTTCTGCAAAACTGCATCACAGCTTGTTATAAGTCAAAGTAAAAGAAAAGTGAATTTATGGTGTTAAAATGAGCCTATTTGCTAGAACAGACTTTGGAATTTTGCTAAATTAAGAATTAAGCTTTAATCCAGGTTTTATTTTCATGCATTTTATTTATCATGGACAATGTATTTAAAGATGGCAGACATAGGGAACATCTGATGTAAAATGTGTAAATATGTCAAATGTTAAATGTGTACAATATCACAACACACAAGAGGTTGAAATATGAAAAGAAAAAAAGATGCATTTTAAATAAAACACCAAAAATACGTTTGTAAATATTTTCTGTTTTGCATAAAGGCAACGGACCTGTAATCAGAATGGCTTCAATCAGGTTTACCAGAAGAATCCCGTATGGGGAATAGGAATCTGCTTCCGATATTGAGTTATTAATTAGGATCATGTGATCAGAGATGTTGTGAAGCTGAAGAAGCTGCTCAGATGAAATGGTAAATGTCAAGTAGCTAAAGAAAGGCTGATTGTTTTCCTCTACTACTTTAGGGCAGAACTTTAAAAAAGGACAATGAAGTTCTTTTAGAAACATTATGGAGTCATGGTAAAAAGAAAGTACACTCTGTTTCAGTTTAAGAGCTGTACGTATCATGATACGGCATGATAACAGTGATCTGATCTTTATCACGTTTTGTAATTGTTTAGGTCTAACCTCAAGTGTGCGATAGGACACAACAGGAAAAGATGAAGTAAATGAGAAAACTTTGCATGAAAAACTAAGTACATCAATCTGGGAAGAGTAATAATAAGGTAATCTCCAAAAACCTTGAAATTCATCTTTACAGAGAAGAAGAAAACTCACAATGAAATTAAGACAGTAGCCAATCTGCAATTTCAAACAAAGTTCAGACAGTGCAATACCTCATCTTCGGCTTCATCTACAGCTATAGACCTCAAATGCTGAACTTCAGGACACGAGAAAATTTTAAAAGTCTAAAAAAAGAGTGGTTTCTTTGGAAGGTTTGTCCTGAAAAATCATCTTCTTTCTAAAATATAAGGCAATATGTCCAACAGCTGAACCTTGGGGCAAACTGGGTCAACAACTGGACAATGACCACAGGTGCTGCCACACCTCCTCCGGCACCTCCACCATCACCCTCACCATTTCACTTCTGACAGGCAGTCACCCCAACTTCAGAACAATATTCGGGGGAAATAGGTAAATTTGGGAGATTTCTCCTTCAGTGTACTCTAGTTTTTCGTCAATCCCCCAATCATTCCAAACTGACACATTCACATTTGATTGATTGTTGACTTTCTACAGGGTAAAACTCTAAAATAGGCAAAAGCTAAATATGATTGACAAACAATACTCTGCAGCTCCTACGAACGTTTGGTTTCAGACAGGAGGTTAACTTTTGGCTATACAGAAAATGAAAGAGAAATAACTAGGAGACTTTGGAGTTTAAAACAAGACAAGAAATCTGTGGTTTGCCATAGATTTTAGAACTCTAGCGGCCTCTGGAACCTGCGGGCATTCAGAGGAGCATTTGTGCAAGCTCTCAGCGAACAGTTAAAAGATGAATTAGCCCGTTGAGACAAACCCCAACGCCAGGAGGATCTGATTTCCCTCGCAAGGATTTCTCGTCCTTGGATTTCCCTGGTTGGTTTCGCATAACCCCCAGTTTATTTCAAAGGAGGGCAGAATAGAATCCCGGGGCACTCACTGTTTGTCTACATGCCAACAGTCTGGTAAAGGTTTATTCCAGTCGCTTCTATAACCTGTCTAAACCAGAAGGGAATTACATGAAAAAATATATAAATGTGTTGTTGTCTGCAGGCTTAATTAGTCATTCCTCCTTGCAACTAGGTGCTGGATTCTCCTTCATGGCTACGACAGATGGTTCACTTCACGCTTGCATTGATTACCATGGACTCAACCAGATCACAATAAAAAACAAATATCCTTTACCGCCTCAGACCAGGGCTCTAAGTTTTTTTTTTGCTAAACTCGATCGTCGCAACGCATACCATCTGGTGACATTAAGGGAGGGGGATGAATGGAAAACTGCTTTCAAGAACCCATTGGGTCAATATGAATACCTACTGATGTCCTTTGAACTTACCAATGCACCTGTAGTGTTCCAAGCTTTATTCAATTTAGTCCTGTGGGACTTTCTAAACCAGTTTTGTCTGTCTACTTAGGTGACATGATTGTTTTTCTGTAAGTGAACACAAGGTGCATGTTCATCAGGTTCTTTGATGCATCCTCGAGAACATGCTGTTTCTGCTAAATTGGCCCACTCCATCCTCCTGCAAACACCTGCAATGCTTCCTAGGTTTTGCCAACTTTTACCATTGCTTCATTAAAAACTACAGTCAGACTGCCACTCCTGTCACAGCTCTCACCTCCATTTAGAAATAGTTTCACTGGCCCACTGAGGCTTCTAAGGTCTTTCAGGGGTTGAAAGACAAGTTTGTTCATGCCCCTATTCTGATCCAACCTGATCCTACAAAACATTTACTTTGGGCGTTGATGCCTCGGATATTGGCGTTGGGCCGTTCTTTCTCAAATGTCAAATAACTCTATCCATGCCTTCTTCTCCCGTCGACTCACCCCATCAGAAAAGGACTATTATGTAGGGGACAGGGAATTTCTAGCCATTAAGATGGCTTTTACAGACTGGCGTCACTTGTTTAAGGGGGCTGCACACTCCATCCTTATGTGGACTGACCACCAAAATCTGGCCTATTTTCAGGAGCCTTAACCCCTAAAACCACACCAGTTCTGTTGGTCCCTCTTTTTTCCCTGGTTCAATTTTGTCATTTCCTTTAGACCAGGTTCCAAAAACACCAAACACCGATGCACTGTCTCGACATTATTCTTCCAGTGAAGAACCTCAGGTCGACTGAAACTTGCCTCCATCCTTGGCCGTTGGAGTTCTTACCTGGGAGATGTAGGTCCGTCAATCCCAAACCTTTGAACCCCGTCCAGGAAATGGTCCACTTAACCGCATGTATGTTCCAACCCCAGTCCAATCTCGTATCGTTCACTGGGCGCACACACCCATGCATAAAGTCGTACCATAGTATAAATCTGCTAAACATTCTGGTGGCCCTCCATCAGCAAAGATGTAAAAGAGTTTGCCTCGGGCTGTTCTTTCTTGCCCAAAATAAGACCCACAACCGGCCACCTAGGGGGTTTCTCCAACTACTGGCCATCCGTAAGCGTCCCTGGTCACACCAGGGGACACTGTCACCGGGTTACCTCCCTCAAAAAGCTTCACTATCATCTTAACTATAGTCAACCAATTCTCAAAGGGTTGCCATCTCATTCTGCTGAGGAACCCACTTCTCTTGAGACTGCTCATCTTCCAATCAAACATGGCTATCATCCTGGCGGCGCTCCTTTGGATATTCTATCCAACCTTGGCCCCCTGTTTGTGTGCGGATGAGCTTCAGCGCAGCCCTGGGAGCAAGAGTGGCTCTCAGTTCTGGGTTTTATCCTCAAACCAATGTCCGACTAAGAGGAAGGACCGGAAACTGGAGTCTACTCTAAGCTGTGTGTGCTCTGTGTGTCCCTCTACTTGGTGTTTACAGCTACCATGGGTAGAATATTCCCATTACAGTCATGTCTCATCTGCCACCAGTTTGTCTCCTTTTCAAGCTTTCCTTGCCTATCAGCCTCTGCTTTTTCTCTCAGATGAACAGGATATTTCAGTCAGTTCTGCTCAACACCATATCACCACACAATCAGCATCCTCAACCGCACTGATGAGCAGAACCGCCGCCTGGCTAACCACAGGAGATCCCCAGCTTTGCAATATCACTGGTTTGAAGGTTTGCTCTCAACTCTTGACATTCACTTCAAAATCTACTTCCAGGAAACTCTCCCCTGGGTACATCATCCCTTTAAGATGGAGACTGTCCTCAGTCCTGTCTCTCTTCGACTCAAACCTCCTGCTAGCTTCAAGATCAATCCTGTGTTTCACATCTCTTTGGTAAAACCTGTGGTTACAAGTACTCTTTACCTGCCGTCTGAACCCCTTCCACTCACCCAAGACATTGATGGCCATCCTGTTTAATCGGCCCGCTGGATCTTTGATATCCGCAAAGGAGGCAGAGGTTTCTAGTATCTTGTGAACTGAGAGGGCTATGGTCTGGAGGAACGGTCCTGGATTACCTGTTCCTTAATTCCTGACTCCTAACTTATAAGGGACACTGAAGCTTCCTGTCCATTGGTTTCTTGCTCCAACTAAACTGTACTCTCCATCTCCAGATCCTGTAGAACCAGACTGCCGAAGCTCCATTACAGATTCATTGACTTTGTCATCTATTGAGAATAAACACAATCCTTTTAAATACATTCTGGATCCTGACTTGGATCCTTGACGGCATGTGGATCAGAAAAATACCTGGATCCATGTCGGAATCAAATAATGTAGAAACAAAAAGCAAGAAAGTGACACTTAGTAACCACAGGGAGAAACAATATTGCACCAGAAGAGCAATGCAATCATAATAATCAGCAATGACAAGAAAACTATAAATAATCTGTTTTGATGCTTCAAATGTGTGTTATAACCGTCAAAAGGTGTGCCGCTCCCAATACATTTCCCTGTAGCAAGCCTTGGGTTATTTACTGATATGTTTCAGGTCACGGTCTTGTTGTAGGGTCCAGTTCTGCATCAGCCTGATTTTTTTTTTTTTTTTAAGATTGTCTTACGTTTTTTTCAGGAACCCTCAAATAAATTATATGATGGTGAGTTGGACAGGTCCTGATGCAGCACATCATTCCCAAACCAAGAAACGTCCTCCATAGAAACCACCTCAATGTCTTGATATTCAGTCAAGCTGACTGTAATACCTAATATGACCAGCAGAGGGGCCGGTATCCTAATAAAATCTGTTCAGAGGACAGACATGGTAGAGGTGTGGGAGTGAAGAGGATGTTCATGGATGCATGTTAAAATATAATAAAAGTTGGAGTGCAACTCGTTTACAAGTTGATATCTTGTCTTTTAAAGATGAACAGTACATTGTACCAGGAGTGAAAGTCTTGCTCTACATCAGTGGGATTAAAAATGGAGATGCTGAGGCCACCGGGGGGACTGAAACTGGTCGGTAATGTGGCCAGACTGCAGTTCTGCGTTGGAGTTGTTGTGGAGGGTGAGGAGAACGAGGCGGATCCACCTGGACGCCTTCACCAAGGAGGTTAGGAAAACAAGGTGGGTCTACCTGGGCGCCTTCGTCGAGGAGGTGAGGAACAAGAATCGGGTCCACCTGGACGCCTTCGTCAAGGAGATCAGGATAATGAAGTGGGTCCACCTGGACACCTTCGTCGAGAAGGTCAGGAACACGAGGCAGGTCAACATGGACACCCTTGTCGTGGATGTCAGGAGCACGAGGCAGGTCCACTTGGACACCCTCGTCATGGAGGTCAGGAGCGTGGGATGGTAATGCTGAGTGGGTTCACCTAGACACCCTAGTCCTGGAGACCAGGAACATGAGGTGGATCAATGCGGTGTGGCATGAAGGGGATCCGCCTATGGTTCCGCTGAGTTGCGATGGAAGCCCAGGTTGCTTTGATAGTAGCCTTCATGTTATCTGCATTATTGGGTTTGGTGTCTTTCAGCTTCCTCTTGAAAATACTCCACAGATTCTATATGAGGTTCAGGTCAGGCTAGTTTGGTGGCCAATCAAGCACAGTAACATCATGGTCATTGGACCAGGTACAAGGGCTGGTACAAGGCCTGATAGCAGAAGGAAGCATCAAGTGGTCAAAAATGTCATGCTTAGATAGCTGTATTGACTGTGGACCTCAAAAAACCCAGTAAACCAACACCAGCAGAAAACCTGGCAAATCATAACTGACTCAGGAAACATCGCACTGGATATCAAGCATCATGAATTCTGTGCCTCTCCACTCTTCCTCTAGATTCAGGGATCTCAACTTTTAAAATGAAATGCAAACTTTACTTTCATCTGAGAAGAGAACTTGGACAACTGAGCATCAGCCCAGTTCTTTTTCTCCTTATGCCAGGTAAGACACTTGTAGCCCATGTCTAGGATTTGTCTGTGTAGTGGTTCTCAATTAGCTGACTCCAGCCTCAGTCCTCATTACTTCTATTTTGCTTGACAATCCTTTGAAGGCTGCGGGTATCCCTGTTCCTGGTGCACGTTTTTCCTAACACACTTTTTCCTTCTACTGAACTTTCTATGAATATGCTTGGACACAGCAGCCTGTGAACAACTGTTTCAGCAATGACCGGTCCTCCACAAGGAGGGTAAGCCAACAATGACTGTCTCCTGGATATCTGTCAAGTCAGTCTTCCCCATGATTGTCTATCCTACTGATCCAGACTGAGAGACCACTTAGGGGCTTTGCAACCTTTGCAGACGTTTAGAATTCATTAGTTGATTAGGGTGGGACACCATGAGCTTCCAATATTAAACTTATTTACAATATTCGGACTTCATGAGACACTGAATATGTAAGTCATAATCAACAAAATTGCAAACATATTGGCTTGAAATGTTTCACTCTACCTGTAATGAATCTATATATGGACTTTTACTTTCTGAAATGAGGGTCAAAAAATATTGAAATTTTTCATAAGAGATGTAGCTACAAAACAAACATCTGCTAATATTCAAAAACCATAATTGAACATGTGTGAATGGATCTAAAGCAAACTAAATCCAATCTCAAACAGGGTGAAAGTGTGAAGAAAGGTTGCATCAGTCTTCAGGTTACTTGTCAGACAGAAGGGCGTATTTTAAGGATGATAAATAAGGCATCTTAATGAAGGGTCATGTCTCGTCTTCACCTCCCTGATGGACGGCAGTAAGAACTCCTCTCTGTGCTTTCCTAACCCTAACTTCTCCTGCAGGAGGCTGCAGCTGCCCCTCTCTGAGACCGTTCTGTTCCACACATTGCTGACTCTCATCTCCCTGCTCACTGTAATGCTCAACCTGCTCGTCATCATCTCCATCTCCCACTTCAGGCAGCTGCACAACCCAACCAACTCCCTGCTCCTGTCTCTGGCTGTGTCTGACCTGGCGGTGGGATTGCTGGTGATGCCCATCGAGGGGCTGCGGTACTTGGAGACATGCTGGCTGCTGGGGAGCCTGATGTGTGCTCTGACTCCTTATGTCTTTTACTCTTTGATCTCTGCCTCTTTGGGCCACATGGTGCTTATATCTGTAGATCGCTATGTGGCCATCTGTGACCCACTCCTTTACCCCACTAGGATCACAATGATTAATGTGAAGATCTGTGTTTCTCTCTGTTGGGTCTGTTCGCTGCTCTACAACGGATTGATCCTGATGGGACACTTAGGCCAGCCAGATAGGTTCAGCACCTGTCACGGGGAGTGTGTTGTAGTTATCAGCCGTATTTCAGGAACTGTTGATCTCTTTATCTCCTTCATAGCACCATGTACTGTCATGGTTGTTCTTTATTTCAGAGTGCTTCTGGCTGCTCTCTCACAGGTGCGTCTCATCCGTTCACAGACAGCGGCTACAGCTGTAAAATCAGCTCAAGCTGTTACAAGATCTGAGTGGAAGGCAGCCAGGAGCCTCGCCATTGTTATTGCTGTGTTTATAATGTGTTATTGTCCTTTTTTTTATCCTTCCTTGGAGGGAAAGGACACATCCAACAGCTTGTCCTACTTTGCTGCTGTGTCTTGGATCATGATGCTGAACTCTAGCATGAATCCTATCATTTATGTTTTGTTCTACCCCTGGTTCAGAAAAGCTATCAAACTTATCCTAACCCTAAAAATACTGCAGCCTGACTCCTGCGACATGAAGATGATGTAGGTAGAGCTGACCACAGATCAGATGTGTGATTGTTTTTCAGTTGATAAAGATTTTAAAGATACTCACATTTTATACTATTTGATCAGACTTCATGTGCATTAAGTTAAACAAGCAGCAGAGGTTTCTATAGCTGCCATGTTTTTAATGAATCTCACATGAACAAAGACGACCAAATAGGAACATTTCTAGAAGGAAAACTATTATGACACAGAGCCTTTAACTGTGCGGTTTTGACCTGTTCATGTATACTTTATAGAGTAAAAACCTGTAATGCATGATGTGATTGGCCTTAATACCATCCAAAATCATAAATCCATTAACTAAGCGGGTTATTTTCACCACAAAAGCCTTATTCCTTCTTACACAAAGTACAACAAAAAGTATATATCTTATTAGTGTTTTTATAAAAGCGTAAAGTAATAACTAAACAGCTTTTTTCTATTTAAGAAATAGTTTAGTTGGCCTTTTTTGCACTACTATGTTAAGATTATTATTACATACCAAGAAACCTGTTTTTTGTCTGTATTATTATGATGGTTGTGGATCTTTCTTCTCTTCTTTTTGCACCTCTTTTTTTCTCTCGATAAAAACACATTTGTTACAATTTTCAATATTTTTCTGCAAAACTGCATCACAGCTTGTTATAAGTCAAAGTAAAAGAAAAGTGAATTTATGGTGTTAAAATGAGCCTATTTGCTAGAACAGACTTTGGAATATTGCTAAATTAAGAATTAAGCTTTAATCCAGGTTTTATTTTCATGCATTTTATTTATCATGGACAATGTATTTAAACATGGCAGACATAGGGAACATCTGATGTAAAATGTGTAAATATGTAAAATGTTAAATGTGTAAAATATCACAACACACAAGAGGTTGACATATGAAAAGAAAAAGAGATGCATTTTAAATAAAAGACCAAAAATACGTTTGTAAATATTTTCTGTTTTGCATAAAAGCAACGGAGCTGTTATCAGAATGGCTTCAATCAGGTTTACCAGAAGAATCCCGTATGGGGAATAGGAATCTGCTTCTGATATTGAGTTATTAATTAGGATCATGTGATCTGAGATGTTGTGAAGCTGAAGAAGCTGCTCAGATGAAGTAGCTAAACAAAGGCCGGTTGTTTTCCTTTGCTACTTTAGGGCAAAACTTTAAAAGAGGACAGTGTTATTTTTTAGAACCATTATAGAGTCATGGTAAAAGGAACATACACTCTGTTTCAGTTTAAGAGCTATACGTATCATGATACGGCATAATAACAGTGATCTGGTCTTTATGATGTTTTGTAATTGTTTAGGTCTAACCTCATGTGTGCGATAGCACACGACAGGAAAAGTTGAAGTAAATGAGAAAACTTTGCATGAAAAACTAAGTACATCAATCTGGAAAGAGTAATAAGGTAATCTCCAAAAACCTTGAAATCCATCTTTACAGAGAAGAAGAAAACACAATTAAATTAAGACAGTAGCCAATGTGCAATTTCAAACAAAGGTCAAACAGTGCAATACCTCATCTTCGGCTTCATCTACAGCTATAGACCTCAAATGCTGAACTTCTGGACACAAGAAAATTTAACAAGACTAAAAAAAAGAGTGGTTTCTTTGGAAGGTTTGCCTGGAAAAATCATCTTCTTTCTAAAATATAAGGCAATATGTCCAACAGCAGAACCTTGGCCCAAACTGGGTCAACAACTGGACAATGACCACAGGTGCTGCCACACCTCCTCCGGCACCTCCACCATCACCCTCACCATCTCACTTCTGAGAGGCAGCCACCCCAACTCCAGAACAATTTTCGGGGGAAATAGGTAAATTTGGGAGATTTCTCCTTCAGTGTACTCTAGTTTTTTGTCAATCCCCCAATCATTCCAAACTGACGCATTCACATTTGATTGATTGTTGACTTTCTACAGGGTAAAACTCTAAAATAGGCAAAAGCTAAATATGCTTGACAAACAATACTCTGCAGCTCCTACAAAGGTTTTATTTCAGACCTGAGGTTGACTTTTGGCTAAACAGAAAATGAAAGCGAAATAACTAGGAGACTTTGGAATTTACAACAAGACGAGAAATCTGTGGTTTGCCATAGATTTTAGAACTCTAGCGGCCTCTGGAACCTGCAGGCATTCAAAGGAGCTTCTGTGCAAGCTCTCAGCGAACAGTTAAAAGATGAAATAGCCTGTCGACACAAACCCCAACATCTGTTTTGTGATTCCTTCCCCTCAGTCATTTCTCGTCCTTGGATTTCCCTGGTTGGTTTCGCATAACCCCCAGTTTATTTCAAAGGAGGGCAGAATAGAATCCTGGGGCACTCACTGTTTGTCTACATGCCAACAGTCTGGTAAAGGTTTATTCTAGTCGCCTCTATAACCTGTCTAAACCAGAAGGGAATTACATGAAAAACTATATAAATGCATTGTTGTATGCAGGCTTAATTAGTCATTCCTCCTTGCAACTAGGTGCTGGATTCTCCTTCATGGCTAAAACAGCTGGTTCACTTCACGCTTGCATTGATTACCATGGACTCAACCAGATCACAATAAAAAACAAATATCCTTTACCGCCTCTGACCAGGGCTCTAAGTTTTTTTTTGCTAAACTCGATCGTCGCAACGCATACCATCTGGTGAGATTAAGGGAGGGGGATGAATGGAAAACTGCTTTCAAGAACCCATTGGGTCAATATGAATACCTACTGATGTCCTTTGAACTTACCAATGCACCTGTAGTGTTCCAAGCTTTATTCAATTTAGTCCTGTGGGACTTTCTAAACCAGTTTGTGTCTGTCTACTTAGGTGACATGATTGTTTTTCTGTAAGTGAACACAAGGTGCATGTTCATCAGGTTCTTTGATGCATCCTCGAGAACATGCTGTTTCTGCTAAATTGGCCCACTCCATCCTCCTGCAAACACCTGCAATGCTTCCTAGATTTTGCCAACTTTTACCATTGCTTCATTAAAAACTACAGTCAGACTGCCACTCCTGTCACAGCTCTCACCTCCATTTAGAAATAGTTTCACTGGAGCGCTGAGGCTGAGAAGGTATGTCAGGGGTTGAAAGACAAGTTTGTTCATGCCCCTATTCTGATCCAATCTTATCCTACAAAACATTTATTTTGGGCGTTGAAGCCTTGGATATTGGCGTTGGGGCCGTTCTTTCTCAAATGTCAAATAACTCTATCCATGCCTTCTTCTCCCGTCGACTCACCCCATCAGAAAAGAACTATTATGTAGGAGACAGGGAATTTCTAGCCGTTAAGATGGCTTTTACAGACTGGCGTCACTTGTTTAAGGGGGCTGCACACTCCATCCTTATGTGGACTGACCACCAAAATCTGGCCTATTTTCAGGAGCCTTAACACCTAAACCCACACCAGTTCTGTTGGTCCCTCTTTTTTCCTTGGTTCAATTTTGTCATTTCATTTAGACCAGGTTCCAAAAACACCAAACACTGATGCACTGTCTCGACATTATTATTCCAGTGAAGAACCTCAGGTCGACTGAATCTTGCCTCCATCCTTGGCCGTTGGAGTTCTTACCTGGGAGATGTAGGTCCGTCAATCCCAAACCTTTGAACCCTGTCCAGGAAATGGTCCACTTAACCGCATGTATGTTCCAACCCCAGTCCAATCTCGTATCGTTCACTGGGCGCACACACCCATGCATAAAGTCGTACCATAGTATAAATCTGCTAAACATTCTGGTGGCCCTCCATCAGCAAAGATGTAAAAGAGTTTGCCTCGGGCTGTTCTTTCTTGCCCAAAATAAGACCCACAACCGGCCACCTAGGGGGTTTCTCCAACTACTGGCCATCCGTAAGCGTCCCTGGTCACACCAGGGGACACTGTCACCGGGTTACCTCCCTCAAAAAGCTTCACTACCATCTTAACTATAGTCAACCAATTCTCAATGGGTTGCCATCTCATTCTGCTGAGGAACCCACTTCTCTTGAGATTGCTCGTCTTCCAATCAAACATGGCTATCATCCTGGCGGCCCTCCTTTGGATATTCTATCCAACCTTGGCCCCCTGTTTGTGTGCAGATGAGCTTCAGCGCAGCCCTGGGAGCAAGAGTGGCTCTCAGTTCTGGGTTTTATCCTCAAACCAATGTCCGACTAAGAGGAAGGACCGAACACTGGAGTCTACTCTAAACTGTGTGTGCTCTGCGTGTCCCTCTACTTGGTGTTTACAGCTACCATGGGTAGAATATTCCCATTACAGTCATATCTCATCTGCCACCAGTTTGTCTCCTTTTCAAGCTTTCCTTGCCTATCAGCCTCTGCTTTTTCTCTCAGATGAACAGGATATTTCAGTCAGTTCTGCTCAACACCATATCACCACACAATCAGCATTCTCAACTGCACTGCTGAGCAGAACCTGCTAGCCTCAAGATCAATCCTGTGTTTCATATCTCTTTGGTAAAACCTGTGGTTACAAGTACTCTTTACCTGCCGTCTGAACCCCTTCCACTCACCCAGAACATTGATGGCCATCCTGTTTACTCGGCCCGCTGGATCTTTGATACCCGCAAAGGAGGCAGAGGTTTCTAGTATCTTGTGAACTGAGAGGGCTATGGTCTGGAGGAACGGTCCTGGATTACCTGTTCCTTAATTCCTGACTCCTAACTTATAAGGGACACTGAGGCTTCCTGTCCATTGGTTTCTTGCTCCAACTAAACTGTACTCTCCATCTCCAGATCCTGTAGAACCAGACTGCCGAAGCTCCATTACAGATTCATTGACTTTGTCATCTATTGAGAATAAACACACTTCTTTTAAATACATTCTGGATCCTGACTTGGATCCTTGACTGCATGTGGATCAGAAAAATACCTGGATCCATGTCGGAATCAAATAATGTAGAAACAAAAAGCAAGAAAGTGACACTTAGTAACCACAGGGAGAAACAATATTGCACCAGAAGAGCAATGCAATCATAATAATCAGCAATGACAAGAAAACTATAAATAATCTGTTTTGATGCTTCAAATGTGTGTTATAACCGTCAAAAGGTGTGCCGCTCCCAATACATTTCCCTGTAGCCAGCCTTGGGTTATTTACTGATATGTTTCAGGTCACGGTCTTGTTGTAGGGTCCAGTTCTGCATCAGCCTGATTTTTTTTTTTTTTTAAGATTGTCTTACGTTTTTTTCAGGAACCCTCAAATAAATTCTATGATGGTGAGTTGGACAGGTCCTGATGCAGCACATCATTCCCAAACCAAGAAACGTCCTCCATAGAAACCACCTCAATGTCTTGATATTCAGTCAAGCTGACTGTAATACCTAATATGACCAGCAGAGGGGCCGGTATCCTAAAAAAATCTGTTCAGAGGACAGACATGGTAGAGGTGTGGGAGTGAAGAGGATGTTCATGGATGCATGTTAAAATATAATAAAAGTTGGAGTGCAACTCGTTTACAAGTTGATATCTTGTCTTTTAAAGATGAACAGTACATTGTACCAGGAGTGAAAGTCTTGCTCTACATCAGTGGGATTAAAAATGGAGATGCTGAGGCCACCGGGGGGACTGAAACTGGTCGGTAATGTGGCCAGACTGCAGTTCTGCGTTGGAGTTGTTGTGGAGGGTGAGGAGAACGAGGCGGATCCACCTGGACGCCTTCACCAAGGAGGTTAGGAAAACAAGGTGGGTCTACCTGGGCGCCTTCGTCGAGGAGGTGAGGAACAAGAGGCAGGTCAACATGGACACCCTTGTCGTGGATGTCAGGAGCATGAGGCGGGTCCACTTGGACACCCTCGTCATGGAGGTCAGGAGCGTGGGATGGTAATGCTGAGTGGGTTCACCTAGACACCCTAGTCCTGGAGACCAGGAACATGAGGTGGATCAATGTGGTGTGGCATGAAGGGGATCTGCCTATGGTTCTGCTGAGTTGCAATGGAAGCCCAGGTTGCTTTGATAGTAGCCTTCAGCTCATATGCATTATTGGGTTTGGTGTTTTTCAGCTTCCTCTTGAAAATACTCCAAAGATTCTATATGAGGTTCAGGTCAGGCTAGTTTGGTGGCCAATCAAGCACAGTAACACCATGGTCATTGGACCAGCTTTTGGTACAACTGGCAGTGTGGGCTGGTACAAGGCCTGATAGCAGAAGGAAGCATCAAGTGGTCAAAAATGTCATGCTTAGATAGCTGTATTGACTGTGGACCTCAAAAAACCCAGTAAACCAACACCAGCAGAAAACCTGGCAAATCATAACTGACTCAGGAAACATCGCACTGGACATCAAGCATCATGAATTCTGTGCCTCTCCACTCTTCCTCTGGACTCAGGGATCTCGACTTTTAAAATGAAATGCAAACTTTACTTTCATCTGAGAAGAGAACTTGGAAAACTGAGCATCAGTCCAGTTCTTTTTCTCCTTATGCCAGGTGAGACACTTGGAGTCAGCTAATTGAGACCCACTGCACAGACAAATCCTAGACATGGGCTACAAGTGTCTTACATGGGCTACAAGTGCCAGGTAAGACACTTGTAGCCCATGTTTAGGATTTGTCTGTGTAGTGGTTCTCAATTAGCTGACTCCAGCCTCAGTCCTCATTACTTCTATTTTGCTTGACAATCCTCTGAAGGCTGCGGGTATCCCTGTTCCTGGTGCACGTTTTTCCTAACAAAACGTGCACCAGGAACAGGGGTGCACGTTCTTCTAATGACGGTTCTATGAATATGCTTGGACACAGCAGCCTGTGAACAACTGTTTCAGCAATGACCGGTCCTCCACAAGGAGGGTAAGCCAACAATGACTGTCTCCTGGATATCTGTCAAGTCAGTCTTCCCCATGATTGTCTATCCTACTGATCCAGACTGAGAGACCACTTAGGGGCTTTGCAACCTTTGCAGACATTTAGAATTCATTAGTTGATTAGGGTGGGACACCATGAGCTTCCAATATTAAACTTATTTACAATATTCGGACTTCATGAGACACTGAATATGTAAGTCATAATCATCAAAATTGCAAACATAATGGCTTGAAATGTTTCACTCTACCTGTAATGAATCTATATATGGACTTTTACTTTCTGAAATGAGGGTCAAAAAATATTGAAATTTTTCATAAGAGATGTAGCTACAAAACAAATATCTGCTAATATTCAAAAACCCATAATTGAACATGTGTGAATGGATCTAAAGCAAACTAAAGCCAATGTCAAAAAGGATGAAATGGTAAAGAAAGGTTGCATCAGTCTTCAGGTTAGTTGTCAGACAGAAGGGCGTATTTTAAGCAAGATAAATAAGGCATCTTAATGAAGGGTCATGTCTCGTCTTCACCTCCCTGATGGACGGCAGTAGGAACTCCTCTCTGTGCTTTCCTAACCATAACTCCTCCTGCAGGAGGCTGCTGCTGCCGCTCTCTGAGACTGGTCTGTTCCACACATTGCTGACTCTCATCTCCCTGCTCACTGTAATGCTCAACCTGCTCGTCATCATCTCCATCTCCCACTTCAGGCAGCTGCACAACCCAACCAACTCCCTGCTCCTGTCTCTGGCTGTGTCTGACCTGGCGGTGGGACTGCTGGTGATGCCCATCGAGGGGCTGCGGTACTTGGAGACATGCTGGCTGCTGGGGAGACTGATGTGTGCTCTGACTCCTTATGTCTTTTACTCTTTGATCTCTGCCTCTTTGGGCCACATGGTGCTTATATCTGTAGATCGCTATGTGGCCATCTGTGACCCACTCCTTTACCCCACTAGGATCACAATGATTAATGTGAAGATCTGTGTTTCTCTCTGTTGGGTCTGTTCGCTGCTCTACAACGGATTGATCCTGATGGGACACTTAGGCCAGCCAGATAGGTTCAGCACCTGTCACGGGGAGTGTGTTGTAGTTATCAGCCGTATTTCAGGAACTGTTGATCTCTTTATCTCCTTCATAGCACCATGTACTGTCATGGTTGTTCTTTATTTCAGAGTGCTTCTGGCTGCTCTCTCACAGGTGCGTCTCATCCGTTCACAGACAGCGGCTACAGCTGTAAAATCAGCTCAAGCTGTTACAAGATCTGAGTGGAAGGCAGCCAGGAGCCTCGCCATTGTTATTGCTGTGTTTATAATGTGTTATTGTCCTTTTTGTTATCCTTCCTTGGAGGGAAAGGACACATCCAACAGCTTGTCCTACTTTGCTGCTGTGTCTTGGATCATGATGCTGAACTCTAGCATGAATCCTATCATTTATGTTTTGTTCTACCCCTGGTTCAGAAAAGCTATCAAACTTATCCTAACCCTAAAAATACAGCAGCCTGACTCCTGCGACATGAAGATGATGTAGGTAGAGCTGACCACAGATCAGATGTGTGATTGTTTTTCAGTTGATAAAGATTTTAAAGATGCTCACATTTTATACTGTGTGATCAGACTTCATGTGCATTAAGTTAAACAAGCAGCAGAGGTTTCTATAGCTGCCATGTTTTTAATGAATCTCACATGAACAAAGACGACCAAATAGAAAAATTTCTAGAAGGAAAACTATTATGACACAGAGCCTTTAACTGTGCGGTTTTGACCTGTTCATGTATACTTTATAGAGTAAAAACCTGTAATGCATGATGTGATTGGCCTTAATACCATCCAAAATCATAAATCCATTAACTAAGCGGGTTATTTTCACCACAAAAGCCTTATTCCTTCTTACACAAAGTACAACAAAAAGTCTATATCTTATCAGTGTTTTTATAAAAGTGTAAAGTAATAACTAAACAGTTTTTTTCTATTTAAGAAATAGTTTAGTTGGCCTTTTTTGCACTACTATGTTAAGATTATTATTACATACCAAGAAACCTGTTTTTTGTCTGTATTATTATGATGGTTGTGGATCTTTCTTCTCTTCTTTTTGCACCTCTTTTTTTCTCTCGATAAAAACACAATTGTTACAATTTTCAATATTTTTCTGCAAAACTGCATCACAGCTTGTTATAAGTCAAAGTAAAAGAAAAGTGAATTTATGGTGTTAAAATGAGCCTATTTGCTAGAACAGACTTTGGAATATTGCTAAATTAAGAATTAAGCTTTAATCCAGGTTTTATTTTCATGCATTTTATTTATCATGGACAATGTATTTAAACATGGCAGACATAGGGAACATCTGATGTAAAATGTGTAAATATGTAAAATGTTAAATGTGTAAAATATCACAACACACAAGAGGTTGACATATGAAAAGAAAAAGAGATGCATTTTAAATAAAAGACCAAAAATACGTTTGTAAATATTTTCTGTTTTGCATAAAAGCAACGGAGCTGTTATCAGAATGGCTTCAATCAGGTTTACCAGAAGAATCCCGTATGGGGAATAGGAATCTGCTTCCGATATTGAGTTATTAATTAGGATCATGTGATCAGAGATGTTGTGAAGCTGAAGAAGCTGCTCAGATGAAGTAGCTAAACAAAGGCCGGTTGTTTTCCTTTGCTACTTTAGGGGAGAACTTTAAAAGAGGACAGTGTTATTTTTTAGAAACATTATGGAGTCATGGTAAAAGGAACATACACTCTGTTTCAGTTTAAGAGCTATACGTATCATGATACGGCATAATAACAGTGATCTGGTCTTTATGATGTTTTGTAATTGTTTAGGTCTAACCTCATGTGTGCGATAGCACACAACAGGAAAAGTTGAAGTAAATGAGAAAACTTTGCATGAAAAACTAAGTACATCAATCTGGAAAGAGTAATAAGGTAATCTCCAAAAACCTTGAAATCCATCTTTACAGAGAAGAAGAAAACACAATTAAATTAAGACAGTAGCCAATCTGCAATTTCAAACAAAGGTCAAACAGTGCAATACCTCATCTTCGGCTTCATCTACAGCTATAGACCTCAAATGCTGAACTTCTGGACACAAGAAAATTTAACAAGACTAAAAAAAGAGTGGTTTCTTTGGAAGGTTTGCCTGGAAAAATCATCTTCTTTCTAAAATATAAGGCAATATGTCCAACAGCAGAACCTTGGCCCAAACTGGGTCAACAACTGGACAATGACCACAGGTGCTGCCACACCTCCTCCGGCACCTCCACCATCACCCTCACCATCTCACTTCTGAGAGGCAGCCACCCCAACTCCAGAACAATTTTCGGGGGAAAAAGGTAAACTATGGAGATTTCTCCTTCAGTGTACTCTAGTTTTTTGTCAATCCCCCAATCATTCCAAACTGACGCATTCACATTTGATTGATTGTTGACTTTCTACAGGGTAAAACTCTAAAATAGACAAAAGCTAAATATGATTGACAAACAATACTCTGCAGCTCCTACAAAGGTTTTATTTCAGACCTGAGGTTGACTTTTGGCTAAACAGAAAATGAAAGAGAAATAACTAGGAGACTTTGGAATTTACAACAAGACGAGAAATCTGTGGTTTGCCATAGATTTTAGAACTCTAGCGGCCTCTGGAACCTGCAGGCATTCAAAGGAGCTTCTGTGCAAGCCCTCAGCGAACAGTTAAAAGATGAAATAGCCTGTCGACACAAACCCCAACATCTGTTTTGTGATTCCTTCCCCTCAGTCATTTCTCGTCCTTGGATTTCCCTGGTTGGTTTCGCATAACCCCCAGTTTATTTCAAAGGAGGGCAGAATAGAATCCTGGGGCACTCACTGTTTGTCTACATGCCAACAGTCTGGTAAAGGTTTATTCCAGTTGCTTCTTTAACCTGTCTAAACCAGAAGGGAATTACATGAAAAAATATATAAATGTGTTGTTGTCTGCAGGCTTAATTAGTCATTCCGCCTTGCAACTAGGTGCTGGATTCTCCTTCATGGCTAAAACAGCTGGTCCACTTCACCCTTGCATTGATTACCATGGACTCAACCAGATCACAATAAAAAACAAATATCCTTTACCGCCTCTGACCAGGGCTCTAAGTTTTTTTTTGCTAAACTTGACCTTCGCAACGCATACCATCTGGTGAGATTAAGGGAGGGGGATGAATGGAAAACTGCTTTCAAGAACCCATTGGGTCAATATGAATACCTACTGATGTCCTTTGAGCTTACCAATGCACCTGTAGTGTTCCAAGCTTTATTCAATTTAGTCCTGTGGGACTTTCTAAACCAGTTTGTGTCTGTCTACTTAGGTGACATGATTTGTTTTTCTGTAAGTGAACACAAGGTGCATGTTCATCAGGTTCTTTGATGCGTCTTCGAGAACAGGCTGTTTCTGCTAAATTGGCCCACTCCATCCTCCTGCAAACACCTGCAATGCTTCCTAGATTTTGCCAACGTTTACCATTGCTTCATTAAAAACTACAGTCAGACTGCCACTCCTGTCACAGCTCTCACCTCCATTTAGAAATAGTTTCACTGGAGCGCTGAGGCTGAGAAGGTCTTTCAGGGGTTGAAAGACAAGTTTGTTCATGCCCCTATTCTGATCCAACCTGATCCTACAAAACATTTATTATGCCTCGGATATTGGCGTTGGGGCCATTCTTTCTCAAATGTCAAATAACTCTATCCATGCCTTCTTCTCCCGTCAACTCACCCCATCAGAAAAGGACTATAATGTAGGGGATAGGGAATTTGTAGCCGTTAAGATGGCTTTTACAGAATGGCGTCACTTGTTTAAGGGGGCTGCACACTCCATCCTTATGTGGACTGACCACCAAAATCTAGCCTATTTTCAGGAGCCTAAACACCTAAACCCACACCAGTTCTGTTGGTCCTAATTTTGTCATTTCATTTAGACCAGGTTCCAAAAACACCAAACACCGATGCACTGTACATAGCTGTCAAGTCTCCCGTTTTGGCCGGGAAACTATCGTATTTTAACCTCTTTCCCGCCGTCCTCCCGTATTAGTATTCTCCCGTAAATCTCCCGTATTACAATATAATAATAAAAAAACATTCCTCTGCTTCTTTCTCTGAATTCTGTCACTAGCCTCGCAAGAACTGCCACCTGCAGTAGCCTGGGTGGCAGTTGTCGCGATATTAGTGCCGACGGCGGGAACAAACCTGGAACAACAAAGGAGAGAAATGGATAGATGTGACGAAAGGGAAGGTATTCCTGCCAGAAAAAGAAAGACATCGTGCAAATATCTTGAAAAATGGGACAGCGAATTTTCTTTTGTAAAGAAGAGCAGGATGGGGCACAGTCAAGCGTTCTGTAAGATTTGTAACTGCGATTTTAGTGTCTCCCACGGGGGAAGGAACGACATCAGTCAGCATGAAAAATCGACCAAGCACAAGCGCTGGCTAGAGGCACAGAAACATGCCCAGGCGATGTCAACATTTGTGACTAGAAATACCACCGAGGCAGACCAGGTCATAAATGCGGAGGTTAAAATGGCAATGTTGTGTGCCAAAAACAATGTTGCTTTCAACTTCTGTGATGACTTCAATAAGTGTGTAGCTGAAATGTTCCCGGACTCTGCTATCGCACGGAAATTCTCGGCGGGAAAAACCAAGGCTACCCAACTCATCAAAGGTAAGCTGAGTCAAATTAAGTATAAGTATTGTGTATGCATATGCCTATTTAATAATGTCCCGTATGCATATTGTAGGGTAATGGTTAGCTAATTTTAATTACTGGGCTCTCTCAACAGGTGCCATAGCAACAGAGCTAGATGACGAGTTGGCCAAAACATGCCGATCTCAGCCATTTTCTGTGATGTGCGACGAATCGAACAACAGAAAAGGAAATAAAGAATTTGTCATCCTAACTAGACTCTACGATGAGGCCACTCTGCAGGTCGTTACAAGATTCATGGAGATGCCTATATGCAACGTGGGAAATGCAGAAAATCTGTATGAAAAACTGAGTCAAGCACTAAGGTAAGGGAACTGCACTGTGTTGTTGACGTGTGTAATAGTTTGCTTGTAATTATAACCATACGTTTTGTCTAAGTCGTTTTATGGCATTTCTTTCTGTTATCCATAGAAAAAGGGGTGGAAGACATCCTGGTGGGGATATACACCCACTTTGATAAAAGGTAGATGCAAATAAATTAAATAGGACTTCTATTTTTTCTAGGTCTGCAGTTAATATTCTTATAAACATTTTTCTATCTTTCAGTGCAAAAAGATGTGAACTCTACAAAGGGTTTGTAGATTTCACTGATTCAGACCACCTGAAGCTCCTCAGGTACTGCAGCACCAGATGGCTGAGTCTGCTAACCTGCATCCAGAGAGTGTTGAACCAGTGGGATGCACTGCAGGTAAGGATGGTAACTCCAGCAGATATATACACAGTTAACTATGCTAGATTTCCATTTTAACCATGAATTGCCACCCTGTGTCCATATGTACTGTAGGCCTACTTTAACAGTCATGAGGAGGTGGAGAGGAGTGCCAAAGTGCACGATCTAGCAAGCCATCTGCGTGATCCAATCGTGAAGGCGTACTTCATGTTCCTGAGTGCTGCCCTTAAGCCTTTATATGAATTTAATATTGTCTTCCAGGTGGGTGTCAATCATATTGGATGAATTAAATATGGTTGTACTTATTGTAGCCTTTTTATTACAGTGCGACCAATTATATTTTCTTCAGTCAGAGGCCGTGCAGATTCACAGACTTGAAGAGGAGATGTGGAGGCTGATCAAGAGGATCCTGGGGTTCCTCATACCAGCCAGGGCCATCATGGGTGTACCTCTCAAGGAGGTGGAGTATGGAGAAGGACATCAGTTGGCTGACGAAGAGCTCTTTATAGGAGCAGAAACAAAGGCATTCATGGCAAGGAAAGAGCTCCCTGTGTCAGCGGAGAAGAAAATCTTTCAGTGAGTATATTACCCAGCAGTTATTTAATTATATCATCTTTTCACAGTATGAGATTATAGGCTGTAGTGTTTTTTGTTTACTCTTATGCTGTTTTTACCCTTATGCTGTTGTAGATCTGTGAGAAGATTCTATGAAGCAGTGCTTCAGAAGATGTTCTCCTCCTTTCCTCTTGACCATCCACTCCTGAAGGACATGAAAGTGCTGGACCCTGCTGCTCGCCTTGACATTACTCCAGGGACAGGTAGATGTTAGAGTCAGTTCCTCATTGATTAAATTAATAAATGAATATTGCATGGTTTAGATCTGCAATGTTCAGTCAAACACTTGTTTTACATTACAGTGGCAAGGCTAGGGGCCCTTTTCCCTCAGTTGAGCTTGAGTGAGGATAGGCTGAGAGAGGAACTCATTGACTACCAGGTGACAGATAGCAAGCATCTCCCACAAGAAGACAAAACTGACAGATTCTGGGGACTGGTAGGGAAAGATGTGAGGTTCAGTGAGCTGCCAAGATTAATGGAGGCTTTACAATGCATTCCCCACAGCAATGCCAGTTCTGAAAGAGTGTTCAGTATGGTAAGAAAGATTGTTACAGAGAATAGGATGTCATTAGACAACAGCACAGTTTGTGCTTTACTGTCATGTAAAATCAACCACTCTGGCCCAGGCCACAAATACACTCCATCCAAACAAGTCTTAAAGGATGCAAAGGCTGCAACAAATCTGTATAATAAGTCTTTAGTGAATGCCAGAGAGCCACCTGAGTGAACATGAGAAATTTAAATAAAATGTGTAATGAAGACAAAATGTAAATGTTTAACCTAAAGACAAACAATGTATATATAAACTGAAAATGTGTTAAATAAATAAATGTGTTTGTGTTTCATTTAGGCTCTGTTATAACATAGGAATGTCCACAGCATTCAGTGTCAACAAAGGTAGGCTTATTGTAGTCTGTTAGTGGTGGACAAGTGGTTATTTTAGATATCTTGTACACCTGTGCTAAAATGCAAGGGATACTGGAGCTTGGTCGGGGTAGTGGGATGGCTCACAGCGGTCCCCAGAAAATTTCCCTTATTTTCAAATCCAAAACTTGACAGGTATGGCACTGTATCAACATTATTCTTTCAGTGAAGAACCTCTTGCCTCCATCCTGGGTCGTTGGAGTTCTTACTGGGAGATTCAGGACCAGGTCCGTCAAGCCCAAACCTTTGAACCCCGTCCAAGAAATGGTCCACTAAACCGCATGTATGTTCCGACTCCAGTCCAATCTCGTCTCGTTCACTGGGTGCACACACCCAGGCATAAAGTCGTACCATAGCATAAATCCGCTAAACTTTCTGGTGGCCCTCAGTCAGCAAAGATGTAAAAGAGTTTGCCTCGGCCTGTTCGATCTTGCTCAAAATAAGACCCACAACCGGCCACCTAGGGGGTTTTTCCAACTACTGGCCATCCGTAAGCGCCCCACCAGGGGACACTGTCACCGGGTTACCTCCCTCAAAAAGCTTCACTATCATCTTAATTATAGTCTACCAATTCTCAAAGGGTTGCCATCTCATTCTGCCAAGGAACCCACTTCTCTTGAGACTGCTCGTCCTCTAATCAAACATGTCTATCATCCTTGCGGACCTCCTTCGGATATTCTATCCAACAGTGGCCCCCCGTTTGTGTGTGGATAAGCTTCAGCGCAGCCCTGGGAGCAAGAGTGGCTCTCAGTTCTGGGTTTTATCCTCAAACCAATGTCCAACTAAGAGGAAGAACCAGAAACTGTGTGTGCTCTGTGTGTCCCTCTACTTGGAGTTTGCAGGTACCATGGGAAGAATATTCCCATTACAGTCATGTCTCCTTTTCAAGGTTCCTTTGCATGTCAGCATCTGTTTTCCTCTCAGATGAACAGGATATTTCAGTCAGTTCTGCTCAACACCATATCACCACACAATCAGCGTCCTCAACCGCACTGTTGAGCAGAACCTCCGCCTCGCTAATCGCAGGGGATCTCCAGCTTTGCAATATCACTGGTCTGAAGGTTTGGCTCTTAACTCGTGATATTCACTTCAAATCTACTTCCAGGAAACTCTCCCCTGAGTACATCATCCCTTTAAGATGGAGACCGTCCTCAGTCATGTCGCTCTTCAACTCAAACCTCCTGCTAGCCTCAAGATTAATCCTGTGTTTCACATCTCTTTGGTATAACCTGTGGTTAAAAGTCCTCTTTACCTGATGTCTGAACCCCCTCCACTCACCCAGGACATTGATGGCCATCCTGTTTTCTCGGCCCGCTGGATCCTTGATATCCACGAAGGAGGCAGAGGTTTCTAGTAACTTGTGAACTGAGAGGGCTATGGTCTGGAGGAACGGTCCTGGATTCCCCATTCCTTAATTACTGACTCCTAACTTATAAGGGACATTGAAGCTTCCTGTCCATCGGGTTCTTGCTCCAACTAAACTGTACTCTCCATCTCCAGATCCAGTAGAAGCAGACTGCCGAAGCTCCATAACTGTTATGGTTTGCGAGATATAGGACCCCAGAATGCAGACGAGTAGGCAGCGTGATGGTAAGTGAAAAGGTTTAATAACAAAAACTCACTCACAACAGGAGGCAGGAACAAAACAACAAACGGGCAGGCAAGACAGGCATGGCATGATCAAAAAAACAGGACTTGGTTTGAGAAATGTTTCTGCGACGACTAACTGAACAGCTGTGTATATATGGAGTGAAAACCAGGTGGAGCAAGGAGACAGATTAACTTTGAGCAGGTGAACCGAATAAACTTAATTGACAGACAGAACAAAATGTGGCTGCGGCAAAAACAGAGACTATTGAACACAAACTAACAGAAACTAGAAAAAACATGAAGCAAAAGCATAACCAGATCCGAAAACCAAACTTGACAAAACATGAACAAGATGACTAAACTAAAGCATGACCAGGAAAATAACAGAAGCATGATTCAAAATCTAAAAATAATAATAATAATAAACAAAAGAACGAGTCAAAACCTTAACTGTGAAAAACATAAGAAAAAACCAGAAACCAAAAACCAAACAACCCCAAATCATAACAGAACCCCACCCTTAAGGGCGGATACCAGACGCCCACAAGAGTCCAAACAAAAGACAACCCGGCCAGGGTGGGCGGTGGGGGCCTCGGTAGGAGGGCCAGAAACAAAAACAAAGTTCCGGCGGGCAACCAGGAGGTCGTCCCCAGCCGGCACAGAGTTCCGGCGGGCGACCGGACCTGCACTACAGAGTTCTGGGCGGTCGGCGGTGAAGCCGTGGAAACCTCCGACAAAGACGTGGAGGCCGAGAGAAGCGTAGAGACCGTGGCGGCCTGTGACGGGAAACTGTAGGTAGGTCAGGAGGCCAACCGAGCAGAGTAGAGGACCCCCCAGAAACTCTGTGGAACTACGGACGCGTGGAGCATGGCGAACCCTCAGAGGCTGAAGCAGAGCCTGGCGAACCCTCAGAGGCAGAAGTAGAGCCTGGCAAACCCTGAGAGGCAGAAGCAGAGCCTGGCGAACCCTCGTCTATGGGTTCAAAGGCCAGAACGAGGACAAACTGTTCCTTGAACCCCTCATGAACAGGGTTTGATGACGCTTCCTCCTCGAACCCCTCGTCGCAGGGTCCAGAAGCCAGAACGAGGACCAGTTGCTCCTTGAACCCTTCAGGAACAGTGTCCGGTGGCGCTTCCTCCTCAAACCCCTCGTCGCAGGGTTCAGAAGCCAGAACGAGGACCAGTTCCTCACTGAACCCCTGCAGACTAGGAACAGGAGCTGAGGCATCACCGAGACACTCAGAGGCGTGAGCAAGGGCTGAGGCGTCGCCGAGACCCTCAGTGGCGTGAGCAGGGGCTGAGGCGTCAGCCGGACCCTCAGTGGCGTGAGCAGAGGCTGAGGCGTCAGCCGGACCCTCAGTGACGTGAGCAGGAGCTGAGGCATCGCCGAGACCCTCAGTGGCGTGAGCAGGAGCTGAGGCGTTGCCGAGTCCCTCAGTGGCGTGAGCAGAGGCTGAGGCATCAGCCGGACCCTCAGAGACGTGAGCCGGAGCGTCCCTCTTACGACGTCCTCTGCGACGTGTGGAGGGGGTTGAGGCTGACAGGCGTCATCCCAGGTTGTGGTGTGTCTGGCCTGGAGTCAGGCTGTGGTGTGTCTGGCCTGGAGTCAGGCTGTGATGTGTCTGGCCTGGAGTTAGGCTGTGGTGTATCAGGCTGTGGGGTGTCTGGCCTGGAGTCAGGCTGTGGTGTGTCAGGCTGTGGACCTGGCTGTGGACCTGGCGTGGGCTGCTCAGCAGCAGTAGCAGCTCTGTGGACCTGACGTGGGCTGTGCCGGACGAAGATGCGGGCTTACTTGCCCCAGCCCTCAGGTTGGCTGGCAGGGAAACCACCTCCTCGGCAGCCGAACCACAGGAAGGCGCTCCGCGCCGACATCTCTTACGGCGGGAGGAGGCCGAAGACTTCACTGCCGGACCAGAGTGCGCAGCCAGGGGAGCAGGCGGAGAACGGCGCTGAACCGCCTCACACTCCATCTGCTCCAGCAGCAGTGGAGAGGGTAGAACCTCCAGGTCGGTCGGCAGATTCCTCATCGCCTCCTCCTTCTGCCGTTCAACCCAGCGATCCAAGGCGTCTGCCTTCTGTTTCTCCGCGGGGTCCATGGTTGGCGGAAACATTCTGTTATGGTTTCCAAGATATAGGACCCCAGAATGCAGATGAGCAGGCAGCATGATGGTAAGTGAAAAGGATTAATAACAAAAACTCACTCACAACAGGAGGCAGGAACAAAACAACAAATGTGCAGGCAAGACAGGCATGGCATGATCAAAAAAACAAGATTTGGTTTGAGGAATGTTTCCGTGACGACTAACTGAACAGGTGAGTATATATGACGTGAAAACCAGGTGGAGCAAGGAGACAGATTAACTTGGACAGGTGAACCGAATAAACTTAATTGACAGACAGAACAAAACGTGGCTGTGGCAAAAACAGAGACTCTTGAACACAAACTAACAGAAACTAGAAAAAACATGAAGCAAAAGCATAACCAGATCCGAAAACCAAACTTGACAAAACATGAACAAGATGACTAAACTAAAGCATGACCAGGAAAATAACAGAAGCATGATTCAAAATCTAAGAAGAATAATAATAATAAACAAAAGAACGAGTCAAAACCTTAACTGTGAAAAAAATAAGAAAAAACCAGAAACCAAAAACCAAACAACCCCAAATCATAACAATAACAGATTCATTGACTTTGTCATCTATTGATAATAAAAACTTTCCTTTTACATACTCCTTTTACATTGGATCCTTGACTGCATGTGGATCAGAAAAATATCTGGATCCATGTCGGAATCAAATAATGTAGAAACAAAAAGCAAGAAAGTGACACTTAGTAACCACAGGGAGAAACAATATTGCAGCAGAAGAGCAATGCAATCATAATAATCAGCAATAACAAGCAAACTGTAAGCAATCTGTTTTGATGCTTTAAATGTGTGTTATAACCATCAAAAGGTGTGCCGCTCCCGACACATTTCCATGTGGCCAGCCTTGGGTTATTTAGTGGTATGTTTCAGGTCACTGTCTTGTTGTAGGGTCCAGTTCTGCATCAGCCTGATTTTTTTTTTTGTTTTTTAAGATTGTCTTACGTTTTTTTCAGAAACCCTCAAATAAATTCTATGATGGTGAGTTGGACAGGTCCTGATGCAGCACATCATTCTCAAACCAAGAAAAGATGAACAGTACATTGTACCAGGAGTGAAAGTCTTGCTCTACATCAGTGGGATTAAAAATGGAGATGCTGAGGCCACCGGGGGGACTGAAACTGGTCGGTAATGGGGCCAGCAACTGGGGGTGTTTCAAGCACCAGATTGAGCTGTGCACTGCTGTCTTGGGACTGGACTCAAAATCCGACACCAGGAAAATAGCGTTGGTCCTCACAGTAGCTGGCCCCATTTAATGAACCAAGCATCACTGCAGTTAATAATAACGCAAAAATTGTGGTCAACAAAAACACGTTGAAAAGAAATATGACAAAAGGCAAACGCAAATGATGTGAAATACGTCTGCAAACAACATGGTGTCAAGCTAGGTGAGGTTGTTAAAGGACCAAAGTGCAGGCGAGCGAGAGAGAGAGAGAGAGCGAGCAGCATGTGAGTAGACAAAAATGTATTTAATTAAAGAAAAAGGTAAACTTACAAACATAGGAAGGACATGGAAAAATACAGGCAGGTCTCAGGACATGGAGCGGTGAGTAGTAAGGGTAGTATGCAGAGTAGTTTTTAGGAGGAACCAGTGGAAAGCAATGACAACAAGAGAGTATAAATACTGAGGAAGGGTGGAGAATTAACCAAAGGAGCTAATAAGAAGGGAATTAGAAGCAGCTAGTGCAGAGAGGTAGCAGAAAGCATCTAAGTGTGGCTGGCGACAAAGGAGCAGGGACCTAAAAGGTTAGCGACAAAAGAGCTAGGAGGCCAGCGATTGTTGAGAAGGAGAATGGGACAACGGCGATAACAACAGAGGTCTGGAGACTGGCTATGGAGAAAATGCATGCAGAACCCAACCTGGTGACAGGCTACGGCAGCGGTGCATGTGCCTGAGAGGTTGGCAAGGAAAAAAGTCTGGAGGCCAACTGAGAAGTGTGGAGGACCCTCGGAGAACCCTGTCTGGAGGTTGGCCAAAAAGTGTAGAGGGCCCTTGGAGAACCCTGTCTAGAGGTTGGCCACAAAGCGTAGAGGACCGTTGGAAAACCTGTCTGGCGGTTAGCCACAAAGAATAGAGGACCCTCTGGGAACCCTGTCTGGCGGTCGGCAAGGCCCTAACGAGCACTGTGGAAACCGCCAGAACCCTCGGCAGCACCTCGGGGAGCACCAGTTGATCCCTCGACGAGGCTCTGGAACTGGTATTGGGAGTCCAGATGATCTGCGCTGGAGCCCAGATGATCTGCATAGGAGCCCAGAAGTTCTACGTTGGGGTTGTTGTGGAGGGTCAGGAGAACGAGGCGGATCCACCTGGACGCCTTCACCAAGGAGGTTAGGAAAATGAGACGGGTCCATCTGGGCGCCTTCGTCGAGGAGGGGAGGAACAAGAGGCGGGTCCACCTGGATGCCTTCGTCAAGGAGGTCAGGATAATGAGGTGGGTCCACCTGGACACCTTCGTTGAGAAGGTCAGGAACACGAGGCAGGTCCACTTGGACACCCTCGTCATGGAGGTCAGGAGCGTGGGATGGTAATGCTGAGTGGGTTCACCTAGACACCCTAGTCCTGGAGACCAGGAACATGAGGTGGATCAATGCGGTGTGGCATGAAGGGGATCCGCCTATGGTCCTGCTGAGTTGCGATGGAAGCCCAGGTTGCTTTGATAGTAGCCTTCAGGTCATCTGCTGTTATGATTTGGAGTTGTCTCCTTGGATTTGCGTTCTGTTCAAGCCATGTTTTGCTCCTGTCAGGTTGTGTTTTCAGTTAATCAACTTTATTCGGTTCACCTGCACCTAGTTAATCTGTCTTGCTTCACCTGGTTCACAATCCATTTATACACACCTGTTCTGTTTACACATTGTGGAAACATTTCTCATATCATGCCTTGTCTTTTGACCATGCCATGCCTGTCTCGCCTGCCCGTTTGTTGTTTTGTTCCTGCCTCCTGCTGTGAGTGAGTTTTTGTTATTAAACATTTTTCACTTACCATCACGCTGCCTGCTCCTCTGCATTCTGGGGTCCTATATCTCGTAAGCCATAACAGAATGTTTCCGCCAACAATGGACCTCACGGATGAGCATCAGGCTAGCTCCATGGACCTCTTTACTTTCCTGTCTCGGGAGGCGGAGAAGTCGTTGTGCCGTTCTGCAGGGCTGTCAGTGCCGCAGTCGGCTTATGATGGATCCAGGTTGGCGATTCCATGTCCGGGGACAGGTCCCCTTCGTCACCGTTCTTCGCCTGCTTCCCTGGCTGTGCACTCTGGTCCGGCAGTGAAGTCCTCGCCCTCCTTCCGCCGCAAGAAACGTCGGCGCGGAGCACCTTCCTGTTCGCCTGGCAAGGAGGTGGTTTCCCTGCCAGCTGACGTGAGGGCTGCAGTAAGTAAGCCCGCATCTTCATCTGCCACAGCATTGTCTCCCAGGCTCGCTGCAGCTAGTAGTCCCGTATCCTCGCCTGCCACAGCACTGTCTGCCAGGCTCGCTGCAGCTCCGTCTTCGCTCGCTCCAGCCCATAGCACTGAGTCTTTGGCTGATGAAAAGGAGGAGCGGCTAAGGTTCTACGCACGCCAAATAAAGAGTTTCAGGAAGACCACCCTCATGTATTCCTGTCCTGAGCGAATGGACAGAATCAGGCAGATGGAGAGGGATTATGAGACTGCAGTAAGGCAGTTTTACTGCCGCCAACCTTTGCCCACGCCATGTCAGCAGGACAATGCTGCAGCTCAGTCCACGTCATGTTTACAGAGCGGTGCTGCAGCTCAGCCCACGTCATGTCTCCAGAACGGTGGTGCTGCTGCAGAGCAGCCCACGTCAGGTTTTCTGACGATTTGGGGTCAGATGATTTGGGGTTGTCTCCTTGGATTTGCGTTCTGTTCAAGCCATGTTTTGCTCCTGTCAGGTTGTTTTCAGTTAATCAACTTTATTCGGTTCACCTGCACCTAGTTAATCTGTCTTGCTTCACCTGGTTCACACTCCATTTATACACACCTGTTCTGTTTACACAAGGCGGAAACATTTCTCATATCATGCCTTGTTTTTTGACCATGCCATGCCTGTCTCGCCTGCTGTGAGTGAGTTTTTGTTATTAAACCTTTTTCACTTACCATCACGCTGCCTGCTCGTCTGCATTCTGGGGTCCTATATCATCTGCATTATTGGGCCTGGTGTCTTTCAGCTTCCTCTTGAAAATACTCCATATATTCTATATGAGGCTCAGGTCAGGCCAGTTTGGTGGCCAATCAAGCACAGTAACACCATGGTCATTGGACCAGCTTTTGGTACAACTGGCATTGTGGGCTGGTACAAGGCCTGATAGCAGAAGGAAGCATCAAGTGGTCAAAAATGTCATGCTTAGATAGCTGCATTGACTGTGGACCTCAAAAAACCCAGTAAACCAACACCAGCAGAAAACCTGGCAAATCATAACTGACTCAGGAAACATCGCACTGGACATCAAGCATCATGAATTCTGTGCCTCTCCACTCTTCCTCTGGACTCAGGGATCTCGACTTTTAAAATGAAATGCAAACTTTACTTTCATCTGAGAAGAGAACTTGGACAACTGAGCATCAGTCCAGTTCTTTTTCTCCTTATGCCAGGTAAGACACTTGTAGCCCATGTCTAGGATTTGTCTGTGTAGTGGTTCTCAATTAGCTGACTCCAGCCTCAGTCCTCATTACTTCTATTTTGCTTGACAATCCTCTGAAGGCTGCGGGTATCCCTGTTCCTGGTGCACGTTTTTCCTAACACACTTTTTCCTTCTAATGAACGTTCTATGAATATGCTTGGACACAGCAGCCTGTGAACAACTGTTTCAGCAATGACCGGTCCTCCACAAGGAGGGTAAGCCAACAATGACTGTCTCCTGGATATCTGTCAAGTCAGTCTTCCCCATGATTGTCTATCCTACTGATCCAGACTGAGAGACCACTTAGGGGCTTTGCAACCTTTGCAGACATTTAGAATTCATTAGTTGATTAGGGTGGGACACCATGAGCTTCCAATATTAAACTTATTTACAATATTCGGACTTCATGAGACACTGAATATATAAGTCATAATCAACAAAATTGCAAACATAATGGCTTGAAATGTTTCACTCTACCTGTAATGAATCTATATATGGACTTTTACTTTCTGAAATGAGGGTCAAAAAATATTGAAATTTTTCATAAGAGATGTAGCTACAAAACAAATATCTGCTAATATTCAAAACCCATAATTGAACATGTGTGAATGGATCTAAAGCAAACTAAATCCAATCTCAAACAGGGTGAAAGTGTGAAGAAAGGTTGCATCAGTCTTCAGGTTAGTTGTCAGACAGAAGGGCGTATTTTAAGGAAGATAAATAAGGCATCTTAATGAAGGGTCATGTCTCGTCTTCACCTCCCTGATGGACGGCAGTAAGAACTCCTCTCTGTGCTTTCCTAACCATAACTCCTCCTGCAGGAGGCTGCTGCTGCCCCTCTCTGAGACCGTTCTGTTTCACACATTGCTGACTCTCATCTCCCTGCTCACTGTAATGCTCAACCTGCTCGTCATCATCTCCATCTCCCACTTCAGGCAGCTGCACAACCCAACCAACTCCCTGCTCCTGTCTCTGGCTGTGTCTGACCTGGCGGTGGGGCTGCTGGTGATGCCCATCGAGGGGCTGCGGTACTTGGAGACATGCTGGCTGCTGGGGAGCCTGATGTGTGCTCTGACTCCTTATGTCTTTTACTGTCTGATCACTGCCTCCTTGGGCCACATGGTGCTTATATCTGTAGATCGCTATGTGGCCATCTGTGACCCACTCCTTTACCCCACTAGGATCACAATGATTAATGTGAAGATCTGTGTTTCTCTCTGTTGGGTCTGTTCGCTGCTCTACAACGGATTGATCCTGATGGGACACTTAGGCCAGCCAGATAGGTTCAGCACCTGTCACGGGGAGTGTGTTGTAGTTATCAGCCGTGCTTTAGGAACTGTTGATCTCTTTTTCACCTTCATAGCACCATGTACTGTGATGGTTTATCTTTATTTCAGAGTGCTTCTGGCTGCTCTCTCCCAGGTGCGTCTCATCCGTTCACAGACAGCGGCTACAGCTGTAAAATCAGCTCAAGCTGTAACAAGATCTGAGTGGAAGGCAGCCAGGAGCCTCGCCATTGTAATTGCTGTGTTTATAATGTGTTATTTTCCTTTTTTTTATCCTTCCTTGGAGGGAAAGGACACATCCAGCAGCTTGTCCTACTTTTCTGCTCTGACTTGGATTATGTTGCTGAACTCTTGCATGAATCCTATCATTTATGTTTTGTTCTACCCCTGGTTCAGAAAAGCTATCAAACTTATCCTAACCCTAAAAATACAGCAGCCTGACTCCTGCGACATGAAGATGATGTAGGTAGAGCTGACCACAGATCAGATGTGTGATTGTTTTTCAGTGATAAAGATTTTAAAGATGCTCACATTTTATACTGTGTGATCAGACTTCATGTGCATTAAGTTAAACAAGCAGCAGAGGTTTCTATAGCTGCCATGTTTTTAATGAATCTCACATGAACAAAGACGACCAAATAGGAACATTTCTAGAAGGAAAACTATTATGACACAGAGCCTTTAACTGTGCGGTTTTGACCTGTTCATGTATACTTTATAGAGTACAAACCTGTACATGCATGATGTGATTGGCCTTAATACCATCCAAAATCATAAATCTGTTACTTTTATCACAAAAGCTTTATTCCTTTTTATACAAAGTTCAACAGTAAGTATAAATCTTACCAGTGTTTTAAAGAAGTGTAATATAATAACAACTAATTTGCTGTTTTTCTTTTTAAGAAAAAGCTTAGTTGGCCTTTTTGCACTACGTTAAGATTATTATCACAGACCCACACACAAACCTGTTTTATTATGATGGTTGTGGCTCTCTGCCCTTCTTTTTTGCACACGTCTTTTTTCTCTTAATAAAAACACATTTGTTAAAATATTTCTGCAAAAACTGCACCACAACTTGTTATAAATCTAATAAAAGGAAAGTGAATTTATGGGTGTTAAAGGGTACCTATTTGCTAGAACAGACTTTGCAATTTTGCTAAATTAAGACTGAAGCTTTAATCTATGTTCTATTTTAATGCATTTTATTTGCCAGTGACAATGCATTTAAACATGGCAGACATAGGGAACATCTGATGTAAAATGTGTAAATATGTAAAATGCGTAAAATATCCCAACACACAAGGGGTTGACGTATGAAAAGAAATAAAGATGCATTTAGGAAACCAAAAATATGTCTGAATATTTTCATGTTTTACATGAAGGCAACCGGACCTGTTATCAGAAATGGCTTCATTAGAAGCCTGAGAGTCACTAAAATCCCTTAAGACAAATTATGGATCTACACCCGATGTTGGATTAATAATTAGGATCATGTGATCTGAGATGTAGTGAAGCTGAAGTAGCTGCTCAGATGAGATGGGCAATATCAAGTAGCGAAAGAAAGGCCGGCAGAATCTTGGGCAGGTGGACAGGAGTTACTCGGGAGTCTGCATAACAATGAATCCAATCATGTAGAAACAACAAAAGGCAACAAACTGACACTTAGTAACCACAGGGAGTAACAATGATGTTGCAGTTGAACAGCAATACAATCATAATAATCAGCAATAATCAGAAAACTGTAAACAGACTGTCAACTGTTTCTGAAAGGGTTCAAATGTAATAAAACAGCAGGTACAATAAAATGAAAAGAGGCCGCAGAGAAAATCCAAATATACATGTGTTGGGACTTGATAAAACAATTCATAAACAAGCAATCCACATATTTATAACGTCACCTATAGAATATAAAATTAGAAAACCTGAGAGTAAGAGAATTTACAGGGATATTTTGAGATGTTTGGTAAAAATATAACTGATTACAATTAGTAACTAAAATGAGGACTAAAGACCTTTGTTAAGCTTGAAGATGCAGCACAAAAAACTATAGAAAGAAAGTTTTTCCCTCATCATTCTACACATATGTGAACACCAGATGGCGGTAGAGTGACTTTCTGTTGACGGCTCCATTAGAACAATGACAGTAGTCAGAGCCTCTGTCCAACGATCTAATAAAAGCTCATCTATTGATGAAATGTAGCAGGCACTGTGTGAGGTCGGTGGTGCTGTGCATTCAAATATGGATCTATGTAAAAGCTCTTATGGCTCATCATATAATGCACTCATGTACATTTATCTCAGTAAAATACCTGTGTTCTCCTGAAGATACCTAAAGTATACCTTCTATTGGACAACCACTGCAAGCTCACAATGACTGTTTGTATGGAGGTTCATCACATTTAAATCAGAGCTTCTACTGTTGCCAAGAGTACACCATAACATCATAAGCTAAAATCAATCTGGCTTTAAGTCGGGTCATTGTACCATAGCAGCAGGTAGGCTGGTAAGGAATGGCCTTATTAATGCTGCGAACAAGACGGTTTCCTGTTTGTCTATCCAAGACATTTGATTGATTTTAACAAGAGCTGATGTCCAACAGAGCCTTGGTTATACCTTGATGTAGCAGCTGTTTTGAGAGAATTCAGCTGTGATGTATACAAGGGAGTCATTTGGGTGTGTGTGTGTGGGGGGGGGGGGCAGACACACTGAATGGCGGTGCATGTGGACTGGCTTCGAAATACAGCAGTACCCAGATGGTTTGTTAGACCGGCCACCTGGACCTCTGGAGCTGAAGCTTCGGATGTTTTCAGAAAAGCCCCGAATCTCATGAAAGAAGACATTTAAGAGTTTATGTCTGTTCAAACGTTTATGTCTGTTCAAAAGATGCATTTAGCCCCAAAATGACAGTCTTCACATATTTATCAAAAACAATCAGATTTGTTTTCATTGTGTTCCATATAATCACTGCCCGCTCCACGCTCCACCTAACCTGACAATGGGTCTAAAGGAAAAGAAGACAAAAAGTGGTTATTTGTGCACACGCTGCACCATGACTGCGCAACTATGCGCTAAGGCTCAGGCGGACTGGCAATTTGTCCATTGTTTGGTCCAGGAGCATCGGCCTGCGTCATTAATCACCCGAAAAGTTACACTGAGCGCATCAAACAGCTACAATAGGAGACGGCTCATTTCAGAGCAGCTGTGGAGCCAACCAGAGAGAGGGAGCCTGGTGGGTGTGTTCGCCCAGGAACAGGTGGAAGCAGAGCGGTTTAACCCACACAGAAGTTAGCGTTAAACCTGAGAGCTGGCTTAGAATGGGCTAATTGTAAGCTAGCGCTAATCACTGATTCACCCAGCAAGACATGAGGTGGAGGTTCACTAATGAACATCATCAGGGTCATTAGAGGGACTTTCAGCTGAGCTATAGGTGGAGTTAAAGGCCTGGCTGTGATAGAAAACAGTAGGAATCCTCTCTGTGAGCTTCTAGCTGGATCTGCATCATGATGTGAAAAATATCTGATCTTTAGTCAAAAGGTTCATGAAAGCAGGAACATATTTGATGAAATGTTGGGATAGCACACAGCACAATTAAAATAAATAAGGGGTTAGCACTCCATTAAAATTAATTTTATAGCAGTTTTCTTTTTAGAAATGTAAGAAAATAGGACAATGGAGCCTCAGATGTGGGAGAGAGGGTGAGAGTCAAATTTAAAAAAGTCATTTTCATAGATGAGAAAAGAAGCACATTTATTTGAGCCACAGTAAACAGTTTCTCTGAGTTTAAGAACAACTTTAGTCGGATGGCCAGAGTGGGAAGTTTTTTCATAATATCACAAAATGTGTCATTATCTGCTTCAGGTAAATGTTTTTTTCCATCAGTTATAAATTGCTAATCTTCACCTTCACTTAAACTACTAACAAAAAATTAAAACCAAGTCAAATTATTGTGAAGCTTTTTGAAACACCACAATGCAGCATTTATGAAAATGAAGGTGCTTTAAAAATTTTAAATATTTGGTTCTGTGTTAAAAAAAAGATGAAGTAAAAGTACCGTAAGCTTTTTATTAATTGCTGAACTGATGCGGAACAGAAAAACTGCAGAGCAAATACAAAGAAAACAGAAAAGTTAAGTAAATCACAGTAAAAGCATTAGAATTAATTTCTAAAACAGGAACGTGAAATTAGCCTGACTCCTTTTACAAAAGTAAATGATTCAATAAATAAACAACTAGGCAGAGAGCTTAAGCCTTATTACATGTTTTAATCACCAATTTTAAGAGATAAAAACCTGATATCTGCTGAACGTTGCTCATACAATGTAACTTTACAAACTGGTAGTCATTTATTTCAGTCTTGGAACCTTCTAAGGTATACTGTTGAATGTTTAAACCAGCAGGGGGGCATCAGCTTGTATATCACTCCAGAAAGATAATGAGATTGTCATTTTTGACAGTTATGCCGTAGAAGAATCTTAAACTCCAAACAAGAACTATCTCAGTAAACACCAAGTTTGTCAAGTACCAGCATCTAGCCTGAGAGATTAAAAAGCAGGAGAAGTAAAGTGTAAACAGTGTTTCCAAGTGTCAGAACCGAAGTGAGAAGTATCAAGAAATTCAAAAAGAGCCTCAAAACACTTAACAAGCCTGGCAGACGTATGAAGTTAAAGATTTCGAAGACCCTGGAAAGAAAACTGGTGAGAAGACTCTAGAATGACTTTGCCAACTCAGGTATGACAGTCTTTTAGAAGACAATCCGTAGAGTTCTGCACTTGAATGAACTGCAAGGTTACAGACCCAGAAGAGCTCCACTTCAGCAGAAGAGACACCATCAAGTCAGACTGAAGTCTGCTAAGGACTTGTGAAATTTTATGCATCCTGTAAGACAGTCCTTTGGTCAGATGAGACCAAACAAGTGCTCTTTGGCCACAGAGCCATAGCCAGAGGGGGAGGCCTCTCACCCACAGAACACCGTTCCCACATTGAAACACGGCAGAGACTTCAGTGACTAGGAATCTTGTCAAGGTGGAAGGAATCGTGAAGAAAGGACATATGACGATTTTGGAAAAAAAGCCTAAAGCAGTCAGCAACACTGAGTCTGTGTCAACAATGATCCAAAACATACTTTACTGCTGGTGAAGAACTACTTCCAGAAGACTAAAGTTACTGTTATTGACTGCCCTGCACAAAGGCACTGAATCCATCTGAGAATCTGTGAGGTGAACGGAAGACAAAAGTCCATGCCAGAAGGCCATAAACTCTGTAGGAACTTCAGAAAATTGGCCAAAGGAAGTGTGTGAAGTGGTAAAAAAAGAATACATGATTTTCAAGTTTTTATTACAAATAAAAATGGTGTATTTGTATTTATACCCTTTTACTCTGATAGCTCTAAATAAAATATAGTGCAAACATTTTCCTTTAGATGTCACCTAATTAGCTTTATATCACAGTCAATTAGTGTGTATTTACCTTGCAAACAATTGATACAAATATGTACTTCTAGTACCACTAAAAGCAGCCCAAGTATCACCAGTGGTACTTGTACCATAGTTTAAGAACAAATGGGTGTAGAAGATCTTGACTATGCAGTGACCGTACCTGCACAAACCAGGACATGTTGTGAGCTTGGTAAAATCCCAGTGAATAAAGGTTTCAGGGTAATGAATCCTGTTGATTGCACTGACTGATGTATATTGCAATACATGGGCGTAAGTGCTTTGGTTTTAAAACACAGGAGAATTTAAACATCATCCATCAATATTTCAGCAACCTAAGCCGTATTACTAACTTTTATCTACCACGATAAATCAAAGATTGTTACAACACTGGATGTGAGGAAAACTATTGCGCCCACCTACGGAGTGATTTTAGGATTATTCACTCTCTGTGGAGAACAAATATTAGGACTTTGCTTCCTGTGTAGGTTGTGGCTGAGCGCACGGTGGTAGAATCTGAGGGGGCACGGAAACCAGCCATCAGGATCGCTAAAGACTGCAAGCGTGAGTGGATCCAACCAGCTGGTTGGTGCTTTTTATGTCGCAAAGGTTAGACTGGGAGTTTTCCTTCGACCCAGTTACATGCTGGCATCACGGGTATAATTGAGGGTCTTGATAATTCAGAACTTAAGCCATCATTACATCAAATCCACAAAGCATTTAATTACTGAGTTTCCTGGCAGACTATTACAACACTCCACTGGGATCTCATAACCTACAGATGTAAAACAAATCCGGCATGATTGGTGGCTTCAGACCTTGACTGATGTTATAAAACAGCAATCCCAAGCAAATCCCCACTTGTTTCTAATTTATGTTGTGTGTCATCTCTACGTATTGTAGCCAAAGCAGAAGCCAAAACCAGAGCAATTTGTTTGCTTTCAGAAGCTCTGGTGGAACAGATATGATGAAGATTCAGATTGTTCTCATTAAAGGATTCTAAAGGCATCCTTAAAGTTTGATCCCACTGAAAGTTTATTCTCCCCAAATTGGTTTTAGCAGCTTTAAATATATTTAGTAATCAGTTTCCACCCTCCAGTCTTGTCCTTAGGCCATGGGCATTTATAGCATACTATCTAAGCCAAGGCTGAAACAAGAGAGCATTAAGACGACCTCAGTGGAACCAGCAGGAGAGCTTCCTGTTCACCCACATCAGTTCAATAAAAGACATCTCTACTGCTCTGAACTGTGACAGCCCCTGAAAGGAGGGGAAGCCACATTTGTTGAGCACAATGATCCTGCTGTTTGGTGCACAGAGAGCTCTATCTGCGGCTGAGGACAGGATGTTAGAAGAGATCAACAGAGTTTGATAAACAGAGACGATGCTGAGCAAGGACAGCTGGCAGGGGGGAGAGAAATTCTTCTGATAATTATTCTGCTGTTGCATAAAATCTGTGACCTTCAGCTGCTTCATCTTTGCTTTTGTATAGTGAATTTCCTCTAATCCACACAGAATAAAGATTATATAAACAGGTTCAAATACAACATGCCTTGCAAAAGTATCCACACCATTGCCATTGTATTCACATCAGTTTCAAATTTTATGTTACTAACACCCACTTCAATGTATTTTCTTAGGATCTTAAATAATAGAACGACAACAAGTAGTGCAAACTTACCATGTCAAGGGAAAATGGTACAAGTTTTTTTTTACTGTTTGGAAATCTAAAAAGTGTGGTTGGTGTGCATTTGTATTGGGCTCCCTGAAAAGTTTGTAGAACCATTTTCTCCAATTTCAGCTTCAAATCTTTCCTATTATTTATCCCAAAATAGCTCCAACCCAGTCAGTTTGGATGGAGAGCATCTCTGAACAGCAACTGTCTTCCCAAATATTAAACATTTCTTCAAATTCAGAAGGTTACATAAACCAAGAATACCATGCATTTAATCTATTTAACCCCAAACACGCTGCTTCCTTTAATGGCATCTTAGGAAAATCAAAAAGAAATCAGTCAATATATCAGGAAGATAGATATGAACCTCCACAAGTCTGGTTCATCCTTGGATACAATTTCCAGATGTCTGAAGGTGCCAGGTTCATCTGTTTACACAAGTACAACTAGGAATGTTGTGGGAATGTCCAGCCAAGCAGCCATCAGTTCAGGAAGAAGACGGGTTCTGTGTGCAAGAGATGAATGATATTTGGTTTCAAGTGCATTTATCTTTAAATCATCAAGGAAAGGAGTAAATCTTTACTGCAGCAGATTTATCTTGAATATGATGATAAAATCCATTTCTTTCATCTCTAACCCTACTCTGAGTTCACATGATGAAACGGAGAAAGCAATGAGAGGAATGTGGAACTCTGCCGTGCAGATTTCAACACATAAAGCGAGCGCGCTGCAAGCAGACACTTGCCACCTTGTGCGTGCATGAAAGCGTGCGTGTGTGGCCTGTGTGCGTCTTTAATCCTTTGCAAAAGCTGGCTTTGACTGGCCCAAAAATCGGATGTTTTCTCATTCGAGCGTTTCCCAGACACACCTCATTCTCCATTCTCCTCCTCCTCCTCAGCCTCCTTTTCCTATTCTCACCCCCTTTTTTCTTTTCTTCTTATTTAGCCCATCTCTCTGTCTGGCCCCCATAATTTATTTTACATTTATCTGTAACAACGTTGCCTTGGGAGGGTTTTTTCTTTTTACAATTTAGACAAAAAGATGTACGCTTGGGCAACTCCTCCCCTCCTCCTCCTCCCCTGTAATATACAGACACAAATGCTCACAGCCTTGGGGCGGAATAGTTAAGAAGGTATGTAAAGTAAGTCTGTTTTAGGACTTTGAATGAACCAAAAGAAAGAACAAGGGAGAAGGAGAGAGGGGGAAGGGAAGAGGACAAAGATGGAGCTAGATAAGGGTGAGAGGGAGAAAAGGCTCTGAGCTGCAGGTGTGAGAGAAAATTCATTTCTGTCTCTATCCCACACAGAGGCAAAAGTAAACAATACAATTTGAAGGAATAAGATGCATCAAGCAAAAAGAGCAGAGAGCCGTTGAGGATCACTTCATGATACGGTGTTTCTAAGCACAAGAAGATTTCTTAAAGGCTGAAAAAGAGCTTTTCCAGTAAATTCAAATCCGATCTCCGTGTGGTTCTGCCGCCTCTGCATAACCTGCAATTTCAGATGAAATAAAAGAGAAAGGGGCAGTATAGTCAGCTGAAATGCACAAATCCCATGCCTCTCAGATCCTTCATCCCGCCCACCACATACAAGCCTTCCATTCTTGTATTTTTACCTCATTCACTCCAGCGAGACGCCTATGAGAAGGAAGAGCATTCACTCTGTTTGGACATAAACCTAAAGCTGGACCTCTTTCTGTTTTCTCTTCCTCCACTTTGATGCTTTTCTAAGGATCAAACCGTCAGATGGAAAAGTTGTGACAGCTTTAGACAGAAAGGAGAAAGAGAGATTTGCCCTGAAGGCTTTAAAAAAGACACAGGAGCCGGATAAAAAAAAGGGCAGCGATAATCTGCACAGCTGCTGCATGAAGGGAAGGAGAAACAGACAGATAAAGAAAGCAAACAAGGTGAAAAAGTGCGAAGGACAAGGAGAGGAGACAGACGAGTACAATCGAGGCTGAAGAGAAAGAGATCATTCAAGTTGAAGGCCAGAGCAGATATAAATACAAAGTGAAGACAAAACCCAGAGGGACACCTGTCGTCAAATTAACAGCAATGGAGAAGCAGCAGGAAAGGAAGAGAAACCTGGTCTAAGGAGAAACAACAAATGAGCTGTGCTTGACTCAAGTAAGAGGAGAAGGTTTCTTCATCATGATTTGTTCAGGTGGTTTCCCTAAATCCAACGACCTGCACGGGAGGAGCAACTTTGTCCCAGGATAGAATGAGAAGAGGAGCCTAGTCTACCATAACCTTCCTGTTCCTCTCCCTCCTCTTCACCTTGGACTTTCACATTAGGTTCACCAACTTCCTCCTTCTCCCCCTCTCCATCCCCTCACTATGTGGATACCAGCTGTGTTCCTATGTATGCTTAACTTCAGCTATTTGTGCTCAGGACATGACTACACAAACTACTACCAAACTGGAGACATGGGCACAGAGGTAAGACTCTCCACTTCTCCATTTATCTTTTGTCAAACCCAAAGTTTATCCAAGACTTTAGGAAACCAATTAAGACGTCTCCTTATATGTTGTAGTTGTTCAATGCAAATCATCCTCACCGAAAGGCAAAAATGATCAAATAACTTTCACAAGAGCAGTGCTATCTGAGGCAGATACGCTGTATTTACATTGGAATTATCCCTGGGTTTACCAGAGAAACACATTACAACAGAGACAGCACTCCTTGGGGGAGAAGCACAGATGGGAATAGACAGGAATTCTGAAAGGAAAGCAGAATAAATTCCCCAGGAGCTCCAACAGTAACAGCCGGTGCTTAAAGTATTAAAATAGAACCTGTATGAAGACTCTGGTCTCCACGAATCCACATGCAGACTAGAAGTTTTACAAACAAGAGCAATGTAGTAGTATTATTACACTACCCAAAGGTTGCTGACCAACAATGATTACTCCCGACATCAGTCCACTGGGATCAGCATGGAACCAAGAGTAACTTCTCCTCTGCAACAAGACATTTTAACTAATTTCAGTCCAATATCATGAGAACAGCAATGGTGTAACACCTAATAATTCATAATTTGCTACAGAAATTAGTAAAGTAAAGTAAAAGACAGGAATGAGATCTAGAAGCTGAAACAAAGATGAAGCTTAAAGGAGCGAAGTCTCATCACAGCATGGAAATACCACATTAGGAGAAAATATCAAACCTAAGTAAAGCAAGAACTAGATTAAAAATACACCAATACTAACATGAAAACAACAAAAGGAAAGGGAGAGGTAAAGGAAGACAGGGATTTCGTGCATAGGACAGAGAAATAAATGACTTTGTGGTTTATAAGGATGTGATGCATAAGAAACTAGTCAGAGTTGTGAAACACGGTAGCAGTAGTATCATTATTAAACAACAAACTCTGAAAACCAGCAAAAACATATCATTCCAGGGCTAAACAATATGAGAAAACATGTCATTGAGATGCTTTTGATGAATATTGCAATATTAATATTGATTATGATTTACCCACATTTCCCTGAATCTTTGCAATTCCCTCATCATTTTGTGTTAGCTTTAGCATCGTAGCTACTAAAGATAAAGATATAGTGGCTACTAAAGGGCAGTTAGAGATCATCCAACTGACCAAATATATAATTGGCATGTAGAGGCTAAATGATTTTAAAATATGATCTCCAACCAAATAACAAACCAGAGATAACGTTGTTTTTGGGTTTTTTTTTTACAGCGAAACAACACAGAATTACACAAACTACAGAGGATCTAAAACTGTTAAGCATTTACCGAATATGTATTTAAAGTTGATGCACAAGGAGGTCTTTTTTTACTATTTAAACAAGCTTTAACTGTACATTTTCTTTACATTTCATATTTCTAATAATGTATATACAGTACTTGATTTAGGTTGGAGCTTAGATCTACGCCAGGATAATGAATATCTAGAGCCTTTTTTAAATCTTTCAACCAACAAACTATGAGAGACAGGGAGTGACCACATAAATATGGACATTACAATGTCAATTAAATATGCGGGAAATAAACTACAGGGGGCCGAATAGTCATTCTGGCAGGATCAAAAAAAATTCATCAATCAATCACATATAATCTCAATTTAAAGGTTATACAAGTAGCCTATGATCCATCAGGCTGTTACAACGAGGTACAATCCTTATTCTCCATACTTGTTTTGGTCTGCCGAGTATATCTAATTTCCTCCCTCCTTCATCCTCCTTGATCTGACCCTGACATTGACACTAGAAAAATATTTGAAAGCCTATATCAGTTACTCAACGGCACCAAGAGGAGAAAGCACAACACTAGTCTGTCCTTTGTAGTTATAACAAATGTATTTCTGCTCTAAAGGGTGGCTTTAAATCAAAGATATCTCTGTCACTTCCCCTTGGTTAGACGTGTCTCAGGTGGGAAAGAATAAAACATAAGGAGATGAATTAAAGGTGTACAAGCTGTTAAATTCAACTACTGCCATTTAATTTAGTAGATTCTAAAAATGCATCATGGATTATAAATTACTGAAAACTTCAATGGCAAAATATTAAACACTTGCAATTTTAACTTAAAATCTATCCCTGTCCACAGAAAGGGAACTAATTCTAACACTTATGCTTAAACCCAGAACAGTTTTCCTCACATTAAATTAAACAAAAACATCCATTTCCTGAGACCAGTGAACAAAATATGTTCCTAAAGTTTCTAAAGTGTCAGCCAGTTTTTATCAAACACTTATATTGACATCTGCTTCTCTAGTGCTCATGAAACAGGTGGGTGCAGTTTTTAGGTTCAAGCTGTTTGTATGTGCATCCTTATCTGGTTTGTGTTTACAAAACAGAAAAATGTGCTTCTGGGAAACATAAAGTGGAGCTGAAGTAGAGATTTACAGATAAAGGTATCAGTTTACTACCAAGAACTTGCTTGGATTCTTAGCAACATCTGCGTAGGAGGGGAACTTAACCCACTAGCTTCTTCTTGACATTTCAATCACAAATGTTAAGGTGAACGTCCAGTTTAAGCCTTTTATTTAAACCTAAGCAACAATTTCAAACACGTTATGTCTAACAGAAAACTGGCTGAGTGATAAATGTATGGGTTTGTGTAAATATTTGTGTCTCTGTGCCAACACTGTGTAATGTTGGACACACCCCAGAGCGCTGGAGGAGTAGTAGCTGGTGCATCGTCAGAGCAGAGGCCCATGGCCATGACCTCATGACATGAGATCGCTCAACAATGCAAGGGAAAAAAATTTATACGTGAAAGAGGAAACACGAGACTGCTATGACAGAAACAAGCTGAAAACTATGCATTAAGTCATATGCAGTTATTTCACTATAAAACAGTTTAACATTAGCTCATTTTACTCAGTAATAGCGGTCGTTCTACTGTGTCCTTTGTCCGAAAGCTCCGGTTCTAAAACACAACCACATCTCAAAGAAATGTAGACTCAGTGAGAGGAAAGTTTCAGTCAAATAATGAAACAAAGGTGCATCTGAAAATGAGTGAAAGAAAGAGAAGCCATCAAACCCTGCTGGAAGCAATACGGAGATACAGCAATATCTGGAGAGCTGGGAATTGTGCAGCCATTTTAAGCACCCTGACCCTAAAAGTCTACATGTGAAATAGTCTTTTAAGCTGGTTGAATATATAAGTCATAATAAACTTAAGTATGTTTCAAAAAACAGTGGTCCACAATTTCTTAAAAAAAGAAAAGAAAAATAAATCTTCCTAAGTATAGGGCACAGTGATGGTCTCATCGTGATGTGGGGCTAGCAGTAAAGGGGCATTTTGACCATGGGACCCTGGAAATTTTTCCCCCATTTACCATGGCCGATTTTTGTGGGCCACTGACACTGAAGGAGTAAGTCCTCCTACTGCAGCAACGTTGACTGAAGCTTCCTCAGCGGCACAGTGCCTGGCAGACAGGATCTCATTGTGAAAATAAAAGCCTAAAGTGTCAGCAATAAAAGTAAAACCGATTATTCTGACACAGCTATTAGACTTTATACTTCTGTTATTTCACAAATTCCATCAAAAGGTCTAACTGCAACAAATTTTATATTTTCATCCCTCTAAGCGGAAGGAGAGTCTGTGGCCTGGGTTAAAACTTGATGTTCTTGCCTTAAACTTCATTTCACAGCATTAACACTGAAACTCAATTATAATCCCTTTAAAGTCAAGGGAAGTTTGTAACCTTCAGAAATATTTAACAAATAAAGCCTGAGTTACGTGCAATGAAGGAGCATAAACCACATAAATGCAGCAGTGGCGCCTCACTTCCTAAAAATGACCTTTTTCTTTGTCTTCAACCATTTACACTTAAACCATTTACAACCCTAAAATATTTCTTTCACTTAAGGCTCCTCCTTTTTTTTAAGAGGCTATTGTGTAAAATCTATTACAGTTACAGTAAAAAGGCAATTTGTGCAGTAGATTATTTTAAAATGGCATGATATTAGAAATCACTAGCACTGAACCTCCACAGGAACTCCATTCAAAGTAAAGAAAGTGCTGCCTCCCTACTTTTCTGGAGTAAATTTCTACACTGGTAATTTCTTTTTCCCTTAATGAATACAGTGGAAACACTGGGGACATAATAATGGTCCACAAAACTACTATTGTCCCAGAAAAAGGGGGTTTGCAGTGGAAATGAGCCATGCGTAGAAGACTTAACTTGTCAATTAATAAAGAATAGAATCCATCAACCCCAATGTCAGATTCAATGAGAAAGAGTACGTTTACAAAAACAAGTGATTTTCTTAAACGGAACATCCTCCCAACTGTCAGGCACGGCAGGGGATATATAGTGCTATGGGCTTGCATTCATTTTGGTAGTACGTGAAACATTGAATTGTAAATGGACTTCATTAAAAACCACAATATTACACATTGAACATTTGCAAGTAAGGAAATCATATTGACAGATTAATCTCATTTATTCAGACACAATATGCAAGAACAGGCTTCCAGAATTTCTCATTAATAATCACTATCAACAGGCACGGTGGTGGACCTATCATGGGCTGGGGTAAATGTTTAAGATCAGCGGTATGTGGAACATTTCACAGAGTGAGACAAAATGGATGGAGTAACCATCCTAAACAAAACTTAAATCCTCAGTAATGCGATTTATACTGCCAGACATAATGTGTCCCCATGAATCTCACCAAACAATTAAAACCTTTTAGTAACACCCAAAATAAAAGCTACATCAGGACTGGAGCTCCAGAGATCAGAATCTCATGTCAGTCCATGAATCCAAAGCATTAAATGTAATTTTGTTCCTACATTTATAATCCCTAGATGAATTACATATCACTTCAGCCAAGTAAGAGATTTCATCTGCATCCCTTAAATTTAGAGCAGTTAATATCTATTAATCAAAACGGGCCCATTGACTGAGCGCTGGGGAACCCCATAGATGACAGCATGAGATTGCTAGGTATTATCTAAAATATGCCTTAGAAAGCTGCTGCAGGCCTGTGTTCTGCAGTGCCCTTCATCATTAATGGCATTTCTGCAACCTTTATTGTAGCAGCATAGTCTCAAAATGACGTCTTAGAAAAACCATTTGTTGACCATTCGTCTCTATAGATCAACCACAGTTACTGCAAATCAAAGAGAAGCAATCAACCACTCTATTTGACAGTATCAAAAAAAGACCCAGCAGACTCTGGATTAGTGGTGTGCTATGCAGATGCCGAGGTGGGGTCCTCTTATAAGTCTTATCTTACGCATTCCTGCAGGTTTGCTACAGGTTGTAGGTCGGGGCACTCGACAGCGATGAAAGAGGACTGATTTTGTATTTCACTGTTGATTCGGCTATATGTTCTAGATCGGTATCCCGCTGAAAGGGCCAATGATGACCAATTTTCCGTTTACTGGCAGTAACCACCTCTCTAACGAGATTCTCATGACCTTTGGAAGTGTAACAGTCCCACAGCATCATGGGGCCGCCACCTTACTTAACAGTAGGGCCACTTTTTTCACATCAAACCCACATTGAGTGTTTGCTCCAGAAAATCAGAATCTTAGTCTCAGCTGACATCAAAAGGCATCTCATTGTTGTTATGGACACTTGGCAAACCCAGATGGCGCCACCCAAACCGCTGATTAAATTCAGATTTTCTTTCCAGCATGAATTTTAATCTGAGTGAATTTCATACTGAAATGATACATAATACAGAGCACACCCATGAGAAAATAAGGAAAATGGGAGGTAATTAATAGGAGGAAGATTTGGGAGGGGAAGACATGAGAAGATAAATAAAACAGAGTAGAGATCTGGTTCCTGTTTAGATAATGCCAGCTGTGCCAGTTGGCATCTTCTCAGCCTGTGAACCTAAACAGCCTCTTGTATTCCCATAAGAAAAAGTGAAACAACAAGAACACTCCCCTGACATTTCCAAACCCACAGATGATAAGGCAGCTTCGATCACCCAGTCCGTTAAACAATTGTTGTGCTTTCTTTCATCTACTGTTGCTCTACGGACTGGAACTGAATCATCTGTCGTCACAGCAGAAAAATTATTTTTCTGAGTGACTCACAGTAAGAAGGTTTTAGAAAGAAAAGTCAACCGTAAAATTGGATTTTCTGCATGAAATCTAATGACATTATAATTATATTCAGCAAGAATAATCACCAGTCTATTTGGTTCCTTCATATGTGGCAGGAAGTTGGCAGCAAACTTGTCACGAGAGCCAATTATTTAATTGATTTGAACAGTTTCACGCTTAACGTTACTAAAGGATGAGAACCCATATTCAAACCTTTGTTTGTAGAGGCGTTTTAGAGATTCCAGCTTATCTGACAAAATATATGGATAAGAAAACTTTAGCTAAGCTGAATCTGGGTTCAAAGCAACAAGAAGAACGCGAAGGTGAAGGAAGGACAAGCTTGTTCTTTATTACTAACAGTAGCAGACAGCGGCATGTTACAACACATTGGTAGCGGAGGTATTCATAGTTTATCCTGCACAACCAGTGAGGCTGAACTATTTAAACTCAGCTATATCTAACAGGTTTATAATAATAAATATAAACTGTAGGCTAGAAATGTCTTTACTTTAAACCCATAAAAATATTTTTTTTTTTTATCTTATCTGGATAATACAATGGCTTGCAGAAGTATTCAATTAAATTTAATTCAATTCAGTTTTATTTATATAGCGCCAATTCACAACACATGTTGTCTCAAGGCACTTCACAAAAGTCAGGTATATACATTTCAATTAATCCTAATCATTGAACAGTGCAGTCGGAGTTAGCTTTTTATTCAAATTGGATAAAAAGTTGTTCTATCTAAGGAAACCCAGCAGATTGCATCCAGTCAGTGACTTGCAGCATTCACTCCTCAATTCCCTTTAGACGTGTTCACATTTTGTCTCGTTACAAAACAAACTTCATGTATTTCATTGAGATTTTATACGGTAGATCAACACAACGTTGTGCTTGGTTGTGGAGAGAAATGTACATTTTTTTTCACATCATTTTTTTCTTGCACATAAAAAACCGGATTGTGGCGCAGCGCTCGTGGTGTAGGGGTTAGCGTGCGACCACATATAGAGGCTATAATCCTCAAAGCGGCCGTCCCGGGTTCGAGTCCTGGACCTGGCGACCTTTGCCAAAGGTCTACCCTCTCTTTGCCCCTCCTTCCTGTCTACTTACTATCAAAATAAAGGCCTCTAGTGCCGAAAAAAAAAAAAAAACCCGGATCGCGTACCGTTCATTTGCGTTCACCCCCTCTACTCTGATGCTGCTAAATAAAATGCACCTTAATGAACATAAAGTGAAGGCCTCAAAGGTTTGTTAGAGAACACTAGAGAACAAACAGCATCATGAAGACCAAGGAACACAGCAGACAGGTCAGGAAGGAAGATGTGGATAAGTTTAAAGCAGGATTAGGTTCTAAAACAAGTTCTGTTCAATCAATCATCCTAAAATGAAAGGAGGATAACACAGCTGGAATCCTATTAAGACAAGATGAACCATCTAAATTGACATTCCAGGAAAGAAAAGCATTATCAGCAGTCAACACTTGCAGAGATGCACAGGTGGGAGAATCTGTTGACAGGATAGCTATTATTCATGTAATCCACAAATCTGGTACTGAAGAGTGGAAAGAAGAGATCCAGAATGTATCAGGCAATTTTGAAGTTTTTGGCTTCAATGAAAAACAGTACGTGTGGTGGAAAACAGTGCTTATAACCCTGAAAACACCATCCTTACTGAAACATGGCTGTGGTAGCATCATGCTGTTGGGAACGTATTCCTCAGCATAGACCGAGAAGCTGGTAAGAGTTCCTGGGCAGAAACCTGTTAAATCTGCAGAAATTTTTTTTTTTTTATGTGTCATTTAGTGCGTTTCAGGCATACCACATGGAGCGGATGGTTGCCTACATGTGCCAGGGAAGTTTTGCCCTACAAAAAGGATATCTCAAGACAGTATCCTATATGCGTGATTAACTTTATTAATCCCAGATTCAATCCAGCATCAAAGTAGGCAGGCCACATTGATGTTAAAGTAACATGTTCGTATGACCTTCAGCCATTTTGAGTAATCGCGTGTTGGTGGGTGGGCAAATGTGTAGAGATAAATGTGGTTGTGATGGGGGAGTTTCAGTTTGTCACCTGGAAGTGTACATGTGTAAGTGTGACGAGGATGGTAGAGGGCCTACAATCCACAGCAGGTAAGAGCAGCTACGGGCAGCTATACCAAGCCTAGGAACCAGCCCCCCAGCAGCCCAGGGCACGCACCAACCCCTGGCAGCAAGATCGCCCGCCACCAAGCAGGGCAGACCTCACAGAGAGTAGTAAACCAACACAGAGCCCATCGTGACACACACCACAACCCTACTGCTGTGTGGTGTTGCATATGTAAGGAGGAGGGGGCGGGTCCAAAGACCAACTCTTGTTCCGCCAGCGACCACACAAGCCCAGTGCCGACTGAAGCCAGGGACCCCCCACAGATCCCCAAAGACACCACAATGCAGCCCCCACAGAGCAAATCCCTTAACTGATGAGTGACATGAGCGCCAGCCATCACACAGACGAGATTCTCACGACCTTTGGAAGTGTAACAGTCCTCCCTTAGTATAGTAACTGAGTGCATGTTACACAGTGCAGACAGGAAACTTGGTCAGAGTTCCTGGGCAGAAACCTGTTAAAGGTTCCAGAAGACTTGAGACTAGTGCAGAGGTTTACCTTTTACCAGGACAATGACCCTAAACATTTAGGGTATCAAAGCAAACTCATGTCTTAGAACAGCCTAGTTAAAGCCCAGACCTAAATCCAATCTGTAGGAATACTTGAACATTGATGTCCACAGATGCTTGTTTGTGCAGTTCGAGCTATTTTGCGAAGATGAATGGACAAACATTTTTGTCCTCTGATGTGAAAAGCTGGTAGAGATATACTGAGACAGATGTGCACCTGCAAGGGTGGTTCAACAAAACTTAAATAAAATTTGTATAAAGGATACCATGGTTGTGTTTGTAATGTGAGAACATGTGAACAGGTTTAGGATAATTAACACTGGCTCATATTAGAAATGTGAGTTTCATGCAGTAAACAAGGCTCATTTTAGCCATCTTAATGTCTCCTTTAACCTAAAATTCTCCTGCCTTATGACTTCATCTATCTATAAGAGAGTATGTAATCACACAAAATGAATTAAAAGTATAAGATTATATCATAAAAGTCCATCATCCTTTCTTTATACTGTTTATACTGTTTAATTTGTATTGACTACGCCAAAACAAATTCCTTGTATGTCCAAAAACGTCCTTGGCAATAAATCTTTTCTGATTCTGATTTATCTGGATTTCACCAGGCTCCAGCACAGTCCGATGACCAGTCAGGTTTAGAGACGATAACAAGCCTGGACCAGCTCCTGCAGCTCTTCTACCCTGAATACAGCTTGATCCAGCAGTGTATGAGGAGAAAAACATGGCACACCTCATCTTCCTCCTCTTCTTTTCCATCCTCATCTATTTCAACCTCTTCGGCAAGCCCTTCAGTCCGCTCTAACGATGATGGTATGTGGGTTCAGATGCGGGAGGAGGCTCTTTACAGAGTGGATGGAACTTTAGCAGGTAAACTTGAAGAATGAGAGCAAAATAACATAATTGGTTTTACACCTCCTAGAGATATATGAGGATATAACCAGTCAAATTTTATTGACTCGCTATAGAGTACAAGAGATAATTTTCTAATTGAATAACAAACAAATTAAATAAAATCCTGTTTTCAGTCATTCTGGAAGAGATCCAGCGGACATCATGCCAGCCAAGGGAGGTGTGTGTAGAGGTGGCCAAAGAGTACCCAGAATCCACCAGTCAGTTATACCTCCCTCGCTGTGTGGTGCTGCATCGATGCGGTGGATGCTGTGGGAATGAGGCGTTTTACTGCACCAATACGAGCTACAGTCTCGTCAATAAGACAGTGAGTAACACAGATTGATCCTCGCCTTCTTGTTGTATGTCGAGAAAAATGTCTGCCCCCTAACAGATTCCTTCTGTTTTTACTTTGTTGCCACACTAAAATGTTTCCGATTATCAAACACATTTTAACATCAAATAAAGTTATCAAAAATGCCTTCAAGTGTTTGCGATAACTAGCCTTTTACATCACTGGAATTTTGGGCCACACCTGTTAGCAGAATTGTTTTAATTCAACCATTCTGGAAACTTTTCCAGCTTGAAAGGCATGTCTAACGTCATGCCACCGTCACGCCATCTCAATTAGATTCAAGTCTGGAATTTGACTAGAACACACAAGAACCTCAACGTTTTTATGCTATTCAGAGGTGGAGTTGATAGTGTGCCTTGGATCATTGTCCAACTGCATAAACAGTGAGCTTGACCTTAAGGTCTGGAACAGATGGTCAGACATTCTTCATCATTTTCAGCACAGAGCAGACGTCATGGTTCCAATAGTTATGGTGACCAGTTTAAGTCCTGTAGTACCAATACACCTCCAGACAATTACATCACCACCAGATTTTAATGTCGGCATGTTGTTTTGATTAAAATGCTGTGTCAGTGTTGTTGAATCTCTTTGATCGGGGCACGCCATATTGCTTCTTTTTGAGATGTTTTAGCCTACTTCATGTCATCATACAGATTCTATTTAAGTAATTTCTTGATGCTACAAGCCTTGCAGAAATCATGCCTGAACATGGCTAGTTAAACTGAACCAAAAAATGTTGTTAATCACTGTTAATTCATGTTTAAACAAAGAGGAAAGGTTGGCTTGGATAGCTTCTTTCCCTTAATAAATAAAATCATTATGCAAAAACATTAAAATGCTGTAAATCTGGTATTTCACTGTTTTTATACCTCAAAATCCATCTGGATGCTAAAAACCAAATTTGACAATTATGTATCTGGCTCGACCGTAGCACAACAAAGCCCAGTCCAGGGGGAATAGCCTGTGACTGGACACAGCATATCCAGTCACGTAAAGCTGTACAATCTCACAACAACTGCTGACAACAAGGCACACTGGTGCTCTTATAAAACCAGGCAGACTAGATGTGTCTTTAACACTTATAACTAACCTTTACAAAGACTTGAGTCGCACCTAAGTAGCTACAACAAAACCATGAGACTCATTTGAAAAAAATGACTTGAGAACATCTCTAAACCTTTTATCTTCATCACTGTCAGCTGATGGAGCTGTCTCCACCCAGGATGGATCGCACAGTTGCCATGGTCACATTTGTCAACCACACCTCATGCGAATGCTTCTCCAAGCGGCCGCTCCACTCCATCATAAGACGAGCGGCGACAGATCATCTGTGAGTCAGAGGACTTGCTGACGTCTGTTCCCACCACATCTGAATCACGCCTTGTGTATTCATGTGTTATTAAACATGTATGACTGCTTATGTCTGCGAATGTGCAGGTGTTCCCCTCCTGAGCTTCCCTGTGCCTCAGGATCATTATGGGATCCAGTGAACTGTGTGTGCGTCTCTGTGGACACGATCAGCTACTCTCAGAAACAAACAGGTGAGACGAGATGTTTCACTGAACGTTGTAGAGACACTCACACACTGAGCATTTTAGAAGAACCTTTAACGTAAGTACATCAATTAAATGGAAGTTCTCCATTTACTGGTAAACTTGACATGTTCTCTTCTAACATTTTAGAAATTGGGGAGATACAGAAACACGAGCCTTTAAGCATTCCTATTTGAACAATCTCTCCAGACCATCTAGACACTCGGATCCTCCACTAGGCTCTCACATCTTAAGCTCAACCCCAACGGTTTCCTATAAGATTGAGGTCTCCAGCTCCAGTCCTTAAGAGCTGGTTTCCTGCACCTTTTAGATCCATCCCTGCTTGAGCACAGCTGAATCAAATGGTTGAATTACCTCTTCAGTATGGCCTGGAAATAACCCATTCATTTGGTTCAGACCTGTTAGGGCAGGGATGCATCTGAATGCTGCAGGACAGTCGCTCCAGAGGGCTGGAGTTGGAGACCCCTGGTCAATAGACGAAAATGCAAATGAAAGAAGGTTTATTTAGCATCTGGGGAACCATTTTTGTGTTCATTTGGCCATATGTTTTGATCAATATCCTGCAGAAAGATCCAGTGACTATCTTGGGAGCCACTTTCTCCAATCATTTTTGGAGATTGATACAAGTTTCCTTTTTGCATGCGAATAACAATAAATTGATATTTAGGTACATAGAAACATCAAGGTAATAAATTAGAATACCTCAGAGTAATATGGGCTTATAGGCTCTCTTTGAGAAAATTATTAATTGTGCCTTTGTGATATATATTTATATTTTTGATATATTTTTTTATTTTATTTTTAATTTTAATGTTTTCAGCGCATCAGCATCTCTAAATTATTTTGCACTTCAATCTACTTTATTGACATAATGGGCCCAAAAATTCAAATCCAAATATAAACATATTTACCATATATTACTAATTGAAGTGTAAAAAATGAACACAGGTTGCAAACTCAAAACATATAAAAGTCAAATTAAAATACAGTAAAAGATAAACAAAAATTTCTAACAAAATGTCATTATATTTCTAAATATTTTATTGTGATGAAACACTTTAAAACAAACTAAATCATAAAATATAACCTAAAACAGCAGGAAAATCAGTTTACTCATCTATTTCTAATCCAAGAAAACTGGATATAATGGAATATTAATTAGGTTCCAGGACACGATCAACTTAAAACTGTATAAGTTTTAAAAACCTCATTAGTTACTTTTATGTTATTAGAAACCTTCAGAGTACCAATAATTAGGGATTTTTTTCATCCACTAAATAAAAGACTCAAATCAAAGGCTGGATTTTCAACATTTTCTGTTCAAAATCATTGTATCTACAATAAATGACATTCTATATAAATTAATATTGTTTTTAGATGATTAATGGTAGTCGTGCAAAACACTTCTAGATACAGCCCAGATTCTGCACACCCCTAAGAGACAACCACAGTAAAATGAGGAAGTTGATGATGGTGCCAGAGGGTTTCAAACTAATTCTCTCTGCCGCAATGTTGATACAATTGACGCAGGAATGTTTTTGTGGGATTTTTCTTGTACAATCATGTACAGCACCCTTCATCTTTAATAGCTTTTCCAACTCCAAACCCTCATACCTGACTTAACACATAATCAAACTAACTATTTAGGACCCGGTAGGGTGAATATTTAAATTACTTTGTTCAAACTCAAGTCTCCACATGCAAATTGGGTGTAATAACATAAACAGAGGAGCGTTGTCTTCTTTGTTGGTTACGTGACACGCTCGGCTGATGAAGAAGAAGAACATGCCAGCTGCTTTGCAATTTTGACCACAGCTGATTTGAACCTCAGATACAATAATGAGTCATTTGAGGCTTTCAGCTAAACATCATCATCTAGATGGTGAAGATTATCAAGTATGGTGTTTAGAAAGTTCATCTTAGCTTTTAATGACTCAAACATCATCATCAACCTTTAGATTTGATCTCAAATACCGTTTTTCTCTTTAATGCCTTCTCTCTTCCAGAGGCGCTGGACTTGGGTCTGCTGGCTCTCTGCGGGCCCAACAGGGTTCTGGAAGAATCCACCTGTGAGTGTCTCTGTCAAAACGGACTCACGGAAGCCAGCTGTGATCCAGGCTGGAAACTGGATCAAAACACCTGTAAGGAGACAAATCAGACATGGCATGTCATTTCAGAGCATGTTGTTTAAACTGTTCTAAAGCAGAACATACACTTCCTTACTAAAGTTTTCACACCCATTAAACTTTTCCACATTCTGTCTCATTACAAACACAAACTTGAATGTATGTTATCGGGATTTTATATGATGGGCTGACACTCCACTCCAGTGTTCTGCAGCCTCTAACAGGATTTGCCCTGTATTCAACTCCATCCCATCAAGTCTCACCAGATTCCAAGTCCCTCCTGAAGAAATGCCTCCACACAGCATGATGCTGCCACCACCATGCTTTACTATCGGGGAGGGAGTGTTCAGGGGAATGGGCAAACAGGAATCTGTACGTCAGCTTAATTCAAGACTCACCTGCGACATTATTTGTGACAGACAAGCAACAGCTGGAAGCGATACACTGCCCCTTGCACCCAGTCGTGAGGAAGCACAGTGTCACAGCCACTCTCTGTGCCGCACTGACAGGTATGTGCTGGGTGCCCAGGTGGAGAAGAAACGGGGCTAGGCGCCCAACTAGCTCATCAAACTTACCACTATTCATTTGGAAGTATTCAGTGTTTCTCGTTGTCCATCGTCTTCATGTTCTTCACCAGCGAATGGTATTCGCCATCTTCGTCCCTACTCTGGTTTAATGGCCTTAAATATAGCCTTCTTTTCTTTTGTTTTTCCAAAGCCGTGGCAGAAAGTTGGGGAAACGTAGGAATTTGTTAAGCTCAACAATGAAAGCTCAAGCATCTGCAGATGTTGCACGTGGAGTCAAAGTACACACACAATACCCCCGACTCTGTGGGAGCCTTTAAGGTCGTCCTCTTCTTACTACTTCACAATTTTTTGCACCCCTTTGTGTTGGTCTATCACATAAAATCCTAATAAAACACATCAAGGCTTGCTGTTATCGTAACTTAGAAGGTGGAAAAGTTAAACGGATGGGAATACTAGTAAAAGACACTGGAAAGTCCAAAACATTTTCCTGAAGCTGCCTCTGATCAGCCAACACAGATGGGTCAGGCTGGGTTATAAACAGGACCAACAAAAAGCACCACATGGCTTCCTTTTTGGCCCATATTACATAGTTTATTGGGGGTTGATGTCACGTTATACTGACACCTATCAAGATAAAACAAGGAATGCATGTTTTGATACACATTTTAAAAATTAATGAGGTTTTGGATTTGTAACTACTAAACTGACCTTCCCTCTTTTTCCTACCTTTGCGGTCAGGTGAGTGCCAGTGCGAAGGCCAAGGCGAGGGGAAGTTGTGTCCTGCTGGACAGCGGTGGGACAACGAGCTGTGTGGTTGTGTGTGCGCAGTGGAGTGTCCCAGGAATCAGCCCCTAAACCCCGACACGTGTCTGTGTCAGTGCAGAGAGAGTCCACAGACGTGTCTACGGCAGGGCAAGAGGTTCAACCCCAACACCTGCAGGTGAGAGAAGCAGAAGGACATCTATTTTTAAAAACTATCACAAAAACATTTTATTGGGATTTTTTTTTCTCAGTGTAACAATAAACTAAGCATGTAATACTTTAATTAAACAAATAGACTAGTCAGATTTTTTTTTTTAGGAACGGCATCTTAAAACTTAAAAAGGGTTTCGCCTTATTAAAATCTAATTCACATATTCGTTTGGGCTCCATAGGAAACTTTTTCTTTCAAAATGCCTTTCTGTATTTAGCCAAGTTTAATAAATTAATTAAAAGCAGATATAAGTGTACCAATGTCTGCTTTTGCCTTAGCAAAACGTCATAAGATAGATGTGGTCCTACACTGTAATAAATGAATAAATTTAATTTCTTGCAACTTAGAAATGAAAGTTCAAAAGCTGCCTTAAAACCTCTGAGATTTGCATATGGTTTAAAAAAATCAATGATATTTGATCAATAAGAAGATTTTAATTTGTCCGTAATAATTTTGTCTTAATTTAAAATAAAAAGTCTCAATCTGCATTAACTACCTGAGCTGAGCCAAATTTGAATCATTCCTGAATTGCCTTCTGGGGGCCACACAAAACCAGGCCAAGGGCCTCAAATGGCCCCCGGACCGCACTTTGGAAATCCCTGAGCTAAAGCAAATGGTCTAAGTATTGTAGAGGGTGAGTCAGCCTAAAAAAGGTCAACACAGATACTCAGTAGCCAGTCCATTCAGTTCCTTAAAGGGTCAACAATATAACTTAAAATCAATTCCAAAATGGACATGGTTGTAGTTCAGCCAAGGGTACATCTGAGTATTTTAGCATATTTATGAAAAGAGATGTTATATGTTTTCAAGATGAAGCCCAAAGAGGAACACTTTAGATGGAAAATAAAATTGGCCCTAAAATAAAGCCCTGAGGAATTCCAGAAGTAATAAAGGCTAAAGAAGAAATAAATTCTGTGGGGCTTAGAGAGAAACTCCCTTCAGAACCACTCTAGTTTGGTTCCTTTTATGCCACAATGCTCCAGCTAAGACCTTATGATGCCGAGGTCAGCACTGTCAAATACGGCTATCTGCTCTAAAAGAAAAACAGCAGAACTGCCTGAATAAGTTGCTGATAAAAGATCATTAAAACTTTTAAAAGTGCTGTTTCAGTGCTCTGAAGAACTTTAAACCCAGACCTAATTTTTTAGAATATTGTGATTATTTAACCACAACTCTATCTGCACAAATACTATACTTTCCAACTACATGTTTAAAACATGCTGGCACAACACCTGAACAGACACCGCTAGTAATAGTCATTAACTTATCATATCTGTGGGGTTTTTGTTGTTGTTGGTAAGAAACTCCAGGAGTTGTTGCACATTTCTGATTAGTTCTCAACACTAGAAGCTTTAGAAATATTAGAATAGAGTCAATGATGGGGAAAAAAATCTGCTCACAATGACATTAGAGAATAACTTTTTTTTATACATTTATATATATATAAAATGTACCTGTATGTCCTGGTAACTGTATCTCAATGCAATAACAGTAACATACAGCTGATCTTTTTTCATATATCACAACCTTTGGTCTTCCTTCCCTTCAATTGTTTTTTTTATTCTTGTCTCTAATCCTGCAAGAAACAGATTATTTAGGTTAATAGATACTCTTTCTTACTTTCGCCATAATATAAGCCTAAATAATTTGACAATGGCTCAGATTTGGTTAAAAACAGTCTAATAGGTGAAGTAAGTCAAAAAGTGGAATTTTCTAAACGCAAAACCCTTGACAAATGGGAATGATCAGTCTTACAGTAACCAATGAATCATCTCCACTAAGATCCTAAATCATCTACAGCAGAAAACCAGTATGTGTCAAGGCATCATGACTAGGCATGGACTTGTCACCAGTATCACAACACAAAGTGGATAAAAAAATATTTATATATCATTTCAAAACTTTTTCCACATTTTAGGTGACATTTAGGTAAAAACAAAAAAAATCTATTACGAAGAAAGATTTCACCACCTGGTTGCATAAGTGTGCACACCCTTCAACTAATAAATTGTTAAACCGCCTTTATTTTATTTTAGCCAGTAAGTTTGGTAGTAGTGTCTCAGCAGCCACAACAAGACTGCAATATTTTTTTGTTAAAGTTTCTCCAGATCTTTTCAATTGTGAGGATATTCATATTCAGCTCCCTAGCAGACACCTGCAGGTTTTTGGTCAGACCTGACTGGTATTCAGAACTGTTCAGGATTCAATTCACCTTCACAAAAAGTCTACTTCCATTTGCAGAAAGGTAACCCCAGGGCATGATGCTACCACCTCCTTATTCCAATGTGGGTATGGTCTTCTTGTATGGTTATAGCTTATTGCAGTGATTTTTTTATGAACTGCACAGATTTAATTCTTTGTTTTTTATGACAGGATAGAGAAACAATTTATCTTTGTCCGATTTGCTTTTACATCTCAAACCTTAAAGTCGTTTTACTTAGAAAGCGCCAGGGTGACTGTAGTTTTATCTCTCTGTATCACAGTGCTTCCCTTCCCTCACCTGTTGCTGCACACTGCTGGTCAGGTGGCTGAACAAAAGCTGTTTTTTCATTTGCTTACATAAAGAGAAATTAAGCTGTTTGAAAATATTTTCAGTCACAAAACACAAAAACAGACAAGGTGTGAAAACGTAAGGAGCACCACCTATCACTCCCATCTAACCTAGTTGGAAGTTGTACCCGAGCAGATAGCCTGACTAACAAACCAGCTTAGTATATTTGTGCTACTCTGCAAAGAGTAAAACTACAAAAAGGAATAACTTTCTCCACAATAAGCACCTAAAATCTGGTACTAAATTAGCGGGTGGTTATTCTATGTTTGTGCTTCGATCGATGTATCAATATGTGAATGTTATATACATTATTATCTCTTTAATAATCCCTATGTTACAGTGTTTAGCTGCTGAAGGAACAATTGTTGTTTTATGTTTTTATTTAGATAAATTAGGTCACATTGTACATTCTTCTTGTAGCTTTTCTGTTCACATACCATGAAACTGTACCATTTCTACTCACAATAATCAAACTGTGAGCTTTTTAAACTAGCCCAAGCCTAATCGTGATTAACCAGCAGTTTGTGATGTGTTACTAGTGAGGCTAATGTCAATCGTTTACCCCAGAAGCGATCGGATTCTTCATTACATTCCTCTCAAGAAAGTGAACTTTCATTCTTTCCATCTCTTTTGGTAATTCACATGTTTCATTGTGGCCTTTTATGGACATCGGGCATCCAAAACATTTGCTTTGGGTTCTGCACGCGTTTTGTGGTTCCCACAGTCTGCATGCACTGGATCAAGCTTCCTCTGACCCGAGAGGCCCTGCAGAGGGAACGGACAGGGAGAGACAGGCTTGGTGAACTCGATGACAGCGAGACAGACAGATGGAGTGACAGGCGCTATGCAAACACAGCAGCAGACATGAGAATCCGTATGACTAATTTATGCTGCTTGCTTTACATGTGGGAAATCTTCCAAAGATATAAAGACAAGTGGCCTTTAATGGCAGTTCAATAAACGTTCTCAGCTTCTGTTTACTGGAACTGGACCACAGTATAGCCGAAATGTTTTTAAACCCAAGTCTATATTTAGCTTAGAAACTAAGTGGAATTAAAAAATATGCAAGAGCATCAAACATTTTTGTGAAGAGTACCAGTCTTCAACATTTCTGTTTATTTTTGATGGAGGAAATTAGGAGGACACTTTTCTCTGGTATGCTTTCCATGCAGAATGTCCCAGAATTTGCAGATTTATCACTGGAGGCATTGCATTTTTCAAGATTTCTTCTCTTTTTGCTTTTTTGCTCGCTATAATCATCTAACACAGTTTAATACCAGACACAGAAAACCTGAGTGATTATAAAATACAGGTTTTAAAGGTGTAACAATTGACTAACAGCAGAAAAACTAGCAGGACCAACCTGACCCTATGTGAGAAACTTACTGGTTGTGTCAAACTTGGTCTTTTACTTCGCTTTGGAGAAATTTGGCATTATTCTTATTTGCAGAAGTATTTTAGTTTAGCCATAGTGGAGTTAAGATCAAGGGACATCATCTCAATTGGATACAAGTCCTGACTTTGGCTAGGCCACTCCAAATACAAAATTTAGTTTTTCCTTTGAGGGCCAATAAATGGTGGATTCACTGGTGTGTTTCAGCTTAAGGTCACAAAATGAGCCACTGGCATTTTCTAAAAGAGATGAGAATTCATGTTTCCATTTATTACTGGACATGTCCTGAAGCAGCAAAGTAACCCCAGACTACCACATTAGCTAACCCCTATGTTTGACTGTAGGTCTGCTGTTCTTTTACTGAAATGCTGTTATTGGATGCCAGCTCCAAACCATCCAAAATGTTCCACTTTTGTCTGGTCAGTCCACAGAATATTTTCCTAAAAAAAGCTTGACACTAACTGAGGAAAATTAGGCCTGCAGTGCTTAAGGTTTATTCGTGGGATCTTCTGTGACCTCTTAAGGGAACCATCTAGAACTGGCTTTGGAACCCTTCCAGACTGATAGATGTGAATTACTTTGTCATTTGATTTTGAATTTCTTTAATTTGGGCCATGATGTGTTGCTTTGGGGTTCCATAAGATCTGGCTATAAGCATGCATGGGTGTGTCTGGTACTCTGAACTCACTGAACTGGTGGGATTGGATAGCTTTTTTCCCCTTTATGTCTGAAATCCTCATTTATAAACTGCATGTTTGTATTACCTTTGGTTATCTTTGATATAAAAATTCTTTGATGGTCTGAATAATTTTACATGTGACAAAAAGGTTAACAAAAATCAATCTGCAAGGGAGCAAAACAAAGTATGTAAACTGGGTCAAATGCAAGTCTTGTGCACACATACTTGCCTGATTGAGTTGACTTGATCATTGCATAAATGTTTGTTCAGTTAATTTGAATAAAAATAAAATACAATGTTGATTTTTAAAAAACACGCTATATTGTGTTGCTAGTAAAATGTCAATTTTATATGCAAAATTAATTAAGTTTTTATTCATTTCCTGGTTGCATGTAAAAATCCATCATGATTTTAAATTTTACTTGTCATCCTTACCTATCAGAGTCAGTGGGCGGGATTACTATTGTCCTATTAATAATAATTGGTCTAAAACTGCCAGGTTAACCAATCAAACAGTAGCATCCAATTGACGAGTTGCAGTGACAGTTTTAATTATTTCCTGTTGCACTGCAGAACACTGCAATAATTATTAAACACTGAAATAATTATTCATGGGTCTCAATTCACATTTAATTATTTATACATTTAATTATAGACCAATTCAAATAACTATGAAAACATTTATTTATTAAATTAATTTCATATTTTATCTTATCAACATTGCACATTGTGGTATTTTTGTACTAAACGGTGCATAGAAGAACAGTTTTTCACCTGTTTTCAAGTCTTCCTCAAGCTCAATTTAATCAAGGAATATATTTGACATTCAAGCCGACTTTTGACGGTCCTGTGATTCAAATCAACACATTCCACACAAGAGGAATTTGTCTGAAATTAACTATTCAAATTATTTAAACTTTAATGTCTTTTGAATATCAGCTAAACGTACACTGTGCATTGACAAACGTATTTATAGATTTTTTTAAATCAACTGCATAAAAATAAAAACGCAGGTAAGTGCGCAATAAAAGCTAGCTACAAGCTATTATCTGAGGCTTGGACGCTAACCGCAATTTTAATGAGCTCTACATCTTATATTATTTTATTAATTTAGATACTTTTTCTGTAATTAAAAATACAGATGCACTTTACCTTGACCCTGCTAACCAGTGAAAAGCTTTTAAATCGACGTAAACACAACGGGGGCGACAGAAGCTGTTGATTAGCAAGCTAACATCAGCTGTGACCTCGTAGCCGTGCTGAGTTCAAGTGCAAATTTATTTCAAAGTCAAATTGAAAACTGATTTAAATTGTGGTCTGAATGAGTCGTGTTCTATAAATAAACGGTTCTGTATAAAACACTAGTTCAACGTTTAAAGTTTCTTGTGCATAAAATGTAACTTTGAGAGAATTACATACCTTATTTTGCGGTAAAATCTACATAAGACGTTTACCTTATAAATCCATTCCCGGAGATAGCCGAACACTTGTCGAAGGTTCCCGAAGGCTAATTACGCCTCTCTGGACATGGGAGTGCAAGCAACTTGACCCAAAAAGCAGATAGTGCATAAAAATAATAATCATCATCATAATGATAATCACAATACTAATATTTTATAAGATTAATAAAATTATTCACAGAATAATCTAAACCAAATAGATGGAAGTTATGCTACGAAGTCAATTAACATTGAAAGACTTGTTTTTCCAAACATATTATTGTCCTTATGTTCTAACCAATTTGACAACTTTAGATTTATTTTTCCATATGTTTGTGGAAAGAAACAGTTATTAAGGTGATGGTTTTAGGTTCAGGAAGCATTTATTATTCTTTACAATCACTCTTTGTATTGTTTTGTCTGATTTAACATCTGTTCACAGTTGATGAAGTGAAGTCTGCAGGCGACTGTACACCTGCTGTGATTTTAAAAACAAGAGTACTGCTCCCCTCTCTGGAAAAAGACTCCTTTTTTCCCCTCACACGGAATCTTTTGATGCACATGCAAATAAAACTTGGATTGAGCTTCATCCAAAAAGGATGTGAATAATGTATAATAACCAAGCCAAGAGAATATAATCTCCCTTGTGTTTTTTTTATATCTCCTCTGTTCCTCATCCCAACCTCACCCCTTTAAAAAATCTTTCTCTTTCCCTGCTGTTTTTAAATCCACCTTTGTCTTCTTCGCCCACGTCTCCCTCTCATCCTCTTTTGTTCTCTCTCAAGTTGTTACAGGCTTCCATGCAGAAACCCCAGACGAGAATGCCAGGATGGATTTTACTACAGCAGCCAGGTCTGTCAGTGCATCCCCAAGTACATGAAGTGGAATTACCAAACCAGAAAGTGAGGAAGAGGAGTGGATACTGAGGTTTATTGACCTTAGATCTGAAACTTCTGCACATGAGTGACAGTGCAGGAGGACTGGAAGTGGATCTACAAATAGAGACATGCCATCAGCATTACGAGCAGCTTTTGTATCACCTTTCCAAGGAAGCATCTCAAATGGCGTTCAGAGACTTTCTCATAATAACAAAAGGCAAGCAGCCAGATGTATCTGGTAAAACTCTTTAGAAACAGGAAATATGGACAGGATCTTGGAGACTGTCCCTTATGCAATCCTGTCTGGAAAACCCCTTGAGACTGTCTTTAATGCACAGCAACAAGGTGGGATGGACCAAGCCGACTTAGGGCAGGCATTCATCCCGCTATAACGTGTTGCAGCAAGAAGAATGCCAACCACCAACCTGCTGAGGAGCTGCAGCTCATGCCTGTTTGAACAGAATGTGAATATGATAATAACAGACCCGGCTCCATGCCTTTTCCAAAATAAATGTGGAAAAAAAATCTTGAGGCCATATCTCATATTGGCCTAAAGGAAAATGATGTGCAGTGGATCTCCAAACCGTACACAAACCCTGTTATAATGCCAGGTTTTTCTGATGTAAAAAAAAATAAAATAAAAAAATCAGACGACTGTGAATAGTTTTCAAGATGAGGTATGCAGATAGACTCAAACCAGAGAAGACTGAATGCTGAAACTGAATGTGTGCACTCATGAAACCAGGCTGTCGCTTCTTTTTTAACACTTTTCCCTCTGACATTGACTGGTTTTCAGTTGAATTGTACAAGATATGCCACAGCAAAGTTAGAAACAGTTCTGAAATGATTTATCATTTTCTTTTTTACATCGCAAATAACCATCATTTTAACAGAGGTCTGTCCACTTTGAGGATTTTATTTTGAATCTGCCATTCGATTTCTTACATTCCCTCATATAGATGTGATTAACCTTTTTGGGACATCTCCATCAGCATTTCTTTGTCCAATCGCAACCCAATACTGGTTCTAATTTATCTGTTCCCGCTCCGAGTAATTTTATTTTTATATATTTAAAGTTTTTCTATTTAAACAAAAAGGTGAAATAGATAGAATTGTGAGGAGCTGTAAATAACTATTTAAATCACTTTAATAACTAGAGAACTATGTTTTAAAGTGAAGCAGATCACATTCTTTTACAATAAGTTTTTAGATTTTGTGGGAAAATCTGAATCATGACGTTCTCTGCACTGCTGCCTTTTCTTTTGACTCACCAAAACAGCGTTAGTTATTTAAATTCTGTTATAACGCTTAATGCTGAGGGGAAGAGCGACTGCAGTGTAGACAAGATTGTAGTCAGTAGCGGTTCTTGGATAAAAGGCATTATGGGTAAACTCCTCCTGTCATTCCCCCAAACAATGACATTGCAGGAAATAATCTGAGATTCTGGGCAGGATAAAACGCAGTGGAGTAACCAGTGGAGTCCTTTGTGGCGTAAAATCATTAGAAAACTTGATATGGCCGCAGAAATTCTACATTTTTGGTCTGGTTCTTTTTGTGCCCCTTTTTGTTATGCCGCCCTGGGAAACTGCACATATCCAAACGCACCACTGGTTGTAATTCATGTGCAATGGGATGTAGAATCACTACTTCATTGAGTATTGATTAAAGGCTCTGTCTGACTGACTTGTGTGACCTGATTTGTCCCATTTTCATCCGTAGACATACAGGTGCATCTTAATAAATTTAGAATATCATTGTCATGTTTATTGTAGCCGTTCATGTCAGCTGTTATCCATTCTAACCTTACTGGCCTTCCCGGCCAATTATTATCAACCAATAATCAGCTAAATCGATAGAACAATGGAAATATATCATTTTTCACTGAATACATTTACTTGATGATATACAAAGTTACTGAGATGCCCCCTAATGGCAGTTAGAAATATAAAGATTAAAGGAAAACCTTACTTTTGCTTAAATCCAGGATATCTAACTTAAGTGGTTGTTGTTGGACCCTGAATATCCAGAGGCGTTAAAAATACATCAGCAAGAAGGTAACATGAATTTGGAAGTTGGTCTCAGGCGGTCAGTGAACATGGCATTGCTGATTGATTACACTGCATACAACTTAAAAACAAGGAATTTCTCGAGCTCAAAGTCGAAATTATACATGCTGGCAGAAACATGTTGGTGTCTTATTGCAAGAATAAAAAGGATTTGTTTGACATCACTCAATCGGACTGATCGGCACTCAGAATAGGGAAGAATGTCCAAGGAACTCCGTGAAGATCTAAGGTGAAAGGATGCAGGTAACGATGTTCAGTAACTGAGGAACTACCGAAGAATGTTTTTACTTTGGAGAAAGACCAAACTTCAAACACCTTAGCGAGAAAAGATTTATAGTTGGAAGAGATACATACACCAAGTATGTTTTGTGGAATCAAGGAGGGAGCTTTCAAAATTAAAAACACTGCACCAGTTGTGAATTACAGTGGTGATAGTATCATGATGTAGGAATATGACAACGATCCCACAACACAGCTGGTTTAGGGATGAATAAAGCAGGCGAAGATTCACCTTTAGGAATGATGCTCCCAAAACCTTACCCTTATCCCTCAGTTGGACATGCCAGCCCAGCTGTGAAGCATGGGAGAGGTAGCATCATGCTGATTACATCAATGCTCCGAGGTAAGAAATCTTACGCTGAAGGCTGTTTAGTTTCCTTTGAATGGTGCCCAAATTGTAAACAAAAAGCATTTTCATTTTTAGGTTGAGCAGCAGAATTGATTCTATGGATTGCTCCCAGATTATTCTGCCACAGATGCTTGTTTGGTTTCTTGTGTTCGATGTACCAATAAAAAAAAAAAAAAAAAATGCCTCAGTAGTGCGAGGGAGACCTCCTCCTTTCCTCCTCATTCTGGTTACACACTGCTGTGGGACGGCATCCAATTCCTCAACCAGCATTTGTAGCAAATCAGCCAACGTGGTTGTTTTGGAGACCCTTGAACTTTCATACGTGCTCAGCTTGAGGTAGGCTGTGAAAAACCTGCGAGCACTGACATCTTGTAGGATGGAGCTCAGTCCTGTAACTATGGGACCGCCACTAGCTGCAGAATCTAATCTCGATCTCTCTGTGCTGCCATTGTCTCCAATAACAAGCCTTGTTTTTCTAGCGAAATACATGTCAGCCCTCACCATCACACTGCCTCCACCAAAAACTGCACAACATTGGCAGAGAGGACTTTATGTCTTAGCTTGTCTCAATCCACTTAAGGGGAAATAAACAGAACTTTTAACAGTGTATGATTTAATTCCAGGGAGCATTAGTAAAACAAAGACAATAAAATTAAACCAAAAAATCTTTCCCTTTATACCCAATATTTGATTAAAAATAATTGTTTGTTGCACATCCTTCTACCCTAGATACATTCCTGCCCACAAAGTTTTCATTGGAAGTGCGAATACATGTAAGCAACAACCTCTTTCCTATTCTGGACTCGGGTTTCTTCCTTGTCTAATCTCTCATGACGAAGAATATTAAATCCAACAGAACAAAAGAGGATCCCCTTTCGATCTGGCCTGCATGTCTGGCCCTCTCACAAAACACCCAGTATGATAACACCTAATGCCATAATAGCAACGCCAGTCACACAAAGTATCAAAAACATATTCAATTTCTCAGTTTTACACAAAATGTACACATCGGATGACAAATTAATCCCATCTGAAGGTTCTGTTTCAGTAAGACTTTGCCTACATGTCTGTGCAGAAAGACAGCAAGGCCAGAATAACTCATTTGAAACATTTTATTTTTTTCCCCCTCAAGAACAAAATATAAACCCAGCTCCAGCATTTATATAATAAGCCATTGAAACTATTTAAATATTTACAAAAGATATACATTTATATAAATAAAACCTGGGGCTGTTCGTGAGACACACACGCGGCCTCGCGGTAACACTTCGACACATTATGTATGTCTGCCATGAGTTTGTTGGAAGTGATCCTGAAAAATAAATTTTACTCCAATGAAAAGTTCACGTTGCTCAACTGGGCTGAGGTTATGAACAGTAAATAAGACGAGCCAGACAAAGAAAACAGACTCAAAAGTGAATAATAAATCAATGATAAATTAGTAGGACAGTGGCACATTTTGTGGTTCATTATTATTGGTGAATTACACACAGCTTGCTATTAGCTTTTTAAAAATGAATCCAATTTTTGGAGTCAACACAGTGGTGAGTAAAAACTGAGCAGCTTTAGTGTGTCAGAAAGCATTCAGGTGACAAAGCAATATGCATCCTTAAATGTTCTCTTAAGTAAATAGGAAAAGTTACCTTGATGAGGAGATCAAGATTGGTGCACACTGCCCCCTACTGGTTACTTACCAATAGGGGGCCCCATAGGAATTCTTTTTTTAATAAGAAATAGTATTTAAACAAGAAAGGACCGATACAGCAACCTTAGAACTGTGTAGTTTAGACTTGGTCTAAATTGTGACCCTAAGATGATAAAAACTGAACTTTAAATTCCACGTTCCTTCAACATGAGGACAGATCCACTCAAACACTTATGAGAACAGTGCAAAAAGCAACCAATGTCACTGTCACTGTATGGCTTACGGATGAACATTTGTAGCCTTGTTTTCATGTGTCCGTTTTTACGGATTAATCTCCATACGGGGCGGCGCAGCACGGCGGTTCCACAGCAGGCACTTCAGTACTACCATCAATCTGACTGGGGTTCAGTTCAGGAGGTTCTTATGTCTGCTCCACAGAATTAACTGCAGCCAACGTCTGTTCCTGTCAAGTTCCGGGTCTGTGTCTTAGGAGCGCTGACTTGCTGAGGTACGATCAATCCTCGGGTTCATTGCTAGCTTGTTTAGCATCCAGACCTTGTAGAATTGGCTCAGCTGTTACCTGAAACAACAGAATAAAGTGAAAACCGAATGATAAGACCTGCCGACTAGATGTTTCAGATAGAAAAACTGAACTCACCCTCGTCGTCAGAGTCGAAGCCAAACAGGTTTGAGCACTTCTGCAGCTGGTTGTGACTCTGCAGCTCCTCAGTGCTGCTGAAAGTGGAGAAGCACTTGGCGCACCGGTGCCTCTGCAGAGCTGCTTTCAAGCATGCCGACTCGGGGGAGATGCCTTCGCGGCTGTGCTGGAAGAACGGTATCTCCTTCCTTCTCTTCGGCATGGTGGTGTACTTCTCGTCCAGGTAGGCTGTGGGTGGCAGGCGCAGGTACGGTTTCTTGCTGTACGCTGCAAGGGTTTCCTTACACGGTGTTGATTTAACATCCTCACTCCATTCTTTTTCCTCAGGTGTTTGAGGACAACCAGCAGGATTAACCTGAGATGGTGTTGGTTCTGCTGGAGGATTTCCCTTCTCAGCAGGAGAACTTCCTCCTTCAGCCGAAGGTTTTGCAGAATCTTTAGCTGCTGGCTGACTGCCCTCTTTAACTTTTTTCTTGGCAAGCTTTCGGGTCTTTTCTTTATTGATCTCTTTGCTCCTCTTGGTTGCTCTATTGGTCTCAGGCTTCTTTGCAATTTTTGATTTCTTACGTTTTTCCTTTTTATGAATGCTCGGCTCGTTTTGATCGGGAACTTGGGATGGACAAGCATTCAAAATGTTGGGCATTGATGGAAGGGATGCGTCCAGAGTTGCATTTTTGGCCAATTCATTCCTTTTTCCTTTCTCATCAAGAGTGTTTTTTATTAACATTTTTAACCCCTTTAATATCCCCTCGGCTCCTTTTGCTTTATCCTGTCCTTTGGCCTCCACTGTTGACTTAGGGAGATTTTTCAAGGTTTGATTTTTGCCAGTATGTTTTCCCTTCACCTTCTGATTGACCTTTTTCTTCGCTGACTTGACGGAGCTCAGAGCAGCAGTGTTGGTGTTTTCTTCTTTCCTGACTCCTGAGATCTTTGAAATTCCCTCCATCTTTGATCTTAGCGGTTTCTCTGTGGTTGGTGGCATGTCTGCACCTTCAGCTGGGACGGTGAGCACCGAGTTACTAGAGTTGAGGTGAGCAGAATCTTGTTTTTTCGCCTTCTCATCATCAGAACCTTCAACCACTGCTTTTACCTTTACGGGTTCGGACTCTGCGGGCTTTTTTGAAGCAGAGCTTTGTTTCTGACGCATCTCGACAGCCTTGTTGTACTCTATACTTTTTCTAATCTTGTTTTTCTTTAACTTGCTAGAGTCTGAAGGCACACAGTGATTTCTGACCCTGTGGGGTTTCTTTCTGTCCACAGTTGGTTTCTGTCTGTGGAGATCAGAGAAGCCAGACTGGTTTAAACTGGTGGATTGAGATTTACTGGGTGTTTGGTTCCTTGTAACCTGCTTGACCTCTGATGCATTTGACTTTGAATCATTCGCTGTTGTTTCTGTAATTATCACGTCATCCTGAGCATCTTTGTTGGTCTTGGTGCCGACAAGAATGTCTTGAGAGGGTCTCTTCTGGCCGGCTGCAGTTTTGCTCAACCTCGGAGGACACGTTCTTCTTTTAAGACCTCTAGTGGCTATTCTGACATTTTTTAACCTTAACCTACTCTTCACTTTGCTTTTGTGTTTTAGCAAGGATGATGAGACGACTTTATGAATTTTGTGAGCTTGATTTGTTGCTCGATCTTTCCTTAACTTTTGCCTCAACCTGAGGTTTTGGGCTGTAGGTTCCGGGGAGGCGTCCCTTTCAGACTCGTTATAATCTATGCTTTTATTTCTCATTCTAAGCTTGTTTTGTTGTTGAGCTGCTGAGCTGGCAGAAACACGAGCTTTGATATTTCTTTTTAAAGAGTTGTTTCTTGCTTGTTCTCTCAACCTAAGGGTAGCGTTCCTGACGACTGGCTCGAAGGTATCCTCTGAACTTTGAGTTTTCTTTCCATCTGGTGTTTTAAGAGGTTTGTCGTCTCTTTGTGCATTTGCAGAAGAGTCTGGTTCAGCTGGCTTGGAAGCGTAGTGCTCTCTTTCGTGAAGGTTCAGAGCCCAGAGACAAATGAATAGCTGAGAGCATCCAGGGCGACAGCACATCGCCTGCAGCGGACTGTGTTTTCTGGCATGGCGTCTCATTTCCATTCCGCTTTTGAACCTTGCTGTGCAACCCCGGTGAAGGCAGGGATGCCTCGGGACGAGCCTGTGTCTCTCCACGTGGTGCTGAAAGTGTTCGAAACTCCACATGACCCTCATGCAAATGCTGCATTTGCCGTTTCCGACACGAAACGCCAGCTCCAAAGGCTTAATGTCGCCGTAGTGTTTGTCCAGAGCATGGTACAGGAGACCAACTCGGTTCTTTAAGAGATCCGTAAACCAGGAGCATCTTTTCGCAGGACAGGACACTTTCTCCTGGGGCTCCACATTTTTCCTTCCACCAACATCTCCTAACAGTTTAGAGTCTGTTTGTTGGAGCTGTAAAGATTCCCTCTTTTTCTTTCCATCTCCTGATGACTTTACCACCTCCTTACTGGTTTGAGCTGACGCTGAACTCTTCGATTCAATTTGTGTATTTTCTCGCAACCTTGAACTGAACGTTCTGTAATGTGTTTTTTCTTCAGAGCTCTGTTGCTGTGCAGATTGCTGCTTGGAATCAGAGTCGTCCTTTAATCCTCTATATTTATTCTTTTTGCCAATATGCCCGTTTACCCTGTGAACAGCAGCTTCTCCACCGACATGCGTTAATGTTTCTTTTTCCTGTGAAGACGTTCCACTCGTTTGTTTCTGATTAGATCTTAACATCCTGGATTCAGGTGGGTTTATATCTGCAGAGCTTTGAGGAGATGCTGCAGATTTCTTGGGTTTTTCTTTCGTGTGTCCAGGAGGCACATTTGTTGTCTTTGCTTTGGCTGAGGTCTTGGTTGTAGAGATGCCATTTTCTTCAGCTTTCAACCTCTTCATCTTTTCTATGTGATCAGAGAGGTGCATCATGGCCATCAGGTCGTCTTTGAAGGTCGTTCTGCAGAAAGTGCACTCGTCTTTTCGGAAGTGGAACATTGCGTGCTCTACGACACGAGTCCCCATGAAGAATTTGCTGCAGAAAGTACAGTAATGCTCCAGCTTGGATTCCTCGGTTTCTCGAGGCGTTTCCAGAAGCTCACTGTTCTCAGACGTTTCTGAACGAGTGTCAGCTTTTGCGTTCTCTTTCTTAAACAAGTCAACTAGAGAGGCCTCCTGTTCTCGCACAGTGCTGCTAGAGGTAGTATGTGTTTTCTCAGCCCCCTTAAGCTTGCCTTTACCTTTTGGACTTTTTGACAGGCCTGGTACATGTTTGTCTTTCTCCGGATCAGGAAACTCGCCAGGTGAAGGTTCAGTGATCATTTCTGATTCCAACATCTGTGTAGACTCTTCCCTTTCACCAGCTCCGACTGTGGAACTACAAGCAGCAGCTGAATTCATGTTTTTCACGTTTCCTTTTGGGCTTTTCCTCAACACCTCTGCAGCAGCCCTATCAGGAAGAACGTCACCGCCGTCTTCCTGAGTCGACGGTGTCTCCATATCTTGTTCCACACGGTTGAGTGCATTATCTTCACATTGTGAGAGAAGAGCATCATCTGAATCATTACTGTTTAATGAAACCGGAAGGATTTCGGCTGGAGATTTTTTCTTATTCTTCACTACCTTTGAGATTTGAGAAACGTGGGCCAAGTCTTCTCTTGTTGGAGACTTGGAGACTTTGTCTAAAACTGAAGCTTGTGAGGCAATGGTGACTTTCATTTCAACAGCCGACTCCTCAAACGCCTCTCCTCCTGAGGCGATGGACTGAGCTTGTGGGACGTCATGCACATTTGCGATTTCTGTCACATATGTTGCTGCCGCTGTGGTTCCTTCTGTTACAGCAGGAGAGCCTTCAGAGGAACTTCTTCCACAAGTGACGTTTTGGAGGAGCTTTTCCGTTTCAGCTTGAGGGACTCTAGAGGCATCTTTTGTACTTTGAGCTTTAGAAAGCTTTTCTAAAACATGTAATCCCTTCTCTTTGCCTTTTTCTGGTGTGGCACCTTTAGGCCCGGAGACGGGCCTCTCACAGAGTTCTGGATCCTTTGACGGGCTTCCCTGCGCCGAGGAGCGAGTGATTGTTGAGACGGAACCATGAACGTTTGAGGCGCTACCTTTTCCTTTTGGCCGCCGTGCGTAGCAGTGCAGCAGTCGTACAAACATGGTGGCATCCCGGGATCGTAGAATCACCTCTTTGCCGTGGCCGGTCTTGGCTGGAGGTGAAGTATCAGGATATTTCATTGTTGGTTTGTAAAGAAGCACTTGAGAGAATCTTTTGGGTCTGTTGAAAGAATCATCATTAAACGTATCCATTAGTTCATTGTCTGGAAGCGACAGCTCCAGGATGATTTGTGGAGGGTTCACCGGTTTCACAGAGTCCAAGGAGAAACCGTTTTGGTAATCGTTGCTCTCCTTTGCCTTCTGATGAGTATTTACTGGTGGTTTGAGTTTGGCACTGTTCTTGATCGGACCGGTTTGAGATCTCTTTATGACGCAGGATCGGAGCAGCTTTTGCTGTTTCAGCCCGTTCCTTTTAATCTTTAGAGGAACGTTCTCCAGCGTTCCTGAGTCTTCCAGGAGCCACTTGGGTTTCTTGATCTTTCGTTTCGGCAGGTTTCTCTCCGAGAACCTTGTAGTGCGTCTGTGTTCATCAAACCTCAGTGTCAAACTGCCGTGTATTCTGTCGAGCTGCCAAAATGAGCGTCTCAAAGGTCCAGAAGAAGATTCCCTCAATGCTTGGGAGCCTTGGTTGCCTCTTCTTCTAAGAGCGTGGTTATTTAGGCGCATTTTCTCCGTGTCCACCTTAAATCGTTTGGATGCGGTGTTTGAATCTCTTTTACAAAATCGGTCCTCCTTACGGCGCCGTTTCTTAGCCGCAGTTTCTCTTTGACAAACTGAGCGGAGGGCAGAACCTCTGGTGCAGTACTTAGAGATCCATTTGTCCTCCATGATTTCTTCTAGGGCAGCACTAACAACCTTCTCACTCATCAGCTTCAAACAGCTGGTCCGCAAAGCAATGAGGTTCCAGAACTCTGGGTCAAAGTACAGGTCCTTCTTCAAGACCTGCAAAATAAAAAGCATATATGAAACATCTTGTTTTATCTGCGTTTCCAGTTATTACAGACAGTGTACAGAAATAATTCTACTGTAACTTTTAATTCGTTGTGAGTTTTCTAAATTTGGCATTAGAAACTTTCCTACAATACGTTCAGATGCATGTTTGGGGTTCACCACCTCATTAAATCATTTGCTCAGCTCAGACTCTTTGGTCAAAGCTGGAATACTTGATGTGAACCATTGAGCCCACTTGGGTCCCCTTTGCATATTTTAAAGAAAAATTGAATTTGGGCTCATTTTTAATTAAACTGCATCGTTCACAGAGCCCAAAAGAACTTGATTTATTTGAAAAGGAATAAATTACCAGTATGTTGGGGCCACTGGGCCCTTCATGGTCATGCTAGAATGAATACCTGCATATACCTCTTTGGAGAATAGTGACCAGATTTTTCTGTAACGACCAATCAACTCACTAATGTTTGGAAACAAAACAAATAATTCCTTAATACAGCAGGCAGTAATTATCTGGGGCTCATACATCATTGGCTAGTCTGTGTTCTAATGTTTTAGATATTTCTATCATGTGTTGTATGACCTCCCTACAACGCCTGGACATGCTCCTGATGAGACGGTGGATGATCTCCTGAGGGATCTCCTCCCAGACTTGAACTAAAGCATCCACCAACTCCTGGACAGTCTGTGGAGCAACGTGACGTTGGTGGATGGAGCGAGACATGATGTTCCAGATGTGCTCAATCGGATTCAGGTCTGGGGAACAGGCGGGCCAGTCCATAGCTTCAATGTCTTCATCTTGCAGGAACTGCTGACACACTGCAGCCACATGAGGTCTAGCATTGTCCTGCATTAGGAGGAACCCAGGACCAACCACACCAGCATATGGTCTCACAAGGGGTCTGAGGATCTCATCTCGGTACCTAATGGCAGTCAGGCTACCTCTGGTGAGCACATGGAGGGCCATGTGACCCTCCAAAGAAATGCCACCCCACACCATTACTGACCCACAGCCAAACCAGTCATGCTGAAGGATGTTGCAGGCAGCAGATCGCTCTCCACGGTGTCTCCAGACTCTATCACGTCTGTCACATGTGCTCAGTGTGAACCTGCTTTCATCTGTGAAGAGCACAGGGCGCCCGTGGTGAATTTGCCAATTTTGGTGTTCCATAGCAAACGCCAAGCGTCCTGCACGGTGTTGGGCTGTAAGCACAGACCCTATATGTGGACGTCGGGCCCTCATACCATCCTCATGGAGTCGGTTTCTAACAGTTTGTGCAGACACATGCACATTTGTGGCCTGCTGGAGGTCAATTTGCAGGGCTCTGGCAGTGCTCCTCCTGTTCCTCCTTGCACAAAGGTGGAGGTAGCGGTCCTGCTGCTGGGTTGTTGCCCTCCTACGACCTCCTCCACGTCTCCTGGTAGCGCCTCCAGGCTCTGGACACTACGCTGACAGACACAGCAAACCTTCTTGCCACAGCTCGCATTAATGTGCCATCCTGGATGAGCTGCACTACTTCAGCAACTTCAGTGGGGTGTAAAAAACGCTTCATGATGCCTCTAAGCGGGACAGCACTGACAAAATGAAAAAGTGAGGTCTCCACCTGCAGAATCACTCTTTTATAGGGGTTGTCTTGCTAATTACCTCTCATTTCCACCTGCTGTATGTTCCATTTACACAGCAGCAGGTGAAATTGATTCACAATAAGTGTTACTACCTAACTGGTGACATTGATTCCACAAAGGTGTGACTGATTTCGAGTTACATTGTTTTGTTTAGGTGTCCCCTTTATTTTTTTGAGCAAACCCATATCTTGCAGCACATATTTTCTTTTATAGTTATACTGTTATGTTTAGTCTGCTAAAACTGTGCATGAATTTGTTTTACATGTAAGTCAACAGGTCAGACCTCACAGAAAGCCTGATTGGTTAATCTCTAGTTGTAATTGAGCCCCATAGTATGATACAACCAACACCGTGCTAAACTTTGTTGTGTAGAGTGACTCAACTCCTTTGTCAATAGAAACGCATATATAATTGACTGTGGCCAAACAACGCTTCTTCCCTTTTTTCACTCCAGGAATTTTGTTCGCGTCAGCCGTTATCCTTACTAACCTAAGTTTTAAAGATCTTCACTCTCGACCAGATGCCTTTTTCTAAACCCTTAATAGTCTTTCAGTTCGTTGCACTAAAACATTTCCTCACCTCAATGAAGCAGACATCATACTTTCTATTTTTCAAACAAAAATGTACATTTTTAACCATCAGTATCAGAAGAAATAATAAATATCTACTAAACTCTTGCTTTTATTGCCAAGACTGGACTTCTGTGATCAGTTCTTGGTGAATTCATGCTAATTTGAATGTGAAAACCCTCATGTTCATGGTCCTACAGATGTTCCCTGAGACAAAATCCACCAAACCATTGAGAACAGTAAAGGACAAAATATCAAAATCCTATTTAAGATTCTGCAAGTAGGGATGGAGTGCACCCATCAAAACATACATAAAAAGATTCTCTACCTGCAGGGTCTCAAAGCGAACATTATTTCCAATCGGGCTGTCATCCACGTGGTACTCCTGATCAGGGTGCATATAAAGAAGGTACACCATCTTATAGGACTCAACGGTGCGCTCCAGGAAGAAGACCAGAAGAGCGCACGCCCGGCAGACTTCCAGATCACTGGGCAGCAGAACGGCAATTGTTTTATAAATGAAAGTCTTTGTGAGGACGTCACATGGAAGACGAGACCTCAGAGCATTCGCACAGAGCTCCACACAGAACTGGACGCCGTCTTCACCAACCTGGCCAGAAACACACGGAGAAAGTTAGCGTTTGACAGAATTTCCTATTATTCAGGAGAAAATGCAGCATTCCTGACTCACCTCCTGTAGTATGGCTCTAATAAAGGGAAAGATTGATTTGACATTTGTGGCAGACAGCATCAGCTGATGACACGCGTCTAACAGAGTCCGTTTGGACGTGTTCAACCGTCTATGAAGATTAATCCACACAAGGACAAGTTCGCTACAAACAGAAAAACAGTCTCATAACTGCTCTATTCTGACCAAATTACAAACATATCTGTCATCATATGAGCATCAACTTCAGCTTACTTACCATAGATAGTACATATCTCCCCTTTGGAGCTGTTGAGACAGGAAGGCAGTGCTGAGGGCTTTTAGCAACTCATCTGTTTCCTCACACTCCAAGCTGCAGATAATGTGCAGCGCGTCTTTACCATTAATGTCTGGCACCTAAAAAAACAACAAAAAACAGTAAAAGATGCTGAGCAACAAGACAGACAGACCCGCTGACTGACAAACAGGTGAGGATTAAGCTCCACTCACCTCTTTACATAGGCGGTCATGCTGCCCCGTTTTGAGAAGCCATGAGAGGTAGACCTGGAGGAAGAACAGTAGCTGGCCTGCAGTGGGATGCCGAACACAACATTTAGCCAGGGCAGCAGCCTCGCTGCCACGTCCACAGGATGAAAGGTAGCGCACACGGAGGTCAAGGAACACCGGCAGCTCAGAGCTGATGTAACAATCCACTGAGGGAAAGTCAAAAGAAAGAGTCTTAGTTCACTTTCTACACTTGAACAACAAAAAATGAGCTCTGAGGAAGACAAAGCTCAGGGCATGTACAAAAAAAAATCATTTACCTTCATTCTGAGGTAAACTGGATGCGCTGAGGATTGCCTGTAAGGCAGGGCTGGCCCACATCCCACCATCCTGGAGTAAACGCTCCACTTGAAGTAAAAAAACATTTTCATGCTTCGCTAAGACTGAATGACACTCCTGGAAGAGAATAAGTACAAACACAACAGGCTCAAATCAACCTGGGAAACCAATCTTTAGGATGGAGTATTGGGGCCATTGTAGACAAAAGAAGAGTAAATTTCTGCCCAAAAACTCACATTTTATAACATTTAACATTTTGGATATTGTCTGATGTCAGAAAGTTTGGAATTTGGAAGAAAGAAAAAAATCATTTTCCATGATTAAAAGGCATACATTTACAACAGTAAAACTAGGATATTCTCAGACATTTGCAACAAAAAATGTCAGGAGTCCCCTAAGGTTCATATGTTAAATTTAGGAGACGAGCATCTGGATATTTTCCAAAGTGTTTGTGGAACATCTGGGTTCTTCTCCTGTATCAGAAGGACATCTCTGGAATCAGTGCAGCCAGACTGCAGCTTCTCCCTCACCATCTCAGACGTCTATTCCAGATCCAGGCCGAGGCGTTCATGGCGAATCTGCATCTGGGAAACATCGTTCTGATACAGGAAATGAGGCCGGATAAAATGTCCGGATCCGGTAAATGTACCACTTCAATCTTAGAGGACTTCAAAAATGTCTGACGTCATACTGTCAGAGAATCCACTTTAGAGAATTTCTTGTGGTACATGCACTGAATTTCGACAACTGGCTTTAACTTTACAAGACAATATTATGATGATTGTATTTACTGAAAGTATTTATATTTATGTTTTCAAAGAAAAAAAAAAACAGTCTGATAGAGATCCTGATGTTTGCATTCATCCAGAATCTCAGATCCACATTTATCCAAACAACGATGTTGGACTGTGTTTCAGCTTTGCCCTTCAACCGGACCCTGCTTTGATCCACAGCTGCAGCCATCCTGAAGCTTTAAAAACACACATCACTACTGCAGCTGAGTTTCTTGTACCAAAAGAAACTTCGCTGTAAACTTGATTACATGGAAACGTCCCAAGACCTTCTGCTGTTGCAGCAGTGTAGAACAGAACCATGCAGAACCTCACATAAAGCTCTGCCTGCTGCTTCTCACCTGGAATGTAGCAGTGAATTGTTTCAATGGCTCCTCGTTGAAGTCCTTCTGGTCAAAAAACAGCAGCAACTCAAAAACACTCCTGTGAAAAGATCAGAGCAATCATTTTAAGATCACCTCTCAACCTCTGTAGCCATTTAAAGACATTCGGTTATTTGTGTGTGTGTTGAGGAGCCGAACGTCTGGAACGGTTTTACAATGCAGTTCTCTGTGGATCTGAGGGAAAACCCGGGTGAAACGGCATGATGGATAAATGAGGGTCCACTAAGAGTTACAGTAGCAAAGGTTTATAAAGTAAGAGAAGGAATCTTTTCCCCCAGAGATGCAGCCAACCTCACTGTGAGCTGGTTTTAAAATGCAGTTGAAAACTTGCAGAGTTTAAATGTGTTCCAACATTGAACAGCTGGAGACTAGTCAACGTTGGGTTAAAATCACAGTAGGGCTGCCCATGTTTTTATAACCTATCTGCTGATTTCCCAATTAATCTTAGTTTTCTTTTAGATTAATAATTGGTTTCGAGTAGGAAGTAGGTAGAAGTAAAAACATATTCCCTACCCACTTTTGATTACAATGCTTTCCTAAATCATTTTATCCTAAATAAATAAACACTGCCATCCCAAATGTCCGATTTCAATATTGCACAAGATTTGTAATTCCAGTTTTAATCCCAAGTAACAGAGAAGCAAGGAGCAAACCTCACCACAACCTATCCTCAGCTACATACATCCCCAAAACACCATTATAGGTTTTATTATTTCATTTATCTTGAGGCTTTTCTTCAAGCCATCACCCAAACTACTCCATAGATCAAAGCCTCAAACCCCATTCAGTTGTACAAACACACAGCTAATTATGCTGCACAGCTAATGAACAATGGTTGTAGGTTTGTTGAGCAGCTGCTACACTAAACTCCCACACAGTAAACAGATGTGGTCGTACAACTGAATTGAACAGAATATTCATTGATCTATGATCTGCAACACTTCGTGGTATTCTCATGTTTACGTGTCTTAATTGAGATTTGCAGCAGATTTTGGCATTAAACCCAGAAATGCAAGTTTAGATACTGGTTCAATTTTAAATGATCAATAGTCATCTGTATTTTAGTGACTCCTGGTATTTTCCAAATAATATAAAGTTGGTTTTATTTAAACTTATAGTTCACCCAATAAAAATATAGCCGTTTTTTTTAACTCAAAATACTTATTGGATACTTAAAAAAGTAAACAAAGATTTGTGTTTTAAGTTATCAGATACATGCATGAAGAACCAACCCCAGTATGATGAAGATAAATTAAATGAAGCCCTTACTATTCAGGCATAGGGGGATAAAAAGCCATAGAAACTGTAAAAGAAAGAAAAACACCTCATGTCAGCTGCAAACTGTTTTATTAAAGTCTTTCTTCAAAATCTAATAAAGACAGTAACTTATAAATGACTTGTAGTTATTACTTTATGAGTTGGTCAGGTTGAAAATTGACTCATTTAGATGTTAACGTCATCTCCATGATTAAAACAGGATGAACCTTATCCCTCAAAGAAAAGCAGACAATTTATCTGCCAGTTTTTTTTTTGTTTTTTTTACTGCAGCCGAGACAAATCCAACCAGGACCGATGAATGCAGCACACAGACTATTAGAAACGAGTTGCAACTTTAGTCCTTCTGGAAGTGGCACCTTAGTGAAGGTCTGTTTACATTTTATTTGTTGTCATGTCATAAATGAAGCCAAAAAACCCCAGCTATGGGAGCAAATATGGTCTGTGTACTTACAGAGCAATGCTACTGATTGTGCGGTGCACATGATCACAGCTTGTTGGGAAGAAGGCTGAGGCTCGAGAAAAATGACGAAGAGCTATTTCAAGGATCCTGAGCTGGGGCAGCGGTACGTGCCAGTGAGAGGCATATTCCTCCACCACCTGCACAGAGGGAAAAACATACTTATTAGGACAATCAGAGATTTGTATCAGAAGTTAAGCTTAAATCTGTGTTGAGAGTTATCAATGTAATGTCCAGGACAATGGTATAAGTACAAATACTCTAATGCTGAGGTTATTGTTACAATAAGCGTGTCCAGGGTGTTTTGTACTAGTGTTTTTTGCACTAGTGGCCTTTATTGACAGTTACCAGACAGGAAACGTGTAAAGAGAGAAAAGAGCTGGAATTGAACCCAGGACGTCGTCGAGGACTCTACCGCTACACCACGCAACGCCCCAATTAACTCATTCATCACAATAAATGGCAGGTTCAATGGGGTTCAGTCTCTGACCAAGATGTGTAGTAACCAATTCCCCTGCAAACTGGTGCCGACGTTGCCCTCTAATGGTAAAGATCCAACAGGCTGGCAGTGAATGTCAAGAGGGCCGATCTCAGGCCTTAAAGGCCTCCTACAGGTCCTTCTCAAAATATTAGCATATTGTGATAAAGTTCATTATTTTCCATAATGTCATGATGAAAATTTAACATTCATATATTTTAGATTCATTGCACACTAACTGAAATATTTCAGGTCTTTTATTGTCTTAATACGGATGATTTTGGCATACAGCTCATGAAAACCCAAAATTCCTATCTCACAAAATTAGCATATTTTATCCGACCAATAAAAGAAAGGTGTTTTTAATACAAAAAACGTCAACCTTCAAATAATAATTTACAGTTATGCACTCAATACTTGGTCAGGAATCCTTTGGCAGAAATGACTGCTTCAATGTGGCGTGGCATGGAGGCAATCAGCCTGTGGCACTGCTGAGGTCTTATGGAGGCCCAGGATGCTTCGATAGCGGCCTTTAGCTCATCCAGAGTGTTGGGTCTTGAGTCTCTTGTTGTGGAATTTTCTTATCAAAGTGGGTAGACGTTGACTCATAACAAGAGAAAATCCGGACTTTGTCTTTATAAGTTTTATTCAAAGGCATCAGCGTTTGAATGACTCTGTCACCAAGCAAGTCAGTTGAACAGAGCCCCGATCAACATTTACACACAGTATTTATACCAGAACATGACAGTGTTATCTCAACTTCAAAGAGTCTGTGTTTTATGACCCAAACCCTTCTTGAGTTCAAATGTGACAAGGTTATCTAGGAACAGACCTAACCGCCCTTCCTGACATTGTCCTAAAAGATGAGTCTGAACCATTAAACTTCTGATAATGGCTTTTACAGCTTACTCCCTAACACAGATGTTCACAGAAGTGAGGTAACCCAAAGGTCACACACTTTGGAACATTTAATAAAAGAATTTCCATCACACTCTCAACGTTCTCTTCACAATATCCCACAGATTCTCTATGGGGTTCAGGTCAGGAGAGTTGGCAGGCCAATTGAGCACAGTGATACCATGGTCAGTAAACCATTTACCAGTGGTTTTGGCACTGTGAGCAGGTGCCAGGTCATGCTGAAAAATGAAATCTTCATCTCCATAAAGCTTTTCAGCAGATGGAAGCATGAAGTGCTCCAAAATCTCCTGATAGCTAGCTGCATTGACCCTGCCCTTGATAAAACACAGTGGACCAACACCAGCAGCTGACACGGCACCCCAGACCATCACTGACTGTGGATACTTGACACTGGACTTCTGGCATTTTGGCATTTCCTTCTCCCCAGTCTTCCTCCAGACTCTGGCACCTTGATTTCCGAATGACATGCAGAATTTGCTTTCATCCGAAAAAAGTACTTTGGACCACTGAGCAACAGTCCAGTGCTGCTTCTTTGTAGCCCAGGACTGGGGAATGCGGCACCTGTAGCCCATTTCCTGCACACGTCTGTGCACGGTGGCTCTGGATGTTTCTACTCCAGACTCAGTCCACTGCTTCCGCAGGTCCTCCAAGGTCTGGAATCGGCCCTTCTCCACGATCTTCCTCAGGGTCCGGTCACCTCTTCTCGTTGTGCACCGTTTTCTGCCACACTTTTTCCTTCCCACAGACTTCCCACTGAGGTGCCTTGATACAGCACTCTGGGAACAGCCTATTTGTTCAGAAATTTATTTCTGAGTCTTACTCTCTTGCTTGAGGGTGTCAATAGTGGCCTTCTGGACAGCAGTCAGGTCAGCAGTCTTACCCATGATTGGGGTTTTGAGTGATGAACCAGGCTGGGAGTTTTAAAGGCCTCAGGAATCTTTTGCAGGTGTTTAGAGTTAACTCGTTGATTCAGATGATTAGGTTCATAGCTCGTTTAGAGACCCTTTTAATGATATGCTAATTTTGTGAGATAGGAATTTTGGGTTTTCATGAGCTGTATGCCAAAATCATCCGTATTAAGACAATAAAAGACCTGAAATATTTCAGTTAGTGTGCAATGAATCTAAAATATATGAATGTTAAATTTACATCATGACATTATGGAAAATAATGAACTTTATCACAATACGCTAATTTTTTGAGAAGGACCTGTACAAACTGGTTACTGCTAGCTTCTCACCAAACAACAGTACTACTGCTTTAAAGACCGCTGTATTTATAATAGTTATATAATTTAATTGTGTTCAGCGGTCAAAATGTTTTTATGATAATTTCTCACAGTATAAACCTGCTCATCACAAGGTGGTTACCTCAAGAGATAATAATGCAAATCTAAACATGGCTGCACCGTCATCATTAAAGAAAAATATAAAAAGGAGCCCCCATTTATAGAGGACGTGATTTATGACAAAGCCAAAAAAGATGATATTACATTTAACCTGAAATGATTTTGTCATTTATTGGGGTCATTTTATTGTAATATAGTGTCTTTGTATGAGACAATATTAAAAGTATTCATTCTCCGGTATTTTTGTCTCTTCAGAACAATGAAAATCTATGCAATGTCCAGTAGATGTTCAAAACATTTCTATTTTTCATCTTCCTGGAATGTTTCCTGAATAAATCCAAATGGGGTTTTTTTGACTAATTTCCTCAAGCAAGAATGAGTGTCCAAAATGTCAACAAGCTGCAGGTTTCACTACAGGTCCTTCTCAAAAAATTAGCATATTGTGATAAAGTTCATTATTTTCCGTAATGTCATGATGAAAATTTAACATTCATATATTTTAGATTCATTGCACACTAACTGAAATATTTCAGGTCTTTTATTGTCTTAATACGGATGATTTTGGCATACAGCTCATGAAAACCCAAAATTCCTATCTCACAAAATTAGCATATCATTAAAAGGGTCTCTAAACGAGCTATGAACCTAATCATCTGAATCAACGAGTTAACTCTAAACACCTGCAAAAGATTCCTGAGGCCTTTAAAACTCCCAGCCTGGTTCATCACTCAAAACCCCAATCATGGGTAAGACTGCCGACCTGACTGCTGTCCAGAAGGCCACTATTGACACCCTCAAGCAAGAGGGTAAGACACAGAAAGACATTTCTGAACGAATAGGCTGTTCCCAGAGTGCTGTATCAAGGCACCTCAGTGGGAAGTCTGTGGGAAGGAAAAAGTGTAGCAAAAAACGCTGCACAACGAGAAGAGGTGACCGGACCCTGAGGAAGATTGTGGAGAAGGGCCGATTCCAGACCTTGGGGGACCTGCGGAAGCAGTGGACTGAGTCTGGAGTAGAAACATCCAGAGCCACCGTGCACAGGCTTGTGCAGGAAATGGGCTACAGGTGCCACATTCCCCAGTCCTGGGCTACAGAGAAGCAGCACTGGACTGTTGCTCAGTGGTCCAAAGTACTTTTTTCGGATGAAAGCAAATTCTGCATGTCATTCAGAAATCAAGGTGCCAGAGTCTGGAGGAAGACTGGGGAGAAGGAAATGCCAAAATGCCAGAAGTCCAGTGTCAAGTACCCACAGTCAGTGATGGTCTGGGGTGCCGTGTCAGCTGCTGGTGTTGGTCCACTGTGTTTTATCAAGGGCAGGGTCAATGCAGCTAGCTATCAGGAGATTTTGGAGCACTTCTTGCTTCCATCTGCTGAAAAGCTTTATGGAGATGAAGATTTCATTTTTCAGCACGACCTGGCACCTGCTCACAGTGCCAAAACCACTGGTAAATGGTTTACTGACCATGGTATCACTGTGCTCAATTGGCCTGCCAACTCTCCTGACCTGAACCCCATAGAGAATCTGTGGGATATTGTGAAGAGAACGTTGAGAGACTCAAGACCCAACACTCTGGATGAGCTAAAGGCCGCTATCGAAGCATCCTGGGCCTCCATAAGACCTCAGCAGTGCCACAGGCTGATTGCCTCCATGCCACGCCACATTGAAGCAGTCATTTCTGCAAAGGATTCCCGACCAAGTATTGAGTGCATAACTGTACATGATTATTTGAAGGTTGACGTTTTTTATATTAAAAACACTTTTCTTTTATTGGTCGGATGAAATATGCTAATTTTGTGAGATAGGAATTTTGGGTTTTCATGAGCTGTATGCCAAAATCATCCATATTGAGACAATAAAAGACTTGAAATATTTCAGTTAGTGTGCAATTAATCTAAAATATATGAATGTTAAATTTTCATCATTACATTATAGAAAATAATGAACTTTATCACAATATGCTAATTTTTTGAGAAGGACCTGTATACAATCACTATACTAGCTGCAACCTGCGGCTCTTTAGACCTTCCACAATGGCTCTCAATTACTGGCTAAATTAAGGATTGCTTGAAAGTATATTTGGTAGGCTATAACTTCAAGTACCATGCATTCATGCCAGTAATGTATTTGACCAGTTTGATATGGTAACTCTACCCTTGATGCCCACAGCTGATAAGATTTTCATGAACGAGATCCTTAGGTTCACAATAAGTGGGGATTTTGTGATGATAAACGAGAAAAAAGATGGGAGAAAAATACAATTATCATGATGGATATAGTTGTCGCAATCGTATACACTGCTGTCACAATTTTGGGCTTTCCAATATTGTGAAGCCCTACAGAAATCCACCAATTGTGTTCCACTTATCTGAGATCAGGCTGGAGGGGTGATAAGTCCAGGAGGGAAATCTGCAGGAGGCATCCTGAGCATATGCTTAAACCATCTCAACTGACTGGGAGTAGAGACCGTTCCCATTTAAAAGGTTGTCTTTATAGTTAATTACGGTTTTACTAACATAAGCCTCTCGTATACAATAGATATCATCAAATTATTCTTAGGGTTTTTATCACAATAGTGCCAGAAAATAGTAAAAAAAAGAAAAACACTTAAATATCTTCACATGGACAAGACATCCTTAATAGCTGTAAGTTAAATACATATATATATATATTAAATGTAGAAGGACTTATATTTTGCGTTAATAACGTACTGACATGAAGCAGATTTCAGGTTTCGAGAGCATATAATACGATTTTAAAGGCGTTACAAACTTATGCAAGTGAACCTGTCATTAATTTATTAAGCAAAGCGTCGAGACCTAATCTGCGTGACTAAATGTACAATTAATATGCAATTAAAGATTACATTTAGATACGTTTGTAAAACGTAGGGAATAGTTGCTACTTGATATGCAGCAGGCAGTTGGTTAATCACTGAAAATACCGGACAACAAACTTGGTACATTTTGAGCTAGCTAAGCTGTTAGCTTAAACCAATAGCCCTGTTAGCTGAACAGAAAGCATGTATTGTCAAGGTTTCCCCGCCGTGCTGAAGTCCACTTTTCACGGCATCATTTTGGTATACGATTGAGTTACCGGGCACGTAGTTTAAAATATGTTTGACGTGTTTTTTAATGGTTTGAAACGGGCCAACGTCCGAGCGGCTACATGCTAGCAAGCACCGTTGCTAATGCAGTTCTGGGGGAGGGGATTCGGCTAACATTAGGGCTCTTATCTTCGAAAACAAACCCAGTACCGCGTTCAACAACGGTCCCTTACCTTGCAGAAGTCAGCGCAGAACAGCTCGCTGTCAGCTCCGGATTCGTCACCTGAGTAACGGCTCAACAGGCTCTCTAACCGCTTTTCTAGCCCCTCTGAGTCGCTCACACTGCTCCCCTCCGCCATACTGACTATCTAGCCGTGCTCGTAGCATTTACCACACAACACACATCGGCACCATCCTCGGCGCTGATTGGACACAGCTATCACTAAAGGGAACGCTCCTTTACGAAACCTCTGTACGCCGAAGGTGGGTTTGTTGGGGCGGAGCAATGAGGATTTAAAGGCCCTGAATAACGAGGAGATAAGACGGTGCTCCCAGGTAGGTTACATGCGCCACTAAACACATGGCAGACACAAACAATGTGTCTTGATAGCTTTTAAACCTGACGTTCACGTTTTGTGGTAAACATTTGGCTTTGTGTAAAGTTGTACCTTTTAAAGGAACCCGTACCTTTATGTAAATTATCAAGACATGTTAATTATTAGAAAAAAACTCAATTATTATTACAATACTTTTTATGTTTTCCAAATGATCCAAATCAAAGGTTGTTTACTTTCATTCCTTGTAGTGCGTTTAGATTAGCAACATAATCGGGGAAAAAATCGGTTTAGTGTGCAAACGTAACTTGCATTTTTAATTAATCGAACAATCGAATAATACGTATTAAATATTTCTATTAGTAATCATTTGGGCAAACGTTTAATAAATTAAATGAATAAATAAAAATCATTTAATTATTTCTGTCAAGTTTTAATATGACGGCTACATGAATGAAAATGCATGATTACTAAAAATTAATTTATTACTAAATAAGTAATTATCAGTTCAGTAATTAAATAAGGTATGATATCAACATGTTAATAAATAATGAATACTTAATACTACTACTTAGTAAAAGTAACACTAAGAATTATATAGAAAGTGACCTAAAATCACAAGCCATTTAGCAAGATGTTGCCTATAATATCAACAGAAACATGTTTTATTTTACTATCAGGTTATATATCATTTTTATGAAGTAGCTTGCGGTGGGCTGCATGGTGGTATAGTTGTTGGCACGGTTGCCTTGCGGCAGGAAGTTGAGGGTTCAAATCCTGGCCTTGAATGTCAGGTATGGAGTTTGCACGTTCTCTCTAGATACTCCAGCTTCTTCTCATAATCCAAAAACATGTTAGGTTAATTGGTTTCTTTAAATTGCCCTTTGATAGACTGGCGACCTGTCCAGGGTGTACCCTGCCTCTGCCCCGAAGACTGTTGGACATAGGCACCAAATCCTCTGCAAGGATAAGCAGGTATAGAAGATGGGTTTAAGTTTTTTAATGGGTCCAGTATGCATATCTGGTTTCTGTAAACCTTTGACTTTATTCCTTAGGATAACCAGCTCTTTGGACAGGTTTATTATTCCTAAATACTTGATCAAAGTAAATAATAGCAAGCAAATCATGTTTAAGTTGGCACAGAGAAGTTACCAACTGCAGGATATGACAATAACTCTTTACAGTGCAAACAAAGCCAATTTCCCAAGTTAGTTCATGTTTAATGTGTTAGGTGTGAAACACAATGTTCACTGTTAAGTATAAGAAAGGACTGTCATGCTGCAGGCCTGCTTTTCCTCCAAAGCCCTGGGAACCTCATTAGACTACAGGGGATCATAGGCGCTATGAAACACCAGATTTAACATAAGTCTTTTCTGCCAGAAAACACAAAATAGGTCACCATATGGCTTTTCAGCAGGATAGGGATCCAAAACATAGGGTTAAAAAACCCAGAAGGACCCAAAAATATATCTTCTTCCCTAACCATCCTAGTCCCCAGGCCTAAATTTGGCAGAAAACCTTTGGGTGAGCTTAGGAATAGGGGACCCAGAAGAACAATAATGAAAGATTTCTCCCTCTATATGCACCAACCTTGTAAAATGTTCAAATAAAAGACTAAAGGGCTGTCCTACTGGCAAAAGGGGTGGATTTACTTTTCTTAAACTTTATTTATTAATACACATTCACTGAAGAAAAGAAATACAAAATATTTCATCCAAGACAGACCTAAGACTAAATTGTCAGGACTTCTTTAGTTACATGACAGACTTTGCGCTGAAACAGAAGTAGGAAAAATACAGTAAACTTGCAATGTATACCTAAATAGAAAAAGTCAATTTCTCTGACTTAGAGCAATGTGGGCTTTTTTTCTGTTTTATCCAGAAAACCACAGTTTTATAATCACATTCAGAATGATTAAAGCAAAAGGCCTCTAATGAGGTCCTACGTATAATTAAGCTGTCCAGTAATTAACGACGTACAAAAGATTTCAACTCTAAGTACGCACAGTAACAAAAAAAAAAAAAAAAGAATGTGCTGCAAATAAACTGATGAAACTCCACAAAAAGTGTAATTATTTGCTTATTAAAACATAAAATCAGAACCTAAAGAAGACTATTTTTTTTTAAAGCAACAACTACAACCCAAAACGTCAGGAATATTTTTTCATTTTTCCATCTTTAAGACAAGTCTGCTGAACTCATCAGGGGTTATTTTATTTTTGTGCAAGAAAACTCAAGTCAGCTGATCACAGCTCATCAGTGGACTCCGACACGGAGCGCTCTCGCCTTTCCCGGCCAGTGACGAAGTTGAGCAGGTCGACGGCCGTCACCACGCCGAAAACCATCCGTTTCAGGGCGGTGGAGCCATTCGTCAGGTCTGATGGAGGAACAGGTGGCAGGAGAGAGGAACACAGATTAAAAGCAGGTACGATACTGTGCAGAGAGGGCCCCATGTTTGACATTTCACTTATTTTCTCAAACCATAGCAAGCAAACCTCTTCATTTAAAGTGAAATAGTTAAAACTAATTTTACAAATCATTTCTGATGTTTTTATTTTAACGTGAAGCCGAGTGCCAAAATTATGCTTGCTTATCTCTACCAGACTCCAAAAAGGAGTAACACTGGACTTCGATAGATGATCAACTGGAAGCGGACCCATTGAGTTTAATTCATGATGCAATAAACACTGATCTGATAGGCTTGACAGGTTCAGCAGAGGTCAGCTGCAACCCCCCCCCCCGAGTCACACTGGGGATGCACAGACACTAGAACTGGTCTGGTCTAACTAAGACATTTGATTAGCTCTTCTCCAGGGGGCAGGTAAAACTTACTCCTCAAGTTTCAGGGATTTAGAGTTGCTGAAAAACAAACAAAAGGCAGCGTGCACCAATATTTCTTCTTCAAACTTACACTGGATCTGTTCATGCACCACCAGGGCAAAATGGTCAATTTCCAGAATGCGAGATAAGTTTCCCAAATTATCATTCAGGCGTATCTGTGGAAAAAAACAAAAAAAAACAAACCCAGAAACAAATGGTTGAAAGAAACAGACAAGAGATTATTTAAGGATAAAGATAAAATGTTCAAAAGTTGACAGGTCTGATTTTATAAAATAGTTTAGAAACAAACACCTAAAAGCAGATTCTTATCGTTTCATTTCAAAAACCCTTAAAGACTCAGAATTTCCAGATTTATTGATAAATTGTAGCTATAAATATAAACATCTGAAATTCTCTGGACATGCACTCATCTGTTTTTTTCACAGCCGATACGTTGAGGTCTGCCCTGACTGTAAAACCTGCTGCAGATTCAAAACTATAATCTGGTCTTTATTTCACTTAAGACAAGTGCAGCAAAGTATCTTCTGATGTTTTTCTACACCAAAAATGGTAAGTTTTTATGTTAGACACACTTTAGGGCTGCACGGTGGCGCAGTTGGTAGCACTGTTGCCTTGCAGCAAGAAGGTCCTGGGTTCGATTCCCGGCCGGGGGTCTTTCTGCATGTTCTCCCCCGTGCATGCGTGGGTTCTCACCGGATACTCCGGCTTCCTCCCACAGTCCAAAGACATGCCTGTTAGGTTAATTGGTCACTCTAAATTGCCCTTAGGTGTATGAATGAGTGTGTGTATGGTTGTTTGTGTTGCCCTGCGATGGACTGGCGACTTGTCCAGGGTGTACCCTGCCTCTCGCCCATAGACTGCTGGAGATAGGCACCAGCTCCCCTGTGACCCACTATGGAATAAGCGGTAGAAAATGACTGACTGACACTTTAAGTTCTGAAACGTAATCCTAAGTAAGGAAAAATGATCAGAATGATGAACAAATGAACACTTTTCTGCTGTTTTTCCAACAGGGTTATGATCTAGAAGCTCCAGCAATCAGCCGAGTAGAATGTGTCCATGATCTACAGGTTCATGAAGTTATGGTTTCCAACATTGGTATGGCTAAAATGTGAAACCCATGAGTGGATGTAGCAGATGAAAAAATAAAAATAAATGACATTGTCTAAATCATCTCGAGGGTGAAGGTAAACTTCTCATTAGAAATCACTTTGGGGATTTTAGATATTCAATAAAAAGAGAACAAAGTCTTGATCTTTATTTTCCCTCTCCATACTTATCCAAACTGGGAAAATGGTGAAATTCAATTCAGGAGTTTTTAAACCTGTGTTGGAATGACAGGAGTTGGTCCTTGTGCAAATGGTCTCAAAGGGTTAAAAACAGGTCACAGATTTGCCCCTCACCACAAGGTAGAGCCAAAGAGCTTCCTTGCCTTAATGAATTGAAAAGTATTTCTATCACATTACAACCACAAAATTAACTGGATTTTTCAAACTAAGGAATAAATAGAGAATTCTTCTATTCAGGTCAAAATTATACAAGTTTTTTTTTTTTTTTTTTTTGTCAAATAAAAATCCTCTTTTATGATTAGTAAACAGTCTCAGCTGTTCTGTAAAGTCCTCAGAGGTTTATTAGAGAACAAACAGCATCATGAAGACCGGGGATCACAGCAGGCAGACAGAAAGAGTTGTAGGGATCCACTGCTCAGCTGGGAGAGGCAAGAAGTTTAAAAAGAAAGCTATAAAACATACAGCGGGGAACACAGCAAGCATGTGGAAGACGGTGTCCTGGTCATGAGACTAATATCACACATTTCTGGTATTAATGTGGGGGAAACTGAACACTGGCGGTGAGAGTGTGCTGTGGGGATAGAATATTGCAAAATTTGTGGTTGTAACATGAAATTTTTGAAAAAGTTCACAGGATATTAATGCTTCAGCCGAATCCTATAGAAATCAGAATCAGAATCAGAAAAGCTTTATTGCCAAGTACGTTTTTGGACATACAAGGAATTTGTTTTGGCATAGTCGGTGAAATGGTTAAAATCCTGATTATAGAGGAACGCTGTTAAGCTAGTTTACAACAATTTAAGCTCTGCTGACAGCCAATCGGTGCTAGGAAGTCAGCTGAAATCAATCCTAACTGACTATTAATGAGATGTAGTTTTTATTGGGGCAAGATGGTGGACTGTGTGGCTGACCTGTTTGAATTGTTTGTAGAGAACTTTGCTGACAGGGTCGGACAGCTTGATCTTGCCCGCCAAAATGGACGACAGCATGTTTCCTAACGTCACCATGCCCAGGATTACCCTGCAGAAATGGACACAAACAGCGATGAGAATCAGCACTTCTTAGTTTGTCCATGAATTTCTTAAAATAGAAGAGAAACCACCACCCCTCACCCTGCATCGTCCACTACAGGCGCCTGGTCGAAGCCCTTCTCCTTGAGGATCTTGATCGTCTGCTGGCAGCTGACTGTTGGCAGGACGGTGAGAGGGGCCGACAGGTTCAAGCTCTGCACATTCAAGTTCCACCACCTTGCAGGGCAGAAAGATATTGAAGCTGATTTGCAGTTGGAGACGAGACACCCCTCTCTAGTACCTGTGCTGTGGTGTGAGGTAACAAAACATTTTAAAACACGCACCACGGCTTCTTCACCATGATGTCCTCCTCCCTAAGGAAGCCTTTCTGGACCATCCACTTGTCGCTCAAGAACTTGGACCTGCAGGAAGGACATTAAAGGTTGAAGCCAAAGCTGATCGGTGAAACCAAAGAGAAGAAGTTTTATAAAGAACATGATGCTTCTCACATGTAGTTGCGGATGGAGTCCGGTAGGATGACCACGCAGCGCTGGCCCTCCTTCAGCTCTTTGGCGAACATTACAGCTGCAGCCATGGCGGTCCCAGAGCTGCCCCCTGTTGAAGAAAACAAGAAAAACCTGTTTAAAATAATAAAGTTTAATTGGATTCTGAATTAAATCAGAATTCTTTGCTTCAACTTGAAACGCATATTTACCACACAGCAGGCCCTCATCCCTGATGAGCATACGAGCCAAGTTGAAGGACTCTTCATCATTGGACTTGTACCAAGTATCAACAACCTGGAGAAGAAAAAAAACTACAGTTAAATGAAACAGTCGGTCAGTCATTTTCTACAGCTTCTTCCATTGTGGGTTGCAGGGAAGCTGGTGTCTATCTCCTGCAGTCTATAGGCTGGAAGCAGAGTCCACCCTGGACGGGTCGCCAGTCCATCGCAGGGCCCAACAGAAACACTAAAATAAAATTAAAAGAAGCTAGAACTCACTGATCTGTCAAGCACTGTGGGGATGAAGTCGTATCCGATTCCTTCCACCTCATACTGGGTCTTATCGCTCTTGTTGATCTCGTCAGGCTCAGCCAGGATGGAACCTTCTGGGTCAACGCCGATAATCTTCACACATTCATTACAGAGGAGACAAACGGTCAGGGTTCCTGCACATCGGTCATGGAAAAAGACTTTTCCAGACTGGAAACTCTCGAGGTGTCCGTCTTTTACGGCCATTTTAAAATCAATAAATAAAAAAATAAAAATAAAACATGAACACAAGGCAGAAAGGAAGGACACAAAGAAAGGTATGGATAAAGGAAGGAAAGAAGGGAGAAAGAATGGATAGATCAATAGAAAAGGCAGAAGGAAGGACAAGAATGATGAGAGAAAAGAAGGACAAAGGCAGGACAAGAGAGGAAAGAAAGACGTAAAGACATGAGGGAAGAATGGAGGAGAGAAGAAAAAGGGAGGAAAGAAAGATACGGCAAAAAGAAAGAAAGCATAAGAAAATAAAGTCAAGGAGCAAAGGAGTAAGGAGACAGAAGGGAAGGAAGCACAAAAGGAATAAAGGGAGTAAGGACACGAGGAATAATAAAAGGAAAGAAGGTTAAAAGGACATGAGAAAGAAGGAGAAGAATTGAGCAAAGACAGACTCAAGGCAGGAATGAGAGAGGGAGGCCATGAGGTTGGACAAAGAAGACAGAACAAAAGCACGTCCTCAGGACATAAAGAATAACAAAAGCAGGAAAATATGGTAGGGGACAAAGGAAGATCAAGAGGGGATGTAAAAGACACAAGGAAAGATGGAAAGAGAGAAGGAATGTCAAAAAAGAATGGTAAGAAAGAAAGAATTAAAAACAGAAGGTAATAAACAAGGAAGAAAGTGAGGACCTTTAGTCAAAGAACAGGATATAACATCTGGAAATACAGATATTTGACACTCTTATCCAGAGGAAGGATGTGAGGGAGGAATGAAGGAAGGACACAGGGACATTTCATTTGCCCGGTAGTCATTAGGAATTAGCTCACTTTGATGTTTGGGCATTTCTCCTTCAGTTTGCGAGCAATGCCTGTAATTGTTCCTCCTGTTCCTGCTCCTGCCACCAGCATGTCCAATTTACCTGTTAGGAAACAACAAGCCAACAGTCAAAAGCAGGGTTTAAAAAGCTTGGAAGAATAGGAAATAACAGACAGTGATCAGTTTAAGGCATGCATACCATCGCACTGCTCTAGGATCTCTTCCGCCGTGGTGTCGTAGTGAGCCAGGGGATTGCTCGGGTTGCGGTACTGGTCCAGGATGTGTGAGTCTGGGATCTCGTTCTTGAGGCGCCAGGCCACACCCACGTGAGACTCCGGAGAATCGAAACGAGCACTGGTGGGGGTTCGAACGATCTCGGCTCCAAGAGCTCTGAGCACATCCACCTGAAGAAAAAAAGGGCGGGAATAATGAGGAAGAGATGCCATGATATCTAATCCTACAATCACTTTGTTAGAATCAGCTTCTCTTGCTGGATCTAAACAATTTAGAACAAAGGTGAGGGTAAACATGGAAAACAGCATTCAAAATTTGTGTCAAAAATGGGTGAATTCTTGTGGTATCTAGTGGCTGAGCGGTAAATTGCAACCAGCTAAAACTGAATGCATCACTGCAGCGATAACAGAGATCGACAGAGTTCCTACATCCAGACTTTCCCAGACTCAGAATACCAGAGTTCTCAGTCCTTTTCATTTGTTTTCAGATAAAACAACAGAAATCCCAATTTAGAAAGAGGAAAGACAGAAGATAGGAGAACATGAGGGAAAGAAGAAATAAATGAAGGAAGGACTTGAAGAAGGGAAGGAAAGAACATTGAAGGAAACAATAAAAAAGAGGAATAAAGTTAGAGAAATAAAGTGAGGAAGGAGGCACAGAAGGAAGGAAAGAAGAGAAGTGAAACAGAAAAACATGAAGGAGACAAAGTAAGAAGGAAGGACAGAAGGAAGGAAGGAAGGAATACAAGGAATATAGAAGGGAAGCAAAGAGAAAGATAAAGAGGAATGAAGGTAAAAAAAATAAAGGAAAGACAAAGGAAGGACACAATGTAGAAAGTTTAGAAAAGGGAATATAAGGAAAAAAAGCAAAACGGAAGAAAGGACAAAATAAGAAAGACAAATTTAGGAAGGAAGGATAGAAGGAAGAAAAAAGAAAACCATTGTTTGGAAGAAGGACAAAGGCAAAAAAGAAGTAGAAAAAGTGATGCATACATTAACAAATAAGGACACAGTAGGGAGGAGTGAAGAATAAGAAAATACTTCAGAAAGCTAGGAAAAAAATACAAGGATGAAAGAGGCAAGAAGGACAGAGGGAATGAAGTACATAAGCAAGGATGAAAGAAAGGATGCAGATAAGAGGGAAGGTCATGAAAAAGGACAATAGAAAGGAAGAAGAGAAAAAATGATGAAAGAACATACAGGTGGAAGGAAGGAAGGAAATAATGAAGGAAGGACATCACAATGGGAGGAACAACCCTACTTATAGACAATAGGATATCAGATATACTCATTTTCCTCCCAAACCAATCCAGACCTGGAAAATACTTAAAACTCCGTAGTTTTCCAGACTGTGTCGGGACCCTCGCCAAAAGCCTACAATATGTCAAACATTCAAAACTGATTTTAATTTTAAGCATAACTGGTTCACAGAACTCTATTCTGCAAGAACCTGAACCGGTCCTCACAGGTATGGAGAAAAGGGACGTTTCACAGAGAACTCACCTTCTCCATGCTCATTTTCTCAGGCATGACTATGATGCAACGGTAGCCTTTGACAGCAGCAGCCAGAGCCAGTCCAATACCTGAGGACATATGGGAGAAGTTCTAACAACACTGCCAATCTAAACCAATTTACAGACCAGTCATACCTTTAAAACGGCATCTCCACACAGCACATGCAGTGAGTTACCTGTGTTTCCAGAGGTGGGCTCTATGATCGTATCTCCAGGCTTGAGGATCCCGGCTCTCTCAGCATCTTCTACCATCCGCAGGCTAATCCTGTCCTTCACACTGCCTCCAGCGTTGAAGAACTCACACTTGGCCACTGAAGACACAAAAAGAACCAAGAAACATTAAATCAACAGTCACAGTTTATGCCTGTTTTGCAGATACATCTTAGCTTGAGTGACTCACGTATTTCACATTTAATTCCAAACACTTTGGGAATCTTGTTGATTCGTACCATGGGAGTGTCACCGATCCTGTGCAGGATGTTTGGAAGGATGGTAGGGGAGTCTACCCTGGGGGGCAAGCAAAGAGTAGAAGAAAAATAAAGGTATGCCTATGAAGAAACAACCTCTGGGAAAGCTGTTTTAGTCTTTTTATGTATGAGAAAACACGTGTATCAGCTTGTCTCACTGGTTCTAGTAAGAGTGAGTCACCACTAGATTACCTAATCTGCTTTTACTGGATTTAACAGAAAGACTGCTTTGTAGGCTTTCCTTTAAATGTGCTCTTGGGTCAACTGCCAACCCACAACAGAAAGTGGTTCCTCACTTTGAAACATGTGTGTGAGGAGAGTCGGTTGTTGAGGCTTCTAGACTCCATGTGCAGCGGCTGGGGAGGTCTGGTCGGATCCATTTCCTCTCCATAGCGGGGTTTATTGTGTTGATTTGAATGGTTTTGCTCGGGTCTTCGTTGCCCTCCGACGTGGTCCTGCTGGCAGGAAACAAGCCCTCGTGGAGTTTGGCGTCTCCGTTGGCGTGGCCGTGCAGCTTGGCAGAGTGAGGGCACACGGGGCCTTTGACGGAAGTCTCGTTGGAAGAGGGAACAGACGGCATTGCTTCAGCTAAAGAAAAAAGGGAAACAGGGTTACGTAGCTATTATACACTTTATCTCACAGATAAAAACACCTGATGATAAGAACCTCCTGACAGCTTTGTTGGGTCAACAACAACTATTAGTCCATGATGCAGAAGAGTGCATTGCGTTTATTTGTGTAAGGTGTACGGGGTGCACGGCACCAAGCGTCAACTATGGGGAGGGGCATCATGGTTGGGTGCCATGTGAGGGTCAGGGGTGTGCCGATTACCAGAGTCAGTCTGTTTTTTTCAGATGCAAAGCTCAAAGACTAAACCTAACAAGGCTGTAAAAAATATCAAAATATGAAAGGAGAAAGAAAACTGTCACATATTACCAATTTATGTTTTTTTATAATCCCTCTGATCCTCTTTAAATGCTCACCAACATAAAATAGGGATTTCATTAGCAAGAATTCAGGTGAAAACATCAGACAATGTTAGAGCTGCCATTAATGTGCCCATACCCACAAAGAAAAACATTGCACAACTTCCTCTTATTAATGCCGAGTCATGTCAACATGAAAAAAAAAAAAGCATAATCTTGCTGTGGCACAGGTGTTGCACCTCCACCCCCACAAAAACCTCACAGGTTTTCATCCCCTCGCGTCGCCTCGTCCTTATAAGGAAATAAAATCAGTATCAGTAGCCGTCTGCATTGATCTGCGGTTGATGAGAAAACAGAACTGAGACTGGGGGAAAGGATGGCGGATGAGCTAATATTGAATCAGTCAAACAGAAAAAAAAAAAGAAAAGGGACAGTGACATTTCTTAAGCTTGCTAATGAGCTTACTGCTTTCCAAGGAAAAAGAAAAGAACAGTATCCAAGGTATTATTCCTGATTTATAAATGCAGCGCTGACATCAGCACAAAGCTGTAGAAATATCCCTCGATGTTTATGATCTTCCTCTAATCCATCACCTTTGTCTCTTTAATCTGAACCTGGAAATGACCCACGTTGGCTAATAATGTTGTAAATGTCCGAGTTATACAACTGATCATTGAATACTATCTTAATGCTGATACCATGAGTGTGTAGGTAGTGTGCTGGTTACATATCAGGTCCATGTTATTTGTGTGGCTTGGATGCACAGCTTTGCTTGAATAAAAAGTGGGACCCATACAGGTTATAAAATAAAATTTTATACCCAGTTCAAACCTACATAGAAGAACCAGACTGGTTTTGCCAATATGGCTCATATGTAGTCAACCCAACGGAGCGAAATCTTTATGGGGCCCACATCTAAACGACTGGTTAGGATCCCGACTAAAACAGCATTAGATGAGCCGTCACTAACTCAGAGTACACATTAGAGGCCAGATGTCGAGGCCGAGGCCCCTTTTTGACTCCAACATGGGTTCAAATGATGTTCACACACCTAACTGGCTACATCTTCTAAAGCAAACAGCCATGCAGGCAGACAAACACTGAGCAGAAATGCACACGCCAAAATACATTTTTACTAACCCTAAGACATAAACTTTATTTCCTTGCATTGGGTGGTTCTGATGCATTTTTCTAGGTGTCAAATGACAGCTAAGTATACATGTGCTGACTCCTCTACGACCACATACCCGCAGTGCCCACTGCTGCTAATGAAAGTGACAACTGGCTATAACCGCTGTGGTAAATGTGGCAAAAAAGCATGTGGTATGTGGTGGCCTTAACAGGGTTCAACAAGGCAACTCGATCCGGGCACCGAGCCAGGCTGCAGGGTGAGAGGATTACCCACAGAGAAACTCAGACACCCAACGAACCGAAGCCAAACGATCATCTGCTCGGTTCTGCCAACATTAAACCCAAACTAATGAGAAATACCTAACCAGGCAGTTTTTAAATCAGATTAATATCTAATCACCTTTGGTATGTTCTCTTCTGGGTTTCAGGGTTAGGCATCAAGAGGGCATGATTTCACAGGATTTACCCAAAAAACAACAGACTGTATATATATTTTTTATTTAATAGCCTTCTATAATTTATCGGCACCTATTTAGGGCACGTTAAAGTGTGGATCAGGTAAATGCTCTGCCAGCAGCTAAGGGATCAGCTGTTTAACAACATATAAAAGGAGCAGAGTTTATATTTATCCATTCAGACAAAACGTGCACCGCAGGAATGCTGACTTAGGAAATGCAATGTAAACGATAGGGAAATTATACCTGAACACACACATGTGCATCCCCTGGAAACCACACTGAAATGATATTTTCGCTTGAATATGCAATGCAATTATGCATCTTGCAGAAAACAGGTTTATAGTGATATTTAGTAAATGTTTGAAGGATTTAAAACAGATTTTGAAAGCATTTTTAAAAAAAGACATGCTTTTCTCATTTGGGCTTGCTATACACATTTAAAAAATAAACATTAAGGGAACATTGTATTGATATAAATGCTTTAAAAACGTTTTTTTTTTACAGGGATCAAGTAAATGAGAACATATAAAACGCCAAATCAGCCACCAACTATCGGATTTTCTCCCAATTCTTTTCCTAAAAAGCCACATTTACTCCTGTTCTTAATTAAAAACGACTTTGTAAACGTAAACGGGGAATAAAATTCTTAAATATCATAAAATACAAGACATTAACGGGGAAGAATTAAATAAACCATTAGCGTCCCATATTCGGACACATTCCTGAAGCTAAGACTCAGGGATATTGCATCAGCTCGCCGTCCTTCAGATCCGCGTTAACCGAGCCAGTACCTAAGGACACGTCTCACGGTGTCATTCCTGCATCCTCACTGCTTATCCTCCCTCCTCCCCTTCATCTTCATCTTCACTCACCTGGAGGTCCAAATGTAGCCAGAGACAGTTGAGGAGGAAAGACGTGGCCTCAAGACGAGATGTGAGATGAGGACACAAGCGGCGGAATGGGGAACTTCCGGGAGGTACAGCGGTTTTGAAGTAGAATGCGCACGTGTGGAACACGAACAGGACGCAAGTAACGCTGTAACCTGATTGGCTGCGATGGGGGCGTCTGTTTGGACGGGATCGACCAATCGGCAGTTTCTCGATACGGGCATATGGCGCTGCGCTGGATACGGGGAAAAACGGCGGTTACTGGTCGGCAGCTCCGGTTAACCTCATCCTGGCCGAACACGCAGCACTCCTGCTTTGGTTCGTGTGACATTTTGAAGACTTCATATGACCTTCGGCTTTGAGATATATATATATATATATATATATATATATATATGTATACATATATATATATATATATGTATACATACATATATACATATATATATATATATATATATATGTATACATACATATATAATGTGATTATTAATATAGTCATTTCAGCAAGTTGTTGAAATATTATGCAAAATTCTAAATATATACAATAAAATTTTTGTATTCAATTTTTTTTACCACTGTACATAACCTGGTATGTGCCCCTTATGACTAAGTTCCCAGCTGGCATTTTAACATTGAGTCACTGTTGAATCAACATCAGGTAGTTAAGTTGGATAACCGTTGAATTTTGTTTTGATTTTGCAAATCTAACCAACGTTGAAATAGCAACGTGATTTCTACATCATGTATCATCATGTCTGGATGTTGGAACAATGTTATTTTTCAACTGACATATTTCAGCAACATTTTTAAAAGTCATGTTTGTAAAAGTGAAACATGATATTTCAATGCTGAACACATGGTGAGTTAACAACACCAATTCAATTGTTTGGTGTTCAACATTGTTTTGTGGTTGAATTAATGATTTTTCTTAAACTGACATTATTTCAACAACATTTAAACGTTTAATGTCAGTCAAATGCCAGCTGGGTTCATACAACTTTTCACCCTTTTTGCAGGTTAAACCTGTCTATGGATGAGCTTTATGAGGAATCTGTTACTGCAAACAACCTACTAGAGTGCCTCACTACAGTCTCTCTCGAGAGAGAGAGAGAGAAGGAAAAGTGGCGGTCCAGTGGAACAGCAGAGAGGTGGATGCAAGTTGTCAAAATAAGGTGAGATCTTTCCATGTAATCCATGTAACATTTAGTAACTGCTCACAGTTAACTCCATAAAAATTACAATAAATACCCTTATGTGTAATCCATGCAATAATTATTAAAATACACAGTTGAAGCAGTAGAGAGGGAAAACAAGCATATTCTCATATTCTGGGACTGAGAGTCTGGAGGGGCCTGTGTGGAGCTACATATTAACTGTCTTATCTTTTGCAGAAATACAAACAAGTGTATCCAAAGAAATGATGTATGATGATTTTACATTCTTTTACATGTATTAAATGAAATTAGTAATCTGTGATTATCAAGTTAAAAGATGTATAATTGAAATATGGTTAAGAACTGATAATTAAAGTAAAAAACACATTAAGGTTTGAAATTCTCAATCAGTTATATATGAAAGAGATATAACGTTGATCATTTGTGAAGCATGAATAAAAAGAATGAAGTGATGGTTTTGTAACTGTGTTTTAAAGTAAATGCAGAAAGCTGAGAATGTAATGTACAGGTCCTTCTCAAAATATTAGCATATTGTGATAAAGTTCATTATTTTCCATAATGTCATGATGAAAATTTAACATTCATATATTTTAGATTCATTGCACACTAACTGAAATATTTCAGGTCTTTTATTGTCTTAATATGGATGATTGTGGCATACAGCTCATGGAAACCCAAAATTCCTCACAACAAATAAAATTCCTGCAATATCTCACAAAATTAGCATATTTCATCCGACCAATAAAAGAAAAGTGTTTTTAATACAAAAAACGTCAACCTTCAAATAATCATGTACAGTTATGCACTCAATACTTGGTCGGGAATCCTTTTGCAGAAATGACTGCTTCAATGCGCCGTGGCATGGAGGCAATCAGCCTGTGGCACTGCTGAGGTCTTATGGAGGCCCAGGATGCTTCGATAGCGGCCTTTAGCTCATCCAGAGTGTTGGGTCTTGAGTCTCTCAACGTTCTCTTCACAATATCCCACAGATTCTCTATGGGGTTCAGGTCAGGAGAGTTGGCAGGCCAATTGAGCACAGTGATACCATGGTCAGTAAACCATTTACCAGTGGTTTTGGCACTGTGAGCAGGTGCCAGGTCGTGCTGAAAAATGAAATCTTCATCTCCATAAAGCTTTTCAGCAGATGGAAGCATGAAGTGCTCCAAAATCTCCTGATAGCTAGCTGCATTGACCCTGCCCTTGATAAAACACAGTGGACCAACACCAGCAGCTGACACGGCACCCCAGACCATCACTGACTGTGGGTACTTGACACTGGACTTCTGGCATTTTGGCATTTCCTTCTCCCCAGTCTTCCTCCAGACTCTGGCACCTTGATTTCCGAATGACATGCAGAATTTGCTTTCATCTGAAAAAAGTACTTTGGACCACTGAGCAACAGTCCAGTGCTGCTTCTCTGTAGCCCAGGTCAGGCGCTTCTGCCGCTGTTTCTGGTTCAAAAGTGGCTTGACCTGGGGAACGCGGCACCTGTAGCCCATTTCCTGCACACGCCTGTGCACGGTGGCTCTGGATGTTTCTACTCCAGACTCAGTCCACTGCTTCCGCAGGTCCCCCAAGGTCTGGAATCGGCCCTTCTCCACAATCTTCCTCAGGGTCCGGTCACCTCTTCTCGTTGTGCAGCGTTTTCTGCCACAATTTTTCCTTCCCACAGACTTCCCACTGAGGTGCCTTGATACAGCACTCTGGGAACAGCCTATTCGTTCAGAAATTTCTTTCTGTGTCTTACCCTCTTGCTTGAGGGGGTCAATAGTGGCCTTCTGGACAGCAGTCAGGTCGGCAGTCTTACCCATGATTGGGGTTTTGAGTGATGAACCAGGCTGGGAGTTTTAAAGGCCTCAGGAATCTTTTGCAGGTGTTTAGAGTTAACTCGTTGATTCAGATGATTAGGTTCATGACTCGTTTAGAGACCCTTTTAATGATATGCTAATTTTGTGAGATAGGAATTTTGGGTTTTCATGAGCTGTATGCCAAAATCATCTGTATTAAAACAATAAAAGACCTGAAATATTTCAGTTAGTGTGCAATGAATCTAAAATATATGAATGTTAAATTTTCATCATGACATTATGGAAAATAATGAACTTTATCACAATATGCTAATATTTTGAGAAGGACCTGTATGTAAAGTTTAAGACTGAGCAGATTAGGGAAAGAACTGCAGGATGACTAGGAGTGACGAGAGCCAGCTGCATGCTGACAGAGAATCCTTTGAAGACCAGCGCAAGGAAGGGAGGATGAGTCTCCAAGGCCAAAAAACAGAACCAGAAAGTCACGATGACCATGACTAAGTATTGAGCAATAACTGAGAAGCTGAGCAGAGTAGGTTGCGCAATAAATGAGAAGCCTAACAAGGGGCTGACTGGTGAAAGCAACGGGACTATAAAGGCAAAGCTGAGGGAGGGAGTTGCGGTTGTTTCCTCGCAGAAGACCAGCAAACAAGATCGGACAGAGAAAAGAAGCTCAGATGGAAAAGGAACAGAGACACAGCCCAGCTGATCGACTGCATTAAAAAAGAGGATTAACCTGTTTGCCTTAGAAGGACTGTGCCTCAAGATTAATAATCTGATTTCATCTAAAGCCTTTTAATCCAGACAACAGAAGTGAACTTGATCGGTGAACAGCTGATTTTTTTTTTAACATATGTTTATTGCGCATTTTGGCAGTTTACAAATGGTAAACATACAGGTCCTTCTCAAAATATTAGCATATTGTGATAAAGTTCATTATTTTCCATAATGTCATGATGAAAATTTAACATTCATATATTTTAGATTCATTGCACACTAACTGAAATATTTCAGGTCTTTTATTGTCTTAATACGGATGATTTTGGCATACAGCTCATGAAAACCCAAAATTCCTATCTCACAAAATTAGCATATTTCATCCGACCAATAAAAGAAAAGTGTTTTTAATACAAAAAACGTCAACCTTCAAATAATCATGTACAGTTATGCACTCAATACTTGGTCGGGAATCCTTTGGCAGAAATGACTGCTTCAATGCGGCGTGGCATGGAGGCAATCAGCCTGTGGCACTGTTGAGGTCTTATGGAGGCCCAGGATGCTTCGATAGCGGCCTTTAGCTCATCCAGAGTGTTGGGTCTTGAGTCTCTCAACGTTCTCTTCACAATATCCCACAGATTCTCTATGGGGTTCAGGTCAGGAGAGTTGGCAGGCCAATTGAGCACAGTGATACCATGGTCAGTAAACCATTTACCAGTGGTTTTGGCACTGTTAGCAGGTGCCAGGTCGTGCTGAAAAATTAAATCTTCATCTCCATAAAGCTTTTCAGCAGATGGAAACATGAAGTGCTCCAAAATCTCCTGATAGCTAGCTGCATTGACCCTGCCCTTGATAAAACACAGTGGACCAACACCAGCAGCTGACACGGCACCCCAGACCATCACTGACTGTGGGTACTTGACACTGGACTTCTGGCATTTTGGCATTTCCTTCTCCCCAGTCTTCCTCCAGACTCTGGCACCTTGATTTCCGAATGACATGCAGAATTTGCTTTCATCCGAAAAAAGTACTTTGGACCACTGAGCAACAGTCCAGTGCTGCTTCTCTGTAGCCCAGGTCAGGCGCTTCTGCCGCTGTTTCTGGTTCAAAAGTGGCTTGACCTGGGGAATGCGGCACCTGTAGCCCATTTCCTGCACAGGCCTGTGCACGGTGGCTCTGGATGTTTCTACTCCAGACTCAGTCCACTGCTTCCGCAGGTCCCCCAAGGTCTGGAATCGGCCCTTCTCCACAATCTTCCTCAGGGTCCGGTCACCTCTTCTCGTTGTGCAGCGTTTTCTGCCACACTTTTTCCTTCCCACAGACTTCCCACTGAGGTGCCTTGATACAGCACTCTGGGAACAGCCTATTCGTTCAGAAATTTCTTTCTGTGTCTTACCTTCTTGCTTGAGGGTGTCAATAGTGGCCTTCTGGACAGCAGTCAGGTTGGCAGTCTTACCCATGATTGGGGTTTTGAGTGATGAACCAGGCTGGGAGTTTTAAAGGCCTCAGGAATCTTTTGCAGGTGTTTAGAGTTAACTCGTTGATTCAGATGATTAGGTTCATAGCTCGTTTAGAGACCCTTTTAATAATATGCTAATTTAGTGAGATAGGAATTTTGGGTTTTCATGAGCTGTATGCCAAAATCATCCGTATTAAGACAATAAAAGACCTGAAATATTTCAGTTAGTGTGCAATGAATCTAAAATATATGAATGTTAAATTTTCATCATGACATTATGGAAAATAATGAACTTTATCACAATATGCTAATATTTTGAGAAGGACCTGTACACCAAATATGTGTACTAAAATCAAACTAAATAAAATAAAATAAATAAATAATAATCTTCAGTTCAACTCATCATTCCAGCCATCTACTTCAATATCATTATTCTCAAGGAAATTACAGAAAACTTTCCAGATCTTCCAAAACCTGTCAAGCTTATTCTTCACAGTGTAGCTTATCCTTTCCAAAGCCAAATAAAAAGACATGCCTTTTAACCATTGCGAGGTACTACAAGGTGTATCCCTTTTCCATGAACGGGCTATACATCTTTTGGCTTCCAGAAAACAAATATTGAGTAGGGATTCTTTAATTTCTGGAGGTCACAAAGTTATCTGGGAAAATGTTCAATAAACATAACTTAGGTTTGAGAGGTACTTCTTTTCCAATGATCCGACTGGCCAGGTTCAATACTTTTTCCGAAAAAGAGAGTGTCAGTGGACATTCCCACATGCAATGGAATAATGAACCTTTTTGTTGCTTACATTTAATGCACGTATCTGGGATATTTGGGTTAAACAGGTGCAGCTTACTTGGAGTTATATACTGTCTGCTTATCCATTTGTATTGTAGTAATTTAGAGTTTGTATTCACACTTTGAGTTTGAGCTGTTAAACAAGCTCTGGCCCATTCTCCCTCTGTTATATTTCTATACATCTTCAGGATTCTAAAATGATTTGTGATGACTCTTTGGATTTACTTACAAACAAGTTATAAAGAAAGGATACCTGCCCCTTGGAGTCTGAAAATCTCAATGAAAAATCTTCAAGAGCAGACAGTCGTGGAAGTATCAACCTATTACTTTGCCTACCCAGTACGAAACTTCTCAGTTGGAGATATTTCAAGAAATGTTTTGAGGGTATTCCATATGTGGCCTTAAGTTCTTCGAAAGACATGAAAGTACGATTGTCTTTAAAGAGGTCAGCTATTTTAGCCACCCCTCGAGATGCCCATATTTTAAACCCGCCATCTGCTCTACCAGGCTGAAACTCGTCATTACCAAAGACAGGAGAAAACCGTGATAGCTTACAAGTCTATCCCAAATATTCCAAAGCACTGTGCCAGATCATTACTGTATTTTTGAGGAAAGGGTTCTTGGTCTGTTTGGCTAATTTGTTTTTGTTGGCTGAATATATATACAAATTCAAAGGAATATTAATTGAGTGAGATTCTATTTGAACCCAAGCTGGGGGATGGCCCTCAGCAAAATAAAACATTCCTGCTCTGATTTGAGCTGCCCAGTAATACCACATAAGATTTGGTAGCTGTAATCCACCTCTATCAAATGGAAGATACAGCAATGTGAGCCTAAGCCTGGGACGCCTGTTGTTCCAAATGAAGGAGGAGAAGAGTCCTTCAAGTGACCGGAAGAAAGAAAGTGGGGGAGCAAGTGGAATCGATTGAAAAAAAATACAAATACTTAGGTAAAATTGACATTTTCAAAACATTGATGCGCCCAATCATAGACATAGGTAATTTTGTCCACCTGTTTATCAGCTCTGTAACTCTATCTGTTAAGGGATCGTAGTTCATTGAGACAATTTTGTCAATGATAGTAATCAACACACCCAAGTACACGAAGCCCTTCAATGAAACCTGAAAAGGAGTATGAATTGGGGGGTTGATTTTCTCATTTTCATTCATAAATAGTAGTACTGATTTGGTATTATTTATTTTGTAACCTGCAAAGACCCCAAAAGTATTCGTGAGAGAAAGTAGGTAGAGACTGTTTCAAGTTAGAACAAAACAAAATTACATCATCTGCATATAGGGCTATGCGATGTTCAATATCTCCTATCATTCCTTTCAGATTGGTGCTTTTTCGAATCGCCATAGCAAGTGGCTCAATAGCAAGGGTAAATAACAAAGGCGAAAGGGGTCAACCCTGTCTTGTCCCCCGGTGCAGTTCAAAAGGTGATGAAAATAACCCATTTGTTGGTGAACAGCTGATTGCTCTAAGTTTCAGGCTTCTGGAAGTCCTGAATCAACCTCATTTATGTCTCCGGGTTTCCTTCAACTCTTCAGCCTCTGGAAACTACTGTCTTCGGAGACATATGACAACAAAGTTTCTGTTTAACCATCGAAGCCTGGAGCATCAGTGCCTGCCACTAAAAGAAAGAAAACTGAAGATTAAGTCGTATTCCCTTCAAGAAACCACTCGTTGCTACCAGAAGAATTTTTCTCCATCAGGTGCATGGATGAGCCTCCGTCTTCAAAGCCTCTCCAAACCCACTAGTTTCAGCATCAAGGAAAGACAGGTTGAGTTGATTGATTCATTTCTATTATTGAAATTATGTGTTGCCAAATTTAAGCTGTTACTGACCCCTGCTAAAGCGTTACTAATTAAAGAAAGCATATAAAATTCTAGTTAAATCGTGGACATTCAATTATTTGAGTCACTGTATTTTTGGTTTTTCATTGGTGGTAAAAAGTCTTGTTGCCTGGTTCTGAGATATTTTAGGAGGTTTTTATAGGTTGCCTTAGTCAAGTTTGTTAAAACAGCACCCTTGGGGCTCGTGCCGAGCCACTAAAATTAACCTAGCCCATATACCAAGAGCCAGTTGTAAAATTAGGGAATGAGCAGCCGTGAACAAAAGTGACTGTTGAAAGTGTGGATGACTGCGATGGGCTACTCAGTCGTCCAGACCTCCAGTTGAAGAAGGGCGAGACTTTTGTATGAAGGCTGTCAGAGGCAATTCCCGACACCAGCTTAAACAGAACCTTCAGTAAACCTCTTAGTAAGACCTTTCAGGTTTAGGGAAGTCCAGACCCGTTGGATGGAGAGCTGGTTTGAGAAATCCCTTTAGACATAGGGAAGTAGGAGCGAGGGGTTAGCTCATCGGACAACGAAAAAGTTCTTCAGGCAGCTGACATCCCCAACATCCAGGGTATTGTACCCTTTCTCCTCAGCATCCCTTCTTCTACTGGGTTTGTGGAAAGGATTTTCTCCCTCATGAAAAATAAGTGGACTGATGTGAGGAACAAATGTTCTACTGAATTAATGAGAAGTGAGCTCATTGTCAGTCTAAATAATGAAATGTCCTGCTCAGAGTTTTACTCTGTAGTCCTGAAAAACAAACAACTCCTTGCAGCAGCAAGAGCTCAAATGAAATATAAATGGAAAAAATAGGTTGTTTCCACATGATTAAGCACTGCACGTTTTATTTCACAAGTTCAATATTTTTTTCACTACAACTGTACAGTCATGGCCTTTAAGGCACAAGTGTTTATGTTTACAACTTTTCTACAGACCTTTTGTTTGCACTAAATGCACTATTACGAAAATGTTCTGCATGATACTGTTAAGCTATTTTATATTGTTTTAAGTTAAGCAGGACGGAGGTCTTTTCAAGAGTGGTTTATTTATTTTAGAAGGATATTTATGGTAGTGTGGTAATTTTATTTTGCAAAAAGAATAAATTATTTTATAAATTGCTGAATAATTGTTTTTCCATGGATATTTGTATCAGTCGAAAACATGCATCGAATTAAATTTGGGGTCGAGTCAAAACGTTTCCAAAGTCATTTCACACAAAGAAAAAGGGTGAAAAAAATATCACCAGGCCAGTAGAGGTGCAGACAGTGGGGTTGGATGGCCCTACCAGGAGGTGTCCCTTATTTATTTATCAAGGAGTTGGCAACCCTATACATGTCTCTACATGATTATTACTCAGGATGATCTGGAAGATACAGGGCAAGCAGAAGCCCACACATGTAACACCAAAACATCTAACAATGAACTCCACTTGACTTTGGAAGAAACTTTTATAGTCAAATCAGAAAAATGAGATGTCAAGAGGTTTCGCAGTAGCCCAGGTAGATACTTCTGATGGTCCAGGAGTGGCTTATCACTAGGAACGCGATGGTTGGTAGTCCCCGTCCTTGATGTGTGCGTGGTAGCTTTTGAGGCTTCGACTGTAGCTGCAATCCCTAAATTCCTGAAAGGACTTTGCTTTAAAATCCACCGAAGGCTGTTTGTCACCGTTACTTGTGCAGCTTTTTCCACTGCATGTTTTCCTTCCACTCAACATTCCATCAATACGATTTGCTACAGCACTCTGAACAGTAAGCTTGTTAAGTAGTGTACGTTTAAGGCTTGGATACATTAACAGGTAATACGTTTTGCCCTTTTTCAATGACTCTACCAGGTCTGTTATCCAGTTTCTACGTATTCTGTATAGAACAATTTTAGACTGAAACTTGCTGTCTGAAATTTCTTGTCCTTTATACTGATTTTAAAATATAAAAGTTATGAATTTATTGACATTTCCACTAGACAGGCTTTGAACCTGGAACACCACACAGACTGGAAATATGTGAAGATACAAGGAAGGAAAGAAATGTATAAGTAAGGAGAGAGGAAAGGACCCAAAGAATAAAAAAGGAAGCACGGATAAAAGACAGGGAAAATAATGTAGAACAGGGACAGACGTAGGAGGGACACAAGGAATAAAAGATGGAAGTGTACAATGAACGAAGGTAGATAAGATGGAAATAAAGAAGAGAAGGAAGTAAAGAAGGAAGCAAGGACACAACACTTAGACATTGTGATAAGGGAGTCAGGAAAAACTATTATTTTTCCAACATTATCCAAAAAACATCCAACATAACCACCTCCACATTTTTCAGATTCTGTAGGAAACCTGTTAATAACCAACAGGTCGGCCTGGAAGTGGGTCCACTAATTCTCAATGGGGCTTCATGTAACTTGGTGTCAGCTCTGCCTCTCCCAAACGCCTAAAATCTGAAGTAACACCACGATACTTGCTTGTATTGCTAATTACAGTTAGCCTGGTTAGTGAACAAAACAATTTGCAAGTCCCACTGGTGTCCCGACCTGCACCTGTTGAGTAAATTCTCTGATCCAAGTCATGCATTACATGGCAAATGAAACGGCACAGAGCTCATTTCATTCGACTAACCGGAGCTTCTGTCATCGCAGGTGACACCATGTTGGTTTCAACGATTTTATCCTGGAGAACTCTGAATTTGTAACATGGAAGAAAGAGGGGTTGGAATAGCTTATTACAGAAGGTGAAGACGCTTTAAAGTATTCAGAGGGATCTTTCAGCTCAGGGATGAATAGCACAGAAAAATAAAACTTCTATCAGAGGAGACACAAACAGGAATCTGTCTTTTTTTTTTTTACACAAAAAAGCATCAATCTAATTCTTGAGAGAATTTTCTCAAGGTTTATATATAAAGAGATATTCATGTAAGCATATTCTGGCGGTGCAGTTACAAATCTGTTTTATTGAGAAAGCGACACAAGCTTGTCTTTTAAAAAAAGTGAATAAAAGAAAATAACAGTTTCAACAATTCACCCAAAAAATAAGAATAACATTGTTATCACTGCTGGGGTAAGGAAGGAGGGGTTCAATGCATCAGTCCAGCTTCTTTCAGAACCTCCCAGAGCGCTCCCGTTCCTTCGACCTCCGCCTCTCACGGTCCCGCCGTTTTTCCTTGGAGCGGGAGCGTCGTTCTCTGGAACGAGAGCGGTTCCTGTTGGAGGACAAACAGTTCATTTCACAAACTAAACGGGACTCTGAGGAACACATTTCTTTCCTGGAAGGATTTATTACTTTTTCCTGCGGCGGCCGTAGAGCTCCCTACGAAGTTCCCGTGATATGGGTTTCAGGTGCATGAAGTTGCAGAAGCCTCCTCGGGTGCATTCCCTGTAGGAAAGTGGGACACGAAGGTTTAAAATCTCTGACCTTGTCATAAAAAGCTGTCTCTTAGTGACACATGCCAAGGAGCATGCCACCAGAAAAAGCTTGAACCTTTATCTCCTGCAGGGGGAACACACCAGCAATGGTCACACAAACGAGCCATAATCACATGGAAAAACACTGAAGGACACATAGCTTATCTTGGTTCTAAATAAAATGTGATAGTTTACTCAAACCCATGGCAGCTGGGACCAGTTCAGACTTTTCGTGACCCTTCTCACTTACGCTGCTGCTTCTGCTTTGTTACATCAGTTTACACCATGGTAATGTCAGGCAAGGTTTCAGTTTGAAGTAACCTTTAAAGCTCTCTAGGATTTAAAGGCTGGACCACTCACAGGCCAACAAGTATTCAAACCTTGGATGAGGAGAGAACAGTGAAGCTTTGTCATAGTCTGAACAACACAACTCTGAAAAAACCTTTTCCTCCACATAGTTGACCACACAGAACATAAACCCGCTTTCCTACTACAATAAAAAGGTTAGATTAAACCAGATGCTGCAGTTTATTTATATTATATTATATTGAGCCTAATCAAAAGTAGCATTAGGAACAAATACTTGGTACCTAAATGTCTCTTAAATCAGCCATAAAGGGGGTTGATAGAGGGATGTTCCAGGGTAAAAGCTATCAGAGCATTAAAGTTTTATTGCCTCGGTGGTACATGCACTCACAGATATAAGCAAGTTCTCACATTGCACCAGTAAGAGCAGAGTGTGAAGGTTCAATTAGCAGGGTAAGAGCACAGTTTTGCTTAAAATATTGAAATGCACACAACATTATGGGTGACATACCAGAGTTCAAAAGAGGACAAATTGTTGGTGCACGCCTGTATTGTTCTCTGATGAGCCCACCTTTACTGTTTTCCCCACATCCGGGAGAGTTACGGTGTGGAGAAGCCCCAAAGAAGCGTACCACCCAGACTGTTGCATGCCCAGAGTGAAGCATGGGGGTGGATCAGTGATGGTTTGGGCTGCCATATCATGGCATTCCCTTGGTCCAATACTTGTGCTAGATGGGCGCGTCACTGCCAAGGACTACCGAACCATTCTTGAGGACCATGTGCATCCAATGGTTCAAACATTGTATCCTGAAGGCGGTGCCGTGTATCAGGATGACAATGCACCAATACACACAGCAAGACTGGTGAAAGATTGGTTTGATGAACATGAAAATGAAGTTGAACATCTCCCATGGCCTGCACAGTCACCAGATCTAAATATTATTGAGCCACTTTGGGGTGTTTTGGAGGAGCGAGTCAGGAAACGTTTTCCTCCTAAATTATTGTGGTCTAAACCAGTTGTTTCAGTTTCATTGTCCAACCCCTGTACATCCTGAGGGATTCTGTCTGGTGTTTCACCATTAGAGAGAAGTGTTGTCAACAACCATTATTATGAGTAGTTTAGTGTATTCAGATGTAATATATTTGATAATATAGTTAATGTTTCTTAGTGCCAATAAATATTTGTGTTGGTGTTGAATATCTCAGTGCTGTGTCAACAAAGCTGATCAACATACTGATCAATAGACTGGAAAACTGGGACGTATTGTCTGGTGGTTCAGATGTTAGTTTCCAGACTGGGATTTCTTTGTGTCATTTGATAATTGTAATCTGAGCTAACAAAGACCACATGTGGAGTCCCTCAAGGCTTCCTTCTTGGGCCACTTTTAATCAATCTCTATGCTGCCCTTAGCTCAGATTATGAAGTAATACAGCATCTCCTACAAGTATGCTGATGGCCCAATTTTAGTGTCGACCACATGACCATAGTCCAATACAGTCACTCTGTCCAAAATATCCATAAAGGGATTGGTCAGAATTTCTGGTAACTCTATGCAGAAAAGACAGAAGTCAAGGTGTTGGTCTCCAAGTTTAAATTTGCTCTCAACTACACGATGATGCTAAAAACAGAGCAGGCAAGAAACCAAGAAATCATCATGGACTCAGGTGTAAATTTTAACAAGCACAAAATTTAGCATCTAACCATCTAAAAAAATTCAAGAATAAAGCATTGTCCATGAAAACAGGACATTATACAAGTACTCCATTCTTTTATTCTTAGTAGGTTCAATTATTGCAATGTTATCTTTACCAGTCTCAGTAAAAAAAACAGGCACAAAAACGTGGTCTACAATGGTCTTGTGCTTCAATGTGTTTGAATTGAACCCCGTAGACTCCTCAGGTCATCAGAGACCTGCTCACTCAAGAACAAGGGGAGGTAACATTTAGTTTTTAGGCTCCTCGGCCCTAGAACCAAGTTCCTGAAAATCTGAGAAGTGGAGAAACATAAGAATCTTTCAAATCAGGACTGAAAATATTGTCCGTTTTTATCAGCTCTGAGCCCTTCGTTCTAAATTTATATTTTAATGTTTCTTTTTACTGTTATTCTAATAATAATAATAATGTAGTTCTTGTCTCGGTGAAGCACTTTGAACTACCTTGTGCGGGAGCCTAAACCAATAAACCTGAATCAACAAGCTTAAATAAATAAATAACATGCTGAAATGTGTTGCAGAGCGGGTGCATAACATTTCTCAACATATTTCATAGATTTTGTCTTTCCTAAAGGTGATTACAAATATTTTGAGATTTTTTCAACTAGCACACTGCCAGTTTCATAAGTTGATGTCAGCAATCATAGTTAAAGATAAAACTACAAACAAATATGACTGTAGTTGATTAAAAGCAAGTATTTAAAATTCTGTACTTGAGCAGCCTAAAAAATAACAACTTGTTATTGAACTAATCAAAAGTACCTGTGGCCTCTGATGAAGAAACATCTTCACCTGGTCTTCTGCCACCTTGTGGTAGCAGTTATACATTGCAAGCAGTTTGCATCAAAAACTGAATATAAACTTTATACCTGCAGACACATCTGCCTCTTTAATATCCTAACGTTCAACTCTGTGACTTGCATGAAGGACTGCGGTGAAGAAGTGAGGCACAGAGGGAGGGATTGGGATATAACACTTGGAGAAGGAGTTGAGTCTAAAACCCAGGGCCGATTACTGATGATTAGAAGCTGCAAGTGAAGGAATTAGACTTAGAACTCAAGAAACTAGAAAACTTAATTTGCTAAAAGCTGACTGCTCTAATATTTGTGCAAACAAGTGCTATTGTGTACTTATAAGAACAAAGCACTTTCAAGATTTGGAGTAATGATTGTTTTGGCCAACAGTGTTAACTTCCAACTACCGCCTTTATTATCTTGTTAGGTTTTAACTTTCTCACACAAAACACTAACATTTTGGGGGTTAATTCACAACAAAGTGCGTACGGCTGTAGGTGCAGAACAATGTAAATTCAAAAGTGATTGACCAGAGGAAGGAAAACAACTTAGGACACAGCACTGAGCAAGGAGCTCACACATTGAACAAATAATGAATTCAATATGCATAAATTCAAGTTCTGGATCAAAATGAAATAAACCAGTTTAGAAGAAAAAACTGAGGTGCTTTTTATTAAAATTTATTGGATAAATGTAACCAATGGCAGATAAGGAATAACTACTTTGGTGAATTTGAGACTCACCCCATTTCATACTGGCGGCAGCAGGCTTCTCTGAAGTCGGTAACTGGCGAGAGCTCTGCGTGGATGGGCTGGGCGTTGAACCAACGGTTGTTCAGGTCCATGACTGCTTTCTCTGCATCCTCCTCACGACGAAACTACAGAGTTTGAAGAACAGTCTGTTTTTATTCAATACAACGCCTAAAGACACAGTAGAAACCAGGTATGTACATAAAACACTAAATTAGCTTCTCCTTATTCATAGTTTAGTTCAGCTTAAAAGGGAAAAAAAAAAAAAGCGGAAAGATGGATTCTTCATAAAATGAAGAACATTATGAAGAACCCTGAGCTTCCTCTTCATGAGACTGTCCTACAACAACAGAGTGTCTTCAGTCAGAGGCTTCTTCAGATCTGCTGTAAGACGGAGCGCTACAGGAGATCCTTCCTGCCCACAGCCATCAGCATCTACAACGACTCTTTGAAGAAACCTTCATAATATGAGCTACAACAACATTTAATTTCCCTTTGGGATTAATAAAGTATTTTTGAATTGAATTAAATTAGCAAACTTAAGCACCTTTTAGGTTAACTTAGTTGAAGTTTGATTAGGTTAGCCCACATTTTCTTCTTTTAGTTTAGCTGCGTTCAGCATACCATACCTTAGCTTAGTTGATCTTATCTGGGTATCCTTTAACTTAGTTTTATTTACCATAGCTTAGCATTGCTTACCTCAACTTAGTTCATCCAATTTAGATTAGTGTGGTTTATATTTTTGCTTAACAGTTTGGTTTAGTCTACATTATTCTTAAACTAGCCTAGTTTGGTCTACATGAGTTTAGTTTAATTTATCTCAGCTTAGTTTAACGTGTTTGCTAAACTGATCTTAGCTTGGTTTTGTTAACCTTAGCCTAATTTAGCATACTTTAGATAATTTCACCATAACTTAGCTTAGCTTGATGTAATTCTTAAGTTAATCTTTCATTAGCTTGTCACACTGTTTCAGTGTCTGACATTAATTCAGGCTAAACTTCAACTATTAAATCAGAGAAATATTGAAATCTTTCTTCCTGGAATATTCATTTAGATGCTTTCAGTGTGTCGTACATTAGTTCAGAGATCATTCTGGTAATCCTACCTGACCTAAAACAGAAAATGTCCGGCCTGATTTATTTCTTTAACACAGTCTGTGTAAACATCTGGTTTCAGCTGTACATCACTCACCTTCACATAGACATTGCCGACTAGATGGTCACCTAGGTTATCACAGACATTCATCTCCTCCACCTCTCCATACTTCTCCTCCATCTCTGTAAACACCTCCTAAACAGAAAAAGAGAAAAATTAACAATGATCCAACATTTGGTTTTCCTTTAATATTACAAAATATTGCCTAAAAATTAAACATAGCAACCTCTGCTTATTTTCATGTTTTCTTTTTTTTTTTTTTTTATAAAATACAAATATATCTACAATCCTAAGACGGTACCAGAAGTTTCCACTACTAAAAACACTATTCTGGTTCCTGAATCCATAAATGTTTCGAGGCTGCAACAATGCACAAAAGGTAGAGAACAGGGCAGTGAGGGTCATCATCATGAGGTCAACATCCGGAGCAACGATCAGAAACGAATGGTCACTCACCTCAAAGAACTCGTCGTAATGTTCCTGCATTTCCACATCGCTTACGGCACCTGCAAAACGTCAACGGCAGACAGTGAAGGACAAGCTGGATAGACAGAAGTGTTAGGAGTCTTAAAAAAGTAAACATACAGTGCCTTGAACAAGTATTCAGACCCCCTGAATCTTCTGTTACATTACAACCACACTAAAACATCTCAGGCGTCATACGTTAAGGTTTGTGGTAGCAATGTGGCAAATGGTGGAAAAGCTCGGGGGGTGTGAATACTTTTTCAAGACACCGTAGGGACATTTTTATATAGGGATAGTGTATATATGAAGCCAAATCTCACGGAAGCAGAGTCAAAACAAAGTTTATCCTTCCCATTTTCAACTTGTTTGTGGTGTTTAACTTTAAAATGACTTCAGCCAAACTCTGACCCCTTTTTCTTTTTGCTGAATTATTTGCGTGATTGTGTCATGACACACTGATAACATTTTTAAGTTGGCTCTGATTCATGACAAGCAGGCCAAGAAAACATGCAAAACAGCATGAGGCCGGTGTATCTAACTCTAAAGAAGTATGCGTGTGCTGCATGAGACATCTCTCACTTCTACACTGTACCAGTTTTGTTTGGGGAGGTATAATAAAATGAATTCAGTGCAGTCGGTGCTGGAGGGTCCTGTGGATAAAGATATAACTTACAGTGTAAACCATCAGCGGACTGGGCAGTTTTGAAGGTTATGAAGGTAAATGTTCAAGAGGGAAATGGTCTGAAATACAAAACATAAGCTTCTGTGATAAAAATCCAACCAAATACGAAGCTGGGGAGGGAAAAGAATGTTATTAGATATGGTTAGCTAAAACTGCTTCGAGTGACGGCTAATTGGTTGAGAGATGAAGCTGCATTTACAAGAATAGTCATTTTTCTGGAGTGGAAACTGGCGTACACTACTTCCCTGATGCTGGTTTAGTGGTGTCAATTCTGCCTTTATTTTTTATCTCTCATTTTAAACATACAAATACTCTCACTGAGAAAAAACACTTAAGCAACCAGGAGGAATGGCCTGACTGGGACGTAACCTGGTGCAAAAAGAGAAACATCTGAGAAAGACCAGAACTTCTGAACTGATGTTCTTTGGTCAGATGAGTCCACAGTCCAGAACATGTTTGGCATAAACCAAATACAGCATTCCAGGAAAATAACCTCATACCAACTGTGAAGCATGGAGGTGGAAGTGCCATGGTTTGGGGATGCTCTGCTGCAGCAGGACCTGGTCAGCTCACTATCGTCGAATCTACTATGAATTCTAGCGTGTATCAGAGGATGATTGAGGAAATATGAGACTAGCTTTAAAAAATGAAAGGTGAAGCAGAACTGGACCCTGCAACATGGCAAGGACCCGGAACAAACCCGTATATCAACCAGGAACTCACTGAGAGTGAAGAAATAGAACGTTCTGGGCCTAGTCAAAGTCCAGATCTTGGTCTAACTTCTTCCTCAGCCAGAAAATGAATTTTTGTTGACATCTTTGCTTTAATAAGAACAAGATTCATTCTTTTAAATTTTTTCCAGAGATTAAAATAGATTAGATGCTGATATGTAAACATTTCTTTACAAAGACCTGAATATTCAACGAATTGTCCTAACCTTTCCACCAGACAGTAGCTCCTACTGTACAGGTGCAAGGAGGCACTAGACTTTACAGGTGTGGGAACAGCAGAGCATTCATGCTGCTGGCTCCATTTAATATCATACTTCAGGTCCGGCAGTGAAGTCATACATACTGGGTGCTTGTCAGCTTTTCTCAGTGAGAGTATGTTAAAAAAAAAAAAATGACGTTTGCACATTAGCTGAACTAAGTTGGGAGGCAACATTTTTTTACCCCTCATTTTCCAGTTGGTTGGTGGCTATCCTCAATAATCAAGAGGATTATCGACAACCCTTTAAACAAATAAAAACTGTCATTCCCCGTTTAACATAGTTTTAAATCATAACCATCCTGTGTTGTGAAGCATTTTATTACAGCCTGTTTTAGCCACAACAAAAACAGCTCAACCTAAATGTAGAAATGAATGGTATTGTTCAGAAAAGTGTAAATGTAGACTATTTCCACTGATCTCAAGGTTGACATGTAAAATATGTATTTTGGGGTAGATTTATTTTCATATCAATATTTAAAATTGACTCACACCTACCTGTATGAGGAGGTCTGTTTCATGCCTACCAAACTAAACTCCACATGTTTATCGCACACAGCCTCACCTCATGCTATCTGGAGGTACCGTTTGGCATTTTTATTCTAGTTCACATTGCTGTGAGTCAGAGAAAGTCTTACTGCTAGGTGCTGTTCTAGTGTAAGCCATCAAATAAAGACTGGATATTTGGTTAGGGGTTACAGCCAGCTAACAGGACTAAAGAAGAACCTTAGACGTGGTTAAGAAAAACGTGTTTGACTTACAGCGAGAGGCGTCGGCTGTCTGAGCGCTGTTCTGAGGATTGCGGTAGATGTTCTGGATCAAGATAGTCTGCATAGCACACAAAAGACAAATTGGACAAATAACTTTCACACCTTTTCAAACTTGTTTAGACATAATCTGATCAACCATTTAAATCTGAAGAATAAGAACTTTACTGGAACTCAAGTCTAAAGTCAAATAAGGCCATTATCTCAAAGAGATCACATTTCTGGTATGTAGGGGTGTGTGTCTGAGCCACAGGGTATATAATATGTTGATAGTTGTAGCTCGGGAGGCTGTGGACTGTAGAGGGAAAAACTCACCTGGCTGAAGGTTGGTTTGTTGTGCAATCTTGAGCAACGGTCTCCATGTCTGCAAGCTCCAATTTTAAAATAGAAGGAACAGTTTACCCTGGAAGAGAAATGAACACTGTTATCACTTCCACACAGATTTAAATGTGTAAAGGTTTTGCTACAACGTCTCAATAACGCATCAATTGTCCGCTGAGGCATGGCATCCCACTCTCCTTCTGGCTCCACACCTCATATTCACAATGTCTTTTTTGTTCTGGGGCGGATGCAGACCTTTCACATCAAAACATGTTCATCTCTGGGACACAGAACCTGTCTCGTTCCTGAATAGTAAGAACCCTCGACATTCCCACGGTGATTATACTTGTGTATAACTGCTTGAACACATGAACTTGGCATCTTCTGACATCTGGAAATTGAACCCGAGGATGAACCACACTTGTGGAGATCTAGAATAAGTCTTCCTGATATCTTGATGATGTGTGATTATCGTTTGTCTGAGCTAAAATCTTTTAATATAAAAACAAATCTCTGTCAGCTTAAAACAATCAGTGGTCGTAAAGTGTGATAGGTGACCAAACATGACGTAAGAGAAAATATCAAGTATTGTCTTGGTGAATTGCTCTACACCTCCTCTCCTTCAGCATCCAACTCTAACAATAAGCACACATAACATGCCGTCTATTCACTGATGGCCTGATATCTCTATCTGGGAGGATATTACTGCAGCAACAAGTTGTGCAGTTTGACATTAGATACAATCATAAAAACTCGCAGTCAGTGTTACATGTTGAAGTTTATTATTATTGTTCGGGGCTGATTAATTCTCATCATTTGTGCACTACGTGAGTGACATAATAACTCTCCACCCTTATATAGAATGATGAATACCTCATGAAAGTAGAAATATTTATCCTAACTGAAAGTGAAACTATTTGAAAAACATTTACAGAATGTTGCAAAGTAGTATCTAGATAACTTTAAAAATTCAGCGAATGTTTGTAGCAAATATTTTGTGTAACTCATAACTTGGAATAAAATATAAATAAAACATAAAAAGAAGGCTATGTATTTCTGACAGAAAAAACGCTGCTTCCTCTCCCCACTGAGATGTATACATGCAAAACTTTCTCAGCTTTAAACTCTACTTTAACGTGGCCAATCGGTGTCTCTATACACGGGCGGCCCTTCAATAAATGCTCCAACAAATAATTTTAATTACTACAATAATTGAAACAGGCAGCTTATATGTAGACCCCACTGCTCTCCATCGGAGAACCAGAACAACACAGCCACCAACTGATCCAACAGGCTAACTAGCTGACATGGCTAGGGGTTATCTGGGGTTTGTGATTGATAGTGTCGTGGGCTTTAAATGTGGATAGATAAACAATAAAAGCGGAGACAATATAAAAATATTTTCGCTTCAAAAGACTTTATCACAAACTAACAGCTAACAGCATCTTAACGCTTAGACTTCATGAGTTTCATTCAATGCGGTAGCTGGCTGTTAGCTTCCCCTGGCTAACTATACCTTCAGCGGGACTTCCAGCGACGCTGCAGAGCCAAAATGAGCTCCTGCTAATGAAAAATTAATCTGCTGCAAGCAAACGTTGCGTAAATGTCACCGTTAAAGCGTCGCGCCGGACCAAAATGATATAAAACTTACTTGTCTTTTTCTGTGCCGAAGATGGATGCCAGGTACTCCGCCATTTTCGCCCCGTCCCACACGTTTCGGAATACGTCATCACGTATAGAGAGGGACGCTTGCGCTCAGGCGCTGTGACGCTTACCCTGACAACATGTACCTAGCTTGATCGACCATATGGGGGCGCTGTTTTTCCAAAGCGGTAAAACAAATATCTTAACACGTGCTTATTTCGTTTTATGCATTTAAATTCTTATATTTTCATTATTCTTCTGAGTTTTTTCTCTCTCAAAAAGTAATTAATATTTTAAACATAAGTTTTATTGTCTTAAATTAAAACTATACTTGGAAATACAACAGAGAGGGGGGAAACAGAACTGGAGTATATTTGGAGTATATTTCTATTTCAAAAGAACATTGAAGCTTACATATACAAGGAAAATTCATAACAAATTCAAATAATTAAAAACAAAAAACGTTTTAAGACTGCAGGAGACATTCCAGTGGTCCAGTCTTATCCATACATATGTAGCTATTATGAAAATAATCCAAAATTACAATTAAAATATACCTTTATGGTTAAAATTTTTAACATATCAAGCATGTTCGGTCTCCTTTATTATAAAACAAACCCAAACACTTATTTAAAATTTCAATGTAGCTGATTCACAAAGAGATAAGCGGCCCTGCGGTGATGCCGTGGACTATATAAGAACCACAAACAGACTGGGCAATAAAGCCATTAAAGTGGCCACAAGGTACCCAGCTGCTCATCAGAGCACCTTAAATCCTCCAGGGCAACCACAGGCGCTCTGCAAGAGATTGCGCATGTTTGCAGGAGATGCACATGGCGAAGACCAAAGAAGAGGAGAAAGGAAAGGAAGTCAGCTTGAAGATAGCAAACCACAGAGACTGTCAAGAAGTGATGAAGGCGGTGTCAAGGTGCAAAGACTGAAGTAAGCCTCGGAAATGACAGAAAGGCTTTGAGAACCAAGGAGATTTTGGTACAGTGCAAGATGTTTCCTGTAGCTGGATAATGAGGGGAAGTCCTGCTCTGAGACGCCTCACTGAGTTGGATAATTTACAGAAGTGAGACCACCCACTAACTAAATCTCATATTCTCACAACTATTATCCCCTTGTACCTTAAACAGGAACAAGTGCTGTTCGTTACAAGGAGTGTGAGCAACAGGAAAAAAAGGAAGCAGTTCTGACTTGTTTTGTTTATCAAACCAATGATGTGTTCGGAGGAGCATTTCTCAGCTAAGCTGGCTGTGTCTGGACAATGACAGGAGAGACCATGAGGCCTGATCAGCACTGGACTACACTGAGTAGGTCCATCTGGGCCGTCCTGTTCCTTACCTTAAAGGCTGACAGTAAGTAAAAATCTTTTCCTTCTGAATCATTTCTTACTTCTCCACGCTGTCGTAACCACAGACAACATTTTAAACATGTTAACGATCAAGCAGATGATCTCTATGCAGATTAGGTCACAAGGAAATCCGAACAGCAGTGAAATAATGTTAGAAATGTCAGACCTGGAGGTCAGATCAACCAAACCCAAAGCTTCTGATGGTTTTGAGGGAACGTTGGAAATCATATTGCCTGTAAATGTTACAGAAATGTCTGTTCTCTTGGAAAATGTGTAATTATTATTATTTTTATTATTGAAGGACTTTCATTTTCTTTTAGTTTGTTTCCACAGCATGTACAACCATGAAACTACCAGAAAGCTTAAAAACTCCTAATATCAGAAAATATTTATAAAAATTAAGCAAAAAACCCCAACAGAATTTAGACGCTCCCTTATTTATTTACATATGTTAGTCCTGTTTTAGCACAGTTTTAAATTAGCAAACAAAAAATATATAGGAGTATTTTCTTTAACATATGTTGTGTTTTATGCAAAAAGAAAAAGAAAAACAAAAATGATGTAAATACATGTTCAAAAAGCTACTTAGAATTACAGACCATCTTATGCTGAGTGATTCTGGACAGCAGGTAGGCCATTTTAGCACCTTCTTTTCAGTAATACACCACCAGACTGCTGTAATGCACGCAAACAACACTTTAGTCTCAAATTGCTGAGATAACCGTGACTTTATATTAGAAGATGCAATTTGATTGAGAGCATGTCTTTCAAAAGGTTCTAACTCTTTTAACCGTAATATTATTTGTAGAAACATAAGGAAACTGTATTTAAATTCAGAACTTTTATTTTTCATTCAAAAGATGCATCATGTTTTCTGAAATCTTCTGTTATATTAGTAGCATACTGAGAACATTTCTTTATTTTTTCTTATTTTTAATATAGAGTTTGAATGTTTAGAACAAAACAGCATTAATATATTTTACACATTTTTTCCATAAAAATAAGAACTGGATAGGATAAAATGATACATTTAAGGATGTTTAATACTATTTGGGGGTAAAAAAAAACAAAAAACAACATTCTCCAGTTATGTCAACTTTAAAAACAAGTCTTTGGAAGAGTTTTGGCACTCTAAGGTCTGAGTTTTTCTCAACGTTTCAAAGAAATTTTCTGTGTAAATAAAAAATTATATTTTGAGAGTTCATGAAGATGGAAGATACAATAATAACATTAAATTGCTTAAAGTCAACATTTAGCTGCCGGTAGTCAGATCAACAATAGAGAGACAAACTTTTTTTAAAGAAAGAATTCTAATTCATATTAGATATCCGTAAGAGAAACATAGAGACATAACTGTGAGTCCAAAAGAAACATTCATACTTTACACGTTGGCCCTGATGAAATCCACACATTCATTTGTCAACGCAGGGCAAAATGAATCAGTTGGAGCCATCGCAGGTGATCTACACCTGTTGGGAACCTGCAAACCTGGAAGTGTGACAATGTTAATTTGAGGTTGTATGACCTGAAAAGGTGAAGGGATTAAAACTGTATTAGATTGCACTTTAAATGTAAAGCCTGTTGACACTCATAGTTGATAAAATGATCATTTTATTTGAGGGAAGTCAGTTTTAGATGGAGCAGAAACCAAGCCGTCCTTCTAGTTTAGGGAATATATTTGCCTGATTTATGTGGCCAACCTTTGGTGAAATGTTCAGTTGAATTTCAAAGTTAATTATACACAAAATACACTAATTTATTTATATAATCTTATGTCTAATGTTTTCTTGTGCTTTAGATGAAGACTGCACAACAGAACTACTAGTTCGCCGGAACACAATTTATGAAGCATCTCTTGGACAACAACTCAGGATCGATTGCCCAGTTGTGTTCTGCAACTTTTCACCACCACCAGTCTCTTGGTATAAAATGGAGGAAACATTTGTTCGCCTCCATGTCAACAATAAAAATCACATCACAGTAGGATGGGAAATATGGAATTCATCGAGAGGGACATCCTACTTGCTCTTTAAAAACGTTGTCAGAAATGACTCAGGTATTTATCAGTGTAAAAGTGGAGGAAATGTTGGTCATGCCATCAACATCACTGTTAATGGTGAGTGATTTTCCAGTTTTCTAATTTCTAATAATGCAACAAGTAATATTTGACCAAAGCAGCCGTACATATCCATGCATCATGCATACATATCTGGTCATACGATGATAATTTTGTTTTGTTCTACAGGGTCGACTCATGTTGCAAACAACAGTAACAACAGTCAAAAATTGCCCAATGGCAAAAGTAAGGAAAGTTTATATTGGTATCCTCATTTTTGTACATATCTATTGCTGTTTTATGCTTTCTTACATCCATTTTGTACAGTAAGCAAACCATTTGCTCATATAAATACTCATATAAATGCTAAAATGTTATATATAGTTTAATTCAACTGTAAACCATTTTCTGAAAACTTTGCATTACTCTATTTATTTTGGTTCAGATTACCATTTGAGCCATTTGAATATTACAAAGTTCTGACATTTGATCAAACCAAATCCCCGTTAGGTGAAGATATTGTAGGGAGAGCCACATATCTACATTTCCTCACAGTGAATTATGAGTCTCTCATAGAAAATTACTTTAAACTGTTAGTTGTTAGAACAGGTAGGAAGCATCTACCTGAAGGGTATGAACTGACACATTTGGTGGAAAATATTTCATAGCAAATTTTCAAGAACGTTTCAAAAACAAATGACAAAATTAACAATTACCAACATTATAAAAACGGGGTTGAAATACAAGCATTTTTATTATTGGCAATTTAATATGGAAAAAAATTGACTATTTTAGTTGAATGAAAAAACACATTATTTTAATTTTATTCTGTTCTATTTTGTCTTCCTGCAGACAAACAACCTGAATCAGATGCGATTATGATGTATGTGTACTCCGCTGCCGGGATCGGTACATTTGTCATTATAGTGATTATTATATCTGTGATATGCATGCAAGGGTGCAAAGGTGAGATTTCCTTATAATGTTTTTAACATCAACTTGTAATTGGTATGTTTAATACTCCATCACTACAAATAACCAACTGCTTAACCTGCAGGGAAATCAAGGAAAGAGAAACAAACAGAAAACCAGGTAAGTCATGTTGACCTTTCAAGAGTATACTCATTGTTAATGCCTTTAATATTTTAACTTATCGAGAAATGTTCTTTCTACTTTTTTATTCCAACAGTACATGGAGATTCCCTTGGCTGATCAAGCCATCCCAAATGCCCCTGGGCTCCAGCACTCCCCAAGAGGAAGCCCCCACCCACTGCCGCCACAGAGGCCCAGCAAGAGAAAAGAGCAGCCTGTGGAGCTGATAATATCAAGGACACAGGACAGAAACAGACAGAGGAATGCAACGCAGATGGAGGAACCTAGCTTGGTTGTGTATGCTGCTCTTAACCACGGACTGCAACCGAGGGAGGCTCCCCGGCCACAGGTGCAGATAGAGGAAACAGAGTATGCAGCTATTCGTCTGGGTTAAAGACAGAAAGTCTGCTGGATTAAATCACACTAGAGGAACGATGTTTGATTCTGGAGTTTGTTCTCCAGAGGAGCACAGGACGGATTCATCGCAGCAGAATTCTGGAAACAGACAACTTAAATCAAGGCTTCCTTAACATACTGGATTTGCTTAAACATAAATCATCATCAGGACCAGCACACTAGATGTGTGTGGTTTCTATTGTGTGGAAAATGTTCTAGCTGAAACCGAATTCATAGCATCAACGTCACTGCAGATATTATGGAGTAAGAAGCACGTTTCATATTCTTCATGAGTGAAACCACATGGAAATCAAACTCAGAATTAGCTTTCTTGGCCAAACTTGTGTGCACAAACAAGGAATTTGACTTCGGTTTCCATCGTTCACATTGTATAACATCAAAGTGTTGATACAAAGCGTTGATTTTTGATATATCAAAAAATCGTTATCATTTTAGTAATTGTTAATCAAAAGGAATTCAACACTTATCTTATTTTTTTCACCCTGCTTTTCATTGTTATATACCTTCTTGTGCCCTTGGTGCTAAAGTACAAGAAGTACACCGCAATGGTTGAATGAAGATCAGCCAGAGATGAATAAGTAGGTTATCCCACCACTTCAGACACAAAAACAGAGTTTCCTGAAAACGTTTAAACAACCGCAACCGAGTTGATGGAACTAGCTAACCCTAACCCCTTAGCTACACGTTAGCTAGGTGGTACCGCAGTAGAATGAGGAGCTAAATGAGCCACAAACTTTTATTTTGTGATAATTTGTGACTTTCCTAACAATTGTTTTAATTTTGTTTTCCTACATCAGTGGGTTAAGACCTAAAAAAAGAAAGTGTGCTATTAGCATGTAGCGACCACAAAGCTAAAAGACACCAAACAACACCAACAGGTTAAGACATTTTTTATTTGTATTTCAGAAATAGCCGAACATCGTCATATATTAGTTTCTTTTATTGGAAATGTTGACTCCTTCAATTATACAAGACCTGGCAGGCACATTAGACATTGGTCAAGTCACCCTTTCGAATCACTTTTGCAGTTTTGATTATTTTGTACCTGATTACTTTAGGTTTAAAAAGATCTGTCTGCCACAGGAAGCTTCATACCAACCATGTGTCAATTTGTACCCACCTTTCAGACAGTTCGTCAACCAGTGATTTAAGTAAGCTGCAATGACCTACTCATTGCCTACTGTAAGGATTATGTCATTTCAGTAAATAATACCTACTACTAGAGGTAAGCTCAAAATTATTCATACCCCAGGCAGATTTAGGTATGAAGTAATTAATTTTACCAACATGTTTCTTCTGACTGGAAGTAATATTAACGTTTTTGGAGTACTGGCTTGAATGTGATCGGAGTTTAAGATTAGGGTGATGGGAAGGAGGCCTTCAGCCTTAAAGGCTCAGAGCTCATCAGCAGAAATAAATCTTTAGGAACCACTGAAAACAAACAGATGAATTGTCAGTCAGTCATTTTCTACCGCTTATTCCAAAGTGGGCCGCGGGGGAGCTGGTGCCTATCTCCAGCAGTCTATGGGCGAGAGGCAGGGTACACCCTGGACAGGTCGCCAGTCCATCACAGGGCAACACACAAACAACCATGCACAAACTCATTCATACACCTAAGGGCAATTTAGAGTGACCAATTAACCTAACTGGCATGTCTTTGGACTGTGGGAGGAAGCCAGAGTACCCAGTGAGAACCCACGCATGCACGGGGAGAACATGCAAACTCCATGCAGAAAGACCCCCAGCCGGGAATTGAACCCAGGTCCTTCTTACTGCAAGGCAACAGTGCTACCAACTGCGCCACCATGCAGCCCGAGATGAATTGTGTATTTTAAAATTTAACTCCTTTGAAATATTTTATCATTGTCTTGGAGATACCTCTCATTTTCTGTTAGAAACAAGCTTCTTGGTTTAAGAAAAATACTTTAAAATACTTTAAAACCTAAATCTCAATTTTGGGCCTAAATGTATGTGACTTTAATCAGTATCTAATGATTTTGGTTGTATCAAAAGTCATAGTCTACATACATACCACCATATAATCTACTTATGACTTAACTGGCCCATCCAGCATCAGAACCACTGATTTTAGCCAATATTATTCATGTTATATTAATCAGTGGAACTAGGATTTACAAATGAATCTATTATTATATAATTATTCTTTATCTGCATAGTTAATGAAAATACTTGATTACGAAGAGAGGTTAACTAATACGCATTTGTAAAGTACATGAGTGCAAAAATAGTAAACACTGGAGGAATGCTGGGATGAAATAGAAACACATGGACACAAATTGAGGGCATGAATTGGCAAAAGGGAGAGTTGATCATATATTTCTACAGGAACACCAAATTTGTATTTGTTTTCTACTGGTAATAGTCTTCATCGAATGTACTTTTTCCTGCAGTTTGACTCTGCTATGAAGCACAGATACAGGCGTACAGGAGTTACTTGGACTTTTCTTTAAATATGAAACTTTTAGTTTTTGCGACCAGCAAACTGATTCACATCTTTGACAATAATGAATGCAATCAGAGTCTACAAACTGACCCTGCAAACTATAATGTGTAGCGTACACAACAACTGTTCTTCTTTTGAATGTTTTGGTTGATTTTATTGCATGTGCAGGACTTGAAATCACTATTTGGAACAATTTCAATAATTTCAGGTATTGTAGCCTTGTACAATATTTGTTGAGTCCTTTCCTGACTTTTTGTATGATGTAAAATCTTATTTTGATTTCTGATTGTGATTCCTTGGAAAGGTAGAATGTAATCCTAATCACAGCGTGCAATGAAACATTGTATATCTAAAACGTTGGATTTATTCATGTGGAGTTGACCTTTTTTTTGTGGTAATTCTGAGTATTTCCTAAAAATTCCCCAACACATCTGCTAAAGTTAAACGAAATGCGTGTAGAGAAACAGTCTCTTCCTGTAATGACTACATCAAAGCTGTTATATTTACATTTACAGGGGGAACTGTGCAGAACACATCTACTCCAAGACCCTCGTAATCAAAAACAGGAAGTAAAGCCAACCACACGTGACATTCTGTAAAATTCAGAACACACTCAAGCTTTACTGAAGTGGATCATTTTTCAGGTGCCCAGCATGAAATCTCACAGCTATAAAGTCCTTTTTTATGTGCTGGTCTTTGCGGCATTCGCTGGCAGTCAGGATGATTACAGTAAGTTATTATTACTATAATGAACTACAGAGAAATTAACTTTTTAGGTTATAAAATCCTTCATTTTCACTTTGTACCTATTTGATTAAAGGTAGAAATCAGAATACAGAAGGATTTTCATACATCTACAGTATTATACTGTATAGTATATATTCAGGCTATATATTTTGGCTATGTGGTAAGTTTTAGTTAATACTATGCATTTCTGTTAAATTTTTATTCAGTTTTTTTGTGCAAATTGGGATAATCTTAAAAGCGAATGAGCAAAATAAAACAGAAATGTACTTTTCTGATTTTCTGAAGCAAAAACAAATGTGACGAGCACAAAAAGGCTTATTTTAAAGAACAAAATTTTATCTCTTAGACCCAGAAATTCCTAAATATTAAAGGTTAAAAACTATAATAAACATCCTAACACTCTTAATGTCCTATAATGCAAACATTAAGCTGTGTAATTCATATTTATAGTGATACAAACTTAAAACCACACACTGTTCTGTGGCTTTCTGCACTATTTAACCTTTATTTGTTGGACACAGCTTCTGCTTCACAAGCACTGGCATCGTTTTCAGAGACTTGACTGGAAATACTGTTATTTCTGTAAAAAGAAGCAACCAATTCTTTTTGTTTTAACCTTTATGTGCTGCAACATGTGATTGCTGCAGAACAGAAATACATGTGCGACCAAACATGGTTTTTTAAATTTTCTTTTTAAATTTTCTTCTTATTATTTTTTTCTCTGTTTTTAAACTTGTCCTGTCTGGCAGAGTAGCACTCAGAATTGTTTTGGAGTGCCAAGATGAAGCCCAACAGATTGACTTTCACAATTGAAGCATTGCGCCTATTGCAATAATGCGCTGCTTGATATATACACTCACCGGCTACTATATGAGGTACACCTGTCCTGCTGCTCGTTAACGTAAATTTCTAATCAGCCAATCACATGGCAGCAACTCAATGCATTTAGGCATGTAGACATGGTCAAGACGATCTGCTGCAGGTCAAACCGAGCATCAGAATGGGGAAGAAAGGTGATTTAAGTGACTTTGAACGCAGCATGGTTGTTGGTGCCAGACGGGCTGGTCTGAGTATTTCAGAAACGGCTGATCTACTGGGATTTTCACGCACTACCATCTTTAGAGTTTACAGAGAATGGTCCGAAAAAGATAAAATATCCAGTGAGCAGCAGTTCTGTGGGCGCAAATGCCTTGTTGATGCGAGAGGTCAGAGGAGAATGGCCAGACTGGTTCGAGCTGATAGAAAGGCAACAGTAACTAAAATAACCACTCGTTACAACCAAGGCATGTAGAAGAGCATTTCTGAATGCACAACACGTCAAACCTTGAGGCGGATGGGCTACAGCAGCAGAGGACCACACCGAGTGCCTCTCCTGTTAGCTAAGAACAGGAAACTGAGGCTACAATTTGCACAAAATTGCACCAAAATTGGACAATAGAAGATTGGAAAAACGCCTAGTCTGATGAGTCTTGATTTCTGCTGCGACATTCGGATGGTCAGGTCAGAATTTGGCGTCAACAACATGAACGCATGGATCCATCGTGCCTTGTATAAATGACTCAGGCTGGTGGTGGTGGTGTAATGGTTTGGGGGATATTTTTTATGGCACACTTTGGGCCCCTTAATACCAATTGAGCATCGTGTCAACGCCACAGCCTACCTGAGTATTGTTGCTGACCATGTCCATCCCTTTATGACCACAGTGTACCCATCTTCTGATGGTTACTTCCAGCAGGATAACGCGCCATGTCATAAAGCACGAATCATCTCAAACTGGTTTCTTGAACATGACAATGAGTTCATTGTACTCAAATGGCCTCCACAGTCACCAGATCTCAATCCAATAGAGGACCTTTGGGATGTGGTGGAACGGGAGATTCCCATCATGGATGCAGCCGACAAATCTGCAGCATCTGTGTGATGCTATCATGTCAATATGGACCAAACTCTCTGAGGAATGTTTCTAGTACCTTGTTGAATCTATGCCATGTAGGATTGAGGCAGTTCTGAAGGCAAAAGGGGGTCCAACCCGGTACTAGCAAGGTGTACGTAATAAAGTGGCCGGTGAGTGTATATTAAAACTTTATTTGAAACAGCTTTTTTATTTACAATACATTAGACACAGAGAAGGAAACAAAAGGGAATAAAAGAAGCAAAAAAGAGAGAAAAAAGGGAGAGAAGGATATAAGAATAGAGGAGAGAAAGAAGGATAAAGAGGATACAACATAATACCCTAGAAGACTGCTTCTTCACCTGCAGAAATGCATATGTTACTGAAAAGTACATTTTGGTAATGAATGCACAATGTATTTAGTGGCAACTGCAGCTCAATATAGAGTATAACTTTATATCGGTGTATCTGTCAACACCTGAATCTGAACACTCGTGGGTGTATGTGTGAGCCCACTTGTCTACATAGGTTTTCTCTATAAGAATATTTACTGACGGGTGTGAAGAGCCATAAACATGCCCCCTAGGGTCCGAAACAGACACGGAGGAGATCAGAGCTACAGACATGCTAAGGCCTCCCAGAGCATGGGAACCCTGGGAGGACCACCGGACTCAACCAGAGAGGGGGCCACAGACAAAAAAGAGGGATCTACCTAATCCAAATGAGCCTGCCAACCAGAGCAGCCCCCCAGTGAATTCCAATCTCAACCCCATGAACCCCAGTCTTCATTGATTGCACATTGCACCAGTAAGAGCAGAGTGTGAAGATTCAATTAGCAGGGTAAGAGCACAGTTTTGCTCAAAATATTGAAATGCACACAACATTACGGGTGACATACCAGAGTTCAAAAGAGGACAAATTGCTGGTGCACGTCTTGCTGGCGCATCTGCGACCAAGACAGCAAGTCTTTGTGATGTATCAAGAGCCATGGTATCCAGGGTAATGTCACCATACCACCAAGAAGGACCAACCACATCCAACAGGATTAACTGTGGACGCAAGAGGAAGCTGTCTGAAAGGGATGTTCGGGTGCTAACCCGGATTGTATCCAAAAAACATAAAACCACAGCTGCCCAAATCACGGCAGAATTAAATGTGCACCTCAACTCTCCTGTTTCCACCAGAACTGTCCGTCGGGAGCTCCACAGGGTCAATATACACGGCCGGGCTGCTATAGCCAAACCTTTGGTCACTCATGCCAATGCCAAACGTCGGTTTCAATGGTGCAAGGAGCGCAGATCTTGGGTTGTGGACAATGTGAAACATGTATTGTTCTCTGATGAGTCCACTTTTACTGTTTTCCTCACATCCGAGAGAGTTACGGTGTAGAGAAGCCCCAAAGAAGCGTACCACCCAGACTGTTGCATGCCCAGAGTGAAGCATGGGGGTGGATCAGTGATGGTTTGGGCTGCCATATCATGGCATTCCCTTGGCCCAATACTTGTGCTAGATGGGCGCATCACTGCCAAGGACTACTGAACCATTCTTGAGGACCATGTGCATCCAATGGTTCAAACATTGTATCCTGAAGGCGGTGCCGTGTATCAGGATGATAATGCACCAATACACACAGCAAGACTGGTGAAAGATTGGTTTGATGAACATGAAAGTGAAGTTGAACATCTCCCATGGCCTGCACAGTCACCAGATCTAAATATTATTGAGCCACTTTGGGGTGTTTTGGAGGAGCAAGTCAGGAAACGTTTTCCTCCACCAGTATCACGTAGTGACCTGGCAACTATCCTGCAAGAAGAATGGCTTAAAATCCCTCTGACCACTGTGTAGGACTTGTATATGTCATTCCCAAGATGAATTGATGTTGTATTGGCCGCAAAAGGAGGCCCTACACCATACTAATAAATTATTGTAGTCTAAAACCAGGTGTTTCAGTTTCATTGTCCAACCCCTGTACATCCGTGCGTTGGGAGCTCCACACACAGCCCCTGCTCCAAGCAACCCTGTCGTATCCTGCTGCCCACCCCACAGCTCACTGCAACGGCAAGGCAAGGGCCCCGCGCAACCCCGCCCCAGCTATTCCCCGCGAGAGCAACATAGCAGACACCATCGAGCCCCGTACCCACACCGGATTTTAAGTGGCACAAACTTAAAACCATTGTGGCTCTCTGCACTATTTAACCTTTAGTTGGTGGACACAGCTGCTGCCTCATAAGCGCTGACATAGTTTTCAGATACCTGACTGGAAATACTGTTATTACTGTGAAAAAGAAGTGCCCAGATATGTACAATCTTTTATGTTTTGACCTTTTCTAGGTGCAACATGGGCTGCAGAAAAGAAATACATGCACCCCCAAACACAATTTTTAAAGCACTTGCTAGAGATGAATTCTGGATTGATCACCTTTTTATGTTCTGCACCAATCCACCAGTCTCCTGGTTCAAACATGAAAAAACACGTTTACATCAGCCCTAATGAGAGGATTAAAATAGAGTGGCAAAGACAAACAGATGCAAGGAGTGGCCCACCTGATCTTCCAAAATATTAACAAAAGTGATTCAGGAGCATATCAGTGTTAAGGTGGAGGCAGTATGAGTGATGAAATCCCCACCACTGTCAATGGTGAGTGTTTTCGCTCTGCACATCATAGCTCAGATGCATCAATTCTGTGCGGTTTCATTGCTTCAGCTTTGCACAAATGGGTGAATCTGCACTTGCACACTTCTGCTACTTAATTAAGCTGTAAATGTAAGGCTCATAAATTACAGCTTGCTTTTGTCTTCAGTTGATCTTGAGTTAAGAGAGACAGATAAAAAACATGGATAAGACTAAAGCTTATTGTTGCATCTGACCCAATTTTACACAATAAAAATAGAAAAATCTCTAAACTCTTAGGTTCTTTTTAAGGTTATTTCTATGCAGATTTCCACATAATTATTACACAGCAATTTCATAATTGTTTGCAATTTGTTTGTTTTGAAACCACTGGAAAAACAAGTTTTTTTCTGTTTTTAACTCCTTTCAGGGAGAACGTTTAAAGGCCTTATCCCACCACAATTACCCTCTTTCAATCTTTTGTGTAATTTTGAGAAATGCACACACCACATCCCTGAGAAAGAGCTGCTTGTGTGCATGATTCTGTGCATACTCACTGTTTAAATAGCATGAGAGACTGAATAGATTCCCAGATAATAATGCTAAATGTTAGAAAATGTCATAAAATTTGGACTTCAAACAAGGAATTCAAATATTTTTCCAGAAGATACAGATACTTCGCCACAGTCACATGTTTACACAAAACTCAGCTGCGGGTTAAAAAATGTACTGTATTGTTTAAATGTTTTTATGTCCCATGAATCTTTTCAAATGGCACATAAAAATCTGAAATGTGTGGCATGTTCTGCTGAGCCATTACTTTGTAGAGCCACCACATGCTGCATTTACAGCAGCAGGTCTCTAACAGCTTTGCGCATCTAGAAACCTTTGGTAAACTAAAATGTCCCATGCTGGAAGTTTCTTGACAATTCTGCTGATCCTCTTGAGGAAAGGAGTTCGATCTTTTTCATACTGGATGGACTGTGTCTGTGAACACCCTTTTTCAGGTCTTACTGCAGATTCCCAGTTGGAACAGTTTCTGGACTGTGACTGCGTACTAACTCATAAATATGCTTTGATCCAAACCATTCCAGCTCTGGTTGCATGTTTATGGTTGTTATCCTGCAGGAAGCTGAAACTCCACCCCAGTCTCGAGTGTTTTTCAGCCTCTCACAGGTTGTGTTTCAGGACTGACCAATCATTCCAGTCAGCTCTTATCAGCTTCCCTGTCTGTGTTTAGATAAAACATTACCACAGCATGATACAATCCCCACTCCCTGTGGGGATAGTGTGTTCAGGAAGTTTGCATGTAATTTAAATTGTAAATAAAAATGTCTTTTTGACAGTGATGTGAATTGGCTGTCTTATCTTGCAGAGAACTCACATCCGGACATATTCCAAGTTTATGCATACCGTGTTTGTGGAGTTGTGCCTTTTCTCATTATAGTCATATATATGTGTGTGAAGTCACATCTTGTGATTAAAGGTAAGACTCCAGATCTTTGCCTCCTGATATAAAAATACAGACAGCATGTTGCTTAATAAGATTGGAGAATAGTGATTTATTGAACGTTTTATCCTTCGTGCAGGAAAATGCCAGCAGAGAGTGTCTTCAGGTGCTTCACCTTCCAATCACATCTATGAAAATGATCCTTAGTCTCCATGTTTGAGCTCTGATGCCAATATAAGATCAACAGAAGAGCTTACGTGTCACAGCTGCTTTGTTGTGTCTTGTGGTTCTGAGTGTCGTCTCCAGTGGTTTACTTGTGCATATTAATAATTAACATAAATAATTGTGCTGTTGAAAATACCATAAGCCAAGCTGGAAAGATGTCAACGTGAATGTGAGGCAGGTTTTGTTTAGTGTACAAAGATGCGTGTGACAGAAGATAGGTAATAGTTATGTTTCCTGTACAGGTAACACATTTGCACACATCCTGTACAAAACTTTCGAAAGTTTATGGCTAGACTAGAATACAAAGAGCAGAGTGTTGTCATCTTCCTTTTACTTTATTCATGTTTCAATAAGTCTTTTTGTTTTCTCACACGAGATCATGTAGGTCTGAATTTTTCCACTTCATAATAAACGCCTTCATTTAAACACTGTATTTTGTGTTTTCTTGTGTTATCGTTGTCTGATTTATTTATGTGTGACATACACACAAAAATCAAAGAATAAAGAAGCGGGCAAACATTTTTTCCTCACCACTGTGTACAACATGGCACAGTGAAGGCAATTATGAATAAATGGACAATATATGGGACAACAGTGACATTATCAAAGCAGGTAAATATGGCAAAACGCATACATAAGCAAGGCAGAAACTGGTCAGGGAGGCTGCCAAGAGGCCAACAGCAACACTGACGGCTCTCCATAACACCATGTCATGGCCTGATGAAACCAAACTTAACGTTTGAGCCACAGAACCATAGATGTGTTTGGCATACCTGTCATCAAGGCAAATCCGTACCCACGGCTAAACACGGCAGTGGCAGAATCATGTTGTGGGGTTACTTTTCTCCAGATGGAAACTGCGGGGGGAAATTATAAGTAGTTCCATTTATTTTGACCCAAAATCTTCAGTTGTCTCCTAAATACGTGAAGATAGAGAGTGATGAAACGTTGCTATAAAGTTTAAGAGAGTGAATGCTCATCCAACCAGGCTGTTGTAGTTTTTTCAATATTTTTACTCTTCACAGACTTGGTTGTTTTCATCTGAACAACCCCCATTACATTAGAGGTAATTTTCTAACACTAGATACATATTTCACCAAGGGTGCTTTTGTCAGGTTTAGTGGACTGTTTGCAGGATCAATATGCAGACACGAACTCAACGCATGTTGAAAAGCAGGACTTTAATGATAATAAAAAAGATAAACTTACAGAATTGAGACATAAGGAGTATGGAGGGAAACAAGAGGGAGCGAAGAACAGTGGGAATCAGAGAGAATAAATACTGTGGGCAATATGGAGAAAGGTATATAGTGCAGGTGAGAGCAATCAGGTGATAGAAGCAAAGAAAACTCAGAGGAAAAAACTCTAACAGAGATCTTCTAGAAATAGTCCTAAATGAACAAAGAACACCAGAATATACAGGTCCTTCTCAAAATATTAGCATATTGTGATAAAGTTCATTATTTTCCATAATGTAATGATGAAAATTTAACATTCATATATTTTAGATTAATTGCACACTAACTGAAATATTTCAGGTCTTTTATTGTCTTAATACGGATGATTTTGGCATACAGCTCATGAAAACCCAAAATTCCTATCTCACAAAATTAGCATATTTCATCCGACCAATAAAAGAAAAGTGTTTTTAATACAAAAAACGTCAACCTTCAAATAATCATGTACAGTTATGCACTCAATACTTGGTCGGGAATCCTTTTGCAGAAATGACTGCAACAATGCGGCGTGGCATGGAGGCAATCAGCCTGTGGCACTGCTGAGGTCTTATGGAGGCCCAGGATGCTTCGATAGCGGCTTTTAGCTCATCCAGAGTGTTGGGTCTTGAGTCTCTCAACGTTCTCTTCACAATATCCAACAGATTCTCTATGGGGTTCAGATCAGGAGAGTTGGCAGGCCAATTGAGCACAGTGATACCATGGTCAGTAAACCATTTACCAGTGGTTTTGGCACTGTGAGCAGGTGCCAGGTCGTGCTGAAAAATGAAATCTTCATCTCCATAAAGCTTTTCAGCAGATGGAAGCATAAAGTGCTCCAAAATCTCCTGATAGCTAGCTGCATTGACCCTGCCCTTGATAAAACACAGTGGACCAACAACAGCAGCTGACACGACACCCCAGACCATCACTGACTGTGGGTACTTGACACTGGACTTCTGGCATTTTGGCATTTCCTTCTCCCCAGTCTTCCTCCAGACTCTGGCACCTTGATTTCCGAATGACATGCAGAATTTGCTTTCATTCGAAAAAAGTACTTTGAACCACTGAGCAACAGTCCAGTGCTGCTTCTCTGTAGCCCAGGTCTGGGGAATGCGGCACCTGTAGCCCATTTCCTGCACACGCCTGTGCACGGTGGCTCTGGATGTTTCTACTCCAGACTCAGTCCACTGCTTCCGCAGGTCCCCCAAGGTCTGGAATCGGCCCTTCTCCACAATCTTCCTCAGGGTCCGGTCACCTCTTATCGTTGTGCAGCGTTTTCTGCCACACTTTTTCCTTCCCACAGACTTCCCACTGAGGTGCCTTGATACAGCACTCTGGGAACAGCCTATTTATTCAGAAATTTCTTTCTGTGTCTTACCCTCTTGCTTGAGGGTGTCAATAGTGGCCTTCTGGACAGCAGTCAGGTCGGCAGTCTTACCCATGATTGGGGTTTTGAGTGATGAACCAGGCTGGGAGTTTTAAAGGCCTCAGGAATCTTTTGCAGGTGTTTAGAGTTAACTCGTTGATTCAGATGATTAGGTTCATAGCTCGTTTAGAGACCCTTTTAATGATATGCTAATTTTGTGAGATAGGAATTTTGGGTTTTCATGAGCTGTATGCCAAAATCATCCGTATTAAGACAATAAAAGACCTGAAATATTTCAGTTAGTGTGCAATGAATCTAAAATATATGAATGTTAAATTTTCATCATGACATTATGGAAAATAATGAACTTTATCACAATATGCTAATATTTTGAGAAGGACCTGTACTAAGAAACAAACACACAAATGGATGGCAACAACTGAAGAACATAAACAACAGGAAAAATAAGAAATCAGACACAAAAAAACTCTCCAAAAACTAAACACCTAAGGGTGATTACAGTTTTAGGTTCACCGTATGGCTAAAACTCTCCAAAACACACCTAACGAGGCTGAATAAAGTGGTGAGGAGTACATCAACGTCTATTAGCATTTGTAGGAAGAGCTATGCTGAAAACACCTAACAAAGACCCCCTTAATCACATACAGGAAGTAAGTCAACCACTTCTGGTGCCTTGTAAATTTCAGAACACACCCAAGCTTTGCTAAACCGGATTGTCTCAGTTGCCCAACATACAATTTTACTGTCGAAGGTCCTTTTTCTGTCCCTGTCGTTATTCTGAATTTTGATGTTAACTAAGCTGTTCAACACCGTGTTATTAGAACATCTAAGAAGACTGCTACTCATAACAGGATTTTGTGTCTATGTTATCTGATGATAGAGTTTTCCAAACAACGCAGCCTTAAAATGTAAACTTTGGTCCTAATAAATAAAAGTAAAAATGTGGAACTGCAATAAAAAAAATATGTTGCATAAAATCAGGAGGGGGGCCATTTATTTGCAGTCATCAGCAAATATAATAAAGTATGTTTTTCAATAAATTGAAGCAAAACATTCAGTCGTGCAAACATTATTCTTTTTCATGTTCTGAAACTTGTAAATCAAACAGTGCTGCATGGTTTCTGCAAGGGGAACCTGAACTTAAGGGATGCAGCTGCATCATAATAGTTACCGGCTCTTTACTCTGGGACTACGTTTATTCTGACCTCTAAGATCATAAGTTTCTTGCAAAAGTAATACAATAAAAAACAAATATGTCCTTTGAGTGAGTTACTTAGTTGCTTCTGCAGTGAACTCAATCTCTTTCAGCTCTAAAAAATAAATTTCAGTCTCAGATATTTCTTCTGTTTCTGCTTTTTAGTCACACAGTGAATGTTTCACATCATCAAACACATTTTAAGAACAGAACAGAGCAAACATGGAGCCACATTCAACAAATTAGAATATTATTGAAAAGTTCATTTATTTCAGTAACTCGGTTCACAAAGTGAAACCCATTATATAGATAAATTAAACATAGATGGAAGTTTTCTATAATTATAAACCTGTAACCCCTATGAACTGTAAGAGACAATATGGGATTGTGGGTCGGGTTTGATGCAGTATAAAGCAAAGACAAGCTGCAGATGTGTCCACACAGAAAGAAGACATTGTATCGTCTTCCAATGTTCGTCTAATCTAAGAAATTAGTTAATCAGCAGAATCTGATGCAGATCATAACAAGCTGAGGATGGTGAACAACCGCTTGGTTGGTATTTATAGTCCTGAATAATGTTGTGCAGCATGCAAGAAGATCCCAATACAGAGATAGGTCAGGGATGCTAGCAGTAAACCACATTCCTAAAAAGGGTTGGATATTCAAGCTTTTTATGTTTTAACAAGTTATAAAAAAATATCAAAACAATCTCTCTCTGATTATTTTGAAATTTAACAAACAGAAACAATTTTGGTCATCCTAATTTGAAACGTTTAGTCTGATTTACTAACAGACACTGTTGTACTGTGAATGTAAACTGCTGGGCTCAGCTGTAAGTCACATTACACCTTTTACAAAAGGCTGAGCTTTAACAGGGTGTTTTACATGTTTAATATTCACAGCAGAACTGAAACAGTTTGAACCTATGTATAAAGCATCAATATTCTTTGTGCCATTTGCCGGTCTTACTTACTAACAATCTACAACCGTGGAAACAGACATTTCTCTTCCTGTATACACTACATTAAGTCTATTAGCATTTACAGGAGGATTTGTAGTGAAAACATCGACCAAAGACCCCATAATAGCAAACAGGAAGTAAACCCACCATGTCAGTTGTGCTGTACAACTCAGAACCTATAGAAGCCATACAGAAGAAGACGCTTTGTCAGGTTGCCAACATGATCTCTTACAGCTCTAAAGTCCTTTTTTATGTCCTGATCTCAGCCTACTTACTCTAGATGCTGATGGTAAGTTACCTTAACAACTAAACTAAGATGTGATAGACTGCTTGGATTTTTTATTTTTTTTTGTTTAAATACCTACGAAATATAGGAAGACACTAAATAATGTCTCATTTCTTTAGCACTGCTAAAGGTAATATCAAAGAGTTTAAAACATACCAAACGTTTTGCACATCACACAGAGCTTTTTACGGTTCCGCAGTTAAATAGACAATGCAAAGACCGAACAACACAGCCTTGAAATTTAAAAATTTAAAATGAAATACCAAGACATGAAGCTGGATGGCAGATCTTTGATGTTGCAAAATGGAACTAATAATTTATAAGCTTATTACATATTTCTAACAGTTGCATTAAGAGATATTTTACATAAAACTGTTGCCACTCTGTTTCCTGTCTTGCCCTATACGCCGGTGTGTTAGCAGGGTCTAAACACGAGGGCCGCTTACGTTCCGATCTGTGTATTAAGTTCAACTGTTAGGGATACACATTGTCAAACTATGATGATACCAAGTAAGGTACTTGGGGATTGTGAATACTTGAAGTGAGGTGAGACTACTTGATTAGATGCCAAAACAGCCAGATGCAGACAGCGAGACAGAAGTCAGACACCAACTGAGAAGCGTTTACTTTGACACAGGCTCTGATCCTCATGCATCAACAAACTATCTTAATGACAATAACAAAATGGTCTAAGCAGCAGCAGGGATCAAAGTTCACCAATCATTGTCATTTTGTTTTTTGTCATCCATTGTATAAAACATCCCTGTGTAAACGGTGCAGTTTTTTTTCTTTTTTTGAGTTGTGTTTATTTCCGTTTTTGAAAGCAGAGGAGACCATATATTTATTTTCTAATAAGCTGCTTCCCTCAAGCAAGCCCCTATAACATGGAGACAAATACATGTACAGTATATTTAACAAAATGCGGTCCAATAAAAAACATTAGAGTGTCAAACAACAAAATGTGCTCACTTCTCCCTAAGTGCACAATGGAAAGAGAGGGAACTTTGGCAGGACCATATCTTGTATATACAGGTCCTTCTCAAAATATTAGCATATTGTGATAAAGTTCATTATTTTCCATAATGTCATGATGAAAATTGAACATTCATATATTTTAGATTCATTGCACACTAACTGAAATATTTCAGGTCTTTTATTGTATTAATACGGATGATTTTGGCATACAGCTCATGAAAACCCAAAATTCCTATCTCACAAAATTAGCATATCATTAAAAGGGTCTCTAAACGAGCTATGAACCTAATCATCTGAATCAACGAGTTAACTCTAAACACCTGCAAAAGATTCCTGAGGCCTTTAAAACTCCCAGCCTGGTTCATCACTCAAAACCCCAATCATGGGTAAGACTGCCGACCTGACTGCTGTCCAGAAGGCCACTATTGACACCCTCAAGCAAGAGGGTAAGACACAGAAAGAAATTTCTGAACGAATAGGCTGTTCCCAGAGTGCTGTATCAAGACACCTCAGTGGGAAGTCTGTGGGAAGGAAAACGTGTGGCAGAAAACGCTGCACAACAAGAAGAGGTGACCGGACCCTGAGGAAGATTGTGGAGAAGGGCCGATTCCAGACCTTGGGGGACCTGCGGAAGCAGTGGACTGAGTCTGGAGTAGAAACATCCAGAGCCACCGTGCACAGGCGTGTGCAGGAAATGGGCTACAGGTGCCGCATTCCCCAGACCTGGGCTACAGAGAAGCAGCACTGGACTGTTGCTCAGTGGTCCAAAGTACTTTTTTCAGATGAAAGCAAATTCTGCATGTCATTCGGAAATCAAGGTGCCAGAGTCTGGAGGAAGACTGGGGAGAAGGAAATGCCAAAATACCAGAAGTCCAGTGTCAAGTACCCACAGTCAGTGATGGTCTGGGGTGCCGTGTCAGCTGCTGGTGTTGGTCCACTGTGTTTTATCAAGGGCAGGGTCAATGCAGCTAGCTATCAGGAGATTTTGGAGCACTTCATGCTTCCATCTGCTGAAAACCTTTATGGAGATGAAGTTTTCATTTTTCAGCACGACCTGGCACCTGCTCACAGTGCCAAAACCACTGGTAAATGGTTTACTGACCATGGTATCACTGTGCTCAATTGGCCTGCCAACTCTCCTGACCTGAACCCCATAGAGAATCTGTAGGATATTGTGAAGAGAACGTTGAGAGACTCAAGACCCAACACTCTGGATGAGCTAAAGGCCGCTATCGAAGCATCCTGGGCCTCCATAAGACCTCAGCAGTGCCACAGGCTGATTGCCTCCATGCCACGCCGCATTGAAGCAGTCATTTCTGCCAAAGGATTCCCGACCAAGTATTGAGTGCATAACTGTACATGATTATTTGAAGGTTGATGTTTTTTGTATTAAAAACACTTTTCTTTTATTGGTCGGATGAAATATGCTAATTTTGTGAGATAGTAATTTTGGGTTTTCATGAGCTGTATGCCACAATCATCCGTATTAAGACAATAAAAGACCTGAAATATTTCAGTTAGTGTGCAATGAATCTAAAATATATTAATGTTAAATTTTCATCATGACATTATGGAAAATAATGAACTTTATCACAATATGCTAATATTTTGAGAAGGACCTGTAGTTATAGTGTTCACTCAAACAAGAACCCTAGGTACACAAACTAACTAAAGTTCCACAAGGGACAGTCTGGAAGACCAGTCCTGCCATAATTAAGAATAAATAAATAAATGACTAGAAATATCAATTAGTGCACCATTAAATGCAAAGAAATTGTAAAAAGAAGGCATATATTCAGTAATTGATCAATTAATCAGATATAAATATATACATTTCTATTTTAATTCACAATTTCTATTCAAACCACTAGTTTTCAAATCATATATTTTTTCTTGAACTCTACATTTATCTTCTGTTTATTTAATACAAGTTAATTTTCAGTTTTATTTTTCCTCTTTTATTTTTTTTCATATTTATTACCACCCAAATATATTTGAAGCATTTTTTTTCTCAAAAATATATTCTTTTTCAAATTATTTTACTGTCCTTTTATGTCTTAAGCACTGATATATTTCCCCCTCTAATAAATGCCTGAATTTTTTACCCAACGGATTTCCCTGAGCCCATTTATTTCCCCTTCTTTTTTACATGCCTTCATTGCTGTATTGTCTTCCTCCTCAACATGAAGCTGGTAATATAAATACATAAGGGGTGGGACTGAGACGTTCTTCGGACCAGCGTCCCCGCCTCAGCTACTCTCCTACTGGCTGAGGTCAGCCCTCTTACAAAAAAGCTGCTGAGCCTCATTATGGCTGCCTAGATTTGAAAAGGAGCTAGCAGAAATGGCTAATTTCTGTCATGTTTCTGCCAAACAAGTTAGGAGGGTTGTCAATTTGGTGGCATAGTCGGAATAGTTTACTGGGTACTATTGATTCTAACAAAGAGAATCCTTTAGTTTCAAAATAAAAGCATGACTCAATGACGGACTTTTTTCAAATGATTTGAAAATTTGTGATTTAAATAAGAATAGTGGATTAAAATAGAAATATATATATATGTATGTCTGAATAATTGATCAATTGTTGAATATATCCCTTCTTTTTATTATTTTGTTACTTTTAATGGTGCATTAATTTATATTTCTAGCTACCTTTTGGTCCAGTAATTATTTTATGGAGTCATTTATTTATTTCTGTATATATTCTTAATTATGGCAGGACTGGTACTCCATAGTACAGTAGCTCACAATGATCAGGTGTAATAAATAAAACCCCCAAAATGCATAAGCAATTTATGTGTAATTACAATAACATGAACAACTCCAGTTACATATGCACTGAAGGATTGGGGCTCTTTCTCTGGAATACTGTGTGCACCCTAGAGTTTACAGTGAGTTGAACAGAGAGGAAATCCTTGTGCAACAGAACCTTGAGTCCACAATAAATTCTCAACACAGGGTAGCAGTTTTGTGGTCTGTTCTGACATAAACAAACACGCAGAGATTTTTCAACTTAACATTTAATAATGTCGTAAAAAACATCACCCAGGTGTGTAATCTTTTATGTCTGGTTTCTTCCTGCTGCAGATGAGAACTGCATAACAGAAGTGCAAGTGCGACGAAACACAGTTTATGAAGTGTTTTCTGGACAAGAGTTAAGGATTAACTGCCCAGTTGTGCTCTGCAACAATTTACCGCCAACAGTCAACTGGTATAAAATTGAGGAGAAACGTGTCCGTGTCCATCTCAACGGCATCACTCACCTTAAAATAGGGTGGGAGATGGAGAACCAACTGAAAGGAAATTCCTACCTTATTTTCCAAAAGATTCTCAGAAGCGACTCCGGAGGATATCGATGTGAAAGTGGAGGCAGCGTGAGCCATGCCATTAACATCATTGTTAATGGTGAGTAGTTGGTGAAGATATAAGGGGATAAAGACAGTAAACTCAATGTTGTTTCATCACTAAAACCATGACTATGAATGTATGAATATACTCCAAAATGTGCAATTGCACGCATCTTGCCAGATTTTTAGCTGTGAGTATTTATAGTTTTTAAGTCTTAATTGGGTTCTACAACTCATCGGATCTGATAGGAAGCACAGACGTCTCCATGGATTATAGTTTAATTTATTTTTTAAAACAATGTTGGAATCTGAAAACTATTTTTGTCTTTTCAAAATGAGATCAATGGGTTTTCAAGCTGCTCTTAAAAAGGATACGGAAGATGCTGCAAACTCTTTTTAAAGCCTTTATGATTGGATGTGTTACTCGACAGCACAGCAGTTTGTTTATTTTTATATTTTTTAATGTTGCAACCTTCATCATAAAAATGTAACATACTTTTCAGACATTACTAACACCACAACAACAGCAAGTTTTCAGCTGTGGACAAGTTCGACCTCAGGTTAGAACTTCAACTTCCTGATGCTCTTCTGCAAACCTTACCTGGTTTATATTTTCAATTAAAGACATCACTAACCAGCAAATGTTTCTCTGATGCTGATTTAAATGTCTTTTTTTCTCTTGCAGAAGGTGTTGCAGCTCAGGACATATGCAAATGGCCTTATATGTACCGTGTTTTTGGATTTGGGGCCTTTTTCATTACAGTGATTTCCATATTTGTTATATCACAGACAGCACTTAAAGGTGAGACTTTATGTTTACTTACTAACATAAAAGTTAAAACTGATATGATTACTATTTTTCACTAAAGCAGAAGAGTTAACAGCAAAATGTTTATTATGATTTTGGGAGCAGTAACTGATGCATCTTTACATCCACTTGCAGGAAGAAGCAGGAAGACAGCTGATCCCCAGTCTTCTGATCCAATCCAAGAAAATGTCCAGGTCTGATGCCGATGTGCTAAGATCAATTAATTATATCAGTGGTATTGTAGAATATACAGGATTTTTATTCCTCATGAGCTGCTGAGTTTTGCTATTGCAACCTATCTTACCTTTAATAGAAATATATTAGATGGAAACTTAAATGTAAACTTGCTTTTGCGTATTTTCTGTATGAAGGTAAAACTATGGCCACTGCAGGAAAAAAGTGAAATAAAGTACCTTGTGTTAAAAGTTCAACCTGTTGGACATGCAAAGCTCACATTATTGGTCATTTCATTACACATAGACTAACGATACAAACCTGAAGCTATTTATTTATTTTATGTGGTGCAGTAGTCACTAAAGTAAACAGCACTCTGTTATTTCTCCACCATATGAACCTGAATTCTGATGACGCAGCAGCACCATAAAAATTACCAACACCTTACTCTGTGATCAGGTATGGAGTGATGTTCTGACTGGTAAATCTGTAGCAAAAGATCATCCTCTATTGTTATGTTCCTGCTGCTGAAGAAGACTGTAAAACAACCTGCAGTCTGGTTGTTTTGACTTGGTCCAACGTAAAGTAATTTCACTAAAATATACTTTGAGTGAGTTAGCATGTTTGAAAGGCAGGTGGAAACCGACATGCAAAAACCTCTGCAGTCATTGTGGCGTGAAGAAGACAGAGGTACAATGACAGAAGACAGAGAGTGAGAGCCTTCTGTGTTCATGTTAACAGGACTGTCAGAAATAAAAATAGTAGAGATATCATCTATCCAGAAATGCCATTTTGCAGCTGAAACATTATAATTCTAGCGCACCATCACTTTATGGGACATTTTATTATTACTATTATCTCCAGCTCCATGACTTCAAACTTCATCTTTATATTATGGCCACTTTGCTCTCCCAAACTGTCCATGATGACATTTAGAAGCACATGCAAACTTCTCATTTAAATAGAGCGGTCTGTACAACTTTGAACATCTTAGCTAATTCCCTGCAACACACCCACTAACTGCATGTACAATTTAGCTGCCGTTATGGAGGATCTAAATATACCAGGCCCTAAGTCTATTAGCAGTTACAAGAGGAGTGCCTTAGTTGCTTCTGCAGTGAACTCAGTCTCTTTCAGTTCTAAAAAATTAATTTCAGTCTCAGATATTTCTTCTGTTTCTGCTTTTTAGTCACACTTACAGTGAATGTTTCACATCATCAAACACATTTTAAGAACAGAACAGAGCAAATATGCAGCCACATTCAACAAATTAGAATATTATTGAAAAGTTCATTTATTTCAGGAACTCGGTTCACAAAGTGAAACCTATTATATAGATAAATTAAACATAGATGGAAGTTTTCTATAATTATAAACCTGTAACCCCTATGAACTGTAAGAGACAATATGGGATTGTGGGTCGAGTTTGATGCAGTATAAAGCAAAGACAAGCTGCAGATGTTCAGTCCCTGTGTCCACACAGAAAGAAGACATTGTATCGTCTTTCAATGTCCGTCTAATCTAAGAAATGAGTTAATCAGCAGAATCTGATGCAGATCATAACAAGCTGAGGATGGTTGGATCTGTGGTGAACACATCTAGACAAAGACACCATAATAATAAACAGGAAGTAAACCAGCCACATCTGTTGTGCTGTACAACTGAGAACTTATAGAAGCTATGCAGAAGAAGACGCTTCACCAGGTTGACAACACGATCTCTTAAGCTCTAAAGTCCTGTTTTATGCCCTGATCTCAGCTGTACTCTTCCTTCCTCTGGATGCTGATTGTAAGTTACCTTCACTGCTAGACTAAGATGTGATAGACTATATGGGTCGATCATGAAGATTGAGTGTAAATGTGATTTTTTCTTTTTCAATTTAAATACCTACGAAATAAAGAGAGGCACTAAATAACGACTAATTTCTTTAGCACAGCTAAGATAATATCAGAGGCTTTAAAACATACCAAAGATTTTCCACATCACACACAGCGCTTTACAGTTCTGCAGTTAAATAGACGATGCAAAGCAGCCTTGAAACTTTACATTTTAAAATTAGACATGAAGCTGGATGGCAGATCTTTGATGCTATGTTGCAAAACTGAACTAATAATTCATATTTTTGTTACATATTTATATTTATACAATTTGCATTAAGAGATATTTTACATAAAGCTACTGTCACTCTGTTCCCTGTCTTGCCTTAAACAGTAGTGTGTTAGGTGTGTCCAAACATGAGGAAATGAACAGCATTGTTTGAAGCTCTTATGTTCTGATGCGTTTATTATGATCATTTGTTAGGGATACACAGAGTCAAACTGTGACAGTTACTCGTGTCGAGACGTCATCATCTTCATGTAATTTAATTTTTTTTATAATAAAGAATCGAATGACCATCTGGGACTGAAATTTCAATGCTCTAAGAGTGCCCCATTGTGGTCAGATAATTAAAACCCAAGGTAATCATAAAGCAAGTTATGCCATGATTTTTAGTTTCAAGCATCCAGGATCCTGATGTGAGAGATGCGCCTGCGTAGCACACCATTAGATTAAATAATGTAGTTATTATTGGATAAGTGCTGTAGTATTTGCGCTGTAAATTCTGTAGCAGTGGCTCACATGTGTGTTTTAAATAATCCATGAAAATGATGGTGCTCATGTGGCAGAATCTTTATTTCATATAGCCAAAACACTTTGAGGTAGCGTGGCTTAGTTAGTGATCCATATATTTCTGCTGCAGAGTTAAATTTAAAGCAGCCGTACATATCCATGCATCATGCATACATATCTGGTCATACGATGATAATTCTGTTCTCTGCTACAGGGGCGACTCATGTTGCAAACAACAGTAACAACAGTAACAACAGTTAAAAATTGCCCAATGGCAAAAGTAAGGAAAGTTTTTATTGGTATCCTCCTTTATACGAATCTATTGCTTGCTTCATGCTTTCCTACAACCATTTTGTACTGTAAGCAAACCATTTCATAACAATATACATTGTACATAAGTATTTTCATAGTTTATGGTGATAAATACTCATATAAATGCTAAAATCTTACATATACTTTAATTCAACCGTACATTATTTTCTGAAAACATTGTACTAAAGTAATTATTTTGGAGGAAATGTTGGTCATGCCATCAACATCAAAGTTAATGGTGAGTGATTTTCTAGTTTTCTCATCTCTAATAATGCTACGAGTAATTTTTGACCGAAGCAGTCTTACATATGCATGAATACATCAAGCATACATATTGAGATGACAATATATCAATGTGAAAATGGAGGCACTGTGAGCCATGCCATTAACATCACTGTTATTGATAGGTAGTTGGTGCATATATCAGGGATCAGAGGCAGTAAACTAAATTACTAAATCACTAAAACCGTAAGTATGCATAAACTCCAAAGATTACAGTAGCACACTTTTATTTCCAAATCTTTAACTGTGAGTATTTATAGTTATAAATCTTAATAAATTGGGTTCTACAACTCATCAGATCTGGTAGGAAGCCCCTCGGATTATCGTTAAATTGATTTATAACAGTGCTGGAAACTGAATACTTTTGTTTTTACGTTTTATGGTTGGATGTGTTTCTCGACAGCACAACAAAGTTATTTTACCAATTATTAATGTTTCAACCTTAGTTATATAAATTAACATGTTTTACAGGAAATACTGAGACCACAACAACGGCAGGTTTTCAGCTGTGGACAAGTTCAACCTCAGGTTAGAAACTTCTACTTTCTGCTGCTGTTCTGCAAATCTTATCTGGTTTATATTTTCTCTGAAAGTTGTCCTGATCCAACAAATGTTTCTCTGATGCTGATTTATATGTCCTCTTTTCTCTTGCAGAGAGCGCCGTGGCTCAGGACTTTTTTTGGCCTTATATGTACCGTGTTTTTGGAATCGGGGCTTTTTTCATTGCAGTGATAACCATATGTGTTATATCACAGACAGCACTTAAAGGTGAGACTTTATGATGTTTAATCACTAACATATAAAAGTTAAAACTGTTAAAATTAATATATTCCACTAATGAAGAATAATTATGAATGTTATTATTAAATGCTATTGAATGGTTATTAAACGTTATCATGATTTTGGAAGCAGTAACTGATGCAAATTTATATCAATTTTGCAGGAAGATGCAGGAAGAAAGCTGATCCCCAGTCTTCTGATCAAATCTATGAAAATGTTAATCTCTGATGCCGATGTGCTAAGATTAATTAATAATATCAGTGCTATTGCAATATTGCCATTGCAACCTATCTTACCTTTAATAGAAACACATTAGCTGAAAAATTAAATGTAAATTTATTTTTCTGTTAATTCTGCATGAAAATAAAATGTGGCTGCTGCAGGGAAAAAAGTGCTCTGTGATTTCTGCACCATGTGAACCTGAATTCTGCAGATGCAACGTCACAGTAAAACCTACCAGCACCTTACACTGTGATCAGGTATGAACTGTTAAATCTGTAGCAAAAGATCAGCCTCTGTTGTCATGTTCCTGCTGCTGAAGAAGACTGTAAAACGACCTGCAGTCAAGTTAACTTACTTGATTAAAATATACTTTGAGTGAGTTAGCATGTTTGAAAGGCAGGTGGAAACCGACATGCAAAAACCTCTGCAGTCATTGTGGCGTGAAGAAGACAGAGGTACAATGACAGAATACAGAGAGTGAGAGCCTTCTGTGTTCATGTTAACAAGACTGTCAGAAATAAAAATAGTAGAGATATCATCTCTCCAGGAATGCCATATTGCAGCTGAAAAATTATAATTCTAGCGCACCATCACTTTATGGGACATTTTATTATTACTATTATCTCCAGCTCCATGACATTAAACTTCATCTTTATATTACGGCCACTTTGCCCTCCCAAACTGTCCATGATGACATTTAGAAGCACATGCAAACTTCTCATTTAAATAGAGCGGTCTGTACCACTTTGAACTTGTTATTTGCCCAAGCAATCTTAGCTAATTCCCTGCAACACACCCACTAACTGCATGTACAATTTAGCTGCCGTTATGTAGGATCTAAATATACCAGGCCCTAAGTCTATTAGCAGTTACAGGAAGATCTGTGGTGAAGACATCTAGACAAAGACCCCATAATAGTAAACAGGAAGTAAACCAGCCACATCTGTTGTGCTGTACAACTGAGAACTTATAGAAGCTATACAGAAGAAGACGCTTCACCAGGTTGACAACATGATCTCTTACAGCTCTAAAGTCCTGTTTTATGCCCTGATCTCAGCTGTACTCTTCCTTCCTCTGGATGCTGATTGTAAGTTACCTTCACTGCTAGACTAAGATGTGATAGACTATATGGGTCCGTCATGAAGATTGAGTGTAAATGCGTAACTGTGACAATTACTCGTGTCGAGATGTCATCATCTTCATGTAATTTGTTTTTTATAATGAAGGATCAACTGACCATCTGGGACTGAAATTTCAATGCTCTAAGAGTGCCCCATTGTGGTCAGATAATTAAAACCCAAGTTAATCATAAAGCAAGTTATGCCATGATTTTTAGTTTCAAGCATCCAGGATCCTGATGTGAGAGAAGCGCCTGCGTAGCACACCATTAGATTAAATAATGTAGTTATTATTGGATAAGTGCTGTAGTATTTGCGCTGTAAATTCTGTAGCAGTGGCTCACATGTGTGTTTTAAATAATCCATGAAAATGATGGTGCTCATGTGGCAGAATCTTTATTTCATATAGCCAAAACACTTTGAGGTAGCGTGGCTTAGTTAGTGATCCATATATTTCTGCTGCAGAGTTAAATTTAAAGCAGCCGTACATATCCATGCATCATGCATACATATCTGGTCATACGATGATAATTCTGTTCTCTGCTACAGGGGCGACTCATGTTGCAAACAACAGTAACAACAGTAACAACAGTTAAAAATTGCCCAATGGCAAAAGTAAGGAAAGTTTATATTGGTATCCTCCTTTATACGTATCTATTGCTTGCTTCATGCTTTCCTACATCCATTTTGTACTGTAAGCAAACCATTTCATAACAATATACATTGTACATAAGTATTTTCATAGTTTATGGTGATAAATACTCGTATAAATGCTAAAATCTTACATATACTTTAATTCAACCGTACATTATTTTCTGAAAACATTGTACTAAAGTAATTATTTTGGAGGAAATGTTGGTCATGCCATCAACATCAAAGTTAATGGTGAGTGATTTTCTAGTTTTCTCATCTCTAATAATGCTACGAGTAATTTTTGACCGAAGCAGTCTTACATATGCATGAATACATCAAGCATACATATTGAGATGACAATATATCAATGTGAAAATGGAGGCACTGTGAGCCATGCCATTAACATCACTGTTATTGATAGGTAGTTGGTGCATATATCAGGGATCAGAGGCAGTAAACTAAATTACTAAATCACTAAAACCGTAAGTATGCATAAACTCCAAAGATTACAGTAGCACACTTTTATTTCCAAATCTTTAACTGTGAGTATTTATAGTTATAAATCTTAATAAATTGGGTTCTACAACTCATCAGATCTGGTAGGAAGCACAGACGCCCCCTCGGATTATCGTTAAATTGATTTATAACAGTGCTGGAAACTGAATACTTTTGTTTTTACGTTTTATGGTTGGATGTGTTTCTCGACAGCACAACAAAGTTATTTTACCAATTATTAATGTTTCAACCTTAGTTATATAAATTAACATGTTTTACAGGAAATACTGAGACCACAACAACGGCAGGTTTTCAGCTGTGGACAAGTTCAACCTCAGGTTAGAAACTTCTACTTTCTGCTGCTGTTCTGCAAATCTTATCTGGTTTATATTTTCTCTGAAAGTTGTCCTGATCCAACAAATGTTTCTCTGATGCTGATTTATATGTCCTCTTTTCTCTTGCAGAGAGCGCCGTGGCTCAGGACTTTTTTTGGCCTTATATGTACCGTGTTTTTGGAATCGGGGCTTTTTTCATTGCAGTGATAACCATATGTGTTATATCACAGACAGCACTTAAAGGTGAGACTTTATGATGTTTAATCACTAACATATAAAAGTTAAAACTGTTAAAATTACTATATTCCACTAATGAAGAATAATTATGAATGTTATTATTAAATGCTATTGAATGGTTATTAAACGTTATCATGATTTTGGAAGCAGTAACTGATGCAAATTTATATCAATTTTGCAGGAAGATGCAGGAAGAAAGCTGATCCCCAGTCTTCTGATCAAATCTATGAAAATGTTAATCTCTGATGCCGATGTGCTAAGATTAATTAATAATATCAGTGCTATTGCAATATTGCCATTGCAACCTATCTTACCTTTAATAGAAACACATTAGCTGAAAAATTAAATGTAAATTTATTTTTCTGTTAATTCTGCATGAAAATAAAATGTGGCTGCTGCAGGGAAAAAAGTGCTCTGTGATTTCTGCACCATGTGAACCTGAATTCTGCAGATGCAACGTCACAGTAAAACCTACCAGCACCTTACACTGTGATCAGGTATGAACTGTTAAATCTGTAGCAAAAGATCAGCCTCTGTTGTCATGTTCCTGCTGCTGAAGAAGACTGTAAAACGACCTGCAGTCAAGTTAACTTACTTGATTAAAATATACTTTGAGTAAGTTAGCATGTTTGAAAGGCAGGTGGAAACCGACATGCAAAAACCTCTGCAGTCATTGTGACGTGAAGAAGACAGAGGTACAATGACAGAAGACAGAGAGTGAGAGCCTTCTGTGTTCATGTTAACAAGACTGTCAGAAATAAAAATAGTAGAGATATCATCTATCCAGAAATGCCATATTGCAGCTGAAACATTATAATTCTAGCGCACCATCACTTTATGGGACATTTTATAATTACTATTATCTCCAGCTCCATGACTTCAAACTTCATCTTTATATTATGGCCACTTTGCTCTCCCAAACTGTCCATGATGACATTTAGAAGCACATGCAAACTTCTCATTCAAATAGAGCGGTCTGTACCACTTTGAACTTGTTATTTGCCCAAGCAATCTTAGCTAATTCCCTGCAACACACCCACTAACTGCATGTACAATTTAGCTGCCGTTATGTAGGATCTAAATATACCAGGCCCTAAGTCTATTAGCAGTTACAGGAAGATCTGTGGTGAAGACATCTAGACAAAGACCCCATAATAGTAAACAGGAAGTAAACCAGCCACATCTGTTGTGCTGTACAACTGAGAACTTATAGAAGCTATACAAAAGAAGACGCTTCACCAGGTTGACAACATGATCTCTTACAGCTCTAAAGTCCTGCTTTATGCCCTGATCTCAGCTGTACTCTTCCTTCCTCTGGATGCTGATTGTAAGTTACCTTCACTGCTAGACTAAGATGTGCTAGATTGTATGGGTCCGTCATGAAGATTGAGTGTAAATGTGATTTTTTCTTTTTTGGTTTAAATACCTACGAAATAAAGAGAGGCACTAAATAACAACTAATTTCTTTAGCACAGCTAAGATAATATCAGAGGCTTTAAAACATACTAAAGATTTTCCACATCACACACAGCGCTTTACAGTTCTGCAGTTAAATAGACGATGCAAAGCAGCCTTGAAACGTTACAGTTTAAAATTAGACATGAAGCTGGATGGCAGATCTTTGATGCTATGTTGCAAAACTGAACTAATAATTCATATTTTTGTTACATATTTATATTTATACAATTTGCATTAAGAGATATTTTACATAAAGCTACTGTCACTCTGTTCCCTGTCTTGCCTTAAACAGTAGTGTTTTAGGTGTGTCTAAACATGAGGAAATGAACAGCATTGTTTGACGCTCTTATGTTCCGATGCGTTTATTATGATCATTTGTTAGGGATACACAGAGTCAAACTGTGAAAGTTACTCGTGTCGAAACGTCATCATCTTCATGTAATTTTTCTTTTATAATAAAGGATCAACTGACCATCTGGGACTGAAATTTCAATGCTCTAAGAGTGCCCCATTGTAGTTAGATAATTAAAACCCAAGTTAATCATAAAGCAAGTTATGCCATGATTTTTAGTTTCAAGCATCCAGGATCCTGATGTGAGAGAAGCGCCTGCGTAGCACACCATTAGATTAAATAATGTAGTTATTATTGGATAAGTGCTGTAGTATTTGCGCTGTAAATTCTGTAGCAGTGGCTCACATGTGTGTTTTAAATAATCCATGAAAATGATGGTGCTCATGTGGCAGAATCTTTATTTCATATAGCCAAAACACTTTGAGGTAGCGTGGCTTAGTTAGTGATCCATATATTTCTGCTGCAGAGTTATATGTATAGAAAGGAGATGATAAAGCACTATTTTCCAATGGCATTGTGTCTTCCAACATTGACATGGAAGTCTGATTCAAAATACTGTATATACAATACTGTGTAGTTGAAAGAGTGAATGTCAGCAGGGGTTTTGTTTGTATTATAGTCCTTCATTCTGAAGGTAAAACATCGTTGGCAAAAATGAGCAAAGAATGATTCACAGTTTTCAGTAGTAGGTGTCTTTTTTTTTTTTTAGCATTTTGAACATAAAAAGTCCAACATCCTGGCTACTTTTTCCCAAATAGCCATATTCGTTAATTTTACAAAAATTTACTCTTTATGTCAATGATTAATTGTTTAATGGTCAAGCCAAAAATCAACCAGTGTTCTGGTTCTTCAGTGCTTTTTCAAACTGAATATGATGGACAGAGCTACATCATTTTAAATTTCACCCTTTTCAAATATCAAATTAGTTCCAACTTTTAAATTATTATGTTAGGGTGTAAAGTGTGTTTTAAATGGAGGGGGGTGAATACTTGTAGTGAGGTGTGAATACTTGCTGAGGGACCAAAACAGCGGCCAGCTGCATTGCGTGAGACGATTCTGACACAGACTTAGAGGCACACGCTTTGATCCAGGATCTGAGCCTCATACATCAAACTGTTAAAATAATAAAACTGTCTGAACAGCAACAGGGATCAAAATTAGCCTGAAGCAGAGACATAATGAAGATTCCAGCCACCACATTTTAAAATCAATCATTGTAATTTTCTTTTATGTCATCCATTGTATAAAACTTGTATGCACTGAATGAGACAATTTATAGATAAACCAAATTATTTATATAATCTTATGTCAAATGTTTTCTTGTGCTTTAGATGAAGACTGCACAACAGAACTACTAGTTCGCCGGAACACAATTTATGAAGTGTTTCCTGGACAACAACTCAGGATCGATTGCCCAGTTGTGTTCTGCAACTTTCCACCACCACCAGTCTCTTGGTATAAAATGGAGGAAAAATTTGTTCGCCTCCATGTCAACAATAAAAATCACATCACAGTAGGATGGGAAATATGGAATTCATCGAGAGGGAAATCCTACTTGCTCTTTAAAAACGTTGTCAAAAGTGACTCAGGTATTTATCAGTGTGAAACTGGAGGAAATGTTGGTCATGCCATCAACATCACTGTTAATGGTGAGTGATTTTCCAGTTTTCTCATCTCTAATAATGCTACGAGTAATTTTTGATGAACGCATTCTTACATATGCATGCATACATCATGCATACATATTTGGTGATGAGATGACAATATATCAATGTGAAAATGGAGGCACTGTGAGCCATGCCATCAACATCACTGTTAGTGATAGGAAGTTGGTGCATATATCAGGGATCAGAGGCAGTAAACTAAATTACTAAATCACTAAAACCATAAGTATGCATAAACTCCAATTGCAGTAGCACACTTTTGTTTCCAAATCTTTAACTGTGAGTATTTACAGTTATAAATCTTAATAAATTGGGTTCTACAACTCATCAGATCTGGTAGGAAGCACAGACGCCCCCTCGGATTATCGTTAAATTGATTTATAACAGTGCTGGAAACTGAATACTTTTGTTTTTACGTTTTATGGTTGGATGTGTTTCTCAACAGCACAACAAAGTTATTTTACCAATTATTAATGTTTCAACCTTAGTTATATAAATTAACATGTTTTACAGGAAATACTGAGACCACAACAACGGCAGGTTTTCAGCTGTGGACAAGTTCAACCTCAAGTTAGAAACTTCTACTTCCTGCTGCTGTTCTGCAAATCTTATCTGGTTTATATTTTCTCTGAAAGACGTCCTAATCCAACAAATGTTTCTCTGATGCTGATTTATATGTCCTCTTTTCTCTTGCAGAGAGCGCCGTGGCTCAGGACATTTTTTGGCCTTATATGTACTGTCTTTTTGGAATCGGGGCTTTTTTCATTGCAGTGATAACCATACGTGTTATATCACAGACAGCACTTAAAGGTGAGACTTTATGATGTTTAATCACTAAAACATAAAAGTTAAAACTGATAAAATTACTATATTCCACTAATGAAGAAGAATTATGAATGTTATTATTAAATGCTATTGAATGGTTATTAAAAGTTATCATGATTTTGGAAACAGTAACTGATGCAAATTTATATCGATTTTGCAGGAAGATGCAGGAAGAAAGCTGATCCCCAGTCTTCTGATCAAATCTATGAAAATGTTAATCTCTGATGCCGATGTGCTAAGATCAATTAATAATATCAGTGCTATTGCAATATTGCCATTGCAACCTATCTTACCTTTAATAGAAACATATTAGATGAAAAATTAAATGTAAATTCATTTTTCTGTTAATTCTGCATGAAAATAAAATGTGGCTGCTGCAGGGAAAAAAGTGCTCTGTGATTTCTGCACCATGTGAACCTGAATTCTGCAGATGCAACGTCACAGTAAAACCTACCAGCACCTTACACTGTGATCAGGTATGAACTGTTAAATCTGTAGCAAAAGATCAGCCTCTGTTGTCATGTTCCTGCTGCTGAAGAAGACTGTAAAACGACCTGCAGTCTGGTGGTTCTGACTCTGACGGGAACTAGATTAGGTTTTCATTCATGGTGCAGGAAGGTGCAGGAACACAGCAAATCTGTGTCACCAACCAAATATTTGTCAAAATATTTTTGCTCATACATCAATCTGATAAAATATTGTAAAATATTAATACTACTACAGCTGCGTGCTGCAGAATAACACTTGCACCAATGCCATTGTTGTGAAGTATTGCTAACTTAGAGTAACATACATATTTTAATTTAGTTGTAAAAATATATCTACATAAATCTGACTCACATCTTTGCTGTCAGTGTCTTCTGCAGAGTATGTTTGGTAGATGTTGTGTAAATGATCAATAGAACACAAGTTACTTTGTTTTGTGCTCTTAAATGGCTGCAATTCAAACAGTACTGATTGCAAAATGAAAGTGCATTTGTTTAATCTGTAGACTGCCGGCAAAATTTGAAATGGTTTTTATTCTCATCCAGGTAGCTTGCTTTATTAAAATGAGTTTAACTGTTTATTGTGGAGTCTTTAACTTTGAAAGATCTTTTCATCCTTTACAAAAGAAAAACATTAACAATGATAGAATCATTAAAGAGCTGTTTAGCCAATTGTTGTCTTCCACTGAAGTATTTTTAAGATTCTGCTTCCTGAATTTATCAATTTAAAGTAGCGTATTGTAGGCTTAGTGGTTTAAATTTAGATCAAACATGGGTCTACCAGCTGACTTTTAGGTGACAATCAAAAGAAAAAGAATAGATGCTAGCTAAAACAAAGTCAGACCTTCGCCCATAGATGGAAACTTTTTTCTATTCAAGCAAATCATATGATCATATTTCCCACCTTGAATCCAGGAAGCAACACCTTTCAGTTCAGACTGAAACCATCTGTAGTCTCATGAAACAACCAAACCAAAAACAACCCCCCCTCCCATAAAAAAAATAAAAGCCACAAAGCAACGTCTGAAAATGTCTGTATATGAGAAACTTTACTAAAGCAGAAACATAAAGTATTATTTAAAAGTAAACAGGAAACTGAGGAGATAGAATAAATAAAACTTTAGTGTCAAACTTGAAAGTCTGTATTTAAAAATGGGAAAACATTTGCATATAACCACATTTGATTTATAACTAAATCAAAGTGGGGACGTAACCCCAAAAATAATAAGATAAGATTTTCTGTCTACTCCATTGAACAGCATCAGAAACTGCCACGGGAAAACATCCTGCAGCCGTGATCACACCACAAAAAGCATCCGATTTCTGGTTAATGTGGCCAAAAGTAGAATCAAAACAGACTTTTAAAAAGAGTTGGATGTGAATTGCAGGGCTGTGAGAAGCACGAGGGAATGATGGCCTGTGGGACGTGTTATCTCTGCGGTTTCGAAATTGGCAACAGTTGACGCACAGCTTTGCGTTACACATGCAGCCTGCAATCACACACTTATCACAACACGTCCCACCCCGCTTGTAGTCACCCACCAACCACTGTGTTACACAAGCATCCTAAAGCTGCTGTTGCTTCTTTAAGTCAAAAACAAGGTGAGTCAGTATAAATCACTATGGTATCACCTCCTCCATTATTGCATAAAGACCGTAGGTGGTGGAAAGGTGCATGTTTAAAGCTTAATGAAGAAAAACATGATGAGATCCTGTTTACGTACAAAGCAAACAGGGCTGCCACCTAGTGGTATGTCAGCAAAGAGCTTGATTTAATCAGAAACAGAGGGTTTTAAAATAGAACCAGAAGAAGACAAAACAATTACATTTATTATCACCACAAAAAATGAAGGAGAAATATAAAAAAAAAAAAAAAGAGTCTGCATTTTTCTTTACAAACATTTAATATACAAGCTGAGAAATGCTAAAGATTTTTGTTTTCCTGTGAATCACCAAACTAATATTTAGTTTCTATGTCTTAGATCTGAGTTGCATGTAGTTGACCCACTTTTGGCACCTGTGAAGAGGTAACCCAGCCCAGGAGCTTTGGACAATCTTCTACAGTTGCTCTAAATTTCTTGGGTTAGCCTCAGAAATGGCATGATGGATGGCACCGCACAAGTTTTCTATGTGATTAAGGTCATGGGGTCAGGCGGGTCACTCTACAGGTGCTTCTCAAAATATTAGCATATTGTGATAAAGTTCATTATTTTCCATAATGTCGTGATGAAAATTTAACATTCAAATATTTTAGATTCATTGCACACTAACTGAAATATTTCAGGTCTTTTATTGTCTTAATACGGATGATTTTGGCATACAGCTCATGAAAACCCAAAATTCCTATCTCACAAAATTAGCATATCATTAAAAGGATCTCTAAACGAGCTATGAACCTAATCATCTGAATCAACGAGTTAACTCTAAACACCTGCAAAAGATTCCTGAGGCCTTTAAAACTCCCAGCCTGGTTCATCACTCAAAACCCCAATCATGGGTAAGACTGCCGACCTGACTGCTGTCCAGAAGGCCACTATTGACACCCTCAAGCAAGAGGGTAAGACACAGAAAGACATTTCTGAACGAATAGGCTGTTCCCAGAGTGCTGTATCAAGGCACCTCAGTGGGAAGTCTGTGGGAAGGAAAAAGTGTGGCAGAAAACGCTGCACAACGAGAAGAGGTGACCGGACCCTGAGGAAGATTGTGGAGAAGGGCCGATTCCAGACCTTGGGGGACCTGCGGAAGCAGTGGACTGAGTCTGGAGTAGAAACATCCAGAGCCACCGTGCACAGGCGTGTGCAGGAAATGGGCTACAGGTGCCGCGTTCCCCATGTCAAGCCACTTTTGAACCAGAAACAGCGGCAGAAGCGCCTGACCTGGGCTACAGAGAAGCAGTACTGGACTGTTGCTCAGTGGTCCAAAGTACTTTTTTCAGATGAAAGCAAATTCTGCATGTCATTCGGAAATCAAGGTGCCAGAGTCTGGAGGAAGACTGGGGAGAAGGAAATGCCAAAATGCCAGAAGTCCAGTGTCAAGTACCCACAGTCAGTGATGGTCTGGGGTGCCGTGTCAGCTGCTGGTGTTGGTCCACTGTGTTTTATCAAGGGCAGGGTCAATGCAGCTAGCTATCCGGAGATTTTGGAGCACTTCATGCTTCCATCTGCTGAAAAGCTTTATGGAGATGAAGATTTCATTTTTCAGCACGACCTGGCACCTGCTCACAGTGCCAAAACCACTGGTAAATGGTTTACTGACCATGGTATCACTGTGCTCAATTGGCCTGCCAACTCTCCTGACCTGAACCCCATAGAGAATCTGTGGGATATTGTGAAGAGAACGTTGAGAGACTCAAGACCCAACACTCTGGATGAGCTAAAGGCTGCTATCGAAGCATCCTGGGCCTCCATAAGACCTCAGCAGTGCCACAGGCTGATTGCCTCCATGCCACGCCGCATTGAAGCAGTCATTTCTGCCAAAGGATTCCCGACCAAGTATTGAGTGCATAACTGTACATGATTATTTGAAGGTTTACGTTTTTGTATTAAAAACACTTTTCTTTTATTGGTCGGATGAAATATGCTAATTTTGTGAGATAGGAATTTTGGGTTTTCATGAGCTGTATGCCAAAATCATCCGTATTAAGACAATAAAAGACCTGAAATATTTCAGTTAGTGTGCAATGAATCTAAAATATATGAATGTAAAATTTTCATGATGACATTATGGAAAATAATGAACTTTATCACAATATGCTAATATTTTGAGAAGCACCTGTATAATGTTGATATTGCTGGTTTGGAAAGAAGATGTTGGTCGCTTGCTGGTGTGTTTGGATCATTTTCTTTTTAAAAGAAACATTTCAAGGGCGTTTCTAATTCAGCATAAAGCAACATGTGCGATATTTATGCCCGATATAGTGAGAAACACCCCCATACCATGACACTTGAGCCACTGTGCTTCACAGTGTATTATGGCTGGAACTCAGGGTTTGGGAGTCATCTTGCAAATTCTGTGGTCCCTAGACCTAAAAAATAATAATTTTGTTTTTCTGTTTTTCCAAATTTCGCATAAGGCAAGTCAATATTGTCTTTGGTAAACTGTTACCTCTTCAGGACAGGTTGTTTCAACAACGAGACTTGGAGGGAGATAATTGCCAAAACGTTTACTTCACATAGTGAAGTGAAACTAGTACGCTAGCTGGTACAGGAGCTGCACGGCACAGGAGAGGAAAGACCTACTACGGGTGGTGAGGACAGCACAGGGGATTGTGGGTTGCCATCTGCCAGACCTGGACTCGGGTTATGTTACATGAGTCCAGAAGAAGGCCAGACGCATAGCCAGAGATCCCACCCACCCAAACTATGAGATGTTTGTCCCACTTCTATCGGAATGGTGGTTCAACGGCCAAAACAAACACTTAATAACAGTTTCTTTCCCAGAGCTGTGAAGGCAATCGCCCCTTTGCAGACATTCAATGGTCCATTTCATGACCAATGTTCGATCATTAGCTGCTCTAGCACGAGCTGCACTTTATGTAAATACGTTACGCTACATCCCCATGTACATAGTTCATACTTTTCCTTAGAGACGTTTTCAGCTGCTATAAGTGCTCCAATTCTCGTCCCGATGTGCTTTATAATTTTTATTTGTGTTTCTTTTATCTATGTGCATTTTGAGCCGAGTGTCTCGACAAGAAATTTCATTATGGGTTCGTAATGACAATAAAGATTTTTGATTTATAGGTGTCTCCTCATCGTTACACCCTCTTTGTTCACACTGGAGATAATCAATTTGGCTCTTCTTTGACCTATTGAAATGGTTACTGTTTGTAGTTGTTGGTTTCCATTAATCACTTCTCTGCATCTTTACTCCTTTTTTTTAAGGTTTTCCACATAAGCTGACTTCAACCTTAAATAAGAACCACCTGTTGAACGCCTGATTTTTCACAGGATGACCAAACCTCACTGATTAAACTGCTATAGCTTTGAACAATTGAAGGTGAGCTTACATAGAATCAGCATGTATGTTGGGACCTTTGCATCTGTTGGTTTTCTATTACTCTACTACACCTACTAGTAAATTATTCTCACTGTACCAACATTATTTCTATGCAAAGCAGTGATTGATCTGGTTAGTGATGATGGACTGCTCCTGTTTAGAAAACGTCTTTATCAGCAATACCAGAGCATAGACGAGGAAATAAACCTCCTTTGTAGGATGGAAGGCGAGTGAAACTGAAATTATTTCCGTTGACCTTGACTGAACCAAACTATTGCTTTAAACATGATGTATTTCCCTGAACGAGCAGTTTCCTCCAGATAAGCTCCTTTATCTTTATTAAACAGTACATGTATTTGCTTTAGCACAGACCGTTGATTAAAAGAAACATCTGAAAAAGGTTAATTGTTCAACACAGGAACGATACACCCATTTCCTGTTTGTGTGAAGCTTGCGTCTTAAACAGAACCATGGATCAGTGCCAGAACACAGAAGACGGGTCATAGATGGATTTCCAAGCGGGTGGCTAAAGAGTCATGGAGGCCTTAGCCATCCATGCCTACCTCAACCCTTCAAATACATTTTATTTAATACATTGTTTTTATTAAAAACCAAACCATTAATATTGATTTTCCCCTCACTTTCTATTTTTTTTTGTTTAATTTGTGCCACTTACTGTCAAATGTATGTTTTCAAGCTTTATAGTAGCAGCAGTGAAAGCTCTGAAAGTGAAATGAGTTACTGTATTCACAGCATTAAATAAGAGGGAAAATATTTAACATTCATATCCTGTAAGAGTTTAATTACCAACGGCTTATATTTTCCAGTGTGGTGTTTACATCAGAGGTATCATACTAAACTTAAACAAGAAACTAGACTCACATATGAGTCATTTAAATTCCACCTTTACGCATAATTAAAAAAGAATAGAAATACCCTGACTGGGCTATAAAAAGCTAAATATTTGCATTTGTTATAGGGAATGTTTTATTTAAAGGTATAATGATGTTATGACTTTCACAGGATTTAAAAGTGAAACTAATTAATATAATTGGGCTGTGTAGGTTGTCCCTGCGTTTAGTAAACCACCCACACTCTCTGTGAAATGTTTAAATTGGTTGACATTTTTAATTAAAAAATAATCTCATATGTGAAGACTTGTGTGACTATTTGCTGAATCAGCTCACTTTTGGGGATTTTCTCAAAAATTAAAACATGTTTCTCAAAAAGAAGAGAGATCCTGTGTTTTTAGATGTAAAATGAAAGAGTTCCACATTAAAAATAAGGTTTCATGGAGATACAATTTCAGACATTTGGAAAATTCTGTAATCTTGAGGTCGGGTGTAAAATAATGAAGTTAAATATTTGCCATAGATAGAGGCTGAAAAACAAATATCTGATAGCTGACCTTCAGAAAATATGATTTAACACCAAGCCGATAGGAAGCTGAACTGACCTGCCTGCACCTTAGATCAGTCAGCCACTTGTACAGCACTTTCCTGCTCAACAGGAAAACCACATTGGTGAACAGTGGGACAAAAACCCCTAATTTTAACAATTAAGCAAGTTTCCAAAAATCACCTGTTTTTCCAATTTTTAGGTTAGCTTTATAACATTCTTAGAAACGTAGGCTTGAAGTTACTTTTAAGAAGCTGCCTTACAATCGCCTCTAGAATTCTTAGTTTTAACCATTTTGGTTTGCAGGGTGGTGCGGGGTAGCGAAATGGCATCAAGATGTGGAAGAAAGGACACATAGGTATAGGTTGGAGGTGGATTAGATCAGAATTTTGAATTCCTGTTTTGTAACTCCAATAGACAGATAAGGACAGGCAGGGATTCCCTTGGATTACAATGTTTGCAGACAATATTGTGATCGGTCAGGAAAAATAGGAAGTAAATGAAATTAGAAACTGAGATATACTCTCAAGAGAAGAGAAATAAAGGAAATGGAAGCCGCGTAGAATACAGTGTTACTTTTGACAGCCTTGTCTTGACTAAAACGCACCAAGTTTACTGTAATTCTAGTCTACTAATGAAGTCAGAGAAATGCTTTGAAAGTGCTATTTCTTTATAAACTACAGGTCCTTCTCAAAATATTAGCATATTGTGATAAAGTTCATTATTTTCCATAATGTCATGATGAAAATTTAACATTCATATATTTTAGATTCATTGCACACTAACTGAAATATTTCAGGTCTTTTATTGTCTTAATACGGATGATTTTGGCATACAGCTCATGAAAACCCAAAATTCCTATCTCACAAAATTAGCATATCATTAAAAGGGTCTCTAAACGAGCTATGAACCTAATCATCTGAATCAACGAGTTAACTCTAAACACCTGCAAAAGATTCCTGAGGCCTTTAAAACTCCCAGCCTGGTTCATCACTCAAAACCCCAATCATGGGTAAGACTGCCGACCTGACTGCTGTCCAGAAGGCCACTATTGACACCCTCAAGCAAGAGGGTAAGACACAGAAAGACATTTCTGAACGAATAGGCTGTTCCCAGAGTGCTGTATCAAGGCACCTCAGTGGGAAGTCTGTGGGAAGGAAAAAGTGTGGCAGAAAACGCTGCACAACGAGAAGAGGTGACCGGACCCTGAGGAAGATTTTGGAGAAGGGCCGATTCCAGACCTTGGGGGACCTGCGGAAGCAGTGGACTGAGTCTGGAGTAGAAACATCCAGAGCCACCGTGCACAGGCGTGTGCAGGAAATGGGCTACAGGTGCCGCATTCCCCAGACCTGGGCTACAGAGAAGCAGCACTGGACTGTTGCTCAGTGGTCCAAAGTACTTTTTTCGGATGAACGCAAATTCTGTATGTCATTCGGAAATCAAGGTGCCAGAGTCTGGAGGAAGACTGGGGAGAAGGAAATGCCAAAATGCCAGAAGTCCAGTGTCAAGTACCCACAGTCAGTGATGGTCTGGGGTGCCGTGTCAGCTGCTGGTGTTGGTCCACTGTGTTTTATCAAGGGCAGGGTCAATGCAGCTAGCTTTTTTTATCCTGGAGCTGAATTAAATTTCCAATATGCTGATAAAAATTAACATTTGTTCTTTGAAATGTGTACTTGGATTTACTTTTTTCCAAGCAAAAATAACAAAAACAAATCATGTGCATTAAATGCAAAGATCAAGTCTCACTGGCTGTTTTCTCAACCTATCCCACACTTCCAAAATTTGATCAGATTTTATTTAGGCTCCTCCGTTATTTTTAATTTTTATTTTTTTTAGGTAAATGAAAATATCAGTAACTTTATGCATGGCTATAGTCATTTTGTAGGAGTTTTCATTTAATTTTCCAAGGAGTGTAACTGTTCAGAGAAATCATGATTAAATTAATGTTTAAAAAATAAAAAGGTAATGAAACAGCCACACAATATTGCTTTATTTAGAGCTCCATAGTCATATTTAATCATGTAAATGTCACCATATAAAAATAATTGTTAGAATAGATTTTTCTCAATACATCTACAAATGTTACAGCTTTAATTTGATTAACAGACTTCAAATCAAGACTGCTACCTACAGCTCTCTGACTCGGAAACATACAGACAGAGACTTCCTTTAAAAGCATGCGTGTACGTGGAAAGAAAGCCGCTTCCTGTCTGTCTCACACCTGTAGAAACAGTGATTCATAACAGAAAGATTCATAGAGGGCGGGTTAAACAAAAAGTCATATTCAGCACACTCATTCCTCTGTCTGTTTTTGGCTTTCCCGTTACTTGCAAGTTCAAAACTGGTCGTCTTCTAGCCAGCATGCGTCTCCAACAACCACTAATAGAAGCGTCTGTGTCAAGAAACACTCTTCAGTGGTGATCTTGGTGTCCCGCAGCAACCAGGCAGGAGGGACAATGAACAGTTGTGGATCTGAGATGTAATTATCCAGTCAGGAGACTAAACATGGCTAAAGTTAGAACACAGCTGAATATTTCTGTGGTCTCCTAGTGTTTTTCTTCAAACATTTCTCCATAATGAAGAATTAGGGCAGTGGGGTCATTAGCTTATGAAGTAACCATCAGATTAATCTGAACATTATACAGCTACAACAACATATTTCAGAAGACAGATGTTTCATACAAGTACAAAGAGGAATTGAATGAAGTGAAACCAAAGCATAAAACATTTGAGGTGACTGAATAGGTCAACTTCCCAGCAGTTCGTTGTGAGGACAGATCATTTGCAAAAATAAATAATGTTTGTTTGTTTTACTTTGTAGAATGCTCCGTCTGCTCCAGCGTTGCATTTCCAGTTCATAGAAGCAGAACAAGCAGCTTTTTCTCTGCATGGTTCTGAGCAGCTGGGTCAGGCTCAGAACTCCGCTACAATTTCAAAGCGGCGGGGACGCTGGACTCCAAATCAGTCTGGACAGAAACAGAAAATAAAGGTTTTTTAAATCCTTCCGCAACCTTAATTCTCTTTTTTTTGTAAAGCACCTCATCAGTCTGGAGAAGCACTCTGGCTGGGACACTCTTTCTGACCCAATGTCTCATTAGCCAAAGGTCCACAATGGAGGTATTCAGCAAGGTATTCTTACAGCAATCAATCCAAATTTTAAATTTAAATGATTTCAGCTCCGACTTCCAGATTCATGCACATTTACAAATTATTATTACACCAAGGTCCATTTCCAATCGGTTCTAGTAAAAAGAAATTGAATGAAAATATACTAACAGTATTTCCACAATCTATTACTGCAGATAGAAAGGGGAAATAGTAAGAATAATAATTAAAAAAAAAGAACTTTCATAACTTTTTCCACATTCTTTAAACTGAGGGAGACAATAAAGTAAACAATCCATCACTGTAGATAAAATACTGGGTCCAGGGTTAGCTGGAGTTACCTGAAGATGCTGCACAGTCATGTTATTTTATGTTCCTTTCAATTGTAATTATTCTATTGAATAAAATGTCATTTTCAGAGTTAAACACAGCAATTACCATTTACAGCTAAATTTCTGGAGTTCCTTAAAGTCACAAAGAATGATATTTTATAGGCTTGTGGACACCATTGTCGAAGTATAGGAGGTGGCTGTGGCCAACTGTTGCAATGACATTTTCAAAATGCTTGAAAACAGTTAAATGTGTTTGACAGGTCAGATCTGGGTGGTCGTAATCACTGCATTCTTGTGACAGGGTGGATTTTGGCCTGAGGTAAGCCTCTTCTGGACAATTAACTATGACTGAACGGCAATGAAGCAACGAATGCCTTGACTTTCTTTAAACAACTTTAATCAACAATGAGATTTTAAATTTTAGAAGACTTGTTCAACACTACTCGTGTCAAAAGCAATCTGTAAAATTTTCAAAAAATGGAGTGAAGTAAAAAAAAAAGAAAAACAATTCCTGTGACACTAAACTTTTCCAGTCACACCCTTAAATGGTTTCAATCGCACTTGTCAGCTTCATGTGCCTCTTATTTAGGCAACTCCCCTGTTAATTTTGGTGTACCTCAAGGCTCCATGTTCGGTCTAATCCTCTTCTTATTATATATACTCAAGGGGAAGCACCTTTAACAGTTTCCTTTTCCTGGTTTGCTATGAATATACAGCCATATCTGCCCAATTCAGTAAACAGTCCAGCATCTGTTAAGGTCATATTAAATAAAGACAAATACACTTTCTGAATCGGAACAACAACAAACGGAAACTTCTGATTGCATCATTTAATCTACTTAAAGGCTATTACCATGCTTTAGGCAAATAGGTTTCTATTTTATCGAGTTGGATCCGCTGAAGGAGGAAGCCGGACAGACCTGGTTGGCCCAAACGTACAGTGAGGGTCTGCTGGGAACATCTGGTGCAGCCCTCGGCCAGGGATGTATTCAAGTCCCACCTCCAGGAGAGCTTTGAACAGAGGGGGAGGTTGGAGACATGGAGTCCGAGTGGACCATGTTCTCCGTCTCCATTGTCGATGCTGCAAGCCGTGGCAGTGAGGTCTGAGGTGCCTGTCGCGGCAGCGATACCCGAACACAGTGGTGAACACTGGCAGTAAGGGATGCTGTCAAGCTGAAGAAGGAGTCCTATCAGCTGTGGTTGGCTTGTGGGACTCCTGAGGCGGCTGATGGGACCCGGTGAGGCCATGGAGAAGGACTACCGGTTGGCCTCGAAGCGATTCTGGCAAACCGTCTGGAAACCTCAAGAGGGGGAAGCCGTGCTTCGCCATCACTGTTTACAGTGGTGGTGGGGAGCTGCTGACCTCGACTGGGGACATTATCGGGTGGTGGAAGGAGTACTCGAGGATCTCCTCAATCCTGCCATCACGCATTCCCCGGTGGAAACAGAGGCTGGGGACTCGGGGTTGGACTCTTTCATCACCCAGGCTGAAGTCACCGAGGTGGTTAAAAAGCTTCACGGTGGCAGGGCTTTGGAGATGGATGAGATCCGCCCCTAGTACCTCAAGTCTCTGGATGTTGTGGGGCTGTCATAAATGACATGCCTTTTCAATATTGCGTGGCGGTTGGGGACAGTGCATCTGGACTGGCAGACCAGGGGGGAGGTGGTCCCTTTCATAAGAAGGGGGAATTGGAGGGTGTCTTCCAACTACAGGGGGATTTCATAATGTACTTAAAAGCATATTTACTGCTAACAAGGGGCATGTTTATTTCTACATTTAGGTAAATGTAGGTAAAAACACTGTTTCCAAATAATTGTTAAAATTCACTGCAGCAATTATCAAGAGTGGACAACATTACCCCTCAAAGACTTTATAAATTACTTGTCAAATAAAACATTTGAAACTGCCAAACCTTAAAGAGGTGATGCCGATTTTTGGGTTGTGGTCACCAACTGTATAAAAACAACCTTCCTAAGAAAACACCCACCGATCATTTAAATCCTCACATTAAACCCATTTATTTTCACTTGCTTTTTAAATTTAATAGCATGCCATCAACTCAAACTACTTTAGTTTACTTTGTGAGCTATTTTACTGTATTTTAATACATTCATATTACTGTTTTATACCAAATGTTTCTAAAGCAGTCAGTCAATTAACAATGGATGCCGTGCTATATAAACAAAAACAGCTCCATCTCTTTTATACATGGAGTGAGGAAGCATTAAAGTAAAAACAGTCGTGTAAAATACATACTAGGGTTTGAGTGTAAATACACATACAGAAGGTTGATTTTACGAGAAACCACTAAGTACAATGGCTTTTTGAGCGATGGAGAACCAGGAAGAAATATACCCACCACAATTGTTTACATTCATGATTGGGAAATACAACAAAGTGCAGGAGGTGTCTTGGCACTCCATTAAATTATCGTTGGTGGATTTAACTTTGAACCGCAGGGTTGCGCTAGCTGACCCAGTAATTACAGAGCAGCAGGGCATTTATTTGGTGTAACTCCTTTGTTCATTGCTCAGTGCCGTCACTGTAAATCAACAGGAGAAGAACTTATACAGAATAATAGCAGGACAGGGCGATGACGAGTTCATGATGTAAATGTGTCATAGTGTCAAGAACAGAGGTTATATTTATTTCAAGTTCCCTTTCAGGAATGCAGACATTAACAGGAAGGGATACATTTAGACTCATTAAACATCCACCAGCATCCAAAAATAACAAAAAGCATATGACTGAGATAATTTCACATTGAATGTAATTCTGTGTCACAATGGAGTGGCTGTCACACCTTCTAGAGTCAGATTTCCGGAAATGAATCAACATGTAGTTTTAAAGCTAATTATAGGAAAAGCTTACTCTAGAAACTGATTCAGAGCACTGCAGTGACCAGCAGGTGTCACTGTCAACATGTCAGGAAGTTGACTACATTTCCCTTCATATCGTCTCAAAGGAACAGTCAGCTCTGCCCTCCTGATTCGAGGTCAGAGGATTTAGTGTGATCTGAGCAGGAAGTGGTGCCAACCTTCTACTTCCTACTCTGCAACTGAAGCAAAGCTGCTACTCAGAATATTTGGTTAAAAACTTGCCGTCCTTGTCCAGGGTCAGCTTCCTTTCTCACAGCCACAAATAAACCCAGCAGGTTTTTACTGGAACAACCTCAGGTTGTGCCCGTTCTTCCCAGCTGGAATCAGAAGCGAGAGCAGAGGCCTGTCTGAGGCTGGTCTGTGGTTCAACTTCACCCGCAGACATCACATATCTATAAAAAGGTCCACAATGGGTTTCTGTGAAGCTCAGAGGCTTTATGTCAACATATAGTTTCACTTCAGACTGCTGTTACATGTGAGGAGTTTCAGCTTTTCAATAAATACAGTGAGAAAATGTGTGGATTTCTCTCTGCATGCGATAAACACACCAAATCCACAGTTCACCGTGTTGGATCAAAGCCTACTAGACAGTTGTGATTGTTTAAGCCTTCAGAAAGTCCTTTATTCTTCATGGCATAGATTCAACAAGGTGTCAGAAACATCCCTGACAAATTTTTGTCCATATGTACATAACAATAACAGAGATTTGTCAACATTAATGATTAAAATCTCCCATTGCAACACTTCCTGAAGAAGCTCTGTTGGATTGAGCTCTGGAGTCAGTGAAGGCCACAAGAGTAAAGTGGACTTATTGTCAGGCTGAAGAATCCATTTTGATGCGATTTGAGTTTTGCGACATTTGAGCTCTTCCACATCCTGCTGGAATAAACTAAGAGAAGTAGGATACACTGGTCATAAGGTACGGATGTGGGGTCGGATGTGATGTTTAAATGATGCTTGGTTGGTACTAAAGGGCCAAAGTGTGGCAAGAAGGCAGGATTGGTCCATGTTTTATGTGGTTTACAACAATTTGTGAATGTTGCTGCTCAATTTGAGAATCTGCACCAGCCAATATTTTTCTGCCCATTCTTTGACAAGCCGTTTTCATCCTGCCAATTACTTTGTTTTTTATGGACCGTTCTCTGATGTAACATATGGACCAGCGTGTGTAACCATACCATGTTCATAGTCACTTAAATTCCCTTTCTGCCCGACTGATGCTCGGTTTGAACATCAGGAAGTGGTCTTCACAAAGTCTAGATGCAGAAATGCACAGAACCAAAGAGTTCTGTTCATTGCAACCATTTCAAAATGGGAAAAACACTCAATTTAAAAAGCGGACATTTCTGCACTAAGAAGAGACTGACAGAAAGACAGAAAGGGCACCAAGGAGGGAAGAAAGAAGAGACCACATGAAGAAGGGACAGGAAAACAGACAAGGAAGAAGGCACAGAGAGCTGGACATGAGGGAGGACAGAAGTAAGGAAGCTAATATGGTTTTAAAGAAAGGACAATGCAGAACAAAAGGAGGAAGGATATCAGAAATAAATGAAGGGAGAATGAACGTACTAAAGGAATTAACATAAAGGAAAGAAAAGATGCAAATCAAGGAAGAAGATATAAAACTAAGATTAAGGGAAACAATTTATTTCCAACTTAATTCAATCCCAAAGTATCTGCAGCTCAGTCAAAATACTCCTGAAGCACCTCCCACGCCTACATTTTAAAAAGGTGAATGAAAAATGATCTCAACAAGCCCTCACTAGGTGTGTGATGTAAATAAATAGTCATAAAGGATGTGGCCAAGCCTTAACAGACCACTCCAAATATGGGCAGAAGCTGTCACTTCCCCTGAACAACATCACCATAGAAGACCATGTTCCTGGCATCTCCCAACCAACACATGAACTGGGAAATGTGTCTGTCCCGTCTAAGCTGAAAGGAGACCTTGTTATCACACTGGGCATGTTTTCAATTTCAGGCGTGTCACTACTACCCGATCCAGGCCCACTGAAGTCAGTTTTCTTCTTCACTCTAAGGGATTAGACTAAGAAAAAGGGCCTTTTCTTCTGGCCGTTAGCTCCAGACAATCAGCACAGACACTTATCATTCTGCTCAGGACCAGCATAGTTGGAAAATGAGAGAAAACCGTAACTCGTGTGGAAAGCATTGAGTAAAAAAAGAAAAATGTTGACATTTTTAGGATCAGACATTGTTACACACAACAAATCACATTCAGGGGAAAAAGGACTTCAGATATGATTGCTTCTGCAGCCTCTTATCAGAGACTCATATCAGAGAAAGTTATTTATGACACCTCATAGGAATCATTTATGATAAAAAAAAAAAAAAAAGCAGGAAAATGTCAGTAAGTCCAGCCTTTTTCTTCTCATGCATGGAATCAATGGCACACAGAAGCGGAAATAAAAAGGAAACAGACCATTGCTTTGGTTTTGATTAAACTAAGATTAAATAAAAGCGGCAATGAGACCATTTGGACCCTACTTTGTTTTTCCTCCCAGTGTGCAAAAGGATTTACGATAAGAGGGCAGCGGTCCACACGCCACATTAGGCTGGCACTACCCAGAGGAAAAAGGTGCTACTTTGAGTCAGTGACACATAGAGGTGGGAGGTATCTGCAAAGTGACCTTCTGTTCCAGTTAATGTTTTTATATAGCTTAGTAGTACAATATTCGTTCCAAACTGGATTTTTCCACAAATTCAGCACAGTGGAGGAATAATCTGCCCATACCGCCAAGCCTGAGAAGACGACACTACAGAGAGCACAACTGGTCCCAAATAACTCAACTCTTACCTTTGAATGGATAATAAGTCATTTACTAAAACTATTAGAAGTTATTCATTTAAACTTAAAAAAAGAATGAGAAAAGTTGAGCGAGTGCAGGAGCTTGAAGACGTAACAAACATCAATGTATTATTATTAGAACACCTCACTCATACAACTCATGTAGTTTTCCAATAGAGAGACTGCTTTTTGCAGGTCTGAAGAAATCTGCGTAGATGTTTGCGGTAAGAATGCTCGCTAGATCCTTGTTCTGTGACGCCAACAAGCAGCAACACATCCATTCAATTATTCCTGTCAGAAAGGCCTAACAATCTGTTATCTGCTGGCAGCATGACAGACTTAAAGATTGTGCCAATTGAGACCTACATCATCATCCATATATGGAAATGCTTCCTGCTGCAGTCGGCATTAATCCAAAAGCTCTTTTCTGTTTCAATAAATAGGTACTAAATTACTTGTGTCCTTTATAAAACAATGGAAAAGGTAGAATGTGATTTATGTATGTATTCCGTGATCCCAGATAAAGCACAGTCCCATCTTGTTTTATGTCAATGGGTCTAAAAAGAAATCAAACTGATTGGCTAAAAATTATTTACTTGATCAAGATCACTTGATATCAAATCGATGTCTGAAACCGTCCCATAAAAGTAACAAAAACAATGGACCAAAAGAAATGTTTATGTTGGTGCCTCCAACAGGTAGTCCGAATCCACCAGGACGGAGAGACCAGTCAGAACCAGAACAGTACCTGTCGTACGGTTGTTCTCGTCAGGCTTTTTACCAACTCCCAACTCTAAATCCAAAATAGATTATTTTTGTATAAAATATGCAATGGGGGGTAATAAACTTTATTTGTACTTACGGCAATTTTTATGTCATTAAAGAACACCGTTTATGTTGCCTGGTCACTGAGAACAGCAATCACCAACTTTTACTGGATTTCTAAGCAGGATTCTTTCTAAATCCAACTTCTAAAAGAAAACCAAAGGCAGCAAGTCTCCTAAGGCGACAGACAGCAGTTCTGATTTCAGGAAGGGCCTTTGGTTGCAGAGACGTAGCACAGCAGAGAGGGATATAAAGAGGCCTTCAGGTTTTTATCCTAAATTATTATTTTCTGCTCAGGATCACAAAGTTCTACCTTCAGCAGCAGCATCATCATCATCATTTCCTGGTTACATTTGTGACAACAGCACAAACTTAAGCAAAAAATATTTAATGTCCTCTTATGGATCTAAACTTTACGGCAACATGGAACTCAATGACTACTTTCCTACCAAAAGTAGGAAAGAATGATTTTTTTGTTCTCAGAACTGACAGAGAAATGTACCATGAATAAACCACTGTTGCACAGGGATGTGGGACACAGTGAAGGAAGGACGTAAAAGACAGAAAAGGAAACAGGACACAAGGAAAGGATGTAGGAGAAGGAAGCAAGAGAGGTAGCATGCAAGGAAGGACACAAGGTGTTAGGACAAGAAAGGAGGCTCATAGAAGAGAAGTGGGACAAGGGAGGAAAGGACAGAAGCAAGGAAAAAGAAGGGAAGGAAACAAACAAAAAGGAGAAAAGGTGGAAAACAAATATAAGATAGGGAGCACTAAAATATATAACTGAAAGATGGGAAAGTAGGGATGAAATAAAGGATATTTGAAGGAAGGAAGGAAGGAAGGACCAAGGGAAGGGCTGACAAGTTTTTAAGAAGAAAATTGAGTGGATGTAAATAAGATGACAGGGGCCAGGTTCCCAAAGGGATGGAGAACTTGGTCTGTAATTACAAATATTTCCATGTTTTCCTTTTCCAAACTTATCCAGACGCCATCGGAACCCTGGCTTTGAGTTCCAGTTGCTGACAGGAGCTAAAGAGAGTTGGAGATGATGGTTGCTTCAATGTTTGGAGGAATCTAACGAAACTGCTGCTCCCTGCAAAAACATCTGTGGAGTTAAACTATAGGTCCAACTTCAAAGAAGTGAAACAAGTCACTGGCAATCGATAACATAAACAACTTCTATTTAAAACCAAGATAAATCAAAGACTAAACGGCTCTAATGAGACAAACCCTGGCTGTGCTATGTAATTCTTGGCTTGTGGTGTCAAGGTCCATAAAAACAAGATTGTTTCCTGCTTATATAACCAGTAGAAATGGGAACACTTCATCACAGCATCACACAATGACAGTCACTCAGAACTTGGCCACTACAACAGGCCACAAGAAAAACAATGCACCGCATATCTGCTGGGTGACAGACATCCAGGGATAAAGAAATACTTGTAGCTAAAAACAAATGTGCGAAAATATCATTTTAAAATGCTTCGCTCCTCATATTCTAAAGCTACAGAAACAGCGGTAAAAGCTTCCCAGAACAAACCTGGTCTTCTGCTGAACTATCAGGGAAACACTACATTTCCATGTTTTTCTTTTTTTTAAGCTCCACATTTTTTCCCCACCAGCTGCAGAAATATCAAAACCAGCACTCATGATGACAAAAATTCCCTTTCACCTAAGCTGAGAGTAATTTTTACGGAGTTTCTAATTCATTTTTGATTAGCGGCTTTATTTTCTGGGAAACGAGCTGGATCAGTCCCTCTGCCACAAACAAGAGGCTCTGAGGTGTTGACAGAAGGAAGTGTGGTGAAACGGACCTCGGACTTACCATCAGTACAGATGAAGCACTTGCAGAGACATGCACACAGACTCAGGAGTAGGACCGCTGCAACACCGCACACAGAAAGGAGGATGATCTTGGCTGGATGCACTGCAGCAGACAAACAGAGTTCCTCTAAAGATCCTGTTTTAATAAATAAAAAGTGTAGCACGCCCCTTTGTTCAAATGCTCGTAAATAAACACCTCTGCAGCCCATTGCCTTCAGAAATAATCTAATTGATACGTTTTCCCCATTTAAACCATCGTCTGCCAATGGAAAGAGTCTGGCACAACCGGAAACCAGTCAGAGAAGCCACCATGAGGTCCACGGTAACTCTGGAGGAGCTGCAGAGCTTCACAGCACAGGTGTGGATCTCAGGTTTTCTTTCTTCGTACCCGACCATCCAACACCATCCTTGTCTGCTTCAGTTTTTAGTTATACATTGTTACTCATCTTATGCACAATGAAAATAAGTTGGACAAGTTTCTTAGTGAGGGACGTTGGGACTCTGCAGGTTTACAGTATAGCATGTAGCAGCCACTCTGGTCAGATGAGACCAATGTTTCACCTTTTGGCCTACGTGCAAAACTAAAAGTGATTATTATCCTGAACACACTGTTCCGACAGTGAAACATGGTAGTAGTAGCATCATGCTGGGGGGATGCTCTTCTTCAGCACCGAGAGAAAAGCCGGTCCAAGTTGATTAGAAGATGGATGGAGCTAAATACAGGACAATCTTGGAAGGAAACCCCTTAGAGGCAGAGGTTCACCTTCTAGCAGAACAACCCTTCACATGCAATCAGGGTTTAAATCAAAACAGTTTCATGTGTTTGAATTTTACTGGTCCAATCCAAGTCCAGATCAAAATGCTGTTTTATGACTACATATGTTACCTGTCCCATCAGACTAGGCTTGAGCGTTTTAAAAAAAAAACAACCTGCAGAAATAAAACCTTTTAGACGTACGAAGTACTAACTCAGATGGCTGAATAGAAATGGACACTAGACTTTTCCTATATGCATTTGTAAAAAAAAAACAATGTATAATTTTCCTTCAGCTTCACAATGCTGCACTACTTTATGTTGGTTTGTTGAAAAAAATTACAATATAATAAATCTAAGTTTGTGGTTCTCATGTGAGAAATTGTGCTAAAAAACGTAAGTTGAACGAATACTTTTCCAGGGCACTCCATGACATCTGGACTAAACATGTTAAAGTCATGCGGTGTGAGAAACATAAACCTTCCTGTGACGTTACAGGAATCAGGGCCCCATCAAAGCGTCCATAATTACCCCCGACTAAAATAGAAAACCTCTAATTCCTGCACCTCAGAGCCAAAGACTGGCATGTCTGTGATGAACAAACATGCATCGCTGCAAAAACTGCTCACCGTCTGTGTTGAGGGGCAGCGTGAGAGCTTTCTCCAAACCCTGGTGCCGCACGACGCATTTGACCGTCTGCTCACTGGTCAGCGCAGACTCAAAGAACAGCGTGCTCGTCACTACCGTCGTGCCGTCGCCCTGATCGTAAATCGATACGATGGGTGGACCCAGTGTTCTGTTATCATTCCCAGTGTCCCACAGGATGTCCGCCGGAGGCCTCGACTGGGCGGTGCAGTTTGCCTCCGTCACTCCGGAGGCTGTCGTCACGTGGCTCACCTCTGGTTTTGGCAACACTGGAAATAAAGATGGGAGATCACATCAACTGGTTAACTTTTACAGATATTTAAAGCGTCGTAATGCAGAGAGACACCTGATATCAGCATCAATCCCTCCAGACAGAAAACAAAACCCAGATGTGACAGAGCAGCTTTTATCGACAATTTATGAAACTGGAGCAAACAAGCTTTGTTTGTGAGGAAAACAGTGAGCTACTCATCCCCTGGGCTGTTTTCCAAATTAATCACCACTTTCTCTCCCTCTGTGACACTTTCTCCTCCTTCATTATTGGAACAAAAACAACTCAGAGAGGAAAGCAAGCAGCCCCCACACTTCTGACCTCTGAATGCGGTTACTCTTTGTGTTTGGAGGAAATAAAAAGAGGAGGAGGTGAAGCGTTTAAGTGGAAAAGTGAAATCCATCTCCAAAGTGGTCCAGAACAGTAGTTCAATGACCAACTTCAGTAGCGATCACCTCAGGCCTTCTTGGGGTTCTGTTTATATGGAGAACTTCCCTTTCCTGAGTTGTGCACAGATTTCCTCTGAGCGTACAGTGTGTGTGTGTGTGTGTGTGTGTGTGTGTGTGTGGTGAAGTGGAGGAAACCACAGAATTAAAAAAAAACTTTGATTTTCCAGAGTATAACTATGGATGATAAACAGGACGTTGGAGGGAGCAGTTGAGCAGGTTTACTAGTAAATGTTTTTGTCCTTTTCACCCTGCAGAATTCAGTTCATTCCCAGCTCAGTTCTTGGTGCATAGGGTTGCAATCACCTTCTGCAGTTTCCTTGAAATTCTGCAGCTGGTTTTCACTTAGAATGGGATCTTTTAAATGTGTCTAGCAGATGTAAAGTTAAAAACTACTGAGGCAGGAATCTGAGAAAAGAACCCTTGCTAATGTGTTCAGGTCTTATTTTGCATTTCGCCTTTTCTGGCAAATGCTTGCTTAATCTTCCAGACTGCTATTATTCTTGGTAATTATTTCTTAATGGGATTGCCATAAAACAGTTGAATAGGCAACCTGAAGGTTCTCCTCATTTAGAAGATGCCAGCGCTGCAGATAACACTGAAAAACTTTCATAGAGATTTTAAATTTCCGCCAGCCAACATTAAACATCTCACAGCAACTTGCTAAATTCCTCAAACGTCTTCATCTTATCCACATTTTGTCACATTACAACCAAAAACTACTGGGACTTTATTTCACAGGTCAACAGAAGGATCATAACGTAAGATTAACATGTTTTACAGATACAAATCTGAAAAGTGTGGCATGAATTTGAATAAATACATTGTACCCTGCAGCAATTAAAGCAGAAAGTCTTCTGTCTAAGTTTCGGTACCAGCTTTGTATATCACAATATGCTTTGATCCAAGTTATTCAGTTGTAGCTCAGGTCCATGTGAGTCGTGTCCGGCTGGAAGGTGAAGCTCCACCATAATATAAAGTTCCTGGCAGGTTTTCTTCTAGGATTGTCCTGCTTTCAGAGATCAGCTGCATTTACAGTCATTTAAATTACAAACAGATGGACAATTTACTAACTAGGCGAGTTTAGTTAAGAGGTATCAGAGTAGATGGGACTAAATACAAATGTACACCATATTTTTCATATTTTTAGTTGTAAAAAAACAAAACAAATTGAAACCTTTGTTTCATTCTTTCTTATATACAATTATGAGCAAGTTTGTATTGCTTGTAATACTCCCCAACATTAATCAGAATTCTTATGTATGAGTATTTCTATAGATTATTTTTAAGAGTTTACCTTTCAGAAATCGAAACCTAAAGTTCATTATGTGTTCCTTAGATTCTTTATTGCTTCTGTCACTTTAATGAGCTGTAATAATTGCTTTCTGAAAGCTGCAACTGCCTTAAAGTTTCTGAAAACATTTTCAGCAACTCGCAAGAAAATAAAATACAAAATCGAGCTTGAGGTGTAAAAGTCTCACCATAAACGGAGAGGCAGGCGGTGGCACTTCTGGTGCCATCTGGGAAGGTGTGGAACTCGCAGGTGTAGCACGCCTCATCCTCTGTTCGGACCTTCTCAATGGTCAGCTTGGTTTCCCCCAGTGTGGGACTCAGCTTGACCCGACCCTTGAACTGTTTCTCAGTGACAGGGCTGTGCTTGGCGAACGAGGCGACTGTGGTGGTGTCGCCCTGCTCGGCCGTCTTTCTCCACAGCACCTGGCGAACCCGCTCGGCGAGGCTGTACCAGCAGGTCAGGGTGACGGGCCTCCCACTTATGGCCGTCCTGTTCCCCTCCAGGTGCACTTTACCTGGTGTTGCAAATAAGAAAAGTAATGGGTTTTCCATTTACAATTTTAACTTGCAGTAAAGTATTCGCAAGAGCTGCTTATCAGCAGCTTTAGGAGCAACATACTGGGAGTGATAAAATGCCTGCCTGCCTAATAACAGGAAGCACTAAGTTTAGCTTGGTGGGTGGGCTTTGTCTTCTGCTGATCTGGGAGTTGAAACTTTATCCTGCATCTTCCTGAGCAAAGCAAAACAAACCCAGTGGCTCTAATCAGGACATGGTGTAAAAAGCTACATGGCTTCAATAAATCAACTGAAACAGAACAAAAGTTTAAATGTTGGGCAGAGCTGCAGCATGTTCCCAGAGATAACAGGGGTTAAATAAACCTCCAGAAAAAGCAGGTGAAACGTGGAGCTCCCGGTGCACCCACCAGTGACGCTGACACATGTGGAGCTCTCCTGCTGCCCGCTGGGGAAGACATCAAAGACGCAGCGGTAGCAGCCGTCGTCGTCCGGCCGCACCCTCTTGATGGTGATGTGGCTGGAGTCGCTGTGGGCCGCCGCAAGCTTCACGTTGGCTTCCTGGTGGCTGATGCTAACCGGCGTGGTTTGTGAATACGCCAGGAGCAACTTGGAGCGACTGTCTAGCCAACGCACCTGGCGGACGATCTCACCCTCTACTGTGGTGATGTTGCAGTGAAGAATGATGGGACGTCCCGCCTCTGCAGTCAGACTGGCAAGAGCTGCAACCTTACCTGATACTAGACACACAGCATGAACATATAGCTGAATATCAACAAACCATGCTTTATGAGGACGTTCCAGGTACTGTAATAAATCAGATCATAGAAAAATTCATTTAAAAACAGTAATTCCTTTTTTTGTTTTGTCCTGAAATAACTCTTTCCACTTTCCTCGTCCTCTTGTCTTATAAATCACACATGATGAAGCTACCGATGTTGAGGATGCTCTTTGTTTTTGGGCTGCATGTGCTATTTTGTCTTCTTGGAGTCTCTAGACAACCTTGCCTGCTCTAAAACAAGATTTATTGGGGTTAGAAAGGCCCTATAATGTTCTAACAGTTCCTTTCAAAATGTTTTATCATGCATTTCTAAAAGGACCCTCTCAAAAAGTCTTCTTTAGCTCCTTTTCTTTCTCTGTCGCAATGATTTGTTGATAATTTGGCTCCAACAGGTTTGTCAAATCAAGGCCAAAAATGACTCAATTTCATGCGATTCCACATTTCAATTTGACCAGTTCCCATGACTTTGTCTGCATTTCTGCAGCATTTACAACTCGTGATTCGGTCCAAATCTGGACCGGAGTAGCCATCATGCTGAGGTACAAGGACCGGACAGAAAAGCAGAAAAAAAGGCACCAAGCAACCAAAGGAGATCACCAGCAGAAGTAAAAATGCAAACCACTCCAAACGATTCTAAGCAAGTCTAAGGAAGGAAAACATAAAGGGGACATGTTTGAAACATGTGTCCCACATCAGCAGTGTGCTGAACGTGATAAAGCTCTCATAAAACCAGGAGCAGGCTGTATAAAAAATGACAACCCTTCCTGGAGGTGATGCATACCTTGTGTCGTTGCTCCTAGAATCCACAGCAGCAGACACAGGGGGAGGGCCGGTCCACGCATCGCACCAGCTAAAAAAGCCCGACCCAGTCAGTTTCACATCTATTCTGCAGCTGCAAACACAAATCACAGTCAGCAAGCCGCAACCACAACCTATATCTAAGCGGTAAACCTTGATTCTGTCAGCTTGTAGCCACAAAAAATGCTAAAAGATCACATGAGACGGGCTGTGGTGCAGACGTACCTCTGTCAGATGTCCAGTTCTGTGGCTTAGTGAGCTGCAGTTTCTGATCTCCACATTTTAGCAGCACCTTATGAAACCACCACGTCCTGTAATGAGAAGCCAGATGATGACAGCCTCCACGTTAATCTGAAAAATACAAGGAGATACGGATGATACAAGGATTTTATGGCTAGGGGGAATATTTGCACTTTAGTTGTTGATGATGCTTTTATATTGCCACAGTGATGAGGAACATCACCTGGGGTCTAATGAACGTTTTAGATGTTAATCCACAGCAGGCACCCTGTTTTTGGTAAGCCCATAATTACCCAACAGCCCAAACAAGCTGCCGCCTCAACAGTCTAGACGACATCAAAGCCTGGGATTTCAAAATCGATATTTTAAGGAAATTAGAGAGTCCGAGAGATGAGGAAATACAGGCTGGTGAGACATTAATCACAGCCTGATGGAGGGTGAGCAAAAAGCTGAGGGTGTGACTGGAAGTCCAGTAAAACCTGAAAGATGGGTGGATTCATACCTGAGCTTCCCTATGATCAGACCCAGTGTTGT